>NC_073391.1:14880117-16080117 GCF_028641065.1 Leucoraja erinaceus | reverse complement strand
GATTTGGTGGTTTTGGACTCAACCGTTTGGAGTTGGAAGGTATAAGAGAAGAAAGAGACACTTGTGAACTCAACATGACCAACAAACTGAATAATTTCTTTTTTCAGGAGATTGAACTTGTGTTTATCTATGAGGAAGACTTAAAACAAAAATAAGATGGTTATCACTTGAACAGGAAACTCACCTTCGTCATGTCTGACAGAGAAACGTTAGAACTTAAATTAATGTCACTCAGCAACCAGAGCATGGAACGGCTCAAACAGAAATATGTACATTTTATATTATTTTGTTTCTTAGTCACATAACTCTGTGCAAATTCTTACTTTTTGCTTTAGATGGTCGATTGCTGACTCGTGTTTTCTTAACTCAGTTTTTACATTTATTCTAAGTACTAAGACTCTGGTTCTATTCCTTCCCATTCCACATTCTGTACCGACTGCATTACCCCTCCTTTGGCCAAACCTGCACCAGGTGTTCAAGAAGCACCTCTCTGAATTATCTTTGAGCTTCCCAAAAGGGCAATATTTCAAGCTCCTTGACTTTGTCAGAGTTTACTGTGGAATGAAGATGATGTTGTTGGATAATGGTGATGGATGGTCAGGAAGGGGAGGGGGGGATATAACCCAATGTATCTAGAGAACATCCCTCACAAGGAAGAAACTGAATTGTTGATGAAATACCTCAAAGGTGAAAAATTGTCCACCTACAAACATGATAGCTTTACCACCATTGAGATTTGGTGGTTTTGGACTCAACCGTTTGGAGTTGGAGTTGGAAGTTCCTGTGTTGTACTGTTCTACGATCAATATAATGCTTACCATGCCATATAGAACAACACTATTTTCTACTGTTTCCAAAAGTCAACAAAACCAATTTTAGGAAGTAGAAAAGAATGCTGCATAACAGCACTATCAATTAGGAACGGATTTCTAAGCACAAAAGTTAATCTTTTGTTTCAAACCACTTGATACCCTTGCTTAACTAAAAGCAGTCCATCTCAATCTTGACAATATCAGTGCCTGCAATGTCCTTGCAAGACTCACTTTGACATTACTGGTGAAAGTGTTGGATAATTTCATCCCCTAATGACCCATCTTAATCTTTAAAAGTAAAATCCATTGACCATGATCGTCAGAGAATTATTTCTCTGTTTCAATTCTATTCAATGACTTGGCTTTAAAAAAAGCAAAGTAAATTCATGACTTGGGCAAATAAATGCCAGTGGCCAGCAGCCAAAATTTTGTGTTATTAACTCCACTATTTGTTTGCCCTGCAGTGCAATTCAGATAACAATATTGATGCTAGGAGCCTACCAGTAGGGAGATAAGCAGATGAGGATATAGAGCAGGACCCACATCATACTGCCAAAGCAATGACAGCATTGCAGTGCTCTGATTTGCAATGCACTGCCAGACCATAATAAACAAACTCTACCTGGTGCCTGTTCTGGCTCTGCATGGCAATATGAAATCTGTAGCAACTTATGTTGATAGAATCAGTTACAAATTAGAGGCATTTATTGGCGAGGATATGGCCAGCAAAAAAAAAAATCAGTGCTGGAGTAACTGTGGGTCAAGCAGCATCTTTGGAAAACATGGGGAGGTGATGTTTTAGGTCAAGACCCTACCTCAGACTAATTGTAGTAGGTTGGGAGAAAGCTATAAATGAGTTTGGGGTGGGACAAAGCCTGGCAAGGGGATAGGTGGATACAGGTGAGGTGTTTTCTTTTTGGTAGATGGGTCCACAGATGAAGAGAAGACAAAAGGTTGTAAGATAAGGAGAAAGGAGTGAATTGTGAAACCATAAGTGGAAGGGAATGGGAAAGGGCACTTTCCTCTCACATGCAAGGGTTTGTCCCACCCTCACTTCTTTTCCAGCTTTCACAACACCCACCCCCCCACTATAATTAGTCTGAAGAAGGAGCCCGACATAAATGTCATGTCTTCCAAAGAGGCTGCTAGATCTGTTGAGATACTCCTGCAGGTAGTCACTAAATGTTGGAGTATCTCAGCGGGACAGGCAGCATCTCTGGAGAGAAGGAATGCGTGACGTCTCGGGTCGAGACCCTTCAGACTGATGTCAGGGGAGTGGGCGGGACAGAGATAGAATGTAGTTGGAGACAGTAAGACTAGCGGGAGAACGGGGAAGGGGATGGAGATGGAAGAGGAAAAGCAAAGGCTACTTGAAGTTAGAGAAGTCAATGTTCATGCCGCTGGGGTGTAAGCTACCCAAGCGAAACATGAGGTGCTGCTCCTCCAATTTGTGCTGGGACTCGCTCTGACAATGGAGGAGGCTCAAGACAGAAAGGTCAGATTGGGAATGGGAGGGGGAGTTAAAGTGCTGAGCAACCGAGAGATCAGATAGGTTAAGGCGGACGAGCAGAGGTGTTCAGCGAAACAATTTGCCGAGCCTGCCATCGATGGTCTCGCTGATGTACAGAAGTTGACACCTGGAACAGAGGATACAGTAGATGAGGTTGGAGGAGGTGCAAGTGAACTTCTGCCTCACCTGAAAAGACTGTCAGGGTCCTTGGATTGAGTCGAAGGGGATGGTAAAGGGATAGGTGTTGCATCTCCTGCGGTTGCAGGGAAAAGTACCTGGGGAGGGGGTAGATTGGGTGGGAAGGGACGAGTTGACCAGGGAGTTGCGGAGGGAACGGTCTCTGCAGAAAGGGGTGGAGATGGGAAGATGTGGCCAGTAGTGGGATCCCATTGGATGTGGCGAAAGTGTTGGAGGATTATATACTGTATGCAACGGCTGATGGGTGGAAGGTGAGGACAAGGGAGACTCTGTCCTTGTTGTGAATGGGGGGAGAGGGAGCATGAGTGGAGCTGCGGGATATCGAGGAGACCCTCGTGAGAGCCTCATCCATAATGGAAGAGGCGAACCGCCGTTTCCTAAAGAATGAGAACATCTCCTATCTAGTATGGGAAAACCTTGTCCTGGGCGCAGATGCGGCGTAGACGGAAGAATTGGGAGTAGGGAATTGGGAATTGAAATACTCCTGCACTTTGTTTTCTTTTGTAAACCAGTATCTGCAGTTCCTTATGTCTCGTTCAAATAGTCGTCTCTGCCTTTTATACGCAATGAGATAAAATGTTGTTATTTTTTTATATTCTGTGATTAAGGCTGGGTGTCCATGATTCTGGCTTTCTGTTTCCTAGATTAGAATTATCAATCATTTGTTCCCACATCACAATGATGATGATAAGTTCACTCAATAGATTCTGAGCTCCCAATCCTCCATTTTTTTAAAAAGAAATATACATTTTGGTCAAAAGTGCCAAGTGGCAAGTTAAAGTGCACCATTTAGTAATGTGGGAATCTCGGTTTGAATTAAGTCAAGTAAATAAGCAAAATCCTGGGGTGAGGGTGAAATAAACAGACAGGAGTGAACAATAGCTCAGAAAAACACAGCTGCCTACACAAATGTCCACACAAGTATAATTTATAATTCCATTCTCATATTCAGGAACTTAATTGCAATGTTTAAAAAATAATCAAAGGAGAAGTAATGTGTGCACATGTGAATATGATATGAATGTAAATTCTTAAGAACACAACAGCGCTCCAGAGTATATTCAAAACAGTCAAGATGGATCTTTACTCTAGCCAACGAATGGGAAGTTATAAAGTTATGTCCGTGTGACAAAATTACTCAGGGAGACGAGAGTAAACATATTGATTTACATTCAGCATCTATTTTTGGTGGGAAATGGACCTGACAGTGTAATGTCTCCGGTCACGCCGGTGTTAGCTTACGCTAGGTTGTGGAAGGTGAATGGCTGCTCAAGCAGAGGTCAAGTGGTCATTTGAAAAAGAGGCTTTGCTATATAATTGAAAATGGCAGCAAGATAAACTATAAAACCATGTCCGACCATGTTACGCATTTCTCATCTGCTGTCGGAGACCTTAATGCAGTCCATCTGGCATAGAGCAGAAATAGTTTAGAAAAAATTATTTGCTCAATAATTCTGTCACTCAGCTGACATTATCTGCTTGAGTGAAGGTGAATTACATTTAAGAGAGAGGACAGTATGAGGTTTTTTTCAATAAGTTTATTGTAGCTTGTAAAAACCCGAGAGATATTTAACATTTTATCCGTTCAGTAATCTTCACATTTCCTGACGTACTTTGCTTTTAATGCATGCTTATTTTGAAAGGCTTCACAGAAATAATTTTGTTCTTCATATTGACAATGAAATATTCAATCACTTCAGTTGATATTTGTCTTGAAGGAATCCATTTGACACATTTTTCCCAGCTGAAAAAGGCTCCATATTAGAGTTAAAATATCAGAAGACATTTACTGCTTTTCAAAACAAATTAATGTAAAGTCTCTAAAATTGAGCTGTATTCATCTTTCCTATTCTGTTTGTCATATGATTATGTGCATCACGGCTGCTATTGTTTGCTTTCTTTGCTGAAGGAGAAATTGTAAGAGATGCTGTGTTTAATATACAAGAAGCTGCAGCTAAACTCTGTGTGTATCTTCCATGTTATATATACATCTCTACATTTCTTTCTATTTCCATACATTAGGCGATATTATAAGGAAACAGATGGGATGAAACTTGATGTTGGAGCTTACATGAAGGCCTTGGAGGTATGAGGATCCTTTCTCTTTTAAGACTGTTACTGCATTATTCATATAATGTTACAGCAACAATTTTACAACAGAATGTTACCATTTATGGTATATGGTATTATAGAAGTATGAGAAGCATAGCACTAAATGAAATGAAAGCATTTGTTTATAACTCAAATTTAGAAAATACAGAAACTAATTTCCTTAAATATTGATCCTCAGGCACATTTGATACACTTGATAGGTGCTGCATATAGCTCTAGTACAAAATCCAAAATCACAATTAGAGTTCCAAACTTGGGCATCTTTGCTTTAAGAAATTGTTATCATGGTTGTTTCCCTTTCAAGTGACCTAAAACCCTATCTGCATTTTGACACCGGCTGCTTGCTAGTTACGCAGGTATGCAGTTGAGTAAGAACACAGGAGAGCAAGCAAAAAGAGCAAACAGGAAAATGGTATGTGAGAGGATTATGTTGTCCAGGGCCTCCGGGGTATAATGCTCCTGAGAGAGGAGCCATCCTGATCAGCGAAGGTATCGTGCCTGTAAATCAAGGGGTCTGAGCTGCAGTGTTTGTGGATGGCCTTGTGATGAAGCCACTGGTAATATCTCCAACAAGTATTAGCAATTGGTTATGGGCTCTTGGTGCAAAGGAAGAACATGACAGGAGACGGAAGAGGGAAAGTACAGGACTGTCTTTACAGAAATAAGTTACTCTTACCACAAATACAGCAGCATTCATTCACTTCCTATGAAACAGAGATGGTGCAAATCTGCAATAAAAACAAAATATACTGGAAGCTGGTCAGGCAGCACCTATAGAGAGGTATACAATCCATATTTCATTCTGTCACCTTTCAACAATGCAACTTTTAGGTAGCATTCATAGTCATAGAGCTATACAGCTCAGAAACAGGCTCTTCAGCTCACCTTGTTTAAGCTGCCTGGCATTTTGGATTAGTCCCATCTGTCTGCATTTGTTCTATATCTCTCTGTACCCTTCCTATCCATGGAGGGAGATTATCAGTGAGAGAACTGAAGACATATAGAGGATAATTTTCACAGATAAGAAGATTTCTCAAGGGAGGAGCAAAATTTTGCTTCACATGATTCTTATGTGAAATTCTGTACATAGTTAAAAATAGTGATTGGCTTAATTCAGTAACATGGCATAATGATGTATGTTAACCATTTTTTTAAATGGTCTAACTGTTTTCCTAAGACTTGCAAATGCACTGAATTACTCAGCAACATGTTATCTCACATAAATAGAAACAGACAGTGGTGGAAATGTTCAGTGGACCAGTCAGCATCTGTGGAGAGAGGAACAGAGTTAATGCCGGTGATCTTTCATTTGACCATCAGGGATAATGTTCCACAGATTGGCATGCTGCCCAACATTGTTAGTCCCCTGCCATTGGACCTTGATTTTCCTATCAAGATGCCTCTGGACATAGTTTTTTGCCAGGAATCAGTTCCCTGCTGATGAGAGAGGTCGTACACATTGGATACATTCATACACCACTAAAGCCACGTGGGCACAGGGCAAAAACAACTCGACAATTCAAACTATTACTTTTTTATCTAATTAAAACACACAGAAAATAAAGAGAACATACACTTCTGTTTACCATTCTGTTCTCAGCAGTTTCTTCCGATTGATTGTGAGTGCCTGCTGGCCCAGTCTGGCATAGGCCCAGTCAGCTGATACCCTGGGCAATGTGCTGACACGTCTGGAGAATTCTGTGCTGCTGGAATTGACTGGCACAGCACAGCTTTGCTGAGAGCAACACTTAGTCTGAAGAAGGGTCTCGACCCGAAACGTCACCCATTCCTTCTCTCCAGAGATGCTGCCTGTGCCGCTGAGTTACTCCAGCATTTTGTGTCCAACTTAGTTGCAGCAGATGCTGGGTATTAGCCTGCACTAAAGAATCTCTAGCATCCTCTGAGTTAAAAAAGATAAAAGCTGGGGAATCCTTTCAAATCTGCCAGCTTTTCAGTGGAAGAACAAGAGTATTATTGCCTGCTTTGCTGTGCCAGTGCATCGCAGCCAAAAATCACAAACTCCCTCTGCTGGGTGCACACTATATTACATGGTGTAGTGCTGATCATGTGATCTTGCTGCACACTGCATTGGACATATTCAGTTTAATTGACATGTGACCTATTGCACAACATGGTTATAGGAAAATACACATTTAAATGTCAGGATGAAAGACTAAACGCATCAAGGTTACTTTTGTACTTCTGCGATGCATGACACGTAATCGGTTAGATTTTGTGGGGTAGTATTGCACACAAAAATCCAACATTACCCTACTTAATAATCGGTAACATCAAGATTTCTGTAGAAGGCCAGGTCTCCAAATTACTGGTAGCTTTTTGCGATATTTTTCATTACTAAATATTGAACTTTTGCCAAGGTACAATAGAAATCCAAGTAAATAGTGTGCATGGCTACATATGTTTCAGGAGATCATCTCTAATGATGTCAGTGACTACAAGGGAGCGAGCCAACTATCAGCATATTTGGATGTTTATAAGTACTTTGTGTTTAGTTAAAAGGTTTTGAATAATTGTACTTGTTTTGACACCCAGCTAACCCAAGGGCATTGCATATCTTAGCTAACCATCAATATTTGCATGGCTTCTTTGGGCTTGGGCAAGTTCCCAAGCATCCACATTGCAGGCCAGCTTTTCTCAACAAGTTCCTGCACTAGAGGGAGGTGTAAAGATATTTGTTGAATTGTGCTGCTAAATTGCCACTAAAACCAGGGCAAATGTCATCTGTATTTGCTATGCACGGTATCTATAGTTAGGAGCATCATTACTCTCAAAAAGAGTAATTTCCATGACACTCAAAATAATTTCTGATCGAACATTGGCTGTTCTGTTGTGACACCAGAGCTTCATCTAAAAAATGAAAACCCTTCATGAAAAATGCATCATATTAGTTGTCAGAGTAAATAATTATTCATTTAATTGTCGCAGTAGCTACTTGTTGTATCTTACACATGTTTAAAAATAGAGTCATCAGAGTTATACAACATGGAAGCATGTCCTTTGGCTCAACTTATCCATGTCATCCAATTTGCTTAACTAAGCCTAGCCCATATCCTTCCAAACCTGTTAAACCATGTATAAATCAGGAACTGCAGCTGATGGTTAATATACAAAAGGATACAAAGTGCTGAAGTATCACAGCAGGTCAGGCAGCATCTTCTAGAAAGCATGGATAGGTGACGTTTCAGGTGAAGTCTGAAGAAGGGTCTCGACCTGAAACATCACCTATTCATGTTTTCTACAGAGGCTGCCTAACCTGCTAAGTTACTCCAGCATTTTGTGTCCTTCTGTTAAACCATGTACCTGTTTAAGTGTCTTTTATGTGTCATATTTGTACCTGCTCTACTTGTCCTCTCGTTCCATGTAAGCACTATCTGTGTGAGAAAATTTACACCTCGAATCTCTTTGAAACCTTGCTCCTCTCACCTTAAATTACGCCATCTGGTTTTTGACTCCCCTACTCTAGAGAAATGACTGTAGCTGCTCAGAATAAATATTTAAATAACTTCCAACTTCACTACTTTGCTTTCATGTACTTTAATGAAAATCTGTACTTACAGCTTTGTTTGCAATATTTTCTCACAAAGAGCACATGAATTTGATTTTTCTTTCCATTGCTTCTACTAGTATGCCTGTGATATTGAAGCTGAAGTTGTCGGCAAGCCAGCAGAAATGTTTTTCTTGTCCGCTTTATCTGATATGGGCTTGGAACCAGATCAGGTAGGGGTTAATCTTTAACACAACATATTGGAATTGTCACTTGTGTAAAACAAAATCATGTTTGAACTGTTTCTAGTGGTTTTCACTGAGCTTTCAAGTATTTGCAGATCTTTCTTTGATGAATAGTTAGTTTTACTTTATTGCAGATTATTGGATTGTTGTTGTGCATAGAGAAATAATGCTACAAGTTTAAATAAGTAATAAGGAATAAATGTAGAAAATGTTTTGAAAATATGATAAATGCAGAAGTAACCTGTATAATTATAAAAGGGAGTTTTAAATTCAAAAAGTAATGAGAAAAATAAGAACAGCGTTTTATCTGCATTGTGAACCAAAATAGGCTGTGGGCCGAGCATCAAAAATGTGTTTTGGAACTACATGAAATTTTGCACAGATTTAGATAAAATATAATTGAGGAGGAAGTCATAACTCGTCTCACACACTGTGTGTGTGTGTGTGTGTGTGTGACTGTAATCATATATAATTATAAATGACTGTAATCGTATATAATTATTTATAATTATATTATATAAAAATAATATAATTGTGAGTGTGTATTTTGAATGAGACTGCCGCAGAGGACCGGTTTCTGAACCCGCCTAATTAATGGGTGAGGGCAGTTCCTGTGGGTTCCATCATTTACTGAACCCCACTGACTGCCAGTGTGCAGAGTGGGGTCACGGCCATAGTGGGACTGGGGCAGTGCCAGGCTGGGGAAAGGCTAAGGTATCATCCTCTGACAGGAAAATCCCTAACTCTAACTCGCCCCCTCTTCCAGAGCTGCCCACAGCTGGAGCTGGAGCTGCTTTGGGACCGGCTGCGGGCTCCATACGTGTGGCCCCGCAACGCGTCCACCCCGGCCAGCATGCTCTTCTCGAACATCGTGGTGATGATGGTGGGGAGCAGCACTGCCCTGCACGCCGCCCGGGCCGCCTTCAGCACCACCATAGCGCCGGCTCCGTCAGTCTGCCCGCTTGATCGCTGCAGCACCGGCCGTTCGACAGCCCAACCGACCACTTGCAGCACCCACCGGTGGCCCGGCCACTCTCACGACCCACCGACGGGCCGGCCTGGCCGACTACTCCCACGACCCACCGGTGGCCCGGCCTGGCTGACCACTCTCACCATCCATGGGCGGCCTGACGGTCTGACTGCCCGACCAATCCTCCACAGCATCCATCGGCCTACCGACAAGCCCAACCGACAGACTGACCGACCGACTGACTGACCCTAACCCTAACCCTTTTTATTTTCATTTTTATTTAACAGTTCACATCATAACTTTATAAAGATAAATCAATTGAAAAACAAAATGATCAGCAAGATTAGCATTACCTTTATTCCTTGGAAACCTTGCTATTGATGTAATGAGGAGGCAGCCATGATCCCATGGTCCTCGCTGTCTAGCGACTATAAAACAAAGCGCGGGATTGGTCAATTTGCGTCCGACCTCAATGTCAAACGTGCATTGAATGGACAATTACTACTTGGAAAATTGGAAGTTTTTCTCATATTTAATAAAATGTGCAGGTTTTGGTCTTGACACATTTCAGGTATGATTTATATAACATTTTTACACAATATGTTAAAAATTCTGGTAGTTCCGTGAGTTGGGTCACAAAATTGAACGAAAAAGGTCCACGGCCCAGCCTAAAATCTAGAGAGTGGTATAACATTGACAATTGAGTGCAAGTTTAGATTATTGAGCAAGCACATAGTCCTGTGCCAGACCAGGTGAGTAATTATTTGTGACTTGAAATGTACTTTTTATTTTTGCTTTGCCAGAGAAAAAAAAAAAACTTCATTGAAAATAGAGTCACTCAATGTATATTGGATCTCATTTTCAGTTTACACATGGCATTTCATGGATTGATGCCTCAGTTAACTGAAGTCTCAGTCTGATGAAGGGTCTCGACCTGAAACTTCACCTATTCCTTCGCTCCATAGATGCTGCCTCACTCGCTGAGTTTCTCCAGCATTTTTGTCTGCCTAACCAGGTATCAAACTGTGATCTCAAAACCAGAATAAAAACTGGATTAAAACAGAAAATTCTGAAAACAATCAGCAGCACCTATGGTAAGAGAAACTGGGATAACATTTCAGGTCTGAGACCCTTCATCAGAGTTGTTGAGTTCTGACAAAAGGACTCAGACCCGAGACATTTATCTCTGTCTCTCTTTCTACTGATGCTTCCTGGCATAGACAATAGACAATAGGTGCAGGAGTAGGCCATTCAGCCCTTCGAGCCAGCACTGTAATTTAATGTGATCATAGCTGATCACCCCCAATCAGTACCCCGTTCCTGCCTTCTCCCCATATCCCCTGACTCCGCTATTTTTAAGAGCCCTATCTAGCTCTCTCTTGAAAGCATCCAGAGAACCTGCCTCCACCGCGCTCTGAGACAGATAATTCCACACAGAGATAAAGGAGAGAGAGAGTGAGAGGAGAGAGAGAGAAGGGAGAGAGAGAGAGTGAAAGGAGGGTGAGAGAAGGGGAAGAGAGAGAGAACGGGGAGAGAGAATGGGGAGAGAGAACAGAGAGAGAGAGAGAGAGAAAAACAAAAAACGTTGGCACGTTATAACTCACAGGCGCCCCATGCTGAACCCCCCGCTGCACTATTGCGCCCTTCTTCACTGCGGCCTGTGATGTCTCGGCTCTGACAATTCGAGGGATCTAACCGGTAACAACACTAAGAGCAGTCCCGGGCCGCCACTTGCAATTTTGCAAATAGCAGAAGGATGATTGGTGGGTGGGAGTGGGAAAATATTCTTTGCAGACGTTTGCAGAAACGTAATGAAAACCTGGTCCTGTTCAATGTGTATGAAAATATAAGCCTCCACATTTTATCCTAGGCTGAGGATGTTTATTAAATAGGTAGACAAAAATGCTGGAGAAACGCAGCGGGTGAGGCAGCATCTATGGAGCGAAGGAATAGGTGACATTTCAGGTCCATTCGTAACAAGAGCAGAGTCCCCCTTGTCCTCACCTTCCACCCTACCAGCCGTCACATACAACAGATAATCCTGCAACATTTTCGCCATCTCCAATGGGATCCCACCACTGGCCACTTCTTCCCATCTCCTCCCCTTTCAGCTTTCCGCAGAGACCGCACCCTCCGTAACTCCATGGTCATTTTGTCCCTTCCCACCCAAACCACCCCCTCCCCTGGCACTTTCCCTTGCAACCGCAGGAAACGCTACACTTGTCGCATTACCTCCCCCCTTGACTACATCCAAGTGCCCAAGCAGTCTTTCGAGGTGAGGCAGAGGTTCACCTGCACCTCCTCCAACCTCATCTATTGCATCCGCTGCTCTAGGTATCAACTGCTCTTCATCGGTGACACCAAGCGCAGGCTTGGCGATCGCTTCGCCCAACACCTCCGCGAAGTTCGCATTAACCAGCCTGATCTCCCCGTGGCTCAGCACTTCAACTCCCCCTCTCATTCCGAATCTGACCTTTCTGTCCTGGGCCTCCTCCATGGCCTGAGTGAGTCCCACCGCAAATTGGAGGAGCAGCACCTCATATTTTGCTTGGGTAGTTTACACCTCAGCGGTATGAACATTGACCTCTAATTTCAGGTAGTCCTTGCTTTCTCCCTCCTTACCCTCCCCTTCCCAGCTCTCTCACAGCCCACTATCTCCGCCTCTTCCTTTCTTCTTCCCCCTCTCCACCCCCACATCAGTCTGAAGAAGGGTCTCGACCCCGAAATGTCATCTATTCCTTCGCTCCATAGATGCTGCCTCACCCGCCGAGTTTCTCCAGCATTTTTGTCTACCTTCGATTTTTCCAGCATCTGCAGTTCTTTCTTAAACATGTTCATTGAATAGACCTTTCATAAGCTAAGGATATATTCCCGATCTTCCAATCTATCTTGTTGGGGTCCCTTGCACTTTTTTTAATTTCCACTTTCTCAGTAGCTCTAACACTATATTCAGCACTATATTTATTTTCTCTTCTTGCTCTACCTGTTATACTAATGCGTAGTTTGATTGCATTACTTATTTACGTGAAAAACAATTCCAGCCATCAGAGGCAAGTTCTCTAGAGTAATGAACAGGTAGTTAAACACTGGGGAAAGCATTGGATAAAAGGGTGGAATGGGCTACCTCAACTTTTACTTTATTGATGCGAAATAGAGTGAAATAGAAACGTCAGCATTTATGAAAGGCTAGATTTACTTTTGTTTTCAACTAAAATACTATGTAAATTATTTTATTTAAGCATTTTCTATACTAATTGTTGAAGCTACATTTCTCATTGATAAAATCAAGGATTTTCTTTTGTTTTGGTCAGAATCACTTCAAAACTACAACCTTCCAGAAATATCAACATTTTTGCATGTGATTCTTTGTTGAATGTTGATTAGTATTTTTCGGGTCTAGGAAATGTTATAAATTCACTGGCTGAGATTGTGATTGTGGGGCATCTGTTTAATTGTGGTGCACATTCACTGGTGCAGTGAAAATCCAAAACACAACAATTGACCCAGTTGCTCTCCGCACAACGGTAAATTAATTTTTATTTGGTCGTGCTCTTCTGCACGGCCTTTATTGTGTCCAGAGCTTAGCTTTATCACAGGAGTACTGAAAATTACTTTGTTGAAATTTGCCAAAATTGTGGTATTATTTCAATAGTAAACAGCCAAAAAATTACTCTTGTTAGGAAAAAATACCTTGCAACCAGTTCACATAATATTAGCCCGTGAGTGCTGGATCTCACCTTTGTTTGGAAAGTAATATCGTATCCCCTTTCCTTTTTACAAATGCACATTAATGGTTCTTAATTTAAGTTGGTTTAATTTGGCAACACTGAATTTACATTAAACATGCCCATGTTTTGAAATGCTTTTGTTTGTTTAGTGTGCACGACACTACCTTGAACAATTGTGCTGAATAAGTAGTTATCTTATTTTAAGATACTTTGTTAAAATTGTCGAGGATGTTCTTGGTGAAGCATACACATACAATGCTAAAGTTGGTGCTCTGGATACATACAGGATGGTGTAAAAGTTCTGATACCAATTTATGGTACTGATGAGTGCTACTGTGTAGTGCATGACAAACAGTACTGGATATACTAATGTACTACACTAAATGTGTAGCATTGATACCATGCTACAGATGGCACACTGAAATACTATGCTAAAGGCGGCAAGCTTGATATACTACAGTAAATGCAGTGCAATTATGTACTACATGAAGGAATGAATACCATTTGAACAATAAAGATCGCACACTAATATATGCTAAGTATGGTGCATATATGCTACTATAAAGATAACCCACCAATGATAACACTAAAGATGCTACACAGTTCTCCTTGGATAAAGGTAGCCCCCTGATTCTCAAACCTCCAAACATCAATTACGTACAGAAAAATAAATAGAAGCATATGTTGTTGGGTTTAGAATAAATGTTAAACAGTAAACCAAGTTGGGCAATAAATGACATGTTTCTGAGGTGAAAATATAATATGATACTTTGTAATAAAATATGTTTAAATAAAAGTTCTGGTGGTAAATGAGATCCATGGATTTGTTTAATATATTTACATTTAGTACTTCAAGTTAACTTATAATTGCGATCATTGATGACACTTGTCATAAGGTATTCCCAAATATTTTGGTACACTTGTCAGTATTTTGGTGAATCATATGCGCCTCTACAACTCTACCCATGTAAGCAAATGTAGTGACTGAGGGTACATAGTAGGTTATCTGCCTGGTCACTTCTTAAATATAGAGGCATGAGGAAATATTATTTCATGAAAAGGTCAAGGAAAGAATTTGCCTGATTTTAATTCATTTGATATGTTTGTGCATTTTCATCCTTGTTTGTTGTTGGCTTATATATCAATCGTGTAATTTTTTTACCAGTGAAGTAAATAAACAACTTATTGATGAAATGTGATGACAGAAAGTTGGTTGAAAGGTTGAAAATTATCAACCATTGTTATATATGATTTGCGGGTTACTTATGGTTTATTTAAGCACCGGCCATCACTTTATTGTGGGATAATTCACACATCTCCACAGCACTGTAACAATCGCAGGTAGGAATTACCATTGGCAAGAATGTTTGTGTTAGAACTTGAAATGGTTGAAAGTTCCTCAGGAGACATGTACACAAGGAATAAGAAAATTATTTAATCAGTGACCAGGAGTTCTGGGTGTTCTCTCCAGAATGCATGAGATTGCTGTCTTGGAGACATGGTTGCATCAAACTTGATCATGGAATGTTCAGACTTCTTAAAATGCCATGGCTGTTTGTCACTGTTAATGTACACAAGAAGCACACACATTTGTTTTGAGTATTGACTATTGGAGAAAGCTACAGTATATTAGTGACTAAAAAACAATTTATATTTTTATTACTTTATTCAGAAACTTAAATGTTCTTTCGGGACTTAGTTTGTGTGTATTTCTATGTGATTAAAGTTACCAATAATGGCTGACATATTTCTGACATCAATTACTTGTCACAGAGCATTAGTTCTTAACTCCTGCAGTGGCCATTTCTGCTTTCCTATTAATCAAGAGGCTGCTGTTTATTTTCCCATTTACTGCGTTGATTATGGGATGGTCACACTGCCTGTCACAGCTCATCCCCTTAGATATTCCCACCTACCCTGTCAACCTGAAAAAAAGTATTTTATACCTTGGGTTTGATGACCAGAGCTTTTTATTTCCCCTGACATGAGACCTTTTGACCTCTATCTTCTCACCAATGATTTTTTAAATCCTAAATGATTTGGGGATAATTGCAGTGCCTTTAGTGATTATTACCCTTCACTGATAGTAAATCACTAAACTCCCCTGAGGCCAGAGTCCATTTTTGCACGCGTCTGCCACTGTCTGTTTCTGCAAGCACCATTGCTCACATGTAGTTGTATTTTAAACAGCATCTGCATGTATTTGTCCTTCCTCTCTGAGGATGATGCAGGAAAGTAATATCTGATTTTATTAATTAAAATTCTACTGCCGCTGTTCATAAATTATGTGTGGTGCTGCTAAAGATAGGAATCCTGTTTGAAAATGCACTTAATTAAGTAGCAATCCTATTTACACTCCATTATGTTCATTGAAAAGTATTTTAGGTCAGAAGAGTAACATTTCTGAGAGGGTTCTTGAAATTCATTGACAGAAGATGAAGACTGGGACTGGCGTAAGTGAACCTGTCAGCAATTTATTTTGAATTTCCCCTCAAATCATTGCAGAAAATCTTGTAGCTCCAATGAAATGCATCCCCAATTCCTTCACTGAATGATCTTTACCTTCTTCTTTTGCTTTGCTCACTCTTAACTGGTAGTTTTCGAGAGAGATTTGTCATCTGCCAGAACCAACAAAGTTTATTGATTCTGAAGAAGGGTTTCGGCCCGAAACGTTGCGTATTTCCTTCGCTCCATAGATGCTGCTGCACCCGCTGAGTTTCTCCAGCTTTTTTGTGTACCTTTAAAGTTTATTGATTGATATGAGCAGTTGATACATATTCAACTGCAGAAGGTGTTAAAGCTGTGTTAGGTAGATGATCTGTTTAGTGGATATCCAAACACAGGGATTTCTCCTAAGGATTTGCTAAGCAGTGATTAGAACAAGAAGCTCAGTTCAAATGTTACCTGAAGAAGGGTCCCGACTAGAAACGTCACCTATCCATGTTCTCCAGAGATGCTGCCTGACCCGTTGAGTTACTCCAGCATTTTGTCTTTAAATGTTTCCTCCTTGATCCAGAAAGTCCAGTAACATATACATCCCAACACAGCTTCCTGTCACATTTCTCTAATCGACCCCCAATCTGCAAATAACTGACTCAGTCCAGACCAGTGACTGCACCTTGAGCGCTGATTTAAAATAATTTTAATTAATCACTATCTCTAGCAGCATGTTTTTTGTTCTTCCTTTCTTCTCCTCTGAATAGCACACAGACTAAATATACATGAATTAATAATTATACGTTCATTGGGTGCTGACTGTCTGGGGGGATTGAGGGGGGATCTTATAGAAACTTACAAAATTCTTAAGGGGTTGGACAGGCTAGATGCAGGAAGATTGTTCCCGATGTTGGGGAAGTCCAGAACAAGGGGCCACAGTTTAAAGATAAGGGGGAAATCTTTTACGACCGAGATGAGAAAAACATTTTTTACACAGAGAGTGGTGAATCTGTGGAATTCTCTGCCACAGAAGGTAGTTGAGGCCAGTTCATTGGCTATATTTAAGAGGGAGTTAGATGTGGCCCTTGTGGCTAAAGGGATCAGGAGGTATGGTGAGAAGGCAGGTACAGGATACTGAGTTGGATGATCAGCCATGATCATATTGAATTGCGGTGCAGGCTCGAAGGGCCGAATGGCCTACTCCTGCACCTATTTTCTATGTTTCTATGTAAGTTACCCAAGTGGTCTCTCTACATCTGAATGTTGACTTTAAATGTAATATGATTTCTGACGTCCCCTGGGAGTTTGTGATCAGAAGCTGAATTGGTAATTGGTAATGGCTTGCATGTTAATTTTGCCTCATGTACCACATCATCAGCCAGCAGAAATAACTCCACATCTCCAGCTCCCTATCCCAATCTGATTGAAAAGTGGCCACACAGGAAATTGGAACCGCTCTTCGCCAACCAAACCTCACTCTCCTCCCCTAGGCACTGCCTTGGAGTTGACGGTGACTTGTTTCCATTCAAATTTTGTGGGTATGAAAGTGCGTGAAGAGTCCTGTGCAGGATCTGTGCCACAGACAGGACAGGTGCTGCTTGATGAGGTTGGTATCTTGGGAAGTTGTACTTTTCTTCCATATAACATATTATTTTCCATAATATCAATTTAAAGATACCAAATATCATAGCCAAAAATATTTCTGTACAAATGAAAACAGAGAAGCGGGCACATTTAACTGTTAGCAAATTATGATGTGAAACCACAATAGTTCGAGAAGTTGTAAGCTATTTTTTCACATTTATTTTCAGTTGATTTGTTTTTCCAAAATAGCATTCTTGGCTTGCTGCAGTGAATAACTCAAAGCAAATTTACACCACTGTGAGCTGGCATGGGGTTTGGAACAGCACAGTTGAATAAGGATATACACAGTGTTTAAGAAGGAACTGCAGATGCTGGAAAATCGAAGGTACACAAAAAAGCTGGAGAAACTCAGCGGGTGCAGCAGCATCTATGGAGCGAAGGAAATAGGCAACGTTTCGGGCTGAAACCCTTCTTCAGACTGGAGAAGGGTTTCGGCTCAAAACGTTGCCTATTTCCTTCGCTCCATAGATGCTGCTGCACCTGCTGAGTTTCTCCAGCTTTTTTGTGTACCAAGGATATACACAGGTTTATCCTTTTTTACCCACATTTTAGGTTAGGATTGATCACTTTTCAATTAAAACTACAGCTCCAGGTCTGTCGCTGATATCATCTGAGAGATGGATGGCGTGCAGTTTACTGTACCCAGTTTTAGGTACTGTTCATTTTTTCATAAAAATGTGTGCATTTACTTACAGTTTGTAATGCTCATGGAGACTTGGGAAAAATATTGTCCCTCTATCTCACCACTCTCATAATGACCGAGTACAAATCTGTAGATGATTGTCACAATAGCCCAGCCTGAGTGTGTCTATGTACAAGTTTAAAAAAGGGAATATTTTAAGGAGTGACAGTTGTAGTATTGATGGAGCTCTCTCACGACTTTGGATCATTTCAAAGTGACAATCCCCAGCACAGGAGAATAGTGAATGCCGGAGTGCATTGGTAGAGCAACACCATTAGCTTCCACAGCATTCAATACATACAGCAAACAATGGGTTATGGAGACGAGAGAGGTGCATAGGAGAGCATCACCAGCAAAGCTTCAAGAGGCACTATCCTTGCAACCTGATGTGCAAGAGCAGTGGCTCTAATTGTTGGGCCTCTTTGCCGCTCAGTAGAACGGGTTTTTGCAGGATGATGTTACCTTGTCAGATGATCATCTGGAACTTATTATAAAAATGATATGATGGTCAGGTAGTGCCAACATTCTAAAAGATTGAAATGAATTTCTTCAGTGACCAATTTTTATTTGATTTTTCACTTCTAGAGAATTGTCTGCATTCCTGCATGGAATGCTTTTAATCTAATCTTATTCTTCTTTTTCCATTTGCGTTTTTCTAATGTTGATGTTTGATATGTACACAAAATTTGTTTTTGGACTGAAAGCTTAAGTATTTTGAATCAATGCCATTTTAGATTAGGCTCACCGAGTTACGGGTATATTCACTAATTAATAAAGATATTCCACTATGTGCAGGTATTAATACACATTGGAGTGCTACGTGTATTAAAACTACTTCTAAATTCAACCTTGGCATCTTTTGAAAGCAGAGGATTAAAAAAAAAATATTGCTTGTTTTGGTGACCTGCCGGTTTCTCATGTGACTTTTATGTAGGCATGGGAACAGCCTATTTAACTGCTTAAGCCAGTTCGGCCATGCGATAAGATCACAAATGATCTGTGACTAAACTCAATATACTTACTTCAATCTCATATTTAAAATTAATAATTAATCAGGTATTGGTGGCCACTTCCAGAAGACAGTTCCAAGTATCAACCACCTTTTGCATATGGAAATGTTTCCAAATAAAATGTTATTCCTTAAGGGCCTGGTTATAATTTTATACTATATCTCATAGCTCTAGAAACCACAAGCAGTGGAAATAGATCTCTTTATTTTCCCTATTGCCTCGCATTAATTTGTCAAAAGCAACTGTGAAATCACTTCTTTATCATCTGTATTCCAGAGACAAAAGGCCACTTTACGTCATCATTCCTTGTAACGGTATCACATGGGGTCTAAATATCACTGGCAAATAATGCTGCACTCTCCAAGACATTATTATTTCTAAGTTGTGGTGGCCAGAAATGTTTACAGTTCTCCAGACGCCATCTATCCAAGAATCTTGTTGTATTAGAAAACATAAGCTTGGAAGCACTGGTACTCTCTCTACCTATACATGATCTATGCATATAAACCCACAAGTCTTTTTCATTCTTTTTATAATCATTTAGAGGTTACTCTGGATATCCTGTTTGTGTCCAAAATGTATCCACTGTCTTGTGGATGACACCAGGTCACCAGTGACTACACCGACACATGTAGTCGGGTCGATTCACGTACAGGTGCACAACCTTTTAGTGAAAGGATCCTAATAACGAAAAGGCAATAGCAACATTTTTCATCGGTCCTGTGAAGAAAGGTCCTTGCAAATTAGGCTTGTTCCGAAAGCGGCCCGCAGAGGTGAACACATGGTGGCTCTCCGGTCGGTCCTCGAAGTCACTGGGAACTAAATCCCCATTCCTAAAACCTAAGGTGAGGGTATATTGCTAGCAGGGAGGGTTAATAATTGACAATATGCGGCTGCCTGCCTGCTGAGTTAAAAAGTTCCCACGGTAGACACGATACACAGTGTATCGTGAGTCCGCGTGGGAACTTTTTACAACGGCGTGCAGGCACAGCAGCCCCCCCCCCCCCCCCAGATTGTCGCTCCCTTCAGTTTCACCCCACCTACACCCCTCTGCTCCCCGCCCATGTGTGTGACCCCCATCCCCCCCCTCCCCCCAACTCACCGCTCATTGCACCGGCGCGGGGGCTTTGTACTGTCTTCACGTCGGCGATGGCAGCAGGCCAGTGCAGTCACCCGTTTAGGACGTCTTTTCCAATTTTACTATTCGACCACCAGGCCCACCGCAAACACGGAGAACCCAGAGACCCACAGCCAACAGCAGGATCAGCGCCGCTCCAACTACAGAGGAACCTGGGTTGCGGAGGACGGGGCGCAGCTCGGGGTGTCTGTAGGGTCTCAACGGGAGCGCCCTGGGTTCCTGTTGTTGTTTGTAGCTTTTACGTCTCCAATACCACCTGCCCATCCTCTGGGGAAAACTGTACCTGCCCTTGCAGGAGAGTGGGGACTTGTTTGCAGTTGCAGAGGGAGGGGTCAGGATGGGGTAATCAGTTCCCCAGTCTCACGCTCCAGTCCAGGGGGGTGGCCGGAGGTTGTCAGGACCAACGGGACACAACCCCCACCCACTACAAGCACTGCACACCAATACAGAGCACACAGCCGGATCATCAAGTTTGCAGATGACCCGACCCCGCTCCAACTCCAGAGGAACACGTAGGGGGCAGAAGCTGATGGTGTGCGAGGTGTTCTTCCAAAAACTGACGCAGCTGCACTAAAAAATAACTGTGGGCAAACCAAAACAAACTTATTGACTTCATAGCACATCCCATCATGGTGGAGCCAGTCACTGACTTTAAGTTCCTGGGAATATATATCTCCTAGGCCCTCAAATGGACAATGAAACACCGTCACTCTCGTGAAGAAGTCACAGCAGCGGCTGTATTTCTGAGGTCTCTGTGGGAGAGCAAACGTTTCACAGCTGGCTGTCCTTCTACTGGTGTGCTGTGCTGTTTGAAGTCGCCCCCTATGCTATCCCAGGGACAGGGAGACACAGCGGCTTATTAGACTGGTGGGCAATCACTTCCAAAGTTCTGCCCACACAGTCAGTACACCTCTCCTACACTGCATTTCATACAAACATTTATTCTGCAAGAAAAAACGACATTGAAGACTCAAACTCGCGACCGAGTAACTGCCAGGATCAAGGCGCAAACTCGCGACCTTGCGGATATGAGCCGAGCACTCTACCACTGAGCCAGCCATTAAAATCTACGCAAAAAAATTTCCATTCCGAAGACCGACAAATTCTGAATTACAAAAAGTGTCTGGTCCCAAGGCTTTCGGATAAAAAGGTTGTGCACCTGTATATGGTTTATTTATAGTGACAAGGAAGTCTAGGCCCGCATAGGCATGCTATTCTTCGTCATTAGTGTGCATGTGCGGAGATGCTGGCAATATTGGGCTTGTTCCGAAAGCTCAGCCTTGAACACATGGTGGCTCTGGTGGTCTCGGCTTTGTCACTGTGGCTCAATCTTCCTCCAAACCTACAATGAGGGAACACATCTAGCAGGGGGGCTCCCCCACAACCCACCCCTTTCCCCCATCAACCCGCGACGGAGATGCCAATCCCCCCCCACAACCCGTCCACACTGCAACCCAACATCCAGGAGGTTACCCCCTTTTGCTGGAATCCGATTTTGAGAGCTCACGACTGGGAGCTTGCGGACATAACCTGGCACAGCCCCCGACCCTTTACCCCCCATTCCAACACACTTAACATCACTGAGCCGCCCAACACCGCCCCCCATCGGAACCCAAGCAGTTTCAATCACCCGCCCCCCCCAACACACCCCCCACCCCCACACACACACCTCGCCCCCCCCACCACACGACTCCCAACACACGAGCCCCCAACCACACGCCCCCCCTTAAGAAGATGACACACGCCCCCCCCCCCCACATCAAGAGTCCCCCCCCCCCCCCCAATACCCAATTTAAATTCCCCCCCCCCCAACACACCCCCCCCCCCCCCACCACCCCCCCCACCAACGCCACTCCCCCAACACAGGCTCCCCCCCCAACCCCCCACGCACCCCCCCCCCCCCCCAGGATGGTTGTGGGTCCCCCCCACACACTGCCCCCCCCAGACACACTCCGATAGATCCTTTCGATGGTGGGGAGGTCCCCCGACACACTGGGCCCCCACCCACACGCCCCCCAACACACGCCCCCCCCCCCAACGAGCCCCCCACCCATTAACCCCCCAACACACTCCCCCCCCACTGTGCACCCCCCCCAACACAGAGAACCTCTTTGACCACCACGCCCCCCAATCTCACCCCCCCCCCCTTTATTTATACGCCCCAATGCCACCCACAACCCCCCAACACACACGCCCTGGAATTTGAACAACGTTGATAAAACCGGGTCCCTTTACACACCTTCCCCCTTCCTAAGTCCACTATCAATTCACAGTTTTTTCTGTATTGAACCATGTACACGCCCCCCCCAACACACGCCCCCCCCCCCCCACACGCCCCCCCCCCCCCCCCCAACACACGCCCCCCCCCCCTTAATCTGGTGCATGTGAGAACAAAACGCCCCCTTCACAACCACCGCCCCCAACACACGCTTGTTGAATAACATTTCCTCTTCCCCCCCCCCAACCCACGCCCCCCAAGTGTCGTGTTCCCAACACACGTGTGGGACAACACGCCCCCCCAACAACACACCCTTTGAAAAAGGACCCCGATAGATCCTTGCGATTGTGGCCCCCCCAACACACATATCCCCCAACACAATGTGTAACAAAGTCCCAACCAATACAGTTTAACCCCAACCTATCCACCCAATGTTGCCCCAACACACACCCCTGCCAATCCCCCCCCCCAACCACACAACATGCACTTCAATAGTTTCACACACCCCCCCCCAAGAAAACCTGAACTTAAATAATTTCAGTTTGTCCCCCATTTTGTCCCCAAAACGCTGGTCCCCCAACTTTGCCCCCCCCCCCACCCACAAGCAAAAAGATGTGCTTTACTACGCCCCCCATCCCAACACACGCAAACTGCCCAACACACGCCCCACACCCACACACGTTAGCCCCCACGCCCCACACCCTCATTTCTTCAGTTTCCCCACAGATACCCAAACACCTGATTTCCCATAACATTAGTTCTGCATTCAATTGTGGTATGTTCCCCAGCAGAATGGTGGACAAACTGTCTGATCTGGGTGTTAATGCAAACACATGCAGATGGATCAAGGACTTCTTAACAGATTGTCCACAAACTGTCAGGATGGGGTCCAATCACTCCCCAGTCCTGACGCTCAGCACAGGAGCGCCACAAGGTTGTGTGCTGAGTCCTATCTTATACACAATATACACCCATTTATGACTGCACACCAATACACAGCACAAACCGGATCATCAAGTTTGCAGATGACGCGACTGTGGTGGGGCTGATAAATAACAATGACGAGTCTGCCTACAGAGATGAAGTCCAAAAACTGACTGTCTGGTGCACTAAAAATAACCTGGTACTCAACCCAACCAAAACAAAATAACTGGTTATTGACTTCAGGAGGAGGAGAGAGGAACCTGCTCCCCTCTACATCAAAGGAGACATGGTGGAGACAGTCACTGACTTTAAGTTCCTGGGAATATATATCTCCCAGGCCCTCAAATGGACAATGAACACCGTCACTCTCGTGAAGAAGTCACAGCAGCGGCTGTATTTCCTGAGGTCTCTGCGGAGAGCAAACGTTTCACAGCAGCTGCTGCTGTCCTTCTACTGGTGTGCTGTGGAAAGTATCCTCTCCTATGGCATCCTGGTGTGGTTTGCTAGCTGCACTGTGGCTGAGAGGAGGGCGTTGTAGAGAGTTATTAAAACTGCACAGAGCATCACAAACGCTCAACTGCCCTCCCTGGATGACATATACAGGGCCCGATGCTTGCGCTGGGCCACAAACATCAAGCAGGACACATCCCACCCTGCCAATCACCTTTTCACTCTGCTACCCTCTGGGAGGCGATACAGGTCTGAAGAGTTTCTACCCATGTGCGATAAAAGAACATAACTCTCCCACTGGGGGCAGCACAATATAATTCGGGGTGCAAGATAATGCACAATATTAGTTTAAAATATTTTTAATACCTATTTATTATTTTCTTTACTGGTCTGGTGTATATGTGAGTCAATGGCTGTTGTGTTTTGTTCTTTTTAAATCTTTTATCCTGTGTCTTCTCTGTACACACCGAAGGAGATGCAATGGAATTTCGTTGTACAGTTGTTGTGCAATGACAATAAACGTATTTCATTTCGTACAGTCCACCGGGTGGAGCCAGCAATAGCTGCCTCGCCAACAGTCTGTCTGTCCTTCCCTTCTTTGTGTTTAAATAGCATGTGTTAAATGTTTGTTTTCAGTGTTCTTTAACTTGTTTTATGTTGTGGGAAACGTTTTCTAATCTCTTACCTCGACGGAGATGCAATTTTTTTCCGTATCGTATCGCCGTCCACACTGCAGCCAAACATCCAGGAGTTAGCGGCTTTTGCTGGAGTCCGATTTTCAGAGTTCCACCACTGGGAGCTTGCGGACATACCATCGCGGAGCCCCCGATCCCTTTGCCAGGGATCAACCTCAGAATTCCGACTGTGAGTGCTTGCAGACTTAACATCACGGAGCTCGTGGTCTCTGATCAGAGACCGACATCGGAACTTCAAGCTGTGGGAGTTTCGATCGCCCTGACGCAAGATCTTCAATCGCCCCAACGCGGGAGCTTCGATCGCTGGCTGCGGGAGCTTCGATCACCCCAATGGATGGTTCGACTCCCCAACCGTGGGAGAATAAAGGGGAAGAAGATGGGCTTTTTTGCCTTTCATCCCAGTGAATAATGTGGGGAATCAAGAGTCAAGAGTGTTTTATTGTCATATGTCCCAGATAGAACAATTAAATTCTTACTTGAGCTTAGTTGGGGTTGTATTGTTTAATAGCCTGATGGCTGTAGGGAAGAAGCTATTCCTGAACTTGGACATTTCAGTTTCCAGGCTCCTGTAGCTTCTTCCCGATGACGGGTGAAATGAGTTGTGGCCAGGATGGTGTGGGTCTCCGATGGTGCTGGCTGCCTCTTTGAGACAGCGACTCCAATAAATCCTTTCGATGGTGGGGAGGTCAGAGCTGGTGATGGACTGGGCAGTGGTCACCACATTTTGTAGTTTCCGCTCCTGGACGTTCAAGTTGCCGAGCCAGGCCATGATGCAACCAGTCAACATGCTCTCTACTGTGCACCTGTAGAAGTTCAAGAGAATTCTCTTTGACGTACCAAATCTCCGTAATCTCAGGAAGTAGAGGTGTTGATGTGCTTTATTTATAATTGCATCAATGCTGGGCCAGGAAAAATCATAGGAAATATGCACGCCCTGGAATTTGACGTCACGTTGATATAAACAGGATTGCGGGTCCTCATCCTTCCTCTTCCTAATCCACTATCAATTCATTGGTTTTTTCTGATATTGAGAGCCAGGTTGTCGTAGTGTGTGTTTATGTTAAGTTTTATGTAGTTGTGTGTCTTGCTTTTTTCTGTATGGCTGTACGGTAATTCGCATATGACCGTACCTTAATTGGTGCATGTGACAATAAAAGACCTTCGAAACCTTTGAATTGGAACCTATAAAACTTGTTGAATAACATATTTCACTTCTACTTTTCACTGCTGAGTAGGTAGTGGGGTGTGTTTTCAAGTACAGCCCTTACTTTTTTTTAATTAAACAGAAAAAGGTTTTTAGATTGATGGGAATTGTGCTTCTGCTTTCAGTGTCATATCATTGAAGATGAACGTGTATTAAGGTTCCAAAAAATACATTTTAAACTTCCAACCTATCCATTAAAATGTGTTGGGTTTTATTCTTTCTGGCCAATCAGCTGTTCAACCAGATAAGAATTACAATCACTTCAAGAGTTTCAAATTCAGCTGCAGAGAAAACCTGAACTTAAATAATTTCAGTTTGGTCTCATTTTGTTTAATATCCCCACAAATCCTGGTCCTATCAACTTGCAGGTAATTTTAGAAAAGCAAAAAATGATCTTGCTTTACTAATGAAAATGCCATCATTAATGAAGATTGAAAATGCTGGAAACACTCAGGTTCGGCTGGACTAGGGAGGAGAAGAACATTGTAAATGACCCTCTGGTGAAGGTTTTCATTCAGTTTCTCTCCACAGATACTTTGTCACCTGATTAAACTATATGTAACTTTTAGTAACACAGTTCAACGAACTTGTGTATGTTTTTAAACAGAAGAGTTGAAGATTAACAAATTTGTACAAGGCTCTTACTAGAGAGCAACCATCTATAACTGAACAGAAAACCACACTAGGACTTCTTACCCACCCTCCCTTGCCCTTACTTTATTGGCTGTGTGGAGAGAAGGATAGAAATAACAAGCAAGATAAATGGATCTTGGGGATACACAACATAAGATCCTTCCTATCAGCTGCTCTTTTGAGGATTTCCTTGTTTATTCTCAAAACAGCTTGACATCCGATTCTTTTGCCACCCATTCACTCTTACCGAGTAAAAAATCATCCATCAAACTAATGGTGGAATAGAATTGAAAGAAGTCAACAGTTCTAAATGTTTTCAAACCCCAGCTGGAACAAGAATGTCTGTTTCCAACTAGCTACCATTCACACCTGTCAACTCTGGCATTGTGGTACTGTTGCTGACACCTATTACTTAAAGAGAGCTGTTGGTATGTAAATAAAATCTCACTGACCCGGAACTGATGCAGCTGAAATTGTTCTTTCTTTGTTC
The DNA here is from genome assembly GCF_028641065.1 of Leucoraja erinaceus. Classification (NCBI taxonomy): domain Eukaryota; kingdom Metazoa; phylum Chordata; class Chondrichthyes; order Rajiformes; family Rajidae; genus Leucoraja; species Leucoraja erinaceus. The sequence continues at coordinate 16,053,513 of NC_073391.1, read as the reverse complement.
TCACACGGTTTGTTCTCTCACGGTTTCATCGCTGACGGTCGATCCAGGTTGAAGACAGTCGCTGTAAAGTCGCGTCAGTGGGACAGGCCCTTTATTGGAAAAGGGAGAGAAATGCACATGCGCTTATGTACACACATATACTTCTACTATGCCACCTGCTCCTGCATTATCCCTCGCCACAATATTGGTCTTCTACTCATCCACCTGCCCAGCACCCCATAGACAGAGGATTAAATCTTCTCCCTTCCTGTGGTGGAGCTGAGGTCTGGTGGCTGCCTCATTGGAGCAGTTTGAAGCTCCTCAGGAGCATCGGTTGACAGCTTAATGACCTCTTAGAGCAGAAGATGTCAACTGTGTATGCAACTAACTGTTCTCCATGAACGGAGGGTTGCTGCAAGTGAGCAGATTGGTTCCTGCATGTGCAGAGTTATATCCTATATCAGCATTTTCCCTACTAGAAATATGGCATGATTTATCTTCTGCTAGAGCAGCAGCATGTCCCCTCCCTGTGACTTTCACATGTCCTTATCATGAGCAGAATCATGTGTGAGAGATGACACAGAGGACAGCAATAATGGCAGCTTGGCCAGGCCCCTGTGAAATGAGGATATTTATATATATGTCAACAGATCACTACACCATCTATCTAATGCCTCACATTATGTCAGAACCTGCTGCGCATTGATATGGCCTTTCTTCGTGACTTCAGTTCACCTGGCACTGTCGCATCTCAGGGAGCATCCAGGCCCACTGCCAGCCACCCTGAAATGTTCCCTTAATTGACTGGGAAATGTCTGAAACCTGTCCACCCAAGGTAAGAACGTCTCCTGGGTCATCAAAGATATGTGCACAGATTCAAAATGAAAGAGTGTAACATTGCAGCATCCAGACTGCTTAGTCAACTTATGAAGGCTGCATGGTGAGATGAAAAACTTGTCTGATGTTGATCCGTTTGGAACCCTCCATATGAAACGATTAAAAATATCATGAATAAATGAAAGATCTTTACTTAGAAATGATTTTACAGTGATCGTTCGACAAATATATTATTCGTCAGAAAGCTCCAGGTGCAATGCGTTGTGGCTTAAGATCTTTTGATAGTATGGACATCTCTGTGCCTCCTGCCCCAAGGTCTCTGAACATCCATATGCAGCACCTATTTTGAAGCGTTCAGTGATGGACATAATCATATAACATGGAACCAGACCCTTCTGTCCAACTTGCCAATATCAACCAAGATGCCCCATTGACAGAGGATTGACTGGTCAGACCTGTCCGCATTTGGCCCATATCCCTCTAAAGCTTTCCAATCTATGTACCTGTTCAAATGTGCTTTAAATGTGTTTTTGTAGTAGCCTCCTACCTCCTGTGGCAGCTCGTTCCATATACCCACCATCATCTGTGTGAAAAAGTTGTCCCTCGAATTCCTATTAAATCTTTCCCCTCTCACCTTAAACCTATGTCCTCTAGTTCTTGATTCCCCTACTTTGGGTAAAATACTTTGTGTATCCACTCTATCCATTCCCCTCATGATCTTATACACCTCAATAATAATAAACTTTATTACGGACTCAAGGTCCAGACAAGGGGCAACATTACATTAAAAATGCATTGCATATCAAATATCATAAATAAATATAAAATCATGGTATATCACATAAAAACATCATAATTTATATATTTTTAAAAACCCACGATACTTAAGTTAACAATCCAGATTAAAAGATGATCAATGTCCTACAACGAGACCAGTGTCTCCACAGCTGGGATTCGTAGCGTGTAATGCTAACCCTTATGTTTGTCAAGGCCACAATAAGCACATTTTTAGAGTCATTTATCCTGCAAATGAATTTATACATGTGGTGTCTTAGGATAGCTTCTAAAGTACTGACTCCTGCAGCCACAAACATATTACTGGCACTACACCATCTAGGTTGCCTTAGCAGTGTTCTCATGGCATCGTTATATGCCACCTTTAGTCTCTGCATACTTGTCTTTAAATAGTTCGACCACAGGTGCGCAGTGTAGAGTGGTGTGCAGTATGCTCTAAATAGCGACATCTTCACCACATCTGCACACGCACCAAATTTACGCAAGAGGATATTCGCCTGTACATACAGCATGCGTCGTTGCCTATAAATATCCTCATCATCTGTCATTTGTTCTGTAATAATATGCCCTAGATATTTTATCTTATTACAGACACTAAGATTGTTGTCAGACAATTTAAAATCAGGATATTTTAGGCATTTATCCTCTTTGGTTCTACAGATCATAACAGCACTCTTACTAGCATTATATTTAATGTCATGTTCCACACCATACACAGAACATATAGTAAGGAGCTGCTGGAGACCAGCGCTAGATGGACTAAAGACCACAAGATCATCTGCATACATAATATGGTTCACTAAAATATTACCAATCACGCACCCAGTGTTACAGGCTTTCAATTGTTTAGACAGATCATCAATATATAGATTAAAAAGGACTGGGGACAAAATTCCCCCTTGTCTAACACCATTGCTAACCCCAAATGGTGCTGAGACCCTATTGCCCCATTTTATTTGCATAGTCTGGTGGGCATACCAGTAGGCCAGAATTCTAACAATGTATTCAGGCACCCCTCTTTGACTCATTTTACCAAACAGCTTTCTGTGATTAACACAGTCAAAGGCTTTGGAAGCATCAATAAAGCACATAAGGATTGAAGAGTTTTTGCCTCTATATTTGTTTACAATCTCCTTTAGGGCATATATGCATAAGTCAGTGCCATGTTTAGCTTTAAAGCCTATGTCTCTTGCATACATAGTATGTCACAGTTCTCCAGGAGGTTGTCAACAATAATATCATCCCTCAGCCTTGTGTGCTCCAAGGAATAAAGTCCTAACCTGCCCAAGCTCGCCCTATAACTCAGTCCTGACAGTATCCCCATAAATCTTCTCTGCACTCTTTCGAGCTTAACAACATCTTTTCTATAGCAGGTGACCAAAACTGAACAAAATACTCCAAATATGACCTCACCAATGACGTGTACAACTGTAACATAAATTCCCAACTTCTATATTTAATACCCTGTGATGAAAGCCAATCTACTGAAAGCATGGTTGACCAAGCTATCTAAGCTTGACACCCCTATCAAGGAACTATGTACCTATACTCCAAGATCCCATTGATGCTCCCTAGGTCCTGTTCTAGTTTAAATTCCCAAAATGCAAAACCTCACACATATATGTATTAAACTCTATGAAACGATTTCTCAACTGATCAGGATACTGCTGTAATCTTTGATAACTTTCTTTGCTGTCTACGATACCGTCCACTTTAGTGTCATCTGAAAACTTACTGATCATGTCTTCTACATTCTCATCTAAATCATTGTCATAAGGGCCCAGCACTGATCCCTGTGATACACCATTTATCACAGAGCTTCAGTCAACTTTCCACCATCACCCTTAGCTTCTTTCCATGTTAATTCTCTATCTAGTCGGCTAGCTCTCCCTTGGTCCCATGCATTCTAACCTCCCAAGGCAGCCTACCATGCAGAATCTTATCAAATGCCTTGCTGAAGTCCATATAGACAACATCTTACACACACTGGTCTACAGTCCCCAGGCTTTTCCTTGCAGCCCTTCTTAAATAAAGGCACAACATTTGCCACCCTCCAGTCTTCCTACGCCTTGCCCCTGTCTTATAATGATTCATATATCTCAGCTAGGGCACCTGCATTTTCTTCTTTCGCCTCCGATAGTGTCCTGGTTTGTATCTGATCAGGCCCAGGAGATTTATCTACCTTCATATGCCTTAAGACATTCAGCACCCCCTCGACTGTAACACGAACTGTCCTCAAGACATTTCCATTAATTGTCCCAAGTTTCCATGTATGTCTATCTCACTGTAAAAACAGTGGAGAAATACTCATTGAGGACCTTGCCCATCTCCTGCGGTTCCACACAGAGATGATCGCTTTAGTTTCTGAGGAGCCCTATTCTTTCTTTGGTTACTCTACTTCTCTTAATGAACATAAAATCTCTTTGTACTTTCCTTAATATTTAATGCCAAAGCTAGCTCCTGGTCCTCAGTTCCCAAAACTCCTTCAGGGATACATTTAATCCCAGCTAACTAAACCTGTCCATTGCCTCCTTTTTCGTGACCAGATCCTCAATTTTGCTCCTCATCCAAGCTTCCTTGCTCCAACGTGTCTTGCCCTTCATTCTAACAGGAACATGCATGCCCAGAACTCTTGTAATCACTCTTTTAAAAGCATTCACTCTCTGGACATTCCTTTGCCGGCAAACAATCTGCTTGAATCAGCTTTAGCAAGTTCCTGTCTCATACCATCACTTAGCCTTACCCCAATTCATGATTTGAATTTGTGGGCCTGCCCTGTCTATTTTAAAGGTAATAGAACAGTGGTGCCTGTTTGCAAAAGGCTCACTTATGGACACGTCAGTCACTTGCCCTTTCTAATTTCCTAAGAGTACATCAAGCTTTGCCTTTTCCCTTGTAGGGCTCTTTACATGTTGCCTGAGGAAACTTTTCTGAACACATAATGAATTACGCCCTGTCCAAACCCTTGGCACTATGACAGTCTACATTGGGAAAGTTTAAATCTATTATATCATCCTTATTAGTCTTGCAACTGCCTGGAATTTCCTGGCATGTAGCACCTATACCCTGGAACATTAAACAGCCAGTCCTGTTCCACTCTTAGCCAGGTTTCTGTAATGGCTGCAACATCCCAGTGGCATAAACCTGTCCACTCCCTGAGTTCATTTGCCTTACCTGTCTGGCCGCTCGCATTAAAATAAATGTCATTAAATCCAACTGTCCTTCTCGCTCTCTGCCGTACTCCTGCCTATCGTCTGCTGAACTTCCTTTCTTCACCTTCCATACCAACTTCCAGCCTCTCACCTGCCTCAGTTCTGCATTGGATCCTGCCCCCCTGCCAATCTAAAGTCACCAATGTAGCACTAACAAACCTGCCTTACATGAAATTAGCTCCCCTACAGTTTAGGTGCAACTCTTCCTTGCACCAGAAAAGATTCCAATGGTCCAAAAATCTGAATTCCTGACCCCTGCACTACCTCCTCAGCCACACAGGTTAGAGTTAAGCAGTCCAAACTTGATTTGAAATGCTAAAGACTGCTGAATGCTAAATGAGTATAGAAGTTGGCGGACATGTTGCAGTTGTATAAGGTATTGGTGAGACGGTATTTAGAGTATTGTGTGCCGTTCTAGGCACCATGTCATAGGAAAGATATTGGCAAGCTTGAAAGGGTTCAGAGAAGATTTAAGTTCAAGTTCAAATTTATTTGTCACATGCCCCATAAGGTGCAGTGAAATGTAATTTACCATGCAGCATTCCAATTAAAAAGGGACACTATGCACAACATCATTCAACACAGACATCCACCACAGCATTGTTCACTGTGGTGGAAGGCAATACAGTTCAGACAGTCCTCCTCCTCCCCCTCCCTTGATCATCCGTGATCAGGGCCCTGACCCTCCGTAGTCATCGCTACGGACGGCCCGATATTCAAGCCCTCTGGTCGGGATGGTCGGAACGCCGACCGAGCTCCCAATCTGCCACCTCACCGGAGACCGTGGCTACCAGATGTTGTCGGCCGCAGGCGGTCGGAGCTCTTCTTTGCCGACCCCCGGTGAGGGATAGTCCGCTCCATAATGTTAAGTAAAGTCCGCTCCACGCCTGCCGCCAGAAACTCCACAGACGGAGGCTCCAAGATGTTGTATGCCACATGCCAGCAGTTGGAGCTTTTCTCCAGTGACCCCCGGCAAGGTGGTCTGCGATGTGACAGTCCCCGCTGCGCCGCCGCTGATGCTGTGGGCCCGCAATGTTAAGGTCCAATGTTACGAGGATGTTGCCAGGATTAGAGGGTCTGAGCTATAGGGAGAGGTTGAGTAGACTGGGTCTCTATTCCTTGGAGCACAGGAGGATGAGGGGTGATCTTATAGAGGTGTATAAAATCATGTGAGGAATAAATCAGGTAGATGCACAGAATCTCTTGCCCAGATTATGGACTCGAGGACCAGAGGACATAGGTTCGAGGTGAAGGGGAAAAGATTTAATAGGAATCTGAGGGGTAACTTTCACACAAAGGGTGGTGGGTGTATGGAACAAGCTGCCAGAGGAGGTAGTTGAGGCTGGGACTATCCCAACATTTAAGAAACAGACAGGTGCATGGATCGGACAAATTTGGAGGGATAAGAACCAAACGCAGGCAGGTGGGACTAGTGTAGCTGGGACATGTTGGTCTGTATGGGCAAGTTGGGCTGAAGGGCCTGTTTCCACACTGTATCACTCTATGACTTGACTGTATAGAACATGTACTCAATTTCATTCAGGCAAAATGGTTTTAAGTATTTATTGAGATTGAAGGTGTAACTCATGTCACCTTGCAACCTGGTATCTTAGCACACTGGAGCCCAGAGGTGTCTGACACATTCAGCAGTCATCTCTTATCTTGTGGTATGTAACGCCACCCTGGTGAAGATATACAGGAACGTTTAACCATATCATATTGTTGTCCTCCTGTGCAAGAACATTTTGTTTTGAATGTGTATGTTTCCTTTCAACATTGGATTAAGTTACAATTAAATAATTATTTTAATCTTCATTCTTTTGACTTAATTGCTCTATACGATTTCAAAACATTTTGAAGAGCAGGTAACATTTGACTGACTTGTTGGTTGCACATTTGCAGCCCACCTCTCGCAACCTGCCATTTTGTTCTGCCTTGTAAATTCCAGTGTGCACTTGTTCAATGACAATGTTCAATGTCAGCCTATTCATCTTGGTGACAGTTCACATTTAATATTTTGAGAAATGCAAACTCATCAAAATAATCTCACCTGATACCAACTCATTCATTACTTTTCTCTGACAGGTCATCATGATTGGGGATGATATTGTGTATGATGTAGGTGGAGCCCAGCAGTGCGGTATGAAGGCTGTCCAAGTGAGGACAGGCAAATACAGGTTAGTAAATTTACAGGCCAATCCTTCACCACATCTTAATGAGAGTGGCTTTGCTCAGAATGTTGATTGCCAGAAGAGAATCACTCCAGTGCCTCCCTTTAAAGCCATACCAATTGTTGGAATCTGTCAAAAGCAGGAAAGAACAATGCCATATTTCATAAAACCCAGATTACAGCTCATCATAAAAGTAAATCTGTGGCAGAATCATAGAAAACCAAATTAAATAACATTTTATTAATATTTATTCTTATCTGTCAATTTATTATACGGTTGGCAGTCATTCTTGCACTAGTCTCATTATGTGGAATAGAAGAATGATAATACTGTCTTGCACTTGTCAGATATTCTAGTGAATGTTATTGTCCATTGTCAAGTGCATGCAGACAATAGATGGTTTATGCATTCCAAAGGTCATGAAGATAAGGGAGGCCATTCATGCAGCTAGCTCATTCTCCAATAAAACCTATGAATTTATGTCCACACTATCATCACTATATTTAACAGCCTCGTGATTAACTGCAGAATATTCCACCTCACATTGCTGTCATGTCCATTATTTATTTATTGTGGAGGAATTTCCTTATATTCAATTTGTCTTTTGCCAGTTTACATTTTTTTTGCTGTCTTTCAGTCATGGCTGGGATTGAAATAGCACTCAATATTGACTATTCCAATTCCATCGTTTGCCTGTACATTCTTCTTAAATATCATATTTCATTTTCCATTTCTAGAGGCTAAAGTTCCTTGGCTTGTCAATTCTTTACTTGAAACTCCCATCTGCTGAAAAGAAGGACGTCTTTTAACCTTTTTCTGTTCTAACCTGAGGGGTGTTTGTTGACACTTTGTGCAAAATACTGAAGGATCAGTACACATTGGTGACACTGAAGGATGTATTGAGCATCTTTGTGCCTATGGGCTTTTATAAACATATTACAGTTAGTCATACAGTGTTTGCAACTGAACAAGGTGTTGGACATCTTTTGCATTATCTTTAGCATATCCCCTATGGCCATACTTGTAATTGTGTTAAATTTGCATATAAGCATGCTGCCAGCATAAATGAGGAGTTTAGTTCAAACTATACAGTCTATTTTATGAGACATTAATCCTACATCTCAAGAATGATTCCACTGAACATCTAGACCTGGATTTCAGTGCTACAAGCAAAATGTGAGGGGATTGAATAGTATAGTTAAGACCCATTAACATAAAAGAATTACTTGAATGTATCTCCTATTCATGTTAATTGAATCATATTTTAGTTAAATATAAATACAATTATCTAATAATATTTGAATGAGGCAAATTTAATAAAGAAAACATCATAGATTTTACAAATTATCAATTTAATCTTGCGTTAATTCAAACAAAGCTATTTTGAATTTTGTGGTTTATCACATTTACAGCATTTGACCTATTGACAAACCATTAAACATTAATCTTAATAGTCACTGTGAAATTCTTGTGGCTCAGAGGTGAACAGTTTTATATAATGATGTTGCTTCACAAAAGCCATACACCATAAACCTGCATTTTCCTCGACCAATTTCCAGATGCCAAGCTATAACCCAGCATCATTTTAATCCTTGGACCTTATTGAACTAGAATTTCTACAGTAAAACTGAAAAGTTACAGCAAAGTTTGAACTGCTTCTGCTGAGGTCAGCAAATACTAAAATAGCTTGAGAATATCATAGAGACCAGTAGGAGTTAATGCAAACAGGAGCCAATGCAATCAATCGCGATCCATGTAAAGCAGATAATGCTATATTACATTTCTTTTATAAGATGAAGCTGTTAAATCATGAATTAGACTTAATAAATGTCAGGCTTAATAAACCCAGCTTGTATAAGAACATGAAATTATGGAAGATTTTAATATGTTAATTCGTTATCCTGATGAATTCTGAAAGTTTTATGGTGGAGGCTCCACTAATGCTGACATAACTGACTAAATTTCTCTAATATTCCCCTAATATTTCTGAGCTTTTTTTGCTACAAACATTATGCCAAACTGGCTATTGCTTTGTTACAAGTTTTGAAATAGGTCGATTTTTTTGTTAATTATGTATTCCAAATTTCAATATTATAATTTCTGTATTTCAGATAGTGTTGTCTGCTAAATCATTTTTGTTATTTTTTAATCTGAAGCATTACTGTTTTTTATTGTTATGTTCTTGTGTTACTTCCCAGCCACCCAAAGACATAAGAATACCTCTAGGTGGTGCTATAAACTGCACTTGTGCTCTTGTGAAACTTTCCCAAATAATTATAAAAGGATAAAGCTATGACATTTTACATAATTAAACTGTCACCCATAATTTATGTCCTAACCTCTTAGGGCTCATATCAACTTCTACATTTTTACTATATCCGTAATTGGAATAATTTGAAAGTTGATGCATGTGAGGTACTCAGTAGTACTCCTTCAAACTTGTATCTTGACAGCTAAGATTTATAGAATTCAAGGAAGTAATGCCATTAAGAGGACATTTAATGTTTAAATGGAAAAAAATCACTCTTTGTAGATGCTAGATTGAATTTATAGAAAACTTAAACAAAATGAAGACTCTTGCTTACTATCTAAGTCCAACAAAGTGGTAATCCTCAGTTGTTCAACTGCAGTTCTGTTCATTGAAGTGGCAGTATGGCTGAACCAAGCTTCTCCAAGCTATGCAAAGAACTTGCAGGAATAAATTCATTTTCTGAGGCTAACCGTGCCTATACTATGACACCCAATGCTCACAGGTGTACACTTGGATTTAACTTGGTTTAAAGTTGCAACATATCAGTACAAAACAACCTATCAGTACTATCTGTTTAAGAAGGAACTGCAGATGCTGGAAAATCGAAGGTACACAAAAAAGCTGGAGAAACTCAGCGGGTGCAGCAGCCTATGGAGTACTGTCTACTGCTTTTCCTGCAAGTACAATCCAATTTATATAATTAATATAAGTATACAATATGATCCACACTTGCCCATTAAGGCACAGATGAGTAGGACCTTTGAGAAAAATCCATGGCGCTGGGACAGGTGATTCAGACAGGATGCTGAATGGGAAATGCTAGCCTGGAGTACTAAGTAATTGGCTGTTTGATCATGTAAAACACACTGAAGCAAAAGGAAACCATTGGTTCTATTTTCTTTTAAAGGTGCAGATAACTGATATTGAGACACGCTTCACATCTAGAGAGCTGGGTACATTAGGAAGTGCCAGAAGAAACAATTGTCATTATTTTACAAGCCACCCTTTACGTAAAGCAAATATATAGATTTTACCTTGTCTCCAATTTTGTCACTGTTCCAAATGTCATGGTGACCTTCCCATTGCCATGAAGGTCCTGAGCTGACACTACACTAGATAGCTCTCTTGGCTTGTTTGACATTAATCAACTACTTAGTAACTGCAGGGAATTCACCACAAAGAAAACTTTTTTAAATGGTTATTGAACCTCATAACCTATGGCCTTGTCCTATCTGACAAAGCCTTCCAGTTTCTCAGTCCATATTACCTTGTGAACCATTCAAACTGTGTGGCCTTTGCCTTCTGAGCACTCGTTGGGCAGTACGCTCTGGATTGAGAGATGATTAGCTTCCACTCCAGTCCAACGGATACTGAGATGATGGAAGAGTCCGAAATGGGTTCAATGTGTGTAACACGGTTGCACTGTAGTACTACCTTAAACCTGTAGTAATTCCATCATGGTAGACTTTAAGTGATACAGTTAGAAACTTTATTTCCTAAGTTTACCTGACTATTTGCTTTGACATAGTTTTGGGAATAGATAGTTCACAATCAGTGATGTGAAACCATATGTTTTTTCATAATTTCACAATTCTTACATTCTGCAGAAATAGACATCTCTATGCTCAATGTGTCAAATTTGACAAGCCATATTCTACAGTATGGTCTATAGAAATGTTTTTAAAAGAGGTGGAACTATGCTGAAGCTTTTCCTTCAGAGGAAGGAGAAGGAAGAGGCAAGGTGACTTAGTAGTGAGAGATGGTGGGAGTAATGTTGTGGGCGTGAGGGGCAGGGTAGTTCTCCCACCATCTCTCACCAGCCCATTTCACCCTGCTCCGTTTCCCACCTTCTACACTTATCTCCCATCTACAAGTCCCACGTTCCCTTTTATCCCCCGTTCCTTACCCTCCTTTCTCTTCCTTTCTAGCCATATTCTTCTCCTTGGCTTTACATTTCACTCCACCTCTTCTTTCCTTATTGGATACGCTTTTGTCTCCTTTTCCACTCTGGCCTTTGTCACTTACTTCACCCATCTGCCAATTAATTACCAGAAGGGTCACGACCCGAAACGTCACCCATTTACTTCTCTCCAGAGATGCTGCCTGCCCCGCTGAGTTACTCCAGCTTTTTGTGCCAATCAACCTACCCTTATCATTTGTATTCACCTATAATTTACCAGGATTAGTCCCATTTCTGGCTCTCTTCGCCAGCTTTCTCCCCTCCTACACCAATCATTTTGAAGAATGAGCCCGGCCCATTAAGTCCACAGATGCTGCCTAATACAATGAGTTCCTCCAGCACTTTATATTTTGCTCAAGATTCTAGCATCTGCAGTTCCATGTAACTGGTATTGTTTAATCATGGTATACATGTCTGCCGCATTTTTCTTCTGGCCCTTTAGCAATCCATTTTCCAGTTTTAGGAGTTCTGTGAACAGGCCGATTTGATGATATTAATGAATATCCATTAGACTCATACAGCCTGGCGCATGCTGACCAGATGCCCAGCTACACTAGTCCCACCTGTCCACATTTGGGCCATATGCCTTTAAATCTTTCCTATCCATATACCTGGCCAAATATCTTTTAAATGTTGTTATAGTACCTGCCTCAACTACCTCCTCTGTCTGCTCATTCCATGTACCCGACACCCTCTGTGTGAAACGGCATGATTAGCTGTCATTCAGTCAGTGTGTCGACAATGATTCCATGATATGGTACATCAGTTTAATATCCACCACACGGGAGAACAAACTGAGCATCATTTTTATTTTTGTAAGAATTAAACATCAGACCTCCCAGGATGTTGACGACCTCTGCACCACCTGTGAAGAACAAGGTGAGAAGCCATGCATAAATAGCTCCACCATACAATGGTAATCTTTGATATTCCATCTAACCAAAATATTTTAAGAATCTATTCATGTGCTTTATGATGCTTTGTAGAATTTTAGTCAACTTTGCATGCTGTAAAAAGTCAGTCTGCAAGAAGGTGCGGATCTGGATTTGATCAAAATGCAATACCAAGTGCAAACATTAAAATGTTTTAGTGCATGGCACAGCCAATTTGAGGGGGGAAAAACAAGTCCAATATAAAGGCATGATCTAAAACAAAATCCTTGCTTAATTTCAAATTTGTAGCTACTTGTGCAAGTAATTTCTTGGACCTTTATGGTCCCAACAAAAACGAAAGACAGAATAACAGTTTACACAGAAACATGCGAGGGGTTTAATTTAATTTTAATTGATTAATTTTTGTTTAATGCTAGTTTCATTTCTGTATAGGTGATTGAGAATGAATGAGAATGAAGTTTTATAATCTTGCAGTAATGATAGATCTAATTTTCAAAAATCCTTTGATTAGAAAAAATAAGTTTGACTTGCTGCGAAGACTATATTACTGCTTGATTACTTTTAAGTTAGTTTCCCTTTCCTTCACAATTGCCTCCCCTCCCCCAGCCCACCTCCCAGTTCAGGAAAATAAAGGCTAATTTTGTGGTTTAAAAGTAGCCCTGAATGAGATTGCCTAACTTGACAAAAGAGCGGAAATAAAACCCTGAACTTCTTGGTCGATGTACTTCAGTAGCAGGCGATGTTATTTATTCTATCCTTGGGGGCAGGGTGGGCATTCATTTAACTATTTTTTTCATAGATCGCGCTTGGAGTTGATGGATGTTACTGATTAATTTTCTATTCATACTTGCTTGCCTTCAGTATATGCATCAAAATCACATTTATTGCACTTTATATAGTTTGTTTTATGGAATATATTCTATAAAGCTGTAAGGTTGTACACTAAGAAATAGTGTACACTCTAAACAGCACTTCTTGGTTGAAGTAGCAAAAACATTGGCTTTGTGTGATTCCAGATGTTTGTAATCAGTTCAGGCTCTTTCTTCTGTGTTGTTTATCCCAGTGTCAATTTAGAAAATGATCATCTAATTCTCATAGTTCCACCCATGCTGTTGCGATGCAAAATCAGACAAATAAATAATTACTTTCTGTCACCAGTGTTATTTTAAGATAAATCTCTGATGATTTTTGGGTGAAATATGTTCCTTTGTTGTTCCTACTCAAGTCAACATGATTTCACATGATGATGTCACATGAGTTCTTCAATTTTTTTTTACCCCAGACTAATTTAATTTTACCGAGTTATAGCCCGGTCCCACAGTGTGAGTTCAGTCCAAGAGCTCTCCCGAGTTTGCCCTGATTTGAACTCGGAGATTTACGGTAATGGCCACTCGTCGGTACTCGGGGCTCTGGTGGACATTTTTGAACGTGTTGAAAAATCTTCACGAGTCTTCCCATGCTTACCTGCCGTTAGCGAGTCTTACCGACTACCTGCCGTTAGCGTTACGAACCGCTAAGAGACGTCCCCGAGCTCCGACGTACCCACTACATTCATTCTCCGTACTTTCCACGAGTTTGATTTTTTTTTAAACTCGGGAGAACTCTTGAATGAACTTGTACCGTGGGACTGGGCTATAAATTTATATGTGAAAAATATGCCATATTTATATGGCAAAGAGCTAGGTTAAATTTAGCTGGTTAAAATTAACAGCCTTAAAAAAAGTTGTAGTTAAATAACTTGCAGTTGAATAAATCTGCATCCTAACCTTTTTCCTTGTGCATTAGCTATCGCAATCATATTTAAACTCATTCTGCTGTTGCCAAGCAAGGAAAACCGGCCAGCAGTTCTCTCGTTCTTCTTTACTTCATTCTGGCCGGTTTTTATTCATTCGTAACTTAGCTTGATCAGTCTGGGCAGTTAGATGAGAAATAATTCTTTTGGTGACATGCGTAATGAGTTCATTTGGAGTACTGACCTTTGCTGGAACCAAAGGACTACTAAGTTGGCCCTGTAATTGCTGCACTTCCTGCCAGTCCTCAACTAGTCATTCTTGGTCTACAGTTGCTCTAAGTAAAGGTTACCTTCTTCATTCATACGGGAACTAAAGTATGCATGAATATGATCTGTTTTGTTTCAAGTGTATCTGTTGAACTGAGGTATTCCAAGTGTGCACTTACAGAGTTAATTGTACAGTGGTTGATCAGTGGTCCATTATAAAAGTTATGTCAGTTCCCATCCCATTTATTAAATGCTTCACCTGAAAGCAACGATAGATTATGTATATCATTCATTTTATTTTCTTCTTCTGACATCTCTTTACAGTACACAGTTTTAAAGTTTTCATATGTTTTTAATATCTTTTTAATGGATTATAAAACATAATGACAAAACTGAAAAAAATAGATGTTTTCATTGATTATTTGGACAAAAAACACATGTGTTTTAATTGGAAGTAAAGTGAAATAGGTGAAAATACAAACAGATTAAGAAAGTCTGAAGAAGGGTCTCAACCCAAAACATCATCTACTTCTTTTCTCCAGCTATTTGTGTCTGTCAAACATATCAATATATAGGTATGATTTTATATCTTAATACTGATCCTGTTTGAATTGCATGCCACAATCTTTTATATTGTACATTGGAATTTATTTAATGAACCTTTATAATAATTCTCCATTGTCAATACTGCTGTTTTCAATGATTTGAAGGCAAACAGATTAGTTACTGAATGCACACTTGCAATGCAGCAGTGAAACTTTATGTGGCTTCAATTTACACTCGCAGTAATGTTTGGTAATGTAAATCAGAGCTATGGCTTTGCCTTGTTCTGCAGCAAAACAAGAGTGAGTCTCTTTCCTAAAGTTGGACACTGACCCACCTTTTACAGTAGAGCTTCAACATCAGTTAATAGCAAAAAGGCCTTATGAAAATATGACTGAATATTTGATTACAATGTAGAGTCGTGAAAGAAACTTAAACCTTTCTCAATCAACTGTCACAAAATATGAAATAAACTTTTAATAGTTGTCTGCCATGCCTTCATTGACCTAAGTTCCACTTTTATTTAAAGGTTAGATTCCTGTTCTACACAATAGAATCAACATCTATAACCTTTTTTCAACTTAGTTGTGTTATGGTTTCATAGGCACAACAGACCCTTGTTTTACTTGAAATAATATGGGACATTTTCTGCAACTCTATATGAGTTATATAATTGGACAGACCAAATTAGTATCAGTAGCATTAATAGTTATGCATTCATGTTCTAAGCAGAAAATTATGTTTTATTTTTTTTAGTTATTTTAAACATATTGCTTTACCAGGAGATCTATTTTGAATTGGTTGATATTTTCTGTAAAAATAGATAAATGCTGAATGTTATATTTGCTATTTAACATTCCAAAATTCGTGTTTAATTTATTTGTAAAACAGCTGCTTTGTTTAATAACCCATGTTTCCTCTCCTATCATTTGAAGTTGATCATGTCTGCAGCATACCCCACTACCATTCAGTGACTCTTGTTGCTTTGTAATTGGAATGGGACCAGGCAAAGTACTGTTTCTTTCCCATCGTAGCAAGCCAGCTGAAAGGAATTCAGTAACCTCATGCAACCTATGGACAGTGGGGCAGAGCTTCACAATTAAAGTGTAATTGACAAAAACCAAAAAAATGAGCACATAGGCTGATATTTAATAATTTCCCACATAGCAATTCTAGCATGTGGTGCAATGCTTATGTTGGCTGCATGATATAAACTAGTGATAAGTTTAGTTTGGATTTGTTTTTCACTCGATTTATATCGATTTTCTTTTGGGGTTTAAAGCTATTTGGATATAAACAATCATCCCTGAAGATTACTTCTGTGATGATTTTCACGCTAGGGCACATGAAAACACACTTCAGCAAGATCCATTTTGTTCATCAATGTAACAGCACTTCTTTGATCGCAAGCCCAATTCCTTGCCGATGACATGCCCCACAAGTCCTCCACAACAGATGTTCCATCCCTCCCCCATCTAGAATCTCCGCTCCTGATCCACTTCCTATCTCCATTTGAACATTTTGTGGCGTTGCCTCAAGAATGCAGTAGTTATCATCAAGGATCTCCAAGAGGAGCATGCCCTATTCTTACTTACCATCGGGCAGGAGGTACAGAAGCTTGAAGTCACACACACCAGGCTCAGGAACAGCTACTCTCCTGGAACTATTTTTAATTGTGCTTTGCACAACCTTCTTTCAGAAATTGTATGTGTAATTTATATCTAGTTGATGTATCATTTGTTTTGTCTATGTGCCTCTGATGCTGCTGCAAGAAACCTGTACCCGTACCTCAACATATTTGAAAACATAAAAATAAACTCACCTTGACCTGATATATTTTCTGTTGTTCCCAATGCCTCGAACCTCATGCATAATAGAGCCTTGAAGCAGCAGCCCATAAAGGAAACCACTCACTTGCTATGCACGATCTATTCAATGTGCCCTTCCAAGTGTCTAAGCTTTTCAAGCTCTTCAGATTGTAAGAATGCGTGGATTTTGCTGCTGATTTAGAATTTGTATTTCCATGTGAAATGTTACTTATTTCTGAAGCATCTCCATTTGATTAGCAGCAAAGAACTAACCTAGGAATATTTGTAAAATATGTATTAAAAAACATTACATTCAAAAGTGTTACTTCTGGTACCTCTCACTTTGAGGAGGGGGGCAGTTATTATTATGTGAGATGCCATGCTAAGGGTCCTCAACTTCATTTTTGAATAGCTATATGTACAAGCAATGTCCAGATAAATTTGTTGTCAATGTAACAATAGAAAAAACAAATATAATGATGTGTTACCCAACATAAACAGAATAACCAAAATCTAATGGCTTCATTCAGATTTTGTCTTGGGCCACTAACTTTGGATTCTTTGTTGTTACTATCGGCTGATTCAAATAGTTGAATTTGTCATAACACATGCAAGACTTCCAATTGTTGAGATTGTGCTGTTTAGAAAAGTCTAATTGTAGGTGTGGGAAATGTTTTACAACCTGATAAGTTATTCAGCTTCAAATTTCAAATGTTACAAATCCAGCCTGTGTGGATTTATTGTAGGGAAGTAATATTTGGAAAATATTGCAATTTTCCTGCAAAGATTCCAGAGTCAGTTCTGGTTTATGTCATGTCGGTTGGATTCATAGGGGGAAACAATTATTAGTCTCAGCATCTTGAAGATAGAGAAGAGTAAAATCGCCTGGATAATAATAATAATAATAATAATAATAATAATAATAATAATAATAATAATAATAATATATTTATTTATTAAGCACATTTAAAAACAACTCACATTGACCAAAGTGCTGTACAGACCAGAGCAGATAAACACAAAACAAAGCCAGGGCAAACAAGAGCGGCAAGAAGTGACGACAGGCAGCCAAACGGCGGCCCAATGTTTCAGGCCCTCTCGCCGGTATGATGGAGCTCCGGCCTCGGAATGGAGAACACTCTCAGAGGCTTGGAGTTTCCGAATCAGCCACTTCCTACCGGAGACCGCGGCTCCCGAATTCCACAGGCTGAGCTGAGCGGATATTCAATGCTGGCCATCCTCGGCAAAGATCCCAGGGTCCGCGATGTTAGAGTCAGCGCCGCCCGCATAGCTGGAAGCTCCGCAAAGACAGCTCCACGATGTAATCCCGGCCAAACACTCCGGAGCTCCAACACGGCGATGCCCGATAGGAATCGCCCGCTCCGCGATGGTAACTCAGTGCTGCCTCGCCGCTGAAGCTCTGGCTGGTCTCCGGCAGGAAAGGCTGCGCCAATCCAGATGGTAGGCCGCGAAAATGCGGCTTAGAAAAAAGACGCATCCTCGACCAGGTAGTGACTGGAAACCCCCACATAAAAAGACTAAAAGACCTCCAAAACAAACTTTTTAAACAGACTAAAAATAACAAAAAAGAGTGAAAGGACAGACAGCTGCAAGTTGTGACCTGCAGGGCTCCACCATGGATAGAAAATTGGCCTCATGGAAGGAAGCAGTGAGTAATGGTGGAAGGTTGCTTCTCGGACTGGAGGCCTGTGACTAGTGGTGTGCCTCAGAGTTTGGCAGTGGGCACGTTACTCTTTGTCATCTATATCAATGATTTGGATGAGAATGTTTGGGGCTAGATTAGCAAGTTTGCAGATGATACAAAGTGGGTGGTATGCAAATAGTCATGATGGATGTCAAAAATTGCAACAGGATCTTGATCAGTTGGCCTGGTGGACGGAGGAATGGTTAATAGAATTTAATACTGAAAATTGTGAGGTGTTGCATTTTGGAAAGTCCAACATGGTCAGGACCTACACAGTGAATGGTGGAGCTCTGGGTGTGTTGTAGACCAGAGGGATATAGTAATGCAGGTACATAGTTCCTTGAAGTTGGCGTCCAAGTAGATAGGGTAGTCAAAAATGCTTTTGGCTCATTGGCCTTCATCAGTGAGAGCATTGAGTATAGAAGTTGGGAGGCCATGTTGCAGTTATGTAAGACATAAACTGAATTGTGTTCAGTTCGGAGCACCATGTTCCAGGAAAGATGTCAAATTGGAAAGGGTACAGAGAAGATTTACGAGGATGTTGCCAGGACTCGAGGGTCTGAGACCCGAGGCTGGACTCCAATCCTTGGAGCGCAGGAGGATGAGGGGTGATCTTTGAGAGGTGTACAAAATCATGAGAGGAATAGATCGGGTAGATGCACAGAGCCTCTTGCCCAGAGTAGGGGAATCGAGATCCAGAGGACATAGATACATATTTTGGGTGACTTATTTGAGGATCACTCTGTGGTGGTAACTCTGAACCTCTTATTTCCTCTCACTTTAAAGCTTCTTTCCACTCCAACTGTGGAGTGGTTTCCACTTCAACTCTGTTGATTGCCTCCTGCACTGTTATGGCAAGGCCAAATGTTAGCCTGAAGAATACTGCATCGTCTTCCATCTGGACACATTTCAGCCTTCTGTACTCAATATTGAATTCTCTAACTTCAGTTAGCTAATTTTCTATGTCTCTAACAGAACTGGCCCTCTCTTTTTCAAGTCATCTATCTATGACATTGACTTTGTTTACTCACTCGATTAGTGCAGCCTGACTTACTGGCATATCCTAGAAGCTCTCAATTTCACAACTTGTTATGCTCCTATGATGCACTCACTCCAACTGCCCCCTTTAATCAATCAACTGGTTCGTGTCTACAATTTAACCACACACCGTAGCCTCAACTATCACAGATATTCCTTTTGTCCCATTCATCCTCCCCTGCCACCTTCTCTGCAACTTAAAACAAACTTATTTTCCCTGTGGCCCAGTTCTGCCAAAGGATATTTGACTTGAAATGTTAACTCTGTTTCTCCTTCCACAGATGCTGCCTCACCAGCTTAGTGTTTCCGTTATATTGCAAGTATCTTTTCCGCTGGCTTTGTATCCTGTTTTGGCTGATCATGCCTTGGAACATTTTGCCTTGTTGAAAATGATATATGAAAAGAAGTTATTGTTTGCAATTACTATAAAACCACATCTTCTATTACTTAATGTTTACTAAAGTAAATTGAAAACTGTCCTTTATCAGATTTTCAAAATAGATTTCAAAGCTGGCTTTCATCGTTAAAACTCTATACAACTCCATGTTACCTATTTCCTGACATAATACTACCATTAACATTTGATTTAAAATGTAAGTAGCCTCTTGCAGCATAGGAGGAGTAAGATTATATTCTGTTCCCAAGTGTCTTTTTGCTGTTCTTGTGAGGCAAAAATTAATGTTTCCATGTGGAATAATTTTCTAACTCGAATTATCTTCTTCCTCCAGATTATTTAGTGATCCCTCCTGGTAAGATTTAAATATTGTCAGGGTTTAAATTTCCTTTTCCATATTTCAAGTTTTATTCTCCATCAAATACTGTAAACCACTTCTCATTTTTTTCTTATTACTTATTCTTAGCCCTCAGGTTAGCTATGATCATTAAAAATGAAAAATATATCAAGGCAAAATTGTGCAGGTGACTTAGTCAGATATTAAGCATTGATTTTATAGCCCAAGAGAAATACAGAAATTTAGAAAAATTATTGAAATGGACAGATATAAAAAGTATTCAACTGCACCAAGGGTTTCTAATGTGTGTGTTTTAATGTTTCATTATAATCTTAAAGTTACATCTTTGATTTTTTTTTTCATTGAACTCTGTTGTGGCTGGAGAAAAAGAGTGTTGTGAGATTTGGGTTTTGAAAACATTGAAACCCAAAGTATTATGAAACTCTGACATGAGAAGATTCCAGATGTTACAAATATAGGGAGAGCTAGACTTGGACATTAAAAATTGATAATTCTTTGAAGTATTATCAGCCGTTTGATCGATCGCAAAGTTTGAAAATACCCTGCATTTCTGTGATCTTGTGAATGTGGGCCTCATTACATAGCGTATGTACAAAGCAGAATAAATCTGCTGTAATTAATTAGATTCAGAATTACAAGGTTAGTTGTCATATGCATCCAGCAAATGTTATGTAACTACCTCATTACAAGGTCACACTTTCAATGTTCCCCATTATTTTACAATGGAATGCATTCACAGCATTTTGAAGGGGATAAATTACTCACTGATGTCATGTTCCAGTGCTTCACTAAGCAAATATTGGCTAGATCATAATTTATCATAATTTCTTTGCTTGAGGCACCTTCAATTAGCAAGTGGAGATTTTGTAATTTACAATTTTGTAAAGTTGTTCCAATAAAAAGAATCATAAGGTCATAAATGATTGGGGCAGAATTAGGCCATTCGGCCCATCAAGTTACTCCGCCATTCAATCATGGCTGAGCTATCTCTCCCTCCTAACCCCATTCTAGTGCCTTCTCCCAATAACCCCAGACACCCGTACTAATCAACAATCTATCTATCTCTGCCTTAAAAATATCCATTGACTTGGTCTCCACTGCCGTCTTCCACAGATTCACCATCTTCTGACTAAAGAAATTCCTCCTCATCTCCCTCCTAAAGGAACGTCCTTAAATTCTGAGGCTATGTTTAGTCCTAGACTCTCCCACTAATAGAAACATCCTCTTCATACCCACTCTATCCAAGCCTTTCACTATTCGGTACATTTCAATGAGGTCCCCCCCCTCATTCTTCTAAACTCAAGTGAGCACTGGTCCAATGCTGTCAAACGCTCATCATATGTTAATCCACTCATTCCTGGGATCAATCTTATAAACCTCCTCTGGACCCTCTCCAGGGCCAGCACGCCCTTCCTCAGGCATGGTGCCCGTTATTGCTCACATTACTCCAAATGCCGCCTGACCATCCCTTATAGAGCCTCAGCATTACATCCCTGTTTTTCTATGCTAGCCCTTTTGAAATAAATCCTGGCATTGCATTTGCCTTCTTTACTACTAATTTGACTTGCAAATTAACTTTTTGGGAATCCTGCAGCAACACTCCCAAGTCCCTTTGCACCTCCAATTTCTGGATTCTTTCCCCATTTAGAAAATAGTCTATGCCTTTATTCTGACTACCAAAATGCATGACTCCACACTTTACCACACAATATTCCATCTGCCACTTCTTTGCCCACTCTCCCAACTTGTCCAAGTCCTTCTGCAGAGTCCTTGCTTTCTCTAACCTACCTGCCCCTCCACCTATTTTCGTATCATCCACATCCTGGGCCACAAAGCCTTCAATCCCCTCACCCAAATCATTCATTTACAACGTGAAGAGTAGCGACCCCAGCACCAACCCCTGCGGAACTCCACTACCCAACTAGAAAAAGCCCCTTTTGTTGCCACTCTTTGCCTTCTGCCATCCAGCCAACCTGCTATCCATGGTCGTATCTGCCCTTTGATAACATGGTCTCTCATCTTCCATAGCAGCTTCATGTGTGGCACATTATCAAGGGCTTTCTGAAAATCTAGGTAAACAACATCCACTGATTGTCCTACTATTTATTTCTTCAAAGAATTCCAGCAGATTCATCAGGCAAGATCTCCCCCCCTTTACAAAACCATGCTGTCTTCGGCCTAATTTATCATGAACGTCTAAGTACTCCATAAGCTCATCCTTTATAATGGACTCTAAAATCTTACCAACCACTGAAGTCAGACTAACCAACTTATAGTTCCCACTATTCTGCTTTGCTCCCTTCTTGTACAGCGGGGTCATATTGGCAATTTTCCAATCGGCTGGAACCAATACTGACTGGCGATTCTTGAAATATCACTATTAAGGCCTCCACAATCTCTAAAGCCACTTATTTCAGAACTCTTGTGTGCAGTCCATGTGACTTATCCACCTTCAGTCCTTTCAGCTTCCCAAGCACCTCCTTCATTAAGGAATCATTAAGGGATTGACTGCACTGGATTGTAACTGCCCATAATATGACATGATTCTGGTTCAGTCCCCACACCAATTAAATATGTTTGAATTTCAAACTTCATTAGCCTGTAGAATGGAGAACAGAAAATAATCTTAGACAAATATAGATCAAATAGAGAATATAGAATATATGAGAACAAGTTCAAGTTCAAGTGAATTTATTGTCATGTGTCCCTGTATAGGACAATGAAATTCTTGCTTTGCCTCAGCACACAGAACATAGTAGGCATTTACTACAAAACAGATAAATGTGTCCATATACCACAATATAAATATATACACACATGAATAAATAAACGGATAAAGTGCAAATAACAGAAAATGGGTTATTAATAATCAGTTTTGTCCGAGCCAGGTTTAATAGCCTGATGTCTGTGGGGAAGTAGCTATTCCTGAACCTGGTTGTTGCAGTCTTCAGGCTCCTGTACCTTCTACCTGAAGGTAGCAGGGAGATGAGTGTGTGTGGCCAGGATGGTGTGGGTCTTTGATGATACTGCCAGCCTTTTTGAGGCAGTGACTGCGATAAATCCCCTCGATGGAAGGAAGGTCAGTGCCGATGATGGACTGGGCAGTGTTTACTACTTTTTGTAGTCTTTTCCTCTCCAGGGCGCACAAATTGCCGAACCAAGCCACGATGCAACCGGTCAGCATGCTCTCTACTGTGCACCTGTAGAAGTTAGAGAGAGTCTTCCTTGACAAACCGACTCTCCGTAATCTTCTCAGGAAGTAGAGGCGCTGATGAGCTTTCTTGATAATTGCATTAGTGTTCTCGGACCAGGAAAGATCTTCAGAGATGTGCACGCCAAGAAATTTGAAGCTCTTGACCCTTTCAACCATCGACCCGTTGATATAAATGGGGCTGTGGGTCCCCCTCCTACTCCTTCCAAAGTTCGCTGAGTGAGCTTCAGAGTGGCACAATTTGTCTTGACCCTTTTCCACCATCGCCGTCCGTTGAATAAATGGGGCTGTGGGCCCCCTCCTACTCCTTCCAAAGATGAGTAGAGTTTTGATGAGCTTTCTTGATAATTGCATTAGTGTTCTCGGACCAGGAAAGATCTTCAGAGATGTGCACGCCAAGAAATTTGAAGCTCTTGACCCTTTCAACCATCGACCCGTTGATATAAATGGGGCTGTGGGTCCCCCTCCTACTCACACCAAATTTGCTGGTGTTGAGGGCCAGGTTATTGCGCTGGCACCATATAGACAGTTGCTCGATCTCTTCTGTATTCTGACTCATCCCCATCAGTGATACGTCCCACAACAGTGGTGTCTTCAGCGAACTTGATGATGGAGTTCGCACTGTGACTAGCTGCGCAGTCATGAGTATAGAGTGAGTACAGCAGGTTGCTGAGCACGCAGCCTTGAGGTGCTCCCGTGCTGATTGTTATGGAGGCTCACACATTTCCACCAATACGAACAGACTGTGAATGAGGAAGTCGAAGATCCAATTGCAGAGGGATGCGCAGAGACCCAATTCTGCGAGTTTAGTAACCAGTTTGGAAGGGATGATTGTGTTAAATGCCGAGCTGTAATCGATGAATAACAGCCTGACATATGAGTTTTTGTTGTCCAAGTGGTCCAGAGCGGAGTGGAGGGTCACATTACAAAATAATTAGGTAAATAGTCAACAATCAGTGACACAGAGGTGACTATTCAGCCCATTGTATCTATGCTGGTGACAATAAAGATGCTCATGCCACTTTCCAATTCTCTGTCAGAAGCCTAGCAGGCTAAAAGGACAAAATGACCTTCCAGGTATTTATTACATGTGATGAATATGTCTACCTCTATTTTACCATTTCAAGCAGATAGTTCCAGATCCCCACCACTTTTTGGATGATTTTTTTCTCAAGTCCCTGCTTGTTTTATGCCTGTACCCTTAATTCTCCATTGCCTCTCTCTGAAAATGGGCTCTCTGGAAATAAATCCTCATCTCTCCCCTTATCTTACTGTACTGCAAAAACTATAACCACAACTGAGCCAAACCTTCCTCATACCTAACTCTCTTCAGCACTGGCAACATGCTCACAAATCATCTGGTGCTATCACATGCTTTCAGTAATACAATGATGAGAGTAGTAAAATCCTTAAACAATGGCCCAATTAATTTTCAACTAATTATCACATAACCTCGTGTTCTGTACCCCAGCCAATACCTAGCAAGTATATGCTACCTCCGACAATTTGTTTTTCTGTCCTGCCATTTGCAGTGATCTATGGGAAACACAGTCCACATTTATGCAGTGATCTATCACAGTCCATATTTATGCTCCTCTATACTGTTTAACATCTTGTTATTCATGACCAGTGAGTAATAAATAATGAGAAAAGTTATATCAAATAAGTATAATCAAATCAAAATGATTGAATGTGATAAGCAAATAGAAAAAAATCCCTAATTATTGCAGTTGAATGAGATCTCTGTTCTCTGCACCCACCCATTCACTTAATTCTGTGTCTGTGCTTAAAATTTTCCAGTGCTTTCACTTAACCAACTTGTAATTTGAAGTATTTTTAAAATGTGGAACATCTGTTTGTCGCTCAATAATAATAGCAATTCTTGCAATGCAATAACCTTGCTATGTATGTTAGATGTTTAAAGATTAAAGACATTAAATCATTGAAAGTTCCATAATTGTCAAATGAAAGGTCTGACATTTCTTTGCCTTTCCTTTCATTGTTTCATCCCTGCCCACAACTCCTGATTTGTAAAAACACATGTAATCAGCACCAAAGTGCTGATCTGGGGGTCATGTGCCACTTAATTTAATAAAGGATGACATTAACGCTGGAGGCGATGAGGCTATCTTTCGTCTGATTGGCTGCTCATACAAAGGCTCAGTGTGTTAAACATATGGATTACCATCAATAAGTCAACAAAGTGAGCAGCAGCTCTGTCCCTTATATCTGGGAACATTGAGTCAAAGGGATGGTCTTTCTACGGTGGATTGTGTGCAGATGGATTGATTTTAATAACCAAGTTCATGCTTTTGTTGTAGTCAATGCTGTTTATTTAAAGATATCGTGTGTTTAACTAAGGTGAGAACAGCATTTTGACAGACTAGTCCCTGGTTCAAATGCTTATATCTGCTCCATAAACCTTAGTATAGAATGGGTTATGAGGAAATGTAGCTTTTTTGAAGGAATACATCCCCATTTGTCAGAAGTCATACAGCTTGTCAATGGAAGTATGTTCGGAAATGTATAGAATTTTAATGGGATTATTTCAATGGGAGGTCTGTATTGCATAAAGAAATTAAGCAAGCTACCTTATTGTTGTGGTAATAAGCAAATAGGGGAATTTGGTGTGGGGCATGCTTTGCTACATCCTGAATACCATGCACCTATTTTGTGTTAGCTCAACTGCAAAAGAATTTAAAGATCACGATCTTGATATTAGCTGGTATAAGCTGGGATCAAAAGCTTTCAAAACGGGAGCTGTTCAGACCACGCGTTGAGACAAAGGTGTTTCATTAATGGCCATGTCGAGCATTTGAATTTAACTCTTGATCGCACACCAATGTCCATCCTCAGACATTGTTTCAGAGAGGCCCCATTGCAAATTGGAAGAACAACATCTAGTATTCCACTTGAACAGCATAATGGTTCTGTTTTTGATCTATAAAGGGCCTGTCCCTCTTTCATGACCTAATTCACGACCATTTTTACTCGTGGACATTTGCTAGGAGGTCATCATGCTAGAAAAAACGCCCCGACCTACTTGATGCCTCGAGTACCTACGACTAACATCACGACCTCCTACGACCTACCTACGACCTCCTCCGACCTCGTGACGACCATGTTACGAGTACGAGTCGAGGGCAAACTCGGCAGAAGTCGTGTAAGTGGGACAGGCCCTTAACTTTGTGATTCCTACTGACAATTTTGCCAGTTTTCAAATTTATGTCCTCATTACTGACCTACTCTTCAATTCAAAATCAATAAAGGTTTTGGTCATTCCTGTTAAACCTTTCCTGCTGTAAGAAACATATTCTGAGCTTCTCCATTCACCACATGTGACTTTCTTCAGCATTAGTGTCTTAATATCCTTTCAAAAATGTGGTGCTGTGCTTTATATACAATACTGCAGCTGAGATCTAGTTTGTGATTTCCCTTAACTTCCTTACTTTCAAACTTTGTGTCTCTATTTATGAAGCCAAGAAACCTTAAGCATTTCTTTACAGCTTTTTCAACTTGGCCCAGATCCATCAGATTGTGCACACCCTTTTTAATTATAACTAGTTAGTTTATATTTCCTCTCCTCATTTTCCTTTGCATTAAATTGCATCTACCTAGTTCATCTACCAATGAGTAAATGTCTTTCTCAAGTTTGATATTATCTTTCTCATTACATGTTTGCTGCATGTATAGCCTCCATCTGCAAATTTTGAAATTAAACCTTCATTTAGTAATCAACATAATCAATGATCCCATTGCTGAATGGGGAGAAGGGGTTCACTACTATTAACTTCCTTCTAGTCTCAAAGGCAAGTATTCATCACAGTCTTTGATTTCAGTCTTGCTCAGTTTGGTATTTACATTGTCACCATTGTATGTGCTTTACTTTTCCAAAGCATGGATATGTGTTGTGTTTTTAAAAAGAATACAACATGCTGGAGTAACTCAGCAGACCAGGCAACATCTCTGGAGAAAATGGTGATGTTTCTGGTTGAGACACTTCTTCAGACTGATAGTGGGGGGAAGGGGAAGAAAGATGGAAAAGGTGAGAGGCAGGACAAAGCATGGCAAGTAACACAGGCGAGGGGCAGATGGTTGGAACAAAGGCCAGAGATAAGAACAATAAGTGTGTGACAGGTTTGAAAAGTTGTGGACTGTGAAGCCAATGGAATTGACTTGAATTGGGAAGAGAGGGGAGAGTGCGGAGGAGAAAAGGAGGGGGGTTAGTTAGAGGTCACCTAAGATTGGAAAATTGAATGTTCATTGTTCTCTCACTGTGCAGGAAGGAACCGCAGATCCTGGTTTACACTGAAGAAAGACACAAACTGCTGTACAGTTACTCCACAAAATGGAATAACTTAGCAGGACAGGTAGCATCTCTAGATAGAAGGAATGGGTAATGATTCGGGTCGAGACTCCTCTTCAGGCTGTTCTCTGTCTGGTGTGTAAGCCTGTGGGAAAACAGCATCTGCACTATCTTCTTTATTTTCCATTGCAGCATCAGGGAACTCGGTCAAGCTTACATCTATATATTTCAATTTCTCAAAAAAAAGTTGTCTGCCATTTATCTGTCCAACATTGCCTGTCAAAATCACGATATGATTAGTCTTCTAGATATTTTAATCTTGCAAGAAACCAAAGTGGAAGAATTTCATTTATCAAAGTATATTTTTGGCACTCTGGTCTTGCTCATTAATTGATTAGTGCAAATGCTTCAGAATCCTGTACCCTTTCTGTGGGGGAGCTATCTGTGGCATCATTTATAGAAATCTAAAGACGTTAGAATTCCATCCAACAAGTTTACAAAGCCAGTGAAAGACATTTCCAGTTAAAGCCAGCTCAAAGCGTTAGTTCAAATCTATTTTGCAACAATTGGGTAAGAAATCCACAAATTAGGGGATGTCTGTGATGTAATTTATCTTCCCATTTAAAACATAATAGACTGTGTCCACTTCTGGTCAGTTTCACAAATCTAATTAGTCAATGCATAATCATTCTTGCCAATTGGTATTCACAAAATAGCGTCTCTTCTTGCAGATCTTTGTGCCTTGTATTGAATTTGTCAGTTGCTGTTTTGTTGGTAATACTTGTTGTGTTTAGAATTCCCCAGGTGATTACTGTTCTTAATTTTCTCAATGTGAATCGTGTAACAATATCTTTTGTACCAACGTGAAAGTTACAAAGCCTTTCAGTTGTAATTTCTACAGAAGTGGTTTAATGGTCAGATAAGTCGCACCTGCTTCCTGAGCCAGCTGTCTAAAACATTGATTGTTTATGATTGCATTTAAAATATCTAATTTTTTAAAAATTTAACAAGCATTTAACAAAAACCACAAAAAATATATATTTTTAAAGCATTGCTGCCTTACAGCGCCAGAGACCTGGGTTCGATCCTGAGCTCGGGGTGCTGTCTGTACAGTGCTCCAGTTTCTTCCCACATTCCAAAGAATGCAGTTTTGAAGGTTAATTGACTTCTGTAAAATTATCCCTCGTGTGTAGGATAGATTTAGTGTGTGGGTGATCACTGGTCAGTGGGCTGAGGGCCTGTTTCCATGCTGTATCTCTAAACTAAACTAAACTTATCTCTTCTACACACAACAGTTCCACTCTTTTAAAATGAATGGGATTTCTTAACTTGTGCTGGGTCCAACCTGATGTAGGTTCCGCAGCAAATTTCCTAGATAAACTGCAGAAGATGAAACTCTGCTACTGAATTGCATTAGTTGTCCAAGTTTGGATTCCAGTTAGGAAGTTGCAAGTAGGGACCTCTCTGGAGACATGCATGTCTGTGTTCCCAAACCTCCTGGTAGTTACGCAGAGAAATGACGGCAGATGCTTGCAGACTTGCAATATTTCTAAAGCGATGCAGTTAAATATTTTGATCTTGATAAAGGTACTGCCATTAAGGTGGCAAAAACAGAAAAGCAGACCATTATCTAAATGGTGGCCGACTAGGAAAAGGGGAGATGCAGCGAGACCTGGGTGTCATGGTACACCAGTCATTGAAAGTAGGCATGCAGGTGCAGCAGGCAGTGAAGAAAGCGAATGGTATGTTAGCTTTCATAGCAAAAGGATTTGAGTATAGGAGCAGAGAGGTTCTACTGCAGTTGTACAGGGTCTTGGTGAGACCACACCTGGAGTATTGCATACAGTTTTGGTCTCCAAATCTGAGGAAGGACATTATTGCCATAGAGGGAGTGCAGAGAAGGTTCACCAGACTGATTCCTGGGATGTCAGGACTGTCTTATGAAGAAAGACTGGATAGACTTGGTTTATACTCTCTAGAATTTAGGAGATTGAGAGGGGATCTTATAGAAACTTACAAAATTCTTAAGGGGTTGGACAGGCTAGATGCAGGAAGATTGCTCCCGATGTTGGGGAAGTCCAGGACAAGGGGTCACAGCTTAAGGATAAGGGGGAAATCCTTTAAAACCGAGATGAGAAAGAACTTTTTTCACACAGAGAGTGGTGAATCTCTGGAACTCTCTGCCACAGAGGGTAGTCGAGGCCAGTTCATTGGCTATATTTAAGAGGGAGTTAGATGTGGCCCTTGTGGCTAAGGGGATCAAAGGGTATGGGGATAAGGCAGGTACAGGATACTGAGTTGGATGATCAGCCATGATCATATTGAATGGCGGTGCAGGCTCGAAGGGCCGAATGGCCTACTCCTGCACCTAATTTCTATGTTTCTATGTTTCTATAATTGCTTTCTTCCTGTGCAGTGGATCATCTTGCATTTGCTCTGTTCCAAGATAGTGGGTCTTTTATTTTTAGCTTCCTTCTATTGATGACATTCACCAATATGAAGCACTCAGTCCCTGGAGCACTTGTGACATTGGAGCTTTAGTTTCATTTGAGTCTTGTGATCTGTTGCATTAAGTACTTCCTTCACAATATCTGGAACTGATTATGCGTGTCCAGATGCTTGTATCTTGATATTAATATATAAAAATAAGTTTCTGCATCAGGCTTCACTGATCCTGCCAGGATCATGTATGCACAGAAAAATTGAACTATTGTAATCCAGGAAAATAAATTGTCCTTGTACCGTTGCATAACGCAGATAATAGCAAGTTGACAGCCTATCCAAATTATTTAATATATTTCTATTGAAAAGACTGCTGCTTTATGTGGATATCAGTGCAGCCTCTTATTTGACATTGAATGACCAAGAGTAATATTATTTGTATCTACTGTTCTTGGAAATCTCAATTCTGCATTTGGTTTGGGACCCGCTTATTAATGTGGAAGTAATCATCGTCCACCCTGATCATTCCTTCTGCTCCCAGATTTTATCTGTTAAAAGGCACGGAAGCTTGAAAGCGTGTACCACCAGACACCGAAACAGCTTCTTCCCCTCTGTTATCAGGTTTCTGAACAAGATAAGGTATTGTTCGATTCACCATTACCCCAATGCAGAGAGTGCATTTGGTCTATGAAACTGATGCGATGCAATGCTGATAACTTTATTCTGCACTTTTTATCGTCCCCTTTGCTCTATCTATTGTACTATAGTTTGACAATTGTATTTATGCATAATATTATCTGATCTCTTGGATCATATGCAAAATTAAGCTTTTCACTGCACCTTGTTAATAAACCTAAACCAATAAGCCTACTATCAAGTAGCAAAATCTGTTAATCTATTGTGTGGGATTTGATACTGAGACACTACCCTATTTTTCTCAACAATTTTGGCTTTGGCCCCTGTCAAGCCCCCTAATTTTGATCTCTTGGTCTGTCCAACAATCTTACACTTGATAGCATTAAATTTAACAACAAATCATCTCCATTTCATCTATACTGGTAAAAGAGGAAATAAGATGGCCCTTTTCAATATTGGTTGTCATTTGTTAAATTGCACTGCATTCATGAAGGAATGGTTGATGAGATGTTTTGAATTGCAAATATGTGTGCCCAAAAATTGGATTCCATTTTTTGAGAGAGCTTTAGAACATACAATACAATACAATACAATACAATACAATACCGTTTATTTGTCATTTGAACCTCACATGAAGTTCAAACGAAATTTGGTTTCTGCAGTCATACAAGAAAAGAACCAAGACACACACCAACACAATTTACACAAACATCCATCACAGTAAATCTCCTCCTCACTGTGATGGAAGGCAAAGTCTTGTCTCTCCCCTGCTCTCCATTCCTCTCCCGAAGTCAAAGTCAAAGCCCCCGGCGGGCGCTAACAAGTCCCACGGCGACTTAAAGCCGCGCCGGGCGATATAAGGCCCTGCTCCGGGTCCCGATGTTGGAGCCTCCGGCGGCCGCTAGCAAGTCCGCGGCCATATAAAGACGCGCCGGGCGATGTAAGGCCCCGCTCAAGGTCACTTTCAACCCCGCAATTCTAGCGGGAGAAGTCGCCGTTGCCGGTGCCCCACAAAGCAGTCTCCCACCGGGGACCCGCGAGCTCCCGGTGTCACCATCCACCGGAGTCGGGTCGCAGCAGCGCGCCACCACAGCTCTCCACGCTCCGAAGCTGGCCAGCTCTACGATGGTAGGTCCGCAGCTCCGCAGGCTCCGTGACTTGAGCTGTCGTTCCGGTTGGAGGCCGCTCCACGGTGCTAGGCCCCAATGGCAACGGAGACCCAACAGGGAAAGGTCGGGTCCCCGTACAGGGAAGAGATCTAAAGGTTTCCCCCACCCACCCCCCCCCCGCCCCCCACACATACACAGTCAAAAACCCACCACAAACTATACACTCAACTGGAAAAAAAAAAGACAGACGGACTGCAGAGGCTGCTGGGACGTCGGTCGTGCCGCCAACCCAATTGCTTAGACTGCCAGTCTTGTATAGTCTTATATATCCTTGTGTAATTGTTTGAAACAGTAATAGGATGCTACAATTACAGGAAGTACTGCTAAATAAGACCTGCACAGGCTCTCAGTTTCTAAGGTGTTACCATGCAGCATATAGAGGAGCAGTGTACACTGACAATGACAACAGACTTCATGTTTAAATACATGTGTGCTAATAGAATATGTTCTTTACGATCTGCGCTGTTGTATTTATGAGGAGTATAAACCACACTGTTATTCTACACCCAAAATCCAGCCAAATAAATTCAGAAGAATGTTCATCTTAAGGATTTCATTGTACAGCTAATAAAATCTTTCTGCATAGTTACAAAATAAAGCAACATAAAGTGCGGTCTTGGAAAAACAACGAGTACAGTTTTCTTTAAGTGTTCCTCATTGGGGTGTACTTTATTTACTTCAGCAAGCTTGACATGATCAAACTAATCCCTGATGATATGGATCATTTTCCACAAAATCATTTCATCAGCCTTCATAAATTTTTATGCAGCATGATTTTTAAGACACCCCTCCATTGTTTTCAGTAGTGCAGGATAGAAGCTAACATATTTTAGTTAATGTATGCAAAAAAAGCCATTTGCAGTTCCTTATTGAAAGAAGCCTTCTGTTCTGTTGTACTGAAAGTAAACTAAGCTGCAACTTTGGGGCAAAATTCTGAAATATAGATTATATCTGCAAGCAACAGGCATGCTTATGGTCTGTAAACATATTCCTAAATTACGCCACAGTATAGTTTGTATATCTTATATTTATTCCCCAAAAATATATACACAAAAGCAAGAGCGGAACTCGCTATCAAAACATGGAGGGGACCGGGGGACACAATTTTTTGGCGGCCACGCGCGCGCGCGCGCGCACACACACACACACACACACACACACATACACACACACACACACACACACACACACACACACGCGGCTTCAGAGGCTCAATCCAGCATTAAATGCAGCTCAACTCTGCCTGTCTCACCGGGTTAACTACAGCCCTGTCTGGACTGATGGGACACCAGCGCTGCTTCTCCGCGCTGGCCATATTTCCTGCAAGTCCAGGAAGGGCTGTAGGCTCACCTGGCGACACAGGCAGAGTTGAGCTTGGTTTAGTGCTGTTTCTCTGCGCTGGCTGTGGGCCTGAGGGCACCGCGCCCGTCTGACTCCCAACCAAAGAGGAGGATCTTTGCTGCCGACCTCTCTGGCCACCCGTTGGGGGGGGGGGCACTTGGGGCAGCGCCGGAGAGCCGGCCGGGATCGATCCTCGCTGCGGATGAAGCGCAGGTCTGTGCCACGTCTCCCTCCTCCAATCACCACTCTCTATTTACAGTCCCACCCCCCCCACTCCTCCCTCCTCCAATCATCACGCTGAATTATCATGTCCCGCCCCCCTTGCTTGCTGACGGACGTCTCTCTCATCCAATCGGCGCCCTCAATTATCAGTCCCACCCCCTTTGCCTTGCGGAAAGAGGAGATAACACCGGGTTTTAAAATCCAGATTACAAAACCTTGGGGGGGGGGTCTGTTGCCCACCTCTCAAAACATGGGGGGGTCATGTCCCCTCTGGCCCCCCTGGGTTTTCCGCCCCTGCACAAAAGATGTGATTAATTTGTAATAAATTGAAATTGGATATATAATCTTCTTACAAGTTCAATATTTAAACAATGGTGCTGTTCAGGATTAACGTTAGTCATTAGGTTAAATTTAAAAGTGAAGTATAATATCTGGAATGAAACTATTAAACTGATAAACAGAATAAGGGTCAAACATTTGTGTTCAGTGCACGTATCATCTTTTGGCTCGTGTATCATCATCAGCCTAGGATGAGTTTACAACATCTCTACTTCATGTGGCAATGCTGTAAATTCATCCATGCTTGAGTTCAAGTACTGACATGCTGAACCTAATTAACTTGTTTCAACTTTCTATAACTGGGTCAACAGATATCTCCTTTTTGTATACACAGAAATGCCTTGCCACTGAGATGCCTTTATATTAACTGATCTTTCTTAAAATCTGGCTCTGTCCATTTATGTTCTTTGTTTAATTAAACCCCTGTCCCATGGTACGAGTCCATTCCAAGAGTTCTCCCGAGTTTGCCCTGATTCGAACTCGGAGATTTACGATAATGGCCACTCATCGGAACTCGGGGCTCTCGTGGACATTCTTCATCATGTTGAAAAATCTTCACGAGTCTTCCCTTGCTTACCTGCTGTTAGCAAGTCTTCGCGAGTACCTGCCGTTAGCGCTAAGAGACGTCCCAGAGCTCCGACGTAAGCGCCGTACGTTCATTCTCCGTGCTTACCACGAGTTTGATTTTTTTTAAACTCGGGAGAGCTCTTGGAATGAACTCGCACCATGGGACAGGGCTATTAAGCTTCTAATACTTCTGAGGATAATTAATTCAATAATCTGGACAAATTATAACTGCCCCTCTTTAAATAAAAAACACTGATATTTGTTAAATCTTTGATAAGCAGTTTGAACCTTATTTCAGAACCTGTCAGTGGGTGAATCCAACTCCATTTGAAATATTTTCATTTGCTCTTCGATCTGGGTAAAAACCAGTGTGCCTGGGAAACAAATAACCGTTTTCACCTATTGATTCTGCCCTTTCCCTTCAGGAATCTGTTTGCTTTGAAAAGGATTTGAATACCAATGCTGCATTTGGGAGATTGTACCCACATAATGTGTTGCTCTAATCTGTAATAGAGCAATTGAATAATTACAGAAACACATTGTTTCTTTGGTAGTTAATAATGCTTCCATGTTTTCTGCAACATCAAGTTCAAGTTCAAGTGAATTTATTGTCCTGTGTACCTGTATAGGACAATGAAATTCTTGCTTTGCTTAAGCACACAGAACATAGTAGGCATTTACTACAAAACAGATAAGTGTTTCCATATACCATAATATAAATATATACACACATGAATAAATAAACGGATAAAGTGCAAATAACAGAAAATGGGTTATTAATAATCAGAGTTTTGTCCGAGCCAGGTTTAATAGCCTGATGGCTGTGGGGAAGTAGCTATTCCTGAACCTGGTTGTTGCAGTCTTCAGGCTCCTGTACCTTCTACCTGAAGGTAGCAGGGAGATGAGTGTGTGGCCAGGATGGTGTGGGTCTTTGATGATACTGCCAGCCTTTTTGAGGCAGCGACTGCGATAAATCCCCTCGATGGAAGGAAGGTCAGAGCCGATGATGGACTGGGCAGTGTTTACTACTTTTTGTAGTCTTTTCCTCTCCAGGGTGCTCAAATTGCCGAACCAAGCCACGATGCAACCGGTCAGCATACTATCCACTGTGCACCTGTAGAAGTTAGAGAGAGTCTTCCTTGACAAACCGACTCTCCGTAATCTTCTCAGGAAGTAGAGGCGCTGATGAGCTTTCTTGATAATTGTATTAGTGTTCTCGGACCAGGAAAGATCTTCAGAGATGTGCACAATTTGAAGCTCTTGACCCTTTCAACCATCGAACCGTTGATATAAATGGGGCTGTAGGTCCCCCTCCTACTCCTTCCAAAGTCCACAATTAGTTCCATGGTTTTGCTGGTGTTGAGGGTCAAGTTATTGCGCTGGCACCATATGGACAGTTGCTCGATCTCTCTTCTATACTCTGACATCCCCATCAGTGATACGTCCCACAACAGTGGTGTCTTCAGCGAACTTGATGATGGAGTTCGCACTGTGACTAGCTGCGCAGTCATGAGTATAGAGTGAGTACAGCAGGGGGCTGAGCACGTAGCCTTGAGGTGCTCCCGTGCTGATTGTTATCGAGGCTGACACATTTCCACCAATACGAACAGACTGTGGTCTGTGAATGAGGAAGTCTAGGATCCAATTGCAGAGGGATGAGCAGAGACCCAGTTCTGTGAGTTTGGTAACCAGCTTGGAGGGGATGATTGTGTTAAATGCCGAGCTGTAATCAATGAATAACAGCCTGACATATGAGTTTTTGTTGTCCAAGTGGTCCAGAGCAGAGTGGAGGGCCAGCGAGATCGCATCCACCGTTGATCTGTTGTGGCGGTAAGCGAACTGCAGTGGGTCCAGGTTTTTGTCGAGGTAGGAGTTGATTTGCTACATGATCAGCCTCTCAAAGCACTTCATCACCACAGACGTTAGTCCACCATCACGTGAACCAAGGTACAGTGAAACACTTTTTTGTGCCTACAGCTCAGCAAGACTGTCTCCATACATCAGAACAATCCCCTGGTTAGTACAGAATGTACGGAACAGCCCACTGAGTATAAATGCATGAGGTGCCATTTTGGCACCATTTTACAGTTGCAGCTGCCACTGGCCACAAAGGGCCATTGCAACCTTCCCTTTCTGGGCGGGTACCTGATTCCGCGGCGGGAGAACCAGGCCTGATGTTGGGATGAGCTGCGGCTTGCCGGGATTCCTCTCAACGCACGCAGCCCACCTGGATAATATGCTTTGCATTATCCTCATACAATAGGAAAACAATAATTTCACACCTCTGTGCCAAAACTCTGGCATAAATAATTTTCTAATGCAGAGGTATTTCATTTGTCATCTTTTTCAATTTCAGCATTTGCCACTTAACTATGCGCAAACAGAATTGCTGCAATGTCCAGATTCAAGTATTCATGAAGGCCCAAGATAGACACAAATGTTTTATACATTCCCAATAAGTCTATTACTAGATCAGGAATTTAAATAATAAATTTGATGTATTGATATTCAAGAGATCACAGAGAATATGTGTGTTTAATTTGTGTTACTCTGGGCACACTTTTATTCACACAAATGGACAATTTTCATGTTCAAGTATGCCGTGGTTGCCTCTTGTGAGCCAAGCTGGTTATAAGCCTCTCATACACAAGAGACTGCAGATGCTAGAATCTGGTACATAAAAACAACGGTTGGAAGAACTCAGCAGGTAGCAACATCAGTGGAGGCAGAGTAATATTTGGCAGAACCTCTGCGCCTGTCTATAATGGTTATCTTGAGTTTCCGATTGCATGTCATTTCAACCAGTACTACACCATGCATCTATCCTTGGCCTACTCCACTACCATAGTGAGGCCAAGTACAAACCAGAAGAACATCTCACATTCTGCTTGGGTGGCCTAAACCCAATAGCATGAATATTGCATTTTCCAAATAACCCCACCCCTACGTTCCTTTCATACATTCAGGTTCTCTCTCCCTTAGTTCACCTTTTCCTTCCTTCCAACTCTCATTACCAAGATTTGTTACCTTTCCCCATTTGGTTCCATCTGCCCATCACCCAGTGCTATTCACCTGTGTATCTTCTCCGTTAGTTCATCTTTCCTATCCCCTCCCCGCACCCAACGAGTTCCTTCTGCACTTCATTCCACCTCACATCTGGTTTCCCCTTTCACCTGCCTCAACAACTGCCCTCTTATGTGCGATTTGTCTCACCACTGCCTCTCATTTATATTTTAACATTGTATTTGTTATCCTCCCTCTACACTCTCAGTCCTGTTGTAATGGACCTAAAATCTTGAATCTCCACAGATGCTGCATGGCCCCATGATTTCTTCTAGCATGTACCTGATGGAGTTTATCAAACCAATACCAATTGAATCTTGAGCAAAATTGCTTATTTTTTGCCTGCCAATAACAAAGGCACATACCCATTCATTTTTCTTTTGTTAAACAAGGACACTATTTTTTTTTTAAATAGGAGTTCCACAGTGGGTTAATCAGAAAATAAAATAAAAAAGACAGCTTATGTTTCAGATGTGCTTCTTCATGTATTAAATGGTCATAACTGAAACTTTTGCATAAGACCAGTTGCAGCTGTCTTCCATGAATGATTCAGGTCAATCTCTCTCTTGTCAGTTATTGTCTGTTTGTAATTTCTTATCTCTCTCTAAAGATGGTTCATCTCTTACCTCAAAGGTAGGAGTTTCTCGACTAACATCGGCAACTCTTTCTCCTCCCCAGCTAATCTCTGCTGTGGGGTTCCACAAGGTTCCATCCTTGGCCCCATTCTCTTCTCCGTGTATATGCTCCCCTTAGGCCAAGTCATTGAAAGGCACGGCATTTCCTTCCATTGCTACGCAGACGATACACAACTCTATCTCCCCCTGAAGCCCAAAAACCAATCAAATCTACTTTTAATTGTGCTATATAAATAAATGTGACTTGACTTGACTTAAACTGCGTCCTCCTAAACTGATAGAGATGAGCCTTATTTTGTTCTGCACTACTGGAACAGTAATCACCAAAGGATCTCAGCGGGTGCAGCAGCATCTATGGAGCGAAGGAAATAGGCAACGTTTCGGGCCGAAACCCTTCTTCAGACTGATCGGGGGCGGATCCGCCCCCGATCAGTCTGAAGAAGGGTTTCGGCCCGAAACGTTGCCCGCCCCCGATCAGTCTGAAGAAGGGTTTCGGCCCGAAACGTTGCCTATTTCCTTCGCTCCATAGATGCTGCTGCACCCGCTGAGTTTCTCCAGCTTTTTTGTGTAACCTTCGATTCTCCAGCATCTGCAGTTCCCTCTTAAACACCAAAGGATCTCTTTGTTTGGGACCAAACAATGGCATATTGTGTAGAGTAGCTAGAGTTGCAGGTATGTTAATTATATGTGACCTTTGCGACTGAGCAGTGGAGATGTGTGGGTGGAGGCGAGGCACGAGGTTGGGGTTTGGGTGGCGGGGGGGAGTTGGATTTGGTTTATTGACACAGTAATGAGTCGCATTGTGTGATCAAAGTTGTCAGCAAAATTGTTAGCGCATCAACACCGATGACGTATCTTTAGCACACCCGAATGCCTCAAGGTATTTCACATGGTCAGATAAAAATTAACAATGAGCCAAGAAAAAATAGTGAAAGTCAAATGCAGCATGCAAACGGTGTCGGTGACATTTGACCCTACTCCTGTGGTGCTGCAGCATAAACTGACCATTAGGAACACCAGTTCATGCTTGGCGAACAGAATCTTTTACGATGTGCAATGCTGTCATTTCAACTTTCTAATCCCAGAAACATTTTTTTACAGCTGCCCACAGCTGTTTTGTTCTGTTTTTGAGAAAGAATCTAATACTTTGTGGTTCAGTTTAGCCATGGTTTTGTGCTCACCACAGCTGATCTAGAGCAAGACACAGTTCTGTTGTTATAAATCTCTTTTTATTTTAAGCAAGATCCAACAATTGCTTGCTTACCCGAGAAATATTTGTCTATCTTTCTTTTTTGAATGATTCATCAACAAGACGATTTAAAAGAAAAGGGCTGACTATTGAAAGATTTTCCAAAACTGTTCGAAGCATCTGCTTTGCAATATGGATATCCAGTGGTTTCAGTTAGGGCACACTTCCATATTTTGTAAATGATGACATGTTTCAGTCCCAGTACTGGGAAGTATTGTGGATTGTTTATTTTTATAATGCTTTGCATCTGAAATATTTTCTTGTTTAAGTTGATGCCATCACTGGGACGAGGAAACAAAGTACCTGGAACTACCAGCACAGCACCTGTATCAGTTTAAATTAGAGATACAGCGTGGAACAGGCGCTTTGACCCCCTGTGTCCACATTGGCCAATGATCACCTGTACACTAGTTTTATCCCACACACTGGTGTCAAGTTGGAAAGGGCACAGAGAAGATTTACGAGGATGTTGTCAGGACTCGAGGGTCTGAGCTATAGGGAGAGGATGAGCAGGCTGGGACTATTACTTGGAGTGCAGGAGGAGGGGTGACCTTATAGAGGTGCATAAAATAATGGGAGGAGTAGATGTACAGGGTCTCTTGCCCTGAGTAGGGGAATTGAGAAACGGAGGACATAGGTTTAAGGTGAAGGGGGAATGATTTTAATAGGAATCTGAATGGTAACATTTTCACGCAAAGTGTGGTAGGTGTATGGAACAAGCTGCCAAAGAAGGTAGTTGAGGCAAGGAATATTGTAACTTAAAAAAAACAATTAAACAGGCGCATGGATAGGCAGATTTAGAGGGATATGGGCCAAACGCAGGCATGTGGGACTAGTGTAGATGGGACATGTTGATCAGTGTGGGCATGTTGGGCCACAAGGCCTGCTTCCACGCTGTATGACTATGATACTAGGGACAATTTACAGAAGCCGATTAGCCTACAAACCTGTCCAAACCTGTCTTTGGAATGTGGGGGGAAACCGGAGCAAACGAAGAAAACCCACACTGTCACAGGGAGAGCGTACAAACTCCATACTGGCAGCAACCATAGTCAGGTTCAAACCCGGGTCTCTGGCACTGTAAGGCAGCAACTCTACCACAGCGCCACTGTGCAGCCCTAAACAGTCCTGGCTACATAGCCTTAACTTATTGTTACCCTACAGTCCTGAGACAGAAGAGTGAGAGGTTGTATGTGAATTACCTGGCAAATGCAGAGACATTATATTTTTATCTGTCTTCATTTTCTCTGTTTTCACTTTCGGAAATCCTATTCATTATAAACCGTTCCTATCTTCAGCTGCTGCCTCAAACTCTGTACAAATCTTGGACTAATTTCCAAACTTAATTTCCAAACTCAGTTTCTCAATAACAAATAATTGCTCATCTGCTGCACTCCCACTCATGTAAACCTTCATAATGACTGTCCCAAAGTTCATCTCATCTTCCACTTGTATAAATTGCAGTTCACCCAAAAGCCTGCTTTTTTTTTGGTTCCTTTTACCCACTTGCCCACAATGGCTTATGCTCAAATTTAAAAATCTCATCCCACTATTAAACCCTTCTTTGGGCTTGCTGCCTCTACCTTTAAGCTCGTGCAGGCCTGCAGCTATTTTCAATATTTGATCCATTACTGAGTTCAGCCAATTGTGCACCCTACTGCCCCCCCCCCCCCCCCCCCTCTTCTCCACCCTCTCCCCCCTCTCCCATCATTGGAAATCATGTTATCCCCAGCTAAGGCTTAAACACCTTTTTCCCTCTCCCTCCTTGAAAACACTCTCATTACCTCTGATTAGCTTTTCCGATATGACTGAAACAGCTCACAACTTTTCGATGTCAAAGGCACAATATAAATTGATGGAAAGATACAAAGTAATACATTGGAAATATGTACATCACAATACTGCCAGGCATTTCCTGGCACTGAAGCATCCAGCAACCTATCACTGTTACTACTGAAAGCCAAAATTACTAACAGTTAACTTTTGTGTATGTAATGGAGAAAGTGAAAGGGATGTTCTGATTAAATACTCATGATTCTCATCTTTCAACTGCAACATCTCATCACTGGTGACCAGGTGCAGGTCTAAAACCTGCCAGTAATTTCAGTTAATGCATGAGAAGGTCCATAGAAACCGAGACGTTGCCAAACTTGTAATTTTCCTGGAACCTGCCGCTATCCTGTATTTTCAGTATAAAATTTCCAATTGAACTTATACCAGGAATGTTCACTCAGCCAGACTTCAAGAGAGTTGTTCCCATCAAATGTTGCCTCTGCCACCTGAAATTGCACTTTGTTGTTGAATTCAGCAGCTTGTTGGTTTGCTATTTCACTATTGTTGCCAGCAGAGCTAGGGGGATCCCTCAACAAATTGGTTGATTTTGGATCATGTGCTACATAGTTAGTGCATAGTGATTCAGTGGTGTTAATCAGATGCAACGCTATTAATATAATAATCTTATGGAACAAACGTGTACGTGAAATACAGTATTGGCAAACCTAAAACAAGATCTGACTGAGTTTCATTTTTCCTGCCTAATCTACTTACCATTAACCTCATACAGAAAAAAAATAGCTTCTTTCCTCTACTAAAGCTAAGAAAAGTTAGATTTTCCATTGGCTTAATGCCAGGTGTAAAGGCTGTGACTTCAACCAGTGAATAGATTGTCCAGGCTTGCCAAACAAATATATAAAGCATCATGCTGCCTTTATGCATTAACACAGCACAGTGTCTGCCAAAGCCCTGGAACATGATAGTATACACAGTTATCAGTTACTTATTCTGGACAGAGATTGTGCTGGATTAATTAAAGAACATTAACAATCAGAGCGTTAGTTTAGTAATGCACACCTTGGACAAAATAGAAATAAAAAATTGTATTAAGAGATCTTCTTTATATATATGTCCCAAGGATTTCAAAGCACCAAGTGTATTTATTTGTTGTGTTATTGCATTTAATGAGCCTGTAAATCTGCAGTAAGTTTGAATTTTATTGTTGCCGTTCCGGTGTGCATGACAATTAAACACTCTTGAAGTACACATTCTCTGTATTCTACTCTGGAATGTAGGCAAACTGTCTGCCTAACACTAGTTATCACTTAGTGGGGTTGGAGTGTGTGGTTAGTGATGAAGGGTGAAGCAAGCCATCGCTGGAAATTATGTGATGAAGTTTGCCTCGTTTACTTCATTGTTTTTGGGGCAAGGGCTTGCCTCCATCTTTTGGCTGACATAGTTGGAAATCTGCCATGGGCCCATCTTTGAGATTTCTGGCACAAGATGTTATTGGAACCAGTTCCTCACAATGTTCTCTGGACCAAAGGTTGACCTGCTTATTTTCTGCCTTTTGAGTTTCCTGATGATCAGAGAATATTATCGATTTACCTTCTTTCCTGCACATTCAATTGCAGGCTAAAATGCAATGACAAACTAGACTGTGATACTTTGTGACCATCTCATCCTCTTTAAAGAATTGTATCAAAATCTCATGAGTTGGATAGCCTGATATCACCTGATAGCCTGATATTACATTTCCACTGTTTCCACCTACTAACAATTTTCTCGCAGTGTAATCAACGTCGCGGGTGAACAGTTTGTGTTAATAAATTATAATTGTGAAAATGGGGAGAAGATTTTTTCCAAATAACTTTTATTTTTGCGAGGATGTTTCCGTAACCGGCTTCCGTCTCCGCACTAGTATCTTTGCTCCGCCATGGGATCTCTGGTGCGGTTACGGAAATGGGGCTGAGAATTACCCATGAATCTGCCCATGACCGTACTACGTCTTTTTCGCCGAGTGGGCTATCTTGCTTGCTATAGGATCTTTGGCAGCCACCGCAGACTGAGCCCTGTTGCACGCCTCACATCACCCTAGCTTTACCACATTGCCCCAGTTATTCAACCTGTACACAGACATATCATCCAAATATATTACACAATAACAAACCCCCTTCCTTTGCAGGACCTGTCACTCAAAAACACCAACACCTAACTAGTGCAACTGCACACTCTGCCCCATGGAGCAGAAGGAGTTCATCATTATTGGAGTGGTTATTACAGTCTGTGGTCAGCGGCAAGGAGGAAACAATTAAAGACCGTACCAGCCAACTTTTACTTTCCACTTCACCACATGTATGAAATGACCAATTCAACCTGGCCAGGAACCCATAGAAGCAAAGAGAGTGAAGATGAAAAATGGTAGTGCTCTTAGTCAACAGCTTAAAAGGGGCCTTTTGTGTACCTTCGATTTTCCAGCATCTGCAGTTCCTTCTTAAACAGCTTAAAATGGGCCTTGTTGTTTGCATTTTATGTTAGCCAAAAGGTAGGATCTGCACTAGATGAGTTTCATGACATGTATATAGCTAGACAAAAAGTAGGACAATGCAGGGGCCAGCATTCCTGAAAGAGAGATTGTAAACAAATTGTGCTGGAGTTTCAAAAGAACACTTGTTTGCAGCTCTCTAAAAAAGTCAATGATGTTCTCAATGATGATATGGGCTTCCATGGGCAAAAATGAAAGGAGTATTAAGTAACATGAAGCAGCTAGCAGTAACCTTGCAGTAAGCTTGGATTCATGGAATGGATAGCAATGGAGAGAAAGGAAAATTGTAGGACCAATGGTGACTTGGGATTGGCATTTTGGTTAGCATAGTCTTATGAATTGGTATGGAGAGAGTCATCAAGGGAGCTCTGCCTAGATTGTCCCCGCCATTCTTCTTTCCTCTTTTTCCTCCTGCTTCTCATCACCTCACTATGTCCTCATGCCCAAATATTTAATGCATTGGTAGCAGAAATGTCCTCAGGATTGCCCTGATGAAATGGGCTATATAACATTCAACAGACCACGAGATTTGACCTCCAGTCTACCAGCCTTTCCCAGAGTGTTTCAGGTAATAGAGACCTGACAACACTGGTGGTCTGGTCTGACATGCCACCTCTGTCAGATTGGCCTTCAGTACCAGATACACACCAGAGTTAAGAACTACATTGTCAGCGGATAACCCATGCTTTTGGGCCACTCTGCCAATATCATGGCAGCTTAAATGCAGATGGCATTATGAGCATGTCATGTGTACCAGCCTTCGGCTTATGGCACATCCCCGAGTTGACAATACAACTTTGGAGGGAGCTGAATGCAGTCAATAATGCATTTCACTTTGTGGCAACATGCAGACCTCACAAAACCAGCATTTGCTCTACTGCTGGTCAGTGAGAAGTGAAAATGAGGTAGACTTGGCTCTTTTGGAACAGTGTGGGTGGGTGATCAATATGTTTCAACAATTGATGTTGAACTGTAAGCTTCAGCCCTTTGAGCTATTAGTAAAGATTCTTGATATGTCTTCATGTTCTTTCTGCTTTTCCACCAATTCCCAGCCAGATTGGACTTGGAGTAGTTGGGTATCTGAAAGGAGAAAACCAGAACGTTTTGGTGAGGTTGTAGATAAAAATTTTACGGTTACACCATCTGTAACTTGTAAGTGAGATGAGTATGTGGAACGGGTAACATGGGCAAATATGATCACGCATATAAGGTCATGGCCGTTGGAAAAGTGATCCTTTCCCTCCTCTGCATTTGAATTTGAGGCTGGAGCAGGTATGTATTTGAGTGAGGATATCTTTACTGAAGAGTTGGAGCACCACATATTGTTTCTCACTGAGGTTCAACCACAATGATTGCTCTCTGAAAGTCCCAAGTAGATGTGGCCACCTTCTAGGAGGCTTTCCTCCTGAGGCCCTTCTTTCTCCT
Source organism: Leucoraja erinaceus (assembly GCF_028641065.1). NCBI lineage: Eukaryota > Metazoa > Chordata > Chondrichthyes > Rajiformes > Rajidae > Leucoraja > Leucoraja erinaceus. The sequence goes on along the minus strand of NC_073391.1, from coordinate 16,008,647 downwards.
TCTACTATCTCATCCTGCCGAATGTGCTCTCTGCTCACTCACCCTGTCGTACTGCACTTCAAAGGGAGTGATTACTAGTACCCTGTCTGGGAGTATCCACGCAGAAATTTGACAATAGTCCTAGCATACCACATTCTTTGCAACTTCACAGGACTTGAAAGCATTGATCACGTAGAATTGTAGCAAATCCCAGGCAGAAACAGATAAGAGCAAATCTGCAAACAATGGATGGGGTCTTCCAATAACTTTGGGGGCCCTTTTAAATGCTAGTAAAGGGACACAGTTGAAGCATTGATTTAGCAGTTTCTGCACCAATGTGCAATTGCACATTGATGGGTGTTATGGCCTTCCTACTCTGCATACTACTACAGGTAACAACCTCACAAGTTGCAATATGCTTGCCAGCATGCTTATTGTTTAGCTTATGTTACAACTGTCCATCTACATGTGATAGTTAGCTTATTGGAGCTAATTCAGGGTCCATTTTGCCTAAACAACCTATGCTTTGGATCAATATTCTTTCATTGTTTCAGATCAGAAATCGATAACTCACAGGACATTAAAAGTCTTTGACTGGTGGCATGGCCTTCGGCAGAATCATGCTTCCTGACATAGCTGGAAGACATCTTAACAGTTTGTGAATCTTTAATATTGAGCATCTGTTTAAAAAATGAAATAGCTAAGCACTAACTAAAATAAGTTAAAATATTAATATTTAACTTCATTCCTCATGCTCTCCTTGCGCCACAGAAGTGGATCCCCCATGATTATGCTGAAGGCTCCAAGCAGGATTAGCCTTGCCACTTGACTCCATGCACAGTTCAACAACAGATCGAGAGACCGATGCGCTGGCATCTGTCACTGTTCTCACACCAGTCTCATAGCTATACCACATCAGTCCAGTGTACTGAATGCTGATGGCGCTTTTCAGCTGTTGTGACTTCAAATCTCAAACCTACTTGGATGTTTCAACTGGCATACAAACTGCGCACCTAACCAAAAACGTTTGTTCAACTTGATTTTTTGTAACAACTTGGGTGACGAATTGTTATCAGGTGTGAGTATTCTGCTACATTTCCTGTTTCCATTTGAGGGTTTTCAAGATTGCCCAGTTTTCCACCATTTGTTTAAATTGGCATTATGGCCAAGGTTATATAAATCGTGTCTTCTTGTCCCCATCTGATAACTTGGTTTTCAATCACAATTGTGATTTTCATGAAACTCACCATTTTGGTGTGTTATGTCATTCCATGATTGAGTACAAACACAAATACCGTGTACTCTGCAGACAAAGCTGGGCCTTGTGTCATTCTCTTAAATATACAGCATGGAATGTATTAGTCAGGTATTAGTCACGATGGGATTAGTCACCATCGTCGAATGTTGAAATCTATTCTTCTCAAACAACTGGAACATGAAGTAAATCCAATTAAAGATTGATTAAACAATTATATTTTACAAAGGTTGCAGCAAATTAAAATGCATTTGATGTCTTTCTGTGTATAAAAGCCACTGGGAAGCTTATTTTGGCCATAGAATAAAACTGATGGAAGCTGCATATTGCTGTGAATAAGGCAATGATTTCAGTTCCATGTTTACCGCCATCCTATTCCTTGTGTATGTGACATTTCTTAGTACAAACGAGCTCTGTGTTGAAAGGTATTGCAGTTTTGTTATATTGCACTTTTCATTTCAGAGCCAATAGATGATACATTTCCCTCGGCAGCCAGTAGCAGATTTGGCAGTCTCTAGCTTGGACACAAATCCACATCAGCACCAAAATGAATCTTCCTTTTGGGCACAAAGATAAAGGAACGTATTCTCACCAGGAAACTGTTCTACATGCAGAATATTAACATTCATAATCCCAGGGAGCAGGCTTGTAATTCCACTGGGATGCAGTTTTGTTCAGTTTGAATGAAGAGATGAAAGTCTTCTTTCTCCCTTGCATGACCTGGCACCTGTGATCAAAGCCTAGGTCTCTTCCCTCCCATTGACAAAGGTCTGGATATTTTTTGCCTCCTCAATTAAACTTTTCAGCTGAAAGAAAGGTACAAGATGCCAGACGAATGATGCCATACACTGTTACTTTTCTTCTCTCTGCAACATCCTCCCCCATATCCCTGTGTCTTTTCAGCTATGGGGCCTCGTCTGCCATAAACTCAGGAGGGGGCTTAATAAAATTCTATTAAAATTTGCAATTTGGGGTTTGGTCCCGTTTTCGTTGCCTGTTTATTTAAATGGTTGGCCCTTTGCCACGGAGAGGCATATGCAGGGAGTTCTGTCTAGTTACAGAGGTTAACGACCACATGTACAGAGCAAATTAGGACTTCCAGATGTGGAAGCAGGCTTGCCCTCTGTTCTAGTCACAGCTTTAGACTGAGTGTTTGGAAGGAGCTCAGCCAACTAAGTGGGGTTTCCTCATATAATATTGAGTAGCTATGACTTGTATTCAGGGTAGCAAAAAGCATGTTTGCATACTTCTATGAAAATGAAAGTGTCACTGCTGTTTTGCTGCTGAAATTGAATGTGTTATTCATGAATCTGGAGGAAGATATCATGCAATTCACCCACACATAGATGAGGAAGCTGATAATAAAGTTCTAACATTATCCATAAATTAGAAAGTTTGTGGATAGTCCCACAGATGTGCTCAGTAACCTATCTCTACAAATCTGTTCCAGAAGCAGCTGCCTTTGATATCTCAAAATCTATTTTGGACCCCTTCATACTGTGCTCCAAAAGAAAGTTTATGGCAATCTCATCTTCTCAAATCTTCACTCAACTGTAATTGATCATTTTTTCCATTAACCCAGGATTTTTCAATCTTTGGCTCCTCTATGCTGCTTTCCATATCCTGTAATGTATACTGGAGGAACTTGTGGTCTATTCTGGTTTCTGCTTAGATGACAGTTATTGGTGATTAAAAGTTAAAGGGTTGCTACAGTGTTCAAGAGATTTGCCGAGGAGTAATATTTTATTCTGCCCAAGTTGTGTGATTTTTGTTTCCCTGATCCTCTTATTGGTACATTTGAAACCAGTTCTGTCTTTCTTGGAGATAGTTCAATTCCAGGAAGCTCAGATTTGCCAGTGGGTCAGGAACTTCACCAGGCACCGATGCAAATGGTGAATGTGAGAGACAGATAATCCTGAGGGGGATGCGATATCCATCCAATACAATTAACATGCACAAGATGTACGATCTCTGATCCTCTTGATAAACCATCTCCACCCCACTCACATCAATTATTGGGCCATAGCATTCTATTAGGCTAAGGCTGCCAACATTACAGGGATTGCTGTACAGACTGTCTTGATTAACAATTCATCTCTTGGGTGCTTTTGCAAGCAATCTTTGAGAAAAACAGGAATTCTCTGAACACTTTCTACAATATTTTTACTTAGCTTAGTTTAGTTTTAATTTAGAGATACATTGGCCTACCGAGTCAGTGCTGACCAATGATCACCCGTACACTAATTCTATCCTACACATGAGGGACAATTTTTATAGAAGTCAAATAATCTACAACCCTGCTTGTCATTGAAATGTGGGAGGAAAGCGGAGCGCCCGGAGGAAACCTACGCAGTCACAGGGAGAAAGTACAAATTCCGTCGAGGCAGCATCCATGGTCAGGATCGAACCCGAGTCGCTGGTGCTGTAAGACCCGCTGCGCCACTGGAATATATTTATTGGTTATAAAGATATTAGATATCAGGGGAGTTGCTGTTGGAATGGGTAGGGTACTACGAGGTGAATGATAATACAATTTAAATCTCTCGCAAAAGCAATCCTAGGTATTGTGGTTCAATGGTGAGAAGGAAAGGTGTACAAGATGCAGTCACACTGGCAGTTCTTATTTGCTGTTCTCCACATAAGACTTTCTAATTTGACAATGAAGAACAAGCACTATCTGCATGGTGTTGAATAATATTGTTTTATTGATGCATTTCTCAGGATCTGGGCATTGGTGTCAAGGTTGGCATTTATTGCCCATCCGCAATTGACCTTGAGCGACAATGAAGAAACGGTGATCTATCACCAGATGATGTGAGACGTGAGGTTGGCTTTGAGTTGGCGATGGTGTCCTGCACCTGCTGCCTTCGCCAGCTTTGTAGTAGGGCTCACGGGTTTTAGAGGTGCTGTTGGAGGAACCTGGACAATTTGGAGAAGTGAACACAATGGCCAATGAATGAATGAACGAATGTGTTTTCAAATGGATTTGTTTATCCTAAATGGTGTTGAGCTGCTTGAAATTTGAGTGACAACTAATCATGCTCACAAGTGTTGCACAGTCTTGGTCATATGGCTGACGTCATCAGATTTCTTTATTTCTTTCTAAATTTCTTTTGTCAGAGGGTGGTGAATCTGTGGAATTCTTTGCCACTGAAAGCTGTGGATATATTTAAGGCAGAGATAGGTATATTCTTGATTAGTACGGGCATCAGAGATTATGGGGAGAAGGCAGGAGAATGGGGTTAGAAAGGAGAGATAGATCAGCCATGATTGAATGGCGGAGTAGACTTGTTGGGCCGAATGGCCTAATTCTACCCCTACCACTTATGATCACGTACTGCATGATCTCCTGCACAGTTAAGAAAGTAAAAAGTAAGAAGTGGTGCAACAGTGAAGCAACATTTGTTTTCAACATAGAAGTGGATGTCAATGTTTGGTATGAAAGCAATGTGATGTTTATTCGTGGGACGTAAAATCAGCTCATCCCTCCAATGTGCAGTTGACGGGTTGACTCATTCCGGACTCGTCTGATATTTGGTTATGTGAGATGGTGCTGCTGTGAAGACGATGTTAATCTAAGATTTATCTCTTCAAGATTGTATAAAGGGTGTTTACGCTCAGATAATATCATTTAGTGGTTTCCTTCACCATCTGGCTGGCTTTCTTGAAATTGGCACCTTCTGCACTTTTTTGTTGAAAGAAGCTGGCAGCTTTTCACTCTCCACTGTTGCAGCACAGTTCCAGTGCACCAAAGAGGAGGAAATAAGTCAGCAGTCTGTCCTAAGTAGTCAACATTTACTGCACCACCCACTGAAGAATTTTATATACAGAAAGTATATTTGGTCTGAGTTCTATATGAAAGACCTCATTCCATAAAATAATGTTATAGTTACGTTACTTTTTTTTTAATTTAAAAAGTAACCAGTGCTAACAGTTCTGCACTTTAATTAGTGCTTTTACAGTCAATGTGTGAAATTGTGTTTTCTGGATCTTTAGTTGTAAAGCAATAGAGAATAGAGCATTCAATATACGTTATAATTCCCTGTATACTCTTCATGAGCCCTGTGTATAGTGCTATAATTTCAGATGTTACTCGATCTTCAACATGGATATCAGTTATATCAATTGATTTTTATTCACATGGGTATGGACTCCATGCACTATTTTTACTTCTTCAAGAGATAAACCTATTGGGGTTTGCTAAATTGCCCCAGAACTTCTAATGTGTTGCTGATGAGTAAAGCATTGACAATAGACAATAGACAATAGGTGCAGGAGTAGGCCATTTGGCCCTTCGAGCCAGCACTGCCATTCAATGTGATCATGGCTGATCATCCCCAATCAGTACCCCGTTCCTGCCTTCTCCCCATATCCCCTGACTCCGCTATTTTTAAGAGCCCTATCTAGCTCTCTCTTTAAAGCATCCAGAGAACCTGCCTCCACCGCCCTCTGAGGCAGAGAATTCCACAGACATTGAAAGTGCTCTTGTTTTCAGTTGTTTCAGTCCAATTAATTATGAATTAATAATTATGAAAATATTTGTAATAATTTTTTTGAAAGTGCAGCATATCAATGCTAAATATCGATTTAAGGTAGATGGATGGAACTTTGACTACTGAGCAAGAATACTGCTGTAATAACACATTAATAATGGTGCAGAATGAATCTGACACTGATAAAGGTTCTATCTCAGTCCTTATTTTATATTAGTGGTTAAACAGTACACTATCACTGAGAGCTGACAGGAACATGAATCAAATGATGATAACAGAAAAGGACACAAAGTGCTGGAGTAACTCGGGGTCAAGCAGATTCTCTGGAGAACATGGATTAGCGATGTTTCAGGTCGGGAACCATCAAACTGATTATAGAATGGGGAGAAAGCTGGAAAAGAAGTGAGGGTGAGAGATCCTGCCCCTACCAAATGATGACATTGCTATGAACACTTTGCTGGCCACTAACCAGTTATCCCTGTGTTAATATATGTCAGTGGGTTTTTTTAATGCTTTTTTTAAGCAATAGTTGTTTTCACCAACAAACTATTTGCAATGATGTTCAGCTTGAAAGCTCATTTTGTCAAAGTCTTTTCATTTTGCCCGCACACTCAATTCATCTTTAGATTCCTCACCTCAAACTGCCAACACGGGTAAGTGGACGCAGTCGCTATCCTCATGCTGATAATGTGCAAATGTAATTAAAAACTTGTGTATGGCCATATAGTTCAGCACAATAGAAATGGCTCTTTGGCACAACACATCCAAGCTACTCTTTTTGCCATTCTATACTAATCCCATTTTCCTGCATGAGAACCATATCAGTCTACGCCTTGCCTCTCACCCCTACACCCCTTGTCCTGGGAAAAAGACAACGCATCCTGGCATTAGGACCATTTATCCTTTCTACTACCTATGAATTTTATGAACCACTCTTAAGCTCACTCCTCAGCTTTCAAAGTACTGGTGAGAATTAACACAGCCGATCAAATCTCTCATTATAACTACTTCCCACCATTCCCGGCAACATCCAGGTGATGGTCTCGACCCGAAACGTCACCCATTCCTTCTCTCCAGAGATGCTGCCTGTCCCGCTGAGTTACTCCAGCATTTTGTGCCTAACATCCTGGTGAATCTCTTCTGTGACTCTCTCTACTGGCATGGATAGTGTGGGTGTGGAGAGGATGTTTCCACTAGTGGGAGAGTCTAGGACCAGAGGCTATACCCTCAGAATAAAAAGATGTACCTATAGAAAGGAGATGAGGAGAAATGTATTTAGTCAGAGCGAGCTGAATCTGTGGATTTTATTGCCACAGGATTGTGGAGGTCAAGTCAATGGATATTTTTAAGGTGGAGATGAACAGATTCTTGATTACTAAGGGTGTCAGGGATTATGGGGAGAAGGCAGGAAAATGGGGTTAGGAGGGAGAGATAGATCAGCCATGATTGAATGGCGGAGAAGACGATGGGCTGAATGGCCTAATTCTACTCCAACACATGAACTTATGAATACATCCTTCCTGGAGTGTGACTATCAGAACTGTACACAACATGCCAAGAACTATCTTTGGAGAAAGTACTTGTTCTTTTACTGCCTAGTCTTGGGAGTGAAGCTTTGCTTGAAGTTTAATTTATTTTCTCACACGCAATAAAGAAACGATATTTGAAGAACTGTCTTTGGCAAAGTATGGCCTCACAGTGCTTAATTGCAATCTAACTCCATCAACAATTATGACCTATTTTGGATGCTAGTTAACTTCTATTTAACTCCTAAACGATGGATTATTTTTGATGGATCTGTTTACAATGCTTCTGTGTTTTATTTGCAGACCATGTGATGAACAGCACCCAACTGTGAAAGCTGATGGGTATGTAAACAACTTGGCGCAAGCAGTCACAATTCTTCTTGATCACTTACATTAGTAACTTGAACGTCAGTGCCCAAGAATCATCTGGTGATCAACAAAAGATGGCAGGTCAACCTAATCTACTGTCTGGCAAAATGAAGGAAGTTAACATTTGATGTTATGTAGTCACAGAATTAACACTATCCTGTAGGGGTTTATAGTTTACACTAGACGATAAATACTTGATTATAAAACTGTGTACAATTTGGTATACTGTTGGTATAAACTCCAAGGATTCACTTGTGTACAGTCTTATAAACTGATAAAATATCAGATCGTCTGTATATGTTACTGTAACACTGTCAATAAAGATGATTTTAATCCGAGATTCAGGTTTGTCTTTTCTTTTAATATTTTTTATTATTTTATACAATTTTTTAACAAAACAGAACAAAACAAAAAAAAAAAAAAAAAAAAAATAACTGAAAAAGACAACAGGAAAAAAAAAGGAAGGAAAAAAAAATAATTATAATTAAAAAAAAATAATAATAAAACAAAGCCGCCAGACATAACAGTATTGGTACAATCCACATGGTGCTACACAGTCATGCATTGCAAAAGCAGAAGTAAAGGTCACAGGACTACATCACTGCAGACAATATGAAATTATGAAATTATTGGACTTTGAGATGGTTGATAAATGGTCCCCAAACACTTAAAAAGTTGTTTGGTACCTTGGAGTTGTAGAAGCGTATCCTTTCCATCTGTATGATTATTTTCATTTCATTGAGCCATTTTTCGAAGCAGGGGGGTGTAGATGATTTCCAGTCTGTTAGGATCATTTTCTTGGCTGCCACCATACCAAGCATCAGTGCTTGTTGTTCTTCAGACGTGAAGTACAAAGCAGTCTCTGAGCATCCAAAAAGTGCCAGTTCTGGATCAGGGAGAATATCTTTTCCATAGACCCCAGAAAACCACTTAAATATTTTAGACCAGTATCTTTGTATATGAGGACAGAGCCAGAAAATATGTGTTAAAGAACCATCTGCACTTTTGCATCTGTCACATAATGGAGAAATAGCAGGGTAGATTCGATATAATTTTTATAAGGTTTGTCTTTTCAATTGAATTTTTTTCAAACATTAGCTGTAGCTTAGGTACAAGGAATTGTAGATGCTGGTTTACAAAAAATACAAAATGTATGAGTAACTCAATGGGTCAGGCAGCATCAGGAAGACATGGATAGGAGACAGTTTAGTTCAGGACCCTTTTTCAGAACTTGCCATAATCAGGACATACACGTAAGTAATGAGAAAATACAGATTCATGTTGAAGGCACGTGGTATATATTATATGGTGACATTGTACTTTTATTGACTATATACAACCCAGAAGAGAGTCGTTTTTTTTTAATAGATCTGAGTTTGAATTGTGGCTCGTGTTGATCATAATCACTCATGATGAAGCAAACAACTACATCTCAGTCTACTAGAACTAATCCGAAGGGAGAATTAATTCACGTTTCTGAAGCAAATTTGGCCTGTCCCAGGGCAGTTGTAAGAGATTTAGTGCAGCTTGGATTCATTTTCATATATTTAGCTTAGAAAAACTATAACCTGGTAATTTTATCTGGTGTGATTTTAAAAGCTCGTGGTTGCAGAATTGGCTAGTGTTGTTCAGAGGTGCACAATCCAATGATTTAATACCTTTCCATCACACATGCAGAACTGATGGTTTAGAATTCTACTGGTGGAAAATACATTTATTGAGAAGATTTGTCTCAATCTTCCTGTGCAAATTGTTAATTGCTTTACTCTATAGACTAGATTCAGCATGTTCCAACAAATTAGTTTTTTCAGCACTCTATGGCTCACAGCTTACTGTTGCTTCCAAAAGCAAACCCATCTCCCCCACGAGCTAAAACTTACCGCTCACACTCACTTTCCAGTTAAGATTATATACCTTTGACTCCAGAATTAGAATTTCTTTAGTTAGAGGGTGGTGAATCTGTAAAATTCATTGCCACAGAAGACTGCCGAGGGCCAAGTCAATGGATATTTTTAAGTCGGAGATTGACAGATTCTTGTTTAGTTAGGGTGTCTGGGGTTATGGGGAGAAGGCAGTAGAATGGGGTTGAGAGGGAAAAATAGGTCAGCCATGATTGAATGACGGAGTAGACCTGTTGGGCTGAGTGGCCTAATTCAGTTCCTAAAACTTATGAACTTATGAAAATTACTTTATTACAGAATCTCTTACTTCAGAACGTGAATGGGATTCCCACCATTTATTTTGATCACAAGTTGTTCAAGAAGGAACTGCAAATTTATTTTGATCTCCAAACAGGTTAAGTATATTTACAGATTATATCTAAAAAAAATCAAATATTCTGTGATTATACCAATACAAAATTAAAAACAAATTATTGTTAATGGTGCAAGCATTTGGTAAACGACTAAGAATGAGACATTTATCTTGGACCTTCCTGCACTGTACAATAAATTCTAAAACTTACTTAGTTCATAGTTGTGCTTGGCAGATGTGATGCTCTTCCTCATAAGGCTGAAACCATTTATTTTGGATGAATTCAAAAGTAAAGAAATCACAAATAATTTTCCAAATCTGACATAAACAATTAATCTTCAGAAGATAGATACAATAAGCTGGAGTAACTCAGCGGGTCAGGCAGCATTTCTGGAGAAAAGGAAAAGGTGACGTTTTGGGTCGATACCCTTCTTCAGACTGAGAGTCGGGGGAAAGGGAAACAAGAGATATAGACGGTAATATAGAGAGATATCGATCAAATGAATGAAAGACAGCAAAAAAGTAACTATGGTAAAGGAAACAACACATTGTTAACTGTGTGCTAGGTGAAAACAAGTTACAGACAATGAGACTCAACAAGACGACTTTGAAACTGGTAACAACTTGGGTGGGGGAGGGATGGAGAGATGCAAGGGTTACGAAGTTAGAGATATCAATATTCATACCACTGGGTTGTAAGCTGTCCAGGTAAAATATGAGGTGCTGTTCTTCCAATAAACATAGACTGTGAGTCAAGCGTACCCTTTTGAAGAAATCAGTGTGGCTCTTTGATAATTGGCAATAACAATGATTTTTATCTACTGAAAGTATGATATTGTGGAGAGCATCCTCTTCATTACTTGGAGCTGTTATTATAAAGAAATTATTATGAAGAAAGCAAGATTTTTATTTTGCCTTTACCTCACCATGCGTGACTTGAACTACTTCCTCATTCTGCTCAGTGTGAATGCTATTATTTTTTTCCAATTTTTAATGCAGAAAATGTCATCCTTAATTGTTTTGCTTGAAGTTATGTGATTTCGATGAATAAACATAATTAAATGTTAAATTCATACTCTTAGATCTGTTGCTTCACTCAGAAATTACAATTATGATATAAAGTCTAGCAACAATACAAATGAAAATTGTAGAAGAAGGCAAAACCGCTGCTAACAGGAGCTCTTATAACTAATGTTCTGTGTAAACTCGAGTAATAGCATCTTTCTGGAGAAATGTATTAATTACTTTGTTCAGTATTTTATGATGCCTCACATGGGAAAGCTTGAGTTCTTAAAGGCTGAACTTCAGCGTGATTAGGGCAGTATGAAGGTGGTGTGAGTACTGGATCTGTCCCCGGTGCAACATGTGTGGACCCCTAACCTGTGATGTCCCGCTGGTTTAACCACCCCCTTCAATGCCATGATTCTCCCCACCCAGCCTTGTATTATAACAGCTGGTTATAGCAAACAATCGTCAATAACGCAGACCATCCCCCCTCCTCCCACCCTCCGTGTGGCTGCAAGGTTTTACTGTACTTTGATTGTTTACAGTGTAGCACATAAAACAAGACAAACATGAACACTTCTGTGTAATATATCATCAATGATTTCCCTTAAGCACATACTTAGGGGAAATCACTGATGCGTTAGTGGGGTTTCAGCATGAGTGTTTCCTATCTCGGGTTTACTTTTTCACATTGCGTGGCCTCAGGTCCATTTTACACTTGTCTGGAACGCAACAAACTGCAGATGCTGAAAAGCTAAAGTAGAGCAGATAATGCTGGAGATAAACAGAAGATCAGGAAGCATCTGTGAAGGGAAAAACAGAGTAAATGACATAGTCATTCAGGTCAGTGGCCTTTCATCAGAGCTGAAAATGTGAGCAAGCCATTGAGCACTAAGTTGCAGAGAAGAGGGAGATGTGGAGAAAGCAAATGGAATGTCAGTGATGAGATGGAGATCGAATCCATCGGATTGGAGACCAGCACCTCACCTTCCATAAAGGCAACCAGCCAACACAAATGCAGTTTCTACCATCTAAGGAAGGGTTGTGAGTACACGTATATAGCTAAGATCAGTCTAGATGAGCTATAAATGGAATGGTGAATGAGGGCAGACAGGAAATAATACTACCAGAACTGTGAGATACAGGACGCAGCAGTCGCTGAAGACCTAAAATGAAAATAATATGCTGAATATGCTCAGCTGATCAGATAGCATCTGCAGAGTGGGAAAATGTAGGTAATGTTACAGGTGGATGACCTTCCTTTAGAACTGGCCACGCAGACACAATGAGGAAAAGCTGCTCATCTGAAGCTATAGAATTCATCCCGTGTCCCTATTGTGTGTAGGATAGTGTTAGTGTGCGGGGATCGCTGGTCGGCACAGACTCGGTGGGCCGAGGGGCCTGTTTCTGCGCTGTATCTCTAAAACGAAAGAACTAAATAACTGAGGGCTACAGGTTGCCTTTATGGAAGGTGAGGTGCTGGTCTCCAATCCAATGTTAGGCTTAGAGTCATAGAGCAACTGCATTGGAAGAGTGTGGGAGGTTAAGGATAGAGAGGTCTGATTCGGAGTGAGATGCATTTGCCATTGTCTCATTATCTTGGTTTCCACCTAATCACAGATCTTCCCTTTATGCTTTTTATACCTCCCCCTTCTCTGTTATTAAAACATGTTTATGTTTTCACATTCCTAGTGCTGGGGAAGAGGTCATTGACCAGAAACATTAGTTCTGTTTCTCTCTTCGCAGATGCTGCCTGACTTTCTGACAGTTTTCTGTTTTTGTTTTCTCCTCCAATCATCTTTCTCCACAAGTTGCAATGAAATAAGTATTGATGTTGCAGGTTATTTTGCTGTTAATGGAATCTAAAACTTAAGGACATTTCTTAAATCAAGTTAAGTGGTTGAGTTAATTTAGTTCTTCAAGTAAGAATGTATAACAAAATACATCAAGAACAGAATGATGTGTCAAGAATCAAGAACAGAATGAGATCAGCAGTCTGAAGACCAGAACAGGACAAGCAGGGGAAAATGACTTTCCTGAAGCATCTCAGAATGATGTGCAAACTACTTGCCGAGAGTAGGTGAATCGAGGACCACAGGACATAGGTTTAAAGAGAACGGGAAAAGATTTAATAGGAATCTGAGGGATAACTTTTTCACACAAAGGGTGGTGGGTGTATGGAACGAGCTGCCAGAGGAGGTAGTTGAGCAGCGACTATTGCAACGTTTAAGAATCAGTTAGACCAGTACATGGACCGGTTTGGAGGGAAATGGGCCAAAAGCAGGCATGTGGGACTAGTGCACTTGGGACATGTTGGCCAGAATGGGCAAGAGTTTGTTTCCACGTTGTATGACTCTATGACTCTGTTAAAATTATCATTAATGCTAAAGTGGTAAGTGTTGATAAATGAGAGTCAAAGGCCAGTGATTTCACTTTCAGGCATTTGTAAAACGATGCAACACCCACCTGGCTGCCAGAGTCCTTGCATATCCCTCACATCATGATTACTTTCACCTTCCATCCCTCTCCCATCACCTTTTGTTTTTTATATATTATCCATGTATATTGAGTTTATAGGATTGTTATGCTGCTGCAAGTAAGAATTTCATTGTTTCATTGTCGATATATATGACAATTAAATACTCTTGACCTTCCTGTACCCGCATTTCTGAATAGAACGGAAGATGATTTTTCTGCAAGGGGTTTTTCATCATTAATTCAGTGAAAGAATATATGTAGAATTTCAGGGCCATCAGGGTAAGAATTTAATCTGCATTGGACAATGGTCATTATTTTTTCAAATCCATCGTCAAGCCATGTTACTAACATTTTACAGAAATGCTAAATTTAACAATTGACATTTGCTCCACTTTTTTAACCCAAAAAAAGTTATCTGGTTTAAAGTATATAGGATTTACATAATAAAACTTGAGATGGACACAAAATGCTGGAGTAACTCAAAGGATCAGGCAGCATCTCTGGAGAAAAGGAATAGGTGATGTCTTGGGTCAAGACTCTTCTTCAGACTAAGAGTCAGGGGAGAGGGGAACTAGAGGTGTGAAACGGTGCAAAACAAATCAGGGCCAGAACCAATGACCAAGAAAAGGTGGAGCCCACAATGGTCCATTGATGGCTGTGGAAGAGGTGATAATCAAAGGATACGATCAATGAACCTAGCAGGACGACTACGGTGGGGGAAGGACACAGAGAGAGGGAATGCAAGGGTTACTTGAAACTAGAGAAGTTAATTTTCATACTGCTGGGGTGTAAGCTGCCCAAGCGAAGTATGAGATGCTATTCCTCCAATTTGCGTGTGGCCTCACTCTGACAGTGGACTAAGCTCAAGACAGGTCAGATGGGAAGGGGAGTTGAAACGATTGGCAACTGGGAGACCACGTAAGCCTAGGCGGACTGAGCATAGGTGTTCAGTGAAACATTCGACCAGGCTGCACTTAGTTTCGCCGATAGATTGGAGTCCACACTGAAAACAACGGATACTGTAGATGAGGCTGGAGGAGGAGCAAGTGAATGAATGAATGAATGAATGAATGAATGAATGAATGAATGATTGAATACGTTTATTGTCATTGCACAATACTGTCCAACGAAATTCCATTTCATCTCCTCCGGTTAAAAAAAAATACAAACACGACAACCATTAACACATATGTACACTTATTAATAAAATAATAAATAGGTATTTTAAAAGAATTTAAAAGAATTTAAAATAATTTGGCGGCATTTCTTGGAATTACATTTTGCTTCCCCAGTGTTCTCTGTTGGAATTTAGCTCTTTTATCGCACATGGGTAGAAACTATTTTTTAGTCTACCGGTGCGAGCCTTCAGAGTCCTGAATCGCCTCCCAGAGGGCAGCAGAGTGAAAAGGTGGTTGGCAGGGTGGGATGTGTCCTGCTTGATGTTTGTGGCCCGGTGCAAGCATCGGGCCCTGTATATATCATCCAAGGAGGGCAGTTGGGCGTTTGTGATGCTCTGTGCAGTTTTTATAATTCCCTGCAGCGCCCTCCTCTCAGCCACAGTACAGCTAGCAAACCACACCAGGATTCCATAGGAGAGGATACTTTCCACGGCGCATCGGTAGAAGGACAACAGCAGCGGTTGTGAGACGTTTGCTCTCCGCAGAGACCTCAGGAAATACAGCCGCTGATGTGACTTCTTCACGAGAGTGACGGTGTTCATTTGCCATTTGAGGTCCTGGGAGATGTTTATCCCCAGGAACTTAAAACCAGTGACTCTCTCCACCATGTCTCCTTTGATGTATAAGGGAGCAGGTTCCTGAAGTCAACGACCAGCTCTTTTGTCTTTGGTGGGTTGAGTACCAGGTTGTTTTTGGTACACCAGACAGTCAGTTTTTGGACTTCATCTCTGTAGGCAGACTCGTCGTTGTTGTTTATCAGTCCCACCACAGTCGCGTCGTCCGCAAACTTGATGATCCGGTTTGTACTGTGTGTTGGTATACAGTCATAAGTGTATATTGTATACAAGATGGGACTCAGCACACAACCTTGTGGCGCTCCTGTGCTGAGCGTCACGACTGGGGAGTAATTGGACCCCATCCTGACAGTCTGTGGGCGATCTGTTAAAAAGTCCTTAATCCATCCGCATGTGTTTGCATTAACACCCAGATCAGACAGTTTGTCCACCATTCTGCTGGGGATGATTGTATTAAATGCAGAACTAAAATCTACAAAAATCATCCTCACATATGAGCCAGGACGCTCCAGATGTGTCAGTGCAGAATGTAGAGCTATGTTGATGGCATCCTCCGTTGACCTATTAGCTCTATATGCAAACTGATGCTGATCCAGGGTGGGTGGGAGTGAGGACTTAATGTGGGCCAGGACCAGCCGTTCAAAACACTTCATCACCGTTGAAGTGAGAGCAACAGGTCTATAGTAATTCAAGCTGGTAATGGCTGTTTTTTTGGGTACAGGCACGATGGTAGCAGTCTTAAAGCATTTAGGGACAGTGCACGTTGACAGAGAGAGGTTGAAGATGTCGCTGAAAACCTCCGCTAACTGGTCTGCACAGTCCCGCAATACTCACCCTGGGATGCCATCTGGGCCAGCAGCCTTCCTGGGGTAGACCCTGCGGAGTGTTCTTCTGACATCCTCCGTACTCACAGTGAGTGCCAGGTCGTCAGTGCTGGGTGCGGCTGCAGGTGCAGGCTCCGCCTCATTCAGCTCAAAACGGGCGAAAAAATGGTTGAGCCCCTCAGCTAGCGAGTTGTTACTGCTGCATATGATCGCCCCCCCCCTTGCCCTTGTAGTTTGTGAGTTGCTGAATGCCCTGCCAGACACGCCGAGGGTCCCTCTCGTTAAAATACCCCTCTAACCTTCTTCCATAGGCTGTCTTTGCCTCTTTAATAGCTCTCTTTAGTTTAGATCTGGCAGTGCTGTACAATTCATCACTACCAGATCTAAAGGCTGAGTTGTGTTCCCTCAGCAGTTTCCTGACATCCCTGGTCATCAATGGTTTGTTGTTTGGGTAGCACCTGAGCAGACAGTGACGTTGTTGATACAGTTCTGTATATAGAACATGACTGTAGATGTATATTCTTGTATGTCCTGGTTTGTAAACAAGTCCCACTCGGTGCGCTCAAAACAGTCCTGAAGTTGGGGGGCAGCGCCCTCGGGCCAAGTCTTTATGCTTCTCACACTGGGCTTGGTTCTCATAATGAGAGGTCTGTATGCCGGGGTGAGAAAGAGTGCTGGATGGTCAGACTGGCCGAGGTGAGGGAGGGAGGAGTCTTTGTATCCATCCCTAATGTTGCTGTACCCATGATCCAGTGTATTTTGACCTCTCGTCAGACACGTGACATGCTGGTGGAATTTAGGGAGGACAGTTTTTAGATTAGCCTGGTTGAAATCTCCAGCCACGATGAAAATCCCATCAGGGTGCACAGTCTGTAGTTTGTTGATTGATGCTAGCAGGGTGTTCAGTGCTAGCTTGATGTTGTCACTTGGTGGAATATAAACAGCCAGAATAACGACGGCTGTGAACTCCCGCGGCAGGTAGAAGGGTCGACATTTCAATGTAATAAACTCCATGTCTGGTGAACAATGTCTCTCGACAACGTTTACATTTGTACACCATTTGTCATAGGAGTAAATACATAGCCCCCCCCCCCCTCTGCTCTTACCGGAGTCACTGCTCCTGTTGGCCCAGTGTGCTGTGCGACCTACCAGACTGATGGCCTCGTCCGGGATCCCAGCGTGAAGCCAGGTCTCAGTTACCACCATAATCGAGCAGGTTTGCACAGATGTATTTTCTTCAGTGATCAGCTCCAGCTCGTCCATCTTGTTGCTGAGCGATCGGGAGTTCGTCAAAAAGATGCTGGGTGTAGCGCTGGTCTGTAAGGAGCTTCCTTTAGCCTAGCGTGAATGCCGGCTCGACAACCGCGCTTCTGCCGCCTCCATCTGCGCCGCCTCCCACACCGTCCTTTCGGTAAGGTGATCCACTCGGACTCCGCTGGGCGGGTGATTTCTGGCGGGATATCATCGTTGTGGGAGCTTCTTGCGAACTCTAGTTCGCTACACAGCGTCCCAATCCTTAGAAGGTCCTGCCGGTTGTACTTCGAGTCGCAGGTCCACAGACAAACGGACAAAACAGACAAAAACAACAACATCCACACAGGGGAGAGCAAAGCCGCTGCATTCAGGTGCACCGCCATTTTCAGTAAGTGAAACTGTGCCTCACCTGAACAGTCTGTCGGGGTCCTTGGGCGCAGTTGAGGGAGGAGGGTTGCAGGGGAAGGTACCTGGGTAGGGGGTGGTTTGGGTGGGAGCTACGGGATATCGATGAGACAGGTGTGAGGGCCTCATTTATGATAGAAGAGGGAAATCCCTGTTCCCTAATGAATGAGAACAAGAATGGGCGCAGATGCGGTGGAGACGATGAAACTGTTAGTTGGGAGAATGGATTTGACAATGAAGCATTGAAATAACCACACTGGTTATTCCTTTCAGTGGTAGAGAGGTTGCATGGTGATTAACAAATATTTTGAAATCAATGAAATGCAATTATAGTGTTTAAATGTAAGCCTTTTTTGTGTATTCAAAACCTTAGCCTGTCATTAAGGGATGTTTCTGAACTAGTGAGCAGGGAGAAACATGATCGGCGTTTCTGTGAATTCCAGCTAACAATGACCTTTCGCCACATAACACCCCATGCTGGGAATAACCGGGGCAAAACATTCACATCTACCATGACATGCTAGCTTACGTTTGTCATTTTGTGGTCCGATTGTCTTTTTCAAATGTGACGCATATGCTGCTCTTTTGAAGCTTGGTCAATCCACTGTACCAACTGCTCCTTGGATACAAACACAGATTTGCAGTTGATGTCTATTTTATAATTTGTTTCCTCTATGCAGATTTGGAATAGAACCATAGAAATCCCTTACGTTGTAACAATCTACATGCATTTTGCTTCAGGAACGTCCACTGAAAGTAGGTGGAATAGCAAAATTGATTGGTGACCAAGAATCAATCATAATCCATATTCAGAATTGTTAGCCTGTTACTATTGTAGTTATGTCATTGTTAATTTTTTTTTTACAAAGCGATTCCAATCCTTTAAACACGTCCAGGCAAGTCCATGCCAAAGATGCAGGCTTGAAGGTAATGAGGAGATGGAGTGGAGCGGGAGGTGTGGACTTGGTGGGAGAGAGCTGTTTCTTTCAAAAGTGTAATAATAGATTGTACATCCTAAATTAATGACTGGTTTTGACCCTAAAAATTGTATGCTAGGAAATTATTCCTCTATGACTTTTGTGGTTAATAGCTTCAATTAGTTCAAATGATTCAGTGCAAACAAAATTACTCAAAGCAAAGCCTGCTGAATGTAAATGCGAAGACCAACCCCTTTAGATGAAAGTTAACAGTCTGTAAGTTGCCTTAATTATTTTTGTAAATGTTCTCCTGCTTTTAATGATCTGTGCCTGGCCTCTCAAATCTCTCTGTTTTCCATCGTTCCTAACTTTTCAACAACTAAATAACACTCATGGAATTCTGTCTGCCACCTACTTAATTTATCAATGTATATTTGCAACTTTCTGCTCCTCTGCATCTTGGAGATATAATAAAGCACATTGTACCAGATGAGACCCTGCTCTCCATCCCCTACCTCCTATAATTTCCTTACCCATGTCAAAAGGTTGTCTTTAATTCAATATTCAATTTCTCCTAACTGTCTCGTGTAAAACCTTAGGTTGATTCTGAAAACCAATTTTACTGGTGTATTGAGATTTAATGGTGATATCCAAGCCGACCACATCCAATCTTAACCCCATCAGTTGGTCCAAGGCCCACCCTGACCATCACCAAGAGTTTTGTCCAGATGTGAGGCCAAAGCACCTGTGCAACCATCCAGCATTGCAGTACTCTTGCATATGTACAACCGTTACTATTTAGCACCCATGCATGCCTCTTTAGTGTAAGTGTGTCTATTTTATTCCTGTTCCCCTCTGGTCAAGCTCAGCAGCTTCCCATCTTGGTGTCCGTCTGAGTCAGAGCTAGATGTTCTCTCCATATCTGAAGCAGCTTTTCACACCTGAGTAGACACAGATGACCTGTTCCTAGAACAAAGATTCATCACCCTGAGGAACTACACATAGTGCTCATGTCAAATCCATTCCCCCTTTGACTCAGTTCTGATTTGCATTCTGTCAAAGAGAACGGTAGAAGCAAATTCACTGGTACATTTTAAATAGACAATTACACTCGTAATGGAGACATTTTAAGACACACTGGCTTGCCCATCTTAGAGAATGGAGTGAAGTCAAATGGTGTTACTGGGGTGATGAGCTTTCTGGTTCTGGCTGGTGAGGGAGCAGAGAGATTTAAACATAGCTAGGCGATCATCATGAAGGTAGAGCCAACAGCTGTTAAGAAGGATACTACAGGACTTGTGATTACAAGTACTTGTGATCCCTGAGGTATAGTTTAATTTAGAGATACAGTGGGGAAACAGCCCCTTCAACTCACTGAGGCTGCACTAACTAGTGATCCTTGTACACTAGTTTGAGCCAGGGGCAATTTACTGAAGCCAAGTAACCTACAAAGTTGCAGGTGTTTGGCATGTGGGAGGAAACCAGAGCACCTGGAGAAAGTCTACGTGGTCACAGTGAGAAGGTACAAACTCCAAAGGTATATCTGTCTGGCTTACGGTAATGCCACATGGAATATACTTGGTATCTCTTGCTTCCATCACTGCCATTTATGTTCACTGACGTGCAGGAAGGAACTGCAGATGCTGGTTTATACCAAAGACAGACACAAAATGCTGGAATAACAGCGGGTCGGGCAGCATCTCTGGAGAAAAGGAATAGGTGACATTTTGGATCTGAAGAAGGGTTTCGAACCAAAACCTCACCTATTCCTTTTCTCCTATGCTGCCTGACCCACTGAGTTACTCCAGCATTAGTGTCTATGTTTACTGACTTACTATGTTCCCATATTTTTCTTTCTTTCTCGGTATTACCCACTGATCCAGCCTGGTTCGCTGTCCTCCTACAACAAGTGCAAGCAGGGAAGAGCAGCATGTTTTCTCCGCGAGAAGTCGAGTGACATATCTGTGAACTGAGTACTCCAGCAGAATTCAAAGATGCCATTTTATGTTCAGAACATTTCATGGCCCGTTTTATCTATAGTTGTCAACATATTGTTCTGTGGTTTAAAAACCAATTCGACGGATCACCTGTGATGGCAAACAGAGAGTCTACAGGGATCTAAAAGTCAGTTAAAAACAAGTATCCTTCACAGAGCGTGACCATGAAACGTACAAAGGCAGCGGAAACGATACCTTGCAGGTTTCAGCAGAAACTCTGCTCCCATGCATGTGAGAAGCTTATGGTTGGTTGTAACCACAGAACCACTTGCTGGGTTGGAAACTTCAAGTGATAATAATCTAAACTGAGTTCTGTCAGCATCTTCTATCTCAGGGCAACATCCAGTATAAAATGTAAACAGCTGTGTTTTTGTTTTAGTTCTGCTCATGAACTTTCCCCACCAGTATCTTTCTCCTCTCCTGAATATGTTGACTCTTTGATTCATGAGTGTTGGCGATGCTATTGCAATTACAATCTGATCCTCTCGCCCCATAAGTTTTCCCTAATGATGTTTCCAGAAAGAGTTCGCTGACGTGTTTAAAAGCAGAATCTCTGGCCACTTTTTGCTTTGTTAAACTTAGATGTGCTGAAGACATTTTTATTGCCGGTAGCCCCACACTGGCTGAAGCAGATAGCTATGAATGATTCTAGTCTGCATAGCTCAACCAGACACCATCATTTTTCTGAGCCTTGGAAATTGTGATTTCTGAAGCATGTTTTGCAAATAATTCACTAACTTCAGAAAATTGATCATTTCCATATTCTGAATGTTTAAACGCTAAGCTTGAGAATTGGACGTCCAATATTTTTCTAGAAGTTAATTGATGTTATAGTTTGTGTCCAGAAGAAGCCATGACATCTATTTACTACATGGACTTATGCAAATGATTCAAGGCTAAAGAATAATGGGAATTAAAATGCATTTGATCATATTTTGTCCAATGAATCCCATTATCTCAAGTGCAGAGAACCTATGCAAGCCAAATATTAGAAATTAGGAATAAAGCAGATTCATCGTCTCAATATTATTGTGGAAAATAAGAACTTGTGCTGTAGAAGGTAATAAAAGTTTGGCTGGTTAACAAAATGCCCCAAAGTTTGTTGCTGGGGCCTTAACCTGCTACAATTTATATAAATGACTTGCCCGAAGATACAACGCTAAATTTATCAATGACACTTTAAAGATAGAAAGGGAAAGAGGTTGGAAAGAGGACAGAGGATCTACAGAGGGATACTGATGGGGATGGGGAGAGAATCTGGCAAATGTAGGCAAATATGGAGGAAGAAAGATTTTGCAGGAAATATAGGGACAAATGGTGAGAAATTGCAGAGGGATCCAGGTGTTTTAGTGCATGATTCACAAAGGCAATTATAAGGGCACAATAGTAAGTAGGAAAGCTAACAGAATGCTCAGAAAGTTCATAGGGCATATCTGGAGCAGTGTGCATATTATTAATTTTATTTAAGAAAGGATGTTAATGCAATGGCAGAGGCTCAGAGGATGTTTACTGGGCTAATACCTGGAATGGAGAGGCTGGGCACGTGAGGAAAGATGTATGCCTAGCTTAACTCTATCTAGCAAAGTTACAAAATTGTGAGATTTAAAAAATCAAGTCTGCAATTTATCCCATCAGATAAAGCATTACAATAAGTTTAATTTGATACCTAATTCACTTTCATATCTCAAGTAATACAAAAATTATGGCCATTTTCATACTCGGAAATTAGCATCTTGTTCCCTATTGATTTTCTATGGACATAACAAAAAAACTGTAATCATGGACAGTCAAAAGCCCATAACCTTCTTAAAAATTAAGAGAACTGAATGAAATTTTCAGTTATCATAGATTGAAGCATTCTGAAACAAATATAAAATAATCTTACTTGGAGGACCTGAAATGAAAGCATATAATTAGTTAGTTACCCAATAGTAGCTAATTTCAAACTTCAATTACTAGATCTAAACATCTATCCATTTCTTAATAAATGATTAACATTTTTAAATAGCCTAAGTGTACAAATAATATTCACAAATAATTCACAATAAAACATGATTTTTAAATCTCATTTACATCAATTTATAAGCCAAACGGAAGGAATTTAGTGTTCAATTGCTGTAAATTAAAGTCTATTTTAAATCGGCTTTCTAGTGGGTTCCTGTGAAGAAAAATACTGCGGGATATAAAAAGCCCAAAATGAGCTACTCGCTATAGAAAACTTTATTTACAGGGTTCTTAAGAAGCCCCTTTTAATGTAAACATAAAGTACATACCGGTACTTGTTTGCTTTATAAAACCCTGGGACTGCGAGAGGTCGCGGATCTAGAGAATGACCTCCAAACTACTACAACCACCATACAAGGCCATAAAAACCAATAACACCCTTTGCGACGGGGTCCCCCAGCGATTCTCCGTCAATGATTCACTAGGCTGAACATTTTCGACTGCAACAGCCCAGTAAAAATCGCGTTTTAAACCTGCCCCCTCTAAACAGCGCCAAAAGCACGCACACGGCCTGGGCAGATTCTCATTGACGATTCAGGTAGGTTTTGTAACATACCTACTCTATCCCCTTCTTACATGCAGTATCCATCCAACTTCGAACTCTACTCTCCTCATGCTTCTCCTCTGTTCCTGATTTCCATGTTTTAATTCCTTTCTTCCATTTCTTTCCTGTCTTCCTTTCCCATATCAACACCTCTGCTTATTTAATTGTCTCAACATTCCATGTGCCCCCTACTGGCCAGGCATCATCCCCTAACCGTTTGGTCAACTTGTAACTTAACATTCTAAATTTCTTATTATACTTAGGATTCAAATAACACATATATTGGACCGGTATCCAGAGCATTCCCCATAGATAGATAGAAAGAAAGAGAGAGAAAAAATACTTCTTAATTCCGAATCGTTCCAAATATATCAACCAGGCCGACCCACTAAATGAGACCCCAGTTTCTCAATTTGGCTGACTTTTTAATTCCGAATAGTTCCAAATATATCAACCAGGCCGACTCGCTACCCGAGACCCCAGTTTCTCAATTTGGCTGACTTTTTTTAACTCTTTAATATACGACCCAAGTGTCTCAACGAAGCCGACTTGCTAACCAAGACCCCCGTTTCTCAACCTGGCAGACGTCTTAACTCTTAAAATAAGCCCCAGGTGTCTCAACGAAGCAGACCCGCGAACCGGGACCCCCGTTTCTCAACCTAGCAGACTTCTTAATTCTTTAATATACAACGCCACTTATTTCTCAATCCGACAACGCTTCGGATGTCTCAATAAGCCAGACGCACACCTCAACCCCCGTATCTCAACCCGACAAATCACGGATGTCTCAACGAGGCCGATGAGCCCTTAGTAGAGAGAGAAAAAGAGAAAACAAAGAGAGATAGACAGAGAGAGAAAAAGAGAAAGAGAAACCGCTCAAGTCCTTCTTAAAAATATACACAATTCCATCTTAAAAATACATACACAATTCCGTCTTAAAAATACATACACAATCCCTTCTTTAAAAAAAAACCCATATAAAGCCCAACTGGTCTTACCTTTGTCTGTTTCTAAGAACCTCGGCAGGGAACCAATTCAACCTCTGATGAAGGATCACAGACGTTCCCGGGAGTTTCTAGGGAGTCGGTCTTACAAGGGGGCCGATAGAGCTCAGTTATCTCCCTTCCAATCCCGGCAACCTCCGCAACCTCTTGCACAGTCAGCCGTTGATGTGGTCCCAGCGAGGCCTGCATAACTACGCCAATGAAAAAGCTACTTATCTTAACTACTAAACCAGGTTCGCTTCTTAATAAACAGACACCACACAAACTGTTTGGTAGACCAGTTCAAAACTTTACTTAACATCGGCCGATGGAAGGGAGGGAGAACTCCAGTCAAGTGACCAACACAGACACTTGACTGTCCTCAGCCACCTTCCCTTAACAACAGAATTACATTGCCTTAAATAGGGTTTTTTTGTCCCCTTATCACATTCCACAGACATTAGTCATGGTCAGAGGTACTGGAAAAGGTTTCCACAGAATGCATCACATCAAACCTTTTTTTTACATGGTACAAGATATACTAAAAACATTGGCCATTTGCCTTATCTCCAAATAGACCACCCTAGCTCTTTTCGCTGCTTCCTCTGTCATTTGGTCCCTCATAAACATAGGTCATTTGTTTACAAAGATGTGACTGTCTATTTCTCTCTTCCTTTATTGCCTCCTCCCCCATAAACATTGGTCATTTGGTTTATGGCATCTTACTTTCAAAGATATCTCTCTAGCTCCTTCACTTGGGAGACAATGTTATCTCACACACACCCACAACCTAAGGCAAGCCTAATTTGACACTAAATATAAGCTGTAAGCTAGCCCAGAAACCAATTTAATATCTTCTTATATTTTTAACTAAAACTCGGCTTCATCATCTTCTTGTGGGAAAATATAGGACGGCTTAAAAATAAAGAGCCACCCGTCTGCGACATGACGGACCACAAGTTTGTTTATCTCTCAGATGATTGTGAGTGTTTGGAATGTTCTTCTTCTTTGGGCAGTAGATCCCGAGCCTTTGGATATTATAAAAATAGAGGTAAATGAATACCTGATAGCAGGGGGATGAAAGATTATGGTGGATAGACAGGAATATGGATTTGTGGTTACAATGAGTGTGTAAGAAGGAACTGGTTTAAACCAATGATAGACACTAAAAGCTGGAGTAACTCTGCGGGTCGGACAGCATCTCTGGAGAAAGGGAATAAATTAGTTATTTTCCTTTTCTCCAGAGATACCGTCTGACCTGCTGAGTTACTCCAGCTTTTAGTGTCGATCTGTGTTTACAATATCAGCTATGAAACAGCCAAGCACACTTGAGGAGTTGAATGTCCCACATCTAATTTGTATGTTCTTTATTCACATTATAATCCCTTGGTTCCATTTTTATCTGTTGGTCTTGGTGTCATTTTGGATACATGTAGCTGATTTGGTATCTGAGTTTTAGTTCTGTAATTTAAAAACTCGCACACAAACTCCGTGATGGATTGACCAGGACCAATGCTACAGCTGACAGTGTGAAACAAATATTTCCACTCCACTCTGCCCAGAGCTTTCTCAGCCCAGAGAGGCAGAGTTGTCATGGACACACCTAGACCAGCTGCCAAACAGCTGACATTATAGAGCCGTATCCTTGAATGCAATTCAATGAAAATCTATTTGCATCAAAAGCCACACGATTTGAATATGATTTTAATCCTACTTTTCACTAATTTAAAAAGGAAAGCAGATGACCTTTATTACAGAAGTAAACTAACTGTTGCAGAGCGTATGTAATGGCAGGTTTTTTTGATGAATGATGATTAGGAATTAATATTATTGTCATTTTTTTCTGTTATATTTGGTTAAATCTCAACACTTGGCAAAAATGGCAGATCAAGGTTTGTTGACAGTCTGGAAGGGCAGTGCCTTTATGTGCTGTGCTGTTCCACAGAACGACAGAGAGAAAGTTTCCACACAATTCCACACCGACTGAATCCATCATGCATTGTAGCCCTTGCAATTACTTTCTCTCTGCACATTCTCTGTAGCTTTTACATCATATTCTGCACTCTTCTCCTTTTGCACTACATGTGGTTGTACTCGCGTATGGTACAATTTCAACCAAACTGAGACGTACCTACATTGGTGTTAAAGTGTGAAGAAACTATTGACACAATAATATTCCTCCCAGTGATCGCTTCAGGTGTTATCACAGTCCCACAAACTGGGAGCAGATAGCTCCTGCCTACTTTCTAACCGAGATTGACATCATCCTTGTGCTTGGCTGTGGCTGATGGGAGGGTGGGTTGGACAATTTCCACACAGGGGAAAAAAACGTTTAACCAAATATATTGGGACATTTTGCTATCAGATTTCCTTTGCTTGAATACACTAATAAATAATATTGTGGGAACCCTTTACACAAATCTATTTGCGAAAACAGAGACACTCTCGTTTGTTATAAAATCCCAGACTTTGTCCAGAAAATCCCAGCGATGTCTGTTCCTTTCACTCTTCTCTGAATCATTTTTCTGTTTTCTTTTCTGATTAGCAGCTTTTTATAACCAAACCACAACTTTCCAAAAATAATTGGTATCACTTATCCTTTTATGCTTCCTAAAAATGAAAAAAAAAAAACACTGCCCATCAAGAGGCAAAGGGACTTGGTGAGTTTAGTTACTGATTTTAAACACACTGCTCATTTTGCTGCTTTATAAGTTTCTCGAGTCATCGAGTGATACAGTGCAGAAATAGGCCCTTCGACCCAACTTGCCCACACCAGCCAACATGTCACAGCTACATGAGCCCCACCTGCCTGCGTTTGATCCATATCCCTCCAAACTTGTCCTATATATGTCCCTGTCCAAATGTCTCTTAAACGTTGCAATAGTACCTGCCTCAACTACCTCCCCTGGCAGCACGTTCCATACACCCACCACCCTTTGTTTGAAAAAGTTGTTTTTCCTTTGTGTCCAGAACCGATGAAAGTCATACAAATGCAACAGGGTAAGATCAGGAACGCTCACTAAACCTTAAATTCAGAATTAAATCGTTTGCATCTTATTTAAACTGATTTTCACCACCCGATCGCCTTGTGTTCCAGTCCAGCTTTAAGTACTTGTGGCCTCAAATAAAATGTTGCAGTTATCTACTTTGCTCAAGACAGAAACATGAAACTCCAGTCAGAATATCAAAGAAAAGTATGTAACAGCTACAGTAATGGAGCATTTTCTGTGACAGTTCCTCACATTTCAGTTCCCATCCGAGAGCAGGAAATAAACATGTCATCTCCCAACTGGGTGTGTCACTAAACGAGCTGCAAATGAAGAACAAATACAAGAAAGGAAATGTATATTTTTAAGGAGGGCTATGATTTTCACCATGAAAATGGGCGAGCACTGGATTTCTAGCTTGCTGCACTCTGTTTATGCTAGTGTTGGGTACCATGCATGAATAAGTTCGATACCACCGGAAATTCAACCTATGTGCAGCTCCCCTTTATTTAATCACTGGTTTCTAATCAGTCAGTGGTGAACCTCATCTGAAAATATTGAAAAACGTGCATTAAAATTGGTACATAGAAAACTGATAATTTTCATGTTGGCATTGCATTTAATTCATAGATGCATTTATACAATTTATCTTCAGCTACGTGGTTCTATCCTTCTACCATCCTTTGCCATTATCTGCCAGATTTCCTAATTGCAATTTAGGAATATATACAGTATCTTCATCAATTATTTCACCTGGAAAACAACAAAACGTCTCAAGGCTGTAGAAATTTGCATCTGTTAACCAAAGTTTTATTGATATAGTTGGATATAATAAAATTAAGTCTTACTAGACCAAGGGGGACCCGTTGGGTCCCATCCCCTCAACGCGCGGTTGCGGTGGGGGGGGGGGGGTGACCTGCAGCGTCACACACACACTAACCACCAGCCACCCCCACATACACACTAACCACCCCCCACACGCACACAACAACCACCCCCTTAATATTGGAGAAAAGGGGGGGGAGGAGGAGAGGGGGGGAGAGAGGGGGGAAGGGAGGGGACAGGGGGTTAGGGAGGGAGAGGGGGGGGAGGAGAGAGGCCAGGGGAGGGAGAGAGATGGGGGGCAAGAGGAGGGGGGCGAGAGAGGGGAGAGAGAGGCCAGGGGGGGGAGAGGAGGAGGAGGGGGGAGAGGAGGAGGGGGGGGGCAGGAGGAGGAGGGGGGAGAGGAGGAGGAGGAAGGAGAGAGGAGGAGGGGGGAGAGAGGAGGAGGGGGAGAGAGAGAGGGAGGAGGGGGGAGCGGGCAGCTGGGCAGGGCGTCAACCAAAGGACTGCGTGTTCAGCAGCTTCAATCCAGAGCCCGGGGTGGGGAGGGGTCATTACAGTGGAGGGCTGGTTCCCGAACTCAATACTCCGTTGCTCCAGGCTGCAGGCTCCAGGGACAGGGAGAGGGCAGAGATAGGGAGAGGGATGTGGGCGGATGTGGACTCGAGGGAGGCAGTAAGCGCGGGCCGAGGAACGAGCAAGTGTCGACCAAAGAGCGACTTTTGAACAACGGGGGGAGGAGGGAGGGGTGGGAGGTGATGTCAGTCGCAGCGCGAGCAGACGGCAGGCAGATCCATTGTCACGTCAAAAAACAGGCGTTTTGAAGTCAAAGTTTGATCGGATTTGTGAACATTTTTATTAATGTCAAGAAATAAAGCACAATTTTTTCAGGTACGCAGATTTTGGACTCCAGGGGGTAAATCTCTACCAGAATATGTAAAAACAAATCCCATTCGAGAAGATGTGAAAACACACAAACAAATAAACACACACACACAAACATCCAAGATCAGAGTTTATAGTTATAAGGATTGGTCTGAAATGGGGCAAAGGCATATGTGAACAGACTACCAGATTGCAAAAAAAAAATCAAATTACTGCAGATACTGGTCATCTAAAATATAAATAGACATTGTTGGAAATTTGGCCACATCTGCAGAATGAGAAACATGGTTCATATTTCAGGTCAAAGATCTTTCATCGCAGTTGGAAAAGAGAGAATAGCCTAGTTTGAAGAAGGGGTCCAACCCGAAACGTCACCCATCCTTTTTCTCCAGAGATGTTGCCTGACTTGCTGAGTTACTCTAGCACTTTGTGTCTATCTTTGGAAAAGAGAGAAAACAAGTTAAAATTATGGAGAAGGTTAATGGGGTGGGGGGAGGTTGGATGAGGCAAAGTGAATATCTGTGATAGGGTGAAACATAGACATAGAAACATAGAAACAGAGTTGGCCATTCGGCCCTTCGAGCCAGCATTACCATTCAACATGATCAAGGCTGATCATCCAAAATTAGTCCCCCATTCCTGCTTTCTCCCCATATCCCATGATTCCGTTAGCCCAAAGAGCTATATCTAACTCTCTCATGAAAACATCCAGTGAATTGGCCTCCACTGCCTTCTGTGGCCGAGAATTCCACAGATTCACAACTCTCTGGGTGAAAAGGTGTTTCCTCATCTCAGTCCAAAATGGCCTACTCCTTTATTCTTACCCTGGTTCTGAACTCCCCCAACATCAGGAACATTTTTCCTGCATCTAGCTGTCCAATCCCTTAAGAATTTCATATGTTTCTATAAGATCCACCCTCTCATCTTTCTAAATTCCAGTGAATATAGTCGATCCATTCTTTCATCATGTCAGTCCCACCATCCCGGGAATTAACCTGGTGAGACAGCAGTTGCTGTGGGAATGAGTTGCACAGTTCACTGAGCTATAGGAAGATACAGCATGTAAACAACCTTTGGCGTACCAGTCCATGCACGCCATTGTCCACCCACTTACATTAATCCCAACTGTTTTATTCTCCTGGCATTTCCACCATCACCCTCAGAATTCCACACAATACGGATAATTTAGTGGCCAATTCATCCGACCAACCCACGTGGGATGTGGGAGGAAAAAGGACTATCTGGATAAAATTCACGCATTTGCTGGGAGAATCGTTTAAGAAACAGTTAGACAGGTACATGGATAGGACAGGTTTGCGGGTTATAGAACAAGCGCAGGCAAGTGGGACTAGGGTAGCTGGGACATTGTTGGCCCATGTGGGCACGTTGGGTCAAAGGGCCTGTTTCCACACTGTATTTACTCTAATGGGCAAACTGCACGCAGAAAGCACTTAAAGTCAGGAGTGAGCCTGGATCTCTGGCACGGGAAGGTTGTGGCCCTCATACAGTTCAGGAGTTAATGGAAGTAGTTAGAGAGCCAGAAAATGAACAAGAGCTACAAAATTAAGGTGGTTGGGCAGTGCTTCCATTTCATTTCTGGTTGCCCGATGTTACTCCAACCCTGACTTACTCTATCAGCAAAATTCCTCGTCCCTCTCCAACCCGCTTCCCCAACTTTTTCTGCACTAATTTGTTGTCCTTGTCCAAGCTCTAACAAAATACCTTTATGAGGTTAAGAGGAGATGGCAGAAGAATGGGGTTAGGGGATCAGCCATGATTGAATGGCGGAGTAGACTTGATGGGCCGAATGGCCTAATTCTGCTCCTATTATTTTTTACCTTATGATCTTTGAACAGATGCGAACTCTATTTCTCTTTCCATAGATGCTGCTTCGCCTGCTAAGTGTTCCCAACATTTTCTGTATTTATACCATTTGATTACGCTTCTTGGCGTAATTTAAAGGCCGCAAAATCCTGATTGCTGTTACAAAGGCATTATTTGATTCCTTGCTCTGAAAACCAAATAAAACCCCCAGAGGGAATTCAACTTCCTGAAAAACAATCAAAAGATATTTATCTCAGTCTTAAACGTTTTTCGTTTGGCCAGATTAGGCTAGCTCACTTAGCTGGATACCATCAGTAGTCTCAGTGAATGGGTGAGTAGTAACAGCAAATAATAGCCCATGAGAATTGAGAAATAAAGATCTGATATAGCCAGCCTTACACTGGTAAACTCAAAAAGGTTGGTAAATAATTATGATCCTAAGAATAGCAAAACAGAGGCCTGGATCGTATCATTTTTCTCCCAATTTTAGAGATGTGATCAGTCTACAACAGTGGTTAAATAATAAGGGAAAATAGTTTGTACTTCAGGTTTTTTTTATTGGAAGTTGAGAACAGCCTATGTAAAACAGCAGGAAGTGATACAGTTTTGCTGAAGACACACTTTATAACAATCAGGTTTACTGATTACCGATTAAGAACACGTCTTCAGACTTCAAAAATGTCTTGCTTCAAGTTAAAAACCGTTACAAACATTCTGAAATGCAGTAGTGTTCTCCAATTCATTTCAGCAACTGTAGCCCATGTTTTCGCTGTATGTAAGCAGTCTTTTATACAGAATATGCACCCAGATTTGCTAGCATACATTTCATTGTTTAAAATGCCCAGACTTGCCACATATAACTGTGGCATTAACTGTGTAAGCTTTAGAAGTAAGGCAAATAGGTTACGCTGTGTGTTACATTATTGTTGTGCTACTAATGGTCTGAAAAATGCATTCAGCCACTGGATTTTGTGGCGGAATGAGTCATCATGTATTTGAAAGGATTTCATGATTTGCAAGGTATTAACGTAAAACACTTCTTTGTGCTCCCATCAGATTCCTTTAGCACATGCAGGTAGTACTGTATAGGCGTAAATATTGCTTGGTCTACATTTAAAATAAAGGTTTAAAATACTTCCACAAGCTGCTTTTCCTGGAATTCCTGTTATTCCAGGGAACGCAATACCTCAAGAAAGTCACACTTACAAAAGTGCAAGCTCTCCACACCCTGCCTCATTCCTTCCACTTTTATTGTGTTCAGCCTTATCTGAAAACGAAAGCACTGGTTTTATCTTTAATATTCAATAAAACTAGTTTCCATTTAAGATGATCACAAAGGATGGGATTGGAGATAGTAAGTTAAATGTCAGTGATAGAAAATAATCCTTGCAGTAAAAAACACGTTGGTCTTGTGTAGAACTATTTTAATATAAATTAACAATGGCGAGTGGGTTTTTAAAAATGTTCATAATACAAGTCCATAATGGACACCCTGAGCCTACAGTAGACACAACCAGAAATGTGGATGTCCAAATGCAGTGATGCCAACTTTCCTGATTTTGGCAGGATATCTGGGCAATTCCCATAAGTTGTACATTTTTAACGTGTACATTTATATGAGAACTCTTATTTGTAGCTCCAACTCAATATGATATTTTTGAATCATACTAATTGCATTAATACTCAATTAATACTCTGCTTCTCCTCTCTCCTTATTGTCATAAGTTGTCACCACCTCCCAGAATAAAGGAAAGGCCATTTAAAACTGAGATGAGAAAACAATTTTCACCCAGAGAGTTGGGAATTTGTGGAATTCTCTGCCACAGAAGGCAGTGGAGGCCAATTCACTGGATGAATTAAAAAGATAGTTAGATACAGCTCTAGGGACTAGCGGAATCATGGGATATGGGGAGAAGGCTGGCACGGATTACTGATTGTGGATGATCAACCATGATCACAATGAATGGCGGTGCAGACTCGAGGGGCCGAATGGCCTCCTCCTGCACCTATTTTCTATGTTTCTAGTTCAGACATCAGTCATTTGGCGGAGAGCCTATCGATAGTAGAGATACCAGTGGCTCTATGGAAACTGTCAGTACAAAAGGCGGCATTGTGCCTGAGTTGACTCCCTGAACGAGGCTAGCCGCTGCATCCCAAATGCAATCATAATGCGAGGAGCCCTACATTTTGCTCATTACTCCATTCTGGGAGAAAACAAAATCTGCAGCAAAGGAGTGAAGGCATCAGTAGTACAAACAAGCCAGAGTTTTGCCAGCAGTCACAACCAGAGCAGCTTTGCTTCAACGTGCTGTGGCAGAGGTAAGGATAACTAAAGTTTGTGTGCGAGAGGAAAATGGAAATATGCAAAATAAACACGGTTAAAAAAATGTTTTTAAAAAACGATAGGTATAGATAAAATAAAGTACAAATCAAACAATAGTAAGCAAGTATGCAGCAGATGACAGATTGCACTTGTGACATGAATCCATTGAGATCGCAGTTTGTGGTTGGCAAGTTGGCATCTCTGTTAGACACTCATTTACTGGAGCTGGTATGGTGTGGGTGGGGAAGTGTCACCTACTAGTTCGGATTTATAAATGTCATCCACACTGCATTGAAACAGCTGATATATATATATATATATATATATATTATATATATATATATATATATATAAAACTATGATAAAGCTTGTATTAAAAAACATGTACAGTGTGACCCTCTTAAGCACAACTTTAACCTTCAGGACACGGGCAATTTTAACTTTTGTACATTGTTCACTAGCTATCACCTCCCATCCTCATTGTGTTTGCCCCATTAAACCGTGACCGCCTGATTTTCCACTGGCACATTCAACACATAGGTATGGACGTCTAGGTAAGGATGAACCTTTCACAGAGTGCTTTGGAGCACCATTCAAAATATTTTAAAAAAATGCACCAAACTGTATAGATGACCTGCTCAAGCACTCTAGAACCTGATAGCCTAGTTGTTTTCTATTTGCTCAATGTCCAATTCACCATCCAGCTGAAATACATCCTGTGCCACCTCCCCACTCCTCCACGAGTCTTTATCATTCTCGCCTCTCTCACAGCTTTGCTTCCCAGTTCCAAACGCTTGCATTTCCTTGCTGCTGGTTTCCCCGTTGCTGGTGGAGGGCTTCTCTAAGTCGCCATGCTGCCGTGGTTCGGGACTGCAGGTGGGGGTGGCGCCCGGCTGGGGGGAAGAGTCGTAAAGGCAAGGTGTCCACGTCTTTCCGTTACTTGCGTTCGGCTCCCACAGGCAGCTGTCATTGCCGGGGCTGCCCGCAGAGTTGGGGCTGTGAAAGTTCCTGAGGTTCTGGAAAGAGGAATTAGAGAACAGCGGGTGAAAAGATATTCCTTCACAGTACAAAGAGCATGTGGTAAACTGCCAGCTTTGCCAAAAGACAAGTGAACACTATTAACACTCAGTCCGCCTTGGCCTATTGCGATCTCCCGGTTGCCAAACTGACCTTCCACATTCAGAGGGGGGCCCAAATGCAACTTGGAGGAACACCACCCATATTTCGCTTGGGCAGCTTACCTAGCAGTATGAATATTGAAGATAGACACAAAACGCTGTAGTAACTCAGCGTGTCAGACAGCATCTCTGGACATAAGGAATGGGTGACATTTCGGGTCAAGACTCTTCTTCAGAATATTGGTTTCTCTAACTGCAAGTAACCCTTCATTTGCTCTCTCTTCATACCTCCCCCACCCTAGTTTCACTGTCGTTCTGCTTAGTTTCACTGTTTCACTCATTAGTTTCGCTTGTTATCACTATCTCCACAGCCAACAATGGGCCATTGTGGGCCCCACCTTCCCTGATCATCATTGCTGGCTTTGATTTGTCCTTTTGCATACCTTTCATTCATTTGTTTTCTCTACCTTTTCATATCTCCAGTTTCCCTCTCCCCTGGCTCTCAGTCTGAAGAAGGGTCTCGACCCAAGACGTCAGCCATTTCTTCTCTCCAGAGATGCTGCCTGACCCGCTGAGTTACTCCAGCATTTTGTGTTTATCTCCGGTGTAAACCAGCATCTGCAGTTCCTTCCTGCACTATTATTACCATTTTGGTTTAGTTTAAAACATTACTTTCACCTAAGCCTTCACCTTGAAATTGTTATTTATTCCTAGACTTGTGATAGGTGCCAGTTCTATAATATCACCACAATCAGCCTTCTTCAAATTACAATGTCAGATCTCATCTAATGTTGCACACTACTGCATGCCATTAAAAGGCAGAACAGAAATATTCTGATAGGTATCACTACACCTTTCAATAAATCTAAGACAATGTTAGGTTAATTTCACTGGAATGTGCATTTCAGGTTTTCTGTCAAATTGTTGGTGGATGTTGGATGAGGTATTTATTTCAGCAATAATGGTTGTTAACACAAACTTCTACTCATTCCACTATTTAGGGGCTGCCCCAAGCTCCAAGTCATGGTTCCCACCTGGGCTCCCCAAACCGTACAACCTCCTGACAGTGTAAATCCCCTCCAAACTACTTCCAAACCAACCAAATCATGGCCCCAGTCACAAAATTAAATATGAAAAATCAATCCAGATCCGGCCAACCTTTGTTTCGTTCCAGGTAGGATGTTGCCTCACTGTTTCAGCATAATGTTATTGCAAACCACGTGGTTCTGCTTCATGTTTCCAGAATTATAATAATCTATACAATTAATAATGTCATGAAATGAACTGCAGATGCTGGTTAATACCAAAGATAGGCACAAAATGCTCGAGTAACTCAGCGGGTCAGGCAGCATCTTTGGAGAAAATGGCTAGGTCGTGTTTCGGGTCAAAACCCTTTTTCAGACAAAGGGTCCCAACCCGAAACATCACGTATCCATTTTCTCCAGAGATGTGGCCTGACCTGCTGAGTTACTACAGCATTTTTGTATCTATCTTTGGAATTAACGTAATAATTTTTGTTGATTTGTATAATTTTGTTACAGAAAATGTGTTGACTCTGGAATTCAAGTTAAAAGTGCGCTCACTAAACTAATAGAGGAAGATGATACAGTCAAACTGAGGTCAGTGATTTGACTATTGCTACCATTTCATGCTTTTTTCAGCTGGTCACTTTCACTGAGCTCAGACTGCAGATCTGGGTACAGATTGTTCTAATTTCCAGCCATTTAAAACAATAGCTGAAACATCACGCACGATACTCGAATTTCAGGTATTTCCTTCCTGGACAAAGGAACGTGAATTCAAACGATTTACACTACTATCTTCACAGACCTCAAATTCTGTAGGGCCAGAATTGTGACATTTCCCTTTACAAAGATGTAGTCCGGTCCAGTCTGCCAAGGTTAATCGACATCTTTTTGCAAGATGTTTAGTAGCGTGCAATATTCTACAGTAAAAAAAGTAACCCAGGATGGAAGAGTAAATGCCATGCATCACACAGGTATGTTGATGTTCTGGCGATGATCATACAAATGCATCTGGTTTGGGACACCTAATCTGTCTTCTGCTGCTGCTACAGTTAACTAGTTGGAATCTCAATTCAAAAACAAAACACAAAGCAAGAAAAGAAGGGCGGCATGGTGGTGCAGCGGTAGAATTGCTGCCTTACAGTGCCAGAGACCCGGGTTCGACCCAGACTACGGGTACTGTCTGTACAGAGGTTTGAACATTCTCCCTGTGACCACGTGAGTTTCCTCTGGGTGCTCCAGTTTCCTCCCACACTCCAAAGACGTAGAGGCTCGTAGTTTAATTGCCTTCGGTAAAAATTGTAAATTGTTCCTAGTGTGTAGGATATTGCTCGTGTACGGGGTGATCGCTACTTGACACGGACTCAGTGTGGCGAAGTGCCTGTTTGCGTGCTGTATCTCTAAGTGAAGTCTAAAGCCTAAAGGGCCTGTCCCACTTGGGCGACCTAATCCGCAAGTTCTGGCGAGTTTGCCCTCGACTCATACTTGCAGCATGGTCGACGCGAGGTCGTAGAAGGTCTTCGTAACTCTCCTTCATGCTTGAGAATGGTCCCTGCGTACTCGAGGCCTCAGCTAGGTCACGGCGTTTTTTTCAATATGTTAAAAAATGCCCGCGAATAAAAATAGGTCGCCATGGAAAAAAATCAACTTTTTTTACTCGTAGGTTTGGTCGCAGTAGGTCGGCATGTTAGACGTAGGTACTCGAGGGTAGTCGAAGGTAGTCGTAGATAGTCTTCATCATAGTCAAAGGGAGATCGAAGGAGGTCGTCTTCACTCTCCAATATTCGTGGTCCAATTTTCCTGATGTTAGTCGGAGCTAGTCGAAGCTGGTCTTCTACATAGTCAAAGGAGGTTTTCAACATGTAATTATTTCAAACTCTTCTAAACTCACCAATTAGGTCGCCCAGGTGGGACAGCCCCTTAAAAGTCAGTCATGGGAATTTGCACTAAGAATGCCAAGAAGCTGGGCATCAGACACCTGCTGGCAATCATACCTAGATCTGGGTTGGATCCCGAATAGCAACCCTCTCAACATTCAGCAGCAGTGTCATTCACTGATTAGGAGGCAGAGATCAGCCATGATTTAATGGCGGAGTAGACTCGACGGGCCGAATGGTCTAATTCTACTCTTATAACTTGTGGAACAGTCACCAGCACTGTCGCTCATGGGGTTTATGACTATCCTATCTTGGTGTTGCAGTCTTGCCCACTTCCCAGCTGTTTTTGTTATTCTCCAAAGATACAAAGCAAAAGAGCAGGAAGGAGGGCAGCTCTTTGAGCAACAGTATATCTTGGAACAATGTTAGAATGATGTATGAATGCTGGGTGTTCCCACTTCCATTGTGCTTTATTGATCTGTCCAAACAAAAATCATAAGAGCTGAACACTGTGAGGAGACAAATGAACAGTTCTGGTCGGGGAGATCGAAAACACAATGTTAAATAGAAAGAGCAAAATTCTAAATCGGCCAAAATATTCTAAGAGTATCCGGAGAGGGAAAGAATATTGATGAATATGGACAGATTTATTTGATCGCAATACAAATGAATGCGAAATTGTAAATATTGCCATGTACAGTTACAGTGTTTGGTGGACTATACGTATATGCAAAGTTTTTTTTTACTTCACAGATGAGCTTCATTCTGAGTGCTAGTACAGTTTGTTCTTGGCAAAAGATAATTCCAGCGACATTAATCTTGCTTTGGAATCAAATAGGTGAATGATTAATGCCGAGAAAATGATTGTTTGTCTCTCTCTCACACCTGAATACAACTTGCTTTACTGAATTATGTAGTGAGTGAGAACAACTGGAAACAAAAAAATCCTTGCCTCTGTCTACCCTCAGTAGAAATTTCACCTGAGAGGCTCTCAGTTCAGCACAGACTCAAATCCCAGGCAAGAAGCCGCTGGATTAAAGCATGTGGCACCATCTGTGAATATTAGTACAGTTATTGCCTTTGAAATGCCGATAGTCTCCAATGACCAAAAGGAAGTTGTGACATTTA
This sequence comes from Leucoraja erinaceus, assembly GCF_028641065.1. NCBI lineage: Eukaryota > Metazoa > Chordata > Chondrichthyes > Rajiformes > Rajidae > Leucoraja > Leucoraja erinaceus. The sequence goes on along the minus strand of NC_073391.1, from coordinate 15,970,619 downwards.
TTTGTGGATTTAGGAGAGAGTTGGATGGAGCTCTGGGGGCTGGTGGAGTCAAGGGATATGGGGAGAGGGCAGGCACGGGTTTGTGGGTTTGATGATGTGGGACGATTAGCCATGATCATGATGAGTGGCAGTGCTGGCTCGAGGGGCTGAATGGCCTCCTCCTGCACCTATTTTCTATGTTTCTATGATGACATTATGACCACAAGTGTGGCAAACAGCAGACAGAGGGAATCTCATAATTGTCATAACCCCATGCTCCTGGAATGACAGATAATGCTTCTGCCCCACTTGACGATTTGTTCAGCGACTGCCGGCATCATTGACTGATGTACCGGGTCACTGAAACAGTTGCGGCGTGATGACGTATTGGCGCGCGGTGTTTATTCAAGTGTTGCAACACTTTTTTATCGCCGCTGGATTTTGAAATGTTCAAAATCTTTTGGCGACACTGATAAGACGTTGGCAGTCACCGAAAAAATGAGAGGGGATCAAGCTAAAATGCCAGATCTAGCAGTTCATCTGGATCAGCAGGTGGACCTCACAAAGATGGGGTCTATTGGCATCTATTTGCAACAGAACAGAAATCACTATAGAGCCTACAGGATTAAAATGCCTTCTGAACTCTCTCTCCCTCTCTATTAAACACTGCAACCTCCAAATAAACAGAACTACATAGATTTGGGAGCATTGGTTTTATCTTTATGCACTATTATGTGCACGCACGTACACACACACTCTGGACTTTTTTTTTCTTGTTTATGATATTGTTTTCAGAGTACATATTCTGTTGTGCTGCTGCAAGTAAGAATGTCATTGTTCCGTCTGGGACATATGCAATAAAACAGTCTTGCCTCTCGATTTCCCCACTCCGCCCCAACACTGTGCTGCTCCAGCCCATCTACCCGACCCACCTGCTGCACAGGCTGAGAAGCACCAAGGACTATTATCAATCTTATTTGGTCCATTAGCTCAGAATGGCTGACTCAAGCAAAGCTGAACACCAAGTCTGCACCCTTCCCTTCTGCACGGCACATTGGCAGTTCAATTCGCTTAGAATCATGTCAAACTGTGGCTTAGTAAAAATAAATGTGAAATATTCAAGGCAGGATGGCCCCACTGACCACACCAAGGTGGGAGGAAATATCTGAGTCAATAACTCACAGATAGCTGGCACTTTCACCTCAGCCATGCTCTCAAGTAGTGTCCCTTATCCTCACCCACCACGGTATTCAACACGAGGTTAAAACCAACTAGTTCTTCACCTCGCCAGCATAGAAGAGATTTATTTCACCTTAAATCCAACAGTGGTGTGTGATCAGCCTGAAACCACACCTCACTCTCAGACCCAGGCACATCACAATTGTAAATAGTGGAACACCACAGATCAGCTCGTTTCGGCTGCCAGTGCTCTGGTTTGCCTGTTTTTTCCGTAAACACACTTTAATCTGGACTGATTTACAATCCATGTATTGCAAAATATCGCTAACATGTCAGGACACCATGAATTTATTAGTAGATTGTTCTTAATTCGGCTGCTTATTTCAGACCTACAGACTGATGTACAACCGAGCTGTTCAACACTGTTCTTACAGGTTGTTGATTTCTACTAATGTGCAAATTATTGTGATCGTCGCTATTAATTCCCTAAAGTCAGTAACTTTTCAGTATGACTTGTTACTGGAGAATACATGCTGTGTTAAATCCACAACAGCGCTTTTCCTTTAGGGCCAATATGATGAAAATAAACAAGACCATTTGTCCACCCACCCCACATTGTCAAACAAAACAAAAGCAACACTTGGCTCTATTCAAAGCTGCAAGATTCAGTGAAGACCCTTCATAGTTCAAATATGTAGTATTTGCCTAATGGTCACAATTACAGAGCTCTTGGCATGCAGTTGAAGATCAACTGGCGAAGGAACAATATTAGTGCATCAATTTAGAGAGGAAAGCGGTGAACGGGACATTTCACATCCATCTACACTGCATTCTCGTGATGCTACGGAAAAAAATAAAGGGTTGAAATCGAAGGGGTGTTTTCTCACTGAGGGTTTACAAACTGTTGTGTAGATGCCAAGGTAAGAATGTGTTCCAGCAGATGACAGAGGCCTCAGGTTGAGATTCTCTCTCCTGAAGGCCATGCAGTCAGCTCTTGGTTCTCTATAGACCCTTCTATAAGCAGTCAATGCCATCCACACAATGCTTTTAGTCCTAGCTACAAAGTTGCTGGGAGTAGTTTTACAATAACCCTAACCAGCAAAATGCAACAAACCTATTTTCATACCATATATGCTACAATTAACTGGAGTACGTTACAAAGAAACCAATACACAATTCTCAACATTCACTTATGCAAATGATAATCTGCATCTGTGGAAATTAAACATTTTCTCTTCATTTTTTCTGGCATCATCATTAATAGGTGTTCATCAACTCTTAATTTCAATTTGCTCAGTTTTGCATCTCACTTAAAATGTGGAGTCGGGCATGCAGAGTGAAGTGAGAATAGTCACATCTCCAATCATGCAGATCTATATCTCTGTACCACTGCTATATTTAGTGGCAAAAACAAACAGATATACAGGGAACCCAGGCTTTTGATCAAAGCATATTCTTACAGGAAATTCAATGAAAGGTAAACGCCAACAGGAGGGCGATCCACTCATTGCATGGAAATTTGGGTGCTGAGGAAAATGTATCCAAATTATCTATTAAAATGATTATTAAATGAATTGGCCCAAAATATATTGCATCCTAATAAAATATGAGGGAAAAGTACCCAAGCAGTACTAAATGGAATATTTTAAAGTGAACACAAAGAGATACAGTACAAAAAAATTGTAAACACCAATACTTTCAGATGCATCAGGCGTTGTGGCAATGGTCATAGGGTCATAATTTGCACAAGTTGTTTTCTAAATGTATTCATTCACAAGATGTGGGCGAGTTGGCTGGGACAGCATTTACTTGCCAAGTTGAAGGATAGCTAACAGAAAGTATTTCTTTGCACAGGAGATCAACAGCTGGGCCAGGAAGGGTGATTGAGATCAGCAGATAGGATTTAATTAAAACGGCTGGATGCTGTATCATTGTGGCTTTCAATCTGCGGCCAGTGAGTGGGCTCTGGGAGCCTGAAGACTATTTCTAAAGAATCCATGAGAGTAGGCCATAAAAATAAAGTAAAGAAGCCACAGTCGAGTCTGTGAATCAGGACAGATTGTCAAAATGAAACTGAATGCCTTATCTTTTATACCATTTACCAATTTGCTTGGCTTGAAGCCATCTCCATCATGTCCACTTCAAGCATGTACCTGAAGCTAAAGTTGGCGATACATCTATTGTGTGAATAAAACCAAACCACATCCTCCAGTAAAATTGGGAAAAGTGCAGAAGGCAGTGGCTGGGAGTTAATTTGACACAAGTTGTACTCAGCTTCAGAGTCCTTCCTGCTTTCATGTCACCATTCTTGAAACATTCGTTTTTTAATGGCCATCTGATGGGAGTGTCGATAAGAGGCTAAATTCTCAGCCACAAGTTCATGTGACAGGAGCAGAATTAGACCATTCGGCCCATCAAGTCTACTCAACCTTTCAATCATGGCTGATCTATATTTCCCTCTTAACCCCACTCTCCTGCCCTACCCATAACCCCTGACACCCGTACTAATCAAGGATCTACCTGCACTGCCTTAAAAATATCCATTGACTTGGCCTCCACAGCCTTCTGTGGCAAAGAATTCCACAGATTCACCACCCTCTGACTAAATAAATTCCTCCTCATCTCTTTCCTAAAGGAACGTCCTTTAATTCTGAGGCTATGACCTCTGGTCCTCCACTCTCCCACCAATGGAAACACACTCTATCCAGGCCTTTCACTATTTGGTAAGTGATTGGAACTTCAGAGCTCGGTGAAGTGGTTGGGGTACAAAGCGTAGGACAGAGATACAGAGAGGATTAAGCCTCATTTCACTGAAGCATCTCCGTGGATTGTCACCTTGTTGTGGTGGAGAAGATGGTCCTGAGATCCTGAAAGCGATGCCGTCTGGAGCTATGCTCCAGGTAGGGCCACCCATGGCGGTAAGGTCAAGGGGGAGGTCTCTGACAAAGAGCAATCCAACCAAGACCTCAACGGTGGAACAGGCGGAGGATGATGGCTGACTTTAGTGGAGCGTCACAACGGGAAGGCGGATGAAGGCTGCAGCAGAAAAGGGTCGCCGGTTGTCTTGGACTCCATGCCACTGGATTCTGACCAAGGTCTGTCAAGGACCGTGGGGCGGCTGTCTGTGCACCAACCTCCCCACGTTAAACAAAGTCACGCACAGGCGTCCTCCATGAGAGGACAGTCATACTCGTTTCGAGTGACCACCGATGATGATGATGATTTCATTGACGACAGACACTAAGCAGCTCCTTGGTTCTGGGTATTAAACACCATCTAAGCCAACAGGGTTTGGAAACCAGTGAGACGATGCATATACTCTTCCCACTGTTTATATTTGCTGCCATTCAAAAGATTTCTCGAGGAGAATTCTCACTCCTTTGTTTGCCACGAGGAGGGTTCTCAGGAATCTTTTCACTATTCCACGATGATTAACGGCACATGGAAACGTTCATTACTTGATGTTAAGGTTAAACAGGAAGCTGATGTTGGTAGTGATCACCACCTAGTCCTGGCTGTTCTCACAGTAAAACTGAGGAAAACAGGGAGCAAAAAGACAGGCAGGCAACAGTTTGACGTTGAGAAACTACATGACCCAAAAGTGAAAGGCTCTTTCGTGTTACAATTAAGGAACAGGTTTCAGGCACTAGCAGATATGGATGATCACACAGGGCCAAATGCAAATGATATTAATACTGTGTGGGAACAAACCAAAATAGCTTATGTGAAAACCAGTGAAGCCTGCCTGGGGTTTAAGCAGAAGACAAAAAGGGAGTGGATGACTGAAGACACATGGCAAATCATTGAAAATAGGAGAAAATTAATGAAGCAAATAAATGAGACAAAGTCCAAACGGCTGCAAGAAAGATACAAGATGCAGTACCAAGAAGCAAACAAAGCAGTTCAGAGGAAAGTCAGAGCTGACAAACGGGGCGTACCTGGAAGATCTTGCTAATCAAGCAGAAGATGCAGCTAAGAAAGGGGAGCAAGGGAAGGTCTACAAGATAACCGGGATAATCTGTGGCAAAAATCGTCAAACCACTGAGACACCAATTGTAGACAAAAAGGGCCGACTCCTAACAACAGAAGCAGAACAAGAAGCTCGTTGGGTGGAACACTTTAATGAAGTACTGAATAGAGCACCGCTTATAATAAAGGCTAACACCCAACAAGCAGAGGATGGCCTGAACATTAGCACTGAACCACCAACTAAGGAGGAAATTGTTACAGCCATTAAGTCTCTCAAAGGTGGAAAAGCCCCAGGCCAAGATAACCTGAATGCAGAACTGTTCCAAGGCAGACCCAGAACTTGCAGCTGAAGTATTTGTACCACTTTTCACAGCTATTTGGGAAAGGAAAGATATACCTGATGACTGGTCAGAAGGAGTCATCATTAGTATACCAGAGAAAGGCAACTTTACGAGAGTGTAACAATTGGAGAGGGATCACTCTTCTATCAATTCCAAGCAAGATTCTGGCAAAGATTATTATACAACGTATCTCAGAAGTAGTAGACAAACAGCTCAGGAAAGAACAGGTAGGATTTTGTGGTGGGAGGGGCTGCATTGAGCAGATATTTGCCCTTCGTAACATTATAGAACAGTGCACAGAGTGGCAGAGACAGATATACATCAACTTTGTTGATTTCAAGAAAGCATTTGACAGCATCCACCGAGACAGCCTCTGGGGCATACTACGAATGTATGGGATCCCACAGCATGTGGTCGAAGTCTTTAAGAGCTTCTACGCCAACTTATCTTGCAGAGTGGAGAACAGTAACCACACACTCCAAGTGAAGACAGGAGGGTGTGTGATGTCGACGCTACTCTTCAATATTGTTATTAACTGGGTGATGCGTCAGACAACTGAAGACCAAGCAAGAGGCATATGATGGACCCTCTTCTCATCATTGGAAGACCTTGATTTTGCTGATGACTTGGCTCTGGTCTCCCACACTCACAATCACACGTGGGAAAAAATGTCCCATCTCAGTGACTTTGCACAACAAATTGGCCTGAAGATAAACCAGAAAAAATCTGAAGTAATGACACTTAACATCTAAAACCCCTTGACAATCCAAGTGAATGGAAACAAACTTCCCATAACTGAGGAGTTGACCTATCTTGGTAGCAAAGTCAGACACGACAGCGGAGCACACAATGACATCAAGAACCGGCTAAACAAGGCTAGGAATGTTTTCAGAATGCTAAACAATGTATGGAGGCCTCAGCAATACAGCACCAAGACCAAGCTGAAGTTATACCTGAGCTGTGTCCTCTCCACCCTCCTGTATGGCTGGGAATGCTGGAGAATGACAGTGAGCGACACCAACCAGCTGCCGGTCTTCCATACTAAGAACCTGAAAAGAATCCTTAGAATATTTTGACCAAACACCAGATCCAACCAAGATCTCTTTGCTCAATGCCAACAAGAGAGCATGGACACCATCATCATGAGAAGGCGCTGGAATTGGATTGGCCATATACTGAGAAGTGAACCAGACAGCATCCCAAGAATAGCCCTGCCACTGGACATGGAAGGGAAAAGGAAAAGAGGGAGACCCAAAACCACCTGGTGTCGAACTGTAGAGGAGGAAATGAAAACAATGGAGCTGACCTGGGGTAGTGTCCAGAAGCTAGCCCAGAACACCCAGGAGTGGAGGACCTTTGTTGCTGCCCTACATGCCAGGAGGCATAATAGGCAGTAAGTAAATAAGAGAGATGAGAACGCACTCTCCCTGAAATGTAAAAACAATGCGACAGACATAGAAACATAGAAAATAGGTGCAGGAGGAGGTCTTTGGCCATTCGAGCCTGCACACCGCCATTCATTGTGATCATGGCTTCCAAGTTCTCACCTACAGTAAAGAGGTTCATCCATCAGTGCACGACAGAAAATCCGAGCCAACTCGACACACAAAACAAAAATTAAATTCAGGGATTGAATGACTGCACTCTCTGGCTACTCGGATAATTCACAACATACCATGGCACCATGCTGACTTTCCCAGTAACAGGTCAAAGGAAGGAAATTCAAGTACAAATGGCTTAGGCCTGGTTTTAAGTTATGCCCATGTTTCTTTGGAGTTTTACACTGTTTCAATAAAAGCTCTGCCGAATTCCTCCACTGCTCATTAACCTGCACCAACACTCATGAAAGACCAGCTCATGCAAATTTCTTGATGTTTTGGCAGTTTTGTACGGCTCAGCCGGGTACAGAATTGGGCCTCTGGGCGTTTTATAGTTACTTTTTCTAACCATTCTCTTTTAACTGTCCTCGTGGGTTCAAATATTGTTTTAATTTTTGATTTACGTTTTGCAAATAAAAACATTAATGGCAACATTTTAAATAATCTGCATCTAATACGTTTTAAATATATTTTGTTGGCTATAAATTGTATTTTTATGCAGAGACAAAGGAGGAGAACTATGACTTCTGCCTAAAATATTCTCCTAAAGTCGCAACAGTTGATGGCAATTTGTGCTTGTTTGTTTATGTCCTCAAAGGGCAGGGCAAGCAAAGACGTTGAATATTTTTAAGGATATGGTTAGGGAAGCACAGGGGGTGAAAGGTTAGCACAGGTGGATGGGAATGCGTTGTTACAGACAGATTGACCCCATGAAGAATGTGTCAAGTGGTCTCGTCCTGCTTCCTGTTCTCATGCTTCATCAGACTCTCGTGAAATTTTAACTGGGTGGCTGGTGCAGAGTAACATTCACATGAAACAAATGCCAGGCAATGACTCTCTCCGGTATGGGAGAGTAAACATTCCTTCCCATCATATACCGTGTGGCATTGTGATCGACTGATACTCTCCAGGCATACACATCCTGCAGGTGGTATAAAGCAGAATAATATTCGTAAGGAGCGTACACCAACACACACTCCAATTGCAGAGAGAGGAAAGGCTTGTGTAGTAGGTGCTGAATCACAAGCCACAGAGTATTGGCCTGTTCACCTTCTGACTCCACAAATTCATTCCATCATCTAGAGGGCACACATCAAACATGTATTGGATTGCCTAGTGAACCTTCACCATTCAAGTGACTCAACGTCATTCAAGACAAAGCAATCTGGTAGCCAAACATGTGATGTGGTTTGTGTACCAGGACACAGTTTCCTGTTTCGCGGTTTCCCAGGGAACGATGTTGCACTGAAAGTTTCAGATGAAATACTCTTGAGCAATTGAACAGCTATTTACATAGCAACTGGGTGGTGCCAGAAATGGCTGCCTCACCAACATTCTGTCTGTCCCTTCCTTCATTGTTGTTTTTATTAGTATTTGTTAAATGTATGTTTTAGTGTTCTTTAGTTTGTTTTATGTTTATGTCGGGGGGGGGGGGGGGGCAGTTGGGGGAAACTTTTTTTTCATCTTTAACCTCGACGGAGATGCAATTTTTTCCATATCGTATCTCCGTCCGCACTGCGGCCTAACATCGAGGAGTTGGCGGCCTCTGCTGGAGACCGATTTCCAACTGCGGGAGTCTGCAAGACTTACCATCATGGAGCGGGTGAAATCTTTGCCAGGCATCGACTTTGGAGCTCCAACTGCAGGAGCCTGCGGACTTTAATATCGTGGAGCTCGTGGTCCCTGTTTAGAGACCGACTTCGGGAGCTCCAGGCTGCAGGAGCTTCGACCACCCCGATCACGGGAGTTTTGACCACCCCTACATGGGAGGTTAGATCGCCCCGACGCGGGGGCTTCGATTGCCTGTTGCGGGAGCTTCGATTGTCCCGACGGATGGTTCAACTGCCCCGCCCACGGGAGAATAAAGAGGGAAGAAGATTAGATTTTATAGCCTTCCATCACAGTGAGGAATGTGGGGAATCTGTTGTGGTGGATGCTTGGGTTAACTTTTATGTAGTTGTGTGTCTTGTTGCTTTTTTTTAGTATGGCTGTATGGTAATTCAAATATCACTGTACCTTAATTGGTACACACGTGACAATAAAAGACCCTTGAAACTTTGGAAACAAAAGAAGAGTTACAAACTAAACACAAAGTGCAGGAGTAACTCAGCGAGTCAAGTAGCATCTGCGGAGGGAATGGATAGGTGAAGTTTCGGGTCTGTGGATAGGTCCCAAACCGAATGTTGCCTATCAATTCTCTCCACAGATTCTGTCTGACCCGCTGTGTTACTCCAGCACTTAAGAGTTTTGCTTAAGATTTCAGCATCTGCTTTTCTTTGCATCTCAGGAATTACAAACCGCTTTCTTCCCACTTTTAATGTACATAATGTGTAGAATAACTGATAAATGTGGACTCGGTATCTAACGTTCTGTACTCTCAGGATATGGGAAGAGATAAAACTCCACACAATAACAACCTAAATCACCATGTGTTGCAAATATTGGTTCATTTCACCGTTCTTACATTTGAGATCTACTGTGTAGACCGTCTGATTTCAAGCAACAGATTTAGACTGAACAGTAATTGGATTAATCTAAAATGATTAATCTATCCGCAGATAGCATGCAATCCATGAAGGCTAATTCAGTGTTATTTGGCGTGAAACCATCAAACCGCACGTGAAAATAGGAAATGGATGAAAATATTTTAGAAGCTATGGACTAAACAATCGAAGGACAGATGTTACTAAAAAATTATTTTCTATTTTACTTACTTGATCTACTCGAGAGCGTGAACTTTATCAAAGGGAATGAGATAGGACGGAGTATTTTGGATAGCAGCAAATTATGGTCTGTATATCTTAAACCACTTGAAAAACAATGACGCAACAATAGTACTTTTCTCACGACACAGGAGTGGGGAAAACTGCAGAAAAACTTATCAAGTGTGCAACAGCCAGAATAATTCTGATACTAAAACTAAGTCAACAGCAGTTACTGATATACACTAATTCAGAAACATCTACAATTATTATAAAATTATTACCAATTACAAATAAAAAGTGATAAATCTACAGCACAAGAAAATGGTGTTTTGAATCTATTTTTTTTTGCAATGATATTCAATAAATAACTTAACATTCACTTAAAATAATCCCATCAAACATGATTGCTGAATGTGGGATCACAGCACCATTCAAGCACATGGAGCCCAGCTGCCTTAAACGTTTACTAAATAACAGCAACGACAGTTAGAGGGAGCTTTATATCTGACTGCTGTACCTGACTGTGGAGTGATTCAGGGGTATCCAATGTGGCAAAACTGTTCCCTTTCTCGCCAATGAGATTCCTCATCTTGTTGAGCAGAAAATATGCAAGGGGCAAATGAAAATACAGAGATCAGGGCTAAGAGATTACAGAAAGCAAATCAAACACAGCAATATTGACCAGACACCAAGCTTAATCAATAAGACACACTGTGTCAGTGCCGTGAACTCCTAATTAAAATATAAGCTCCCCTCGTTTTTTTAAACCGGCCATATTCCTTCATTTAATAACCCAGGAACATTCCTTTTGGACCAGACCCAGATGCAGCTTGGTCGCCCGCTGGACCTTTTCATACCTACAGCTGCTCAGGTCCTCAGGAACAAGTCAGGTCATCTGTCTGCGTAATTGATAACACCACACGATGAGACAGGTTGCCTACATAAAGTAGGCTGGTGAAAGGGCAGACTTACTTATTTGAATCCAAATCCAACAATACTGCAGCCTAACTTCAGGTGATGTAATTAATTGCCTTTTTTATTAACATAGTTATCAGATCAATTATCTCCATGTGCTTCTGGGAAAAACCTTCAGCCCCTTTTCCCACCAGCGGGAGAACACTACTGAGGCCTAACACAAACATAGCTCAGTTACAGTGCTTTTGACTTGGCTTATAAAACTAAATTAGAAACTCGTGTTGAATTTTATCCTGGGATTTAAGCCACAGAGGAGAAGCTCTGTTCGAACACTACTGCAGTTTACTTAAGTCCACCAACTGCCTCCCTCAACTGTGTTTCTTTTGGCCAAAACTTTGACTTCTTTTCAGCAATAGCCATCGAGCTCAGATATACATAAACTTGTAACTCTTTCAGTGCTTTAGTCCTGCGATCAACACAGAAATAACGCGAACATATTCAATGGGAGATGAATGCAAGCTGTCAAAAGCACCGATTTCTCTCTTTGCAGCGAAGCAGTGAGATATACCATCAACACATCAATCCTCTCGCATCTTGCACTTTGCACCAAGCCAAGGTTACTCAGAGGAACTCAATGTCACATCATTAAAGTACTTCTCTATATCTCAAGCCTGCCCTTTCTTCCTCTGGATTAAATGTAAAGTAGCTTTAGTTGCTGACAATCTCTCCTGTTGTTCAGTCTCTGAGGTGTTGCTCAATAAACACAGTTTTGCACATGAGCTTTGAGAGCTCGCATCATCCAGCAGGTTATAAAAATCACAGGCAAGTTCAATCCTTCTCATTTTTGACACACAAACGGCCAGCCACATGTCAGTGGACATCAATCTGATGAGAACAGAGGCTGATTCTTGTTTCCAACCGGTTCTACAAGATGGCATCAATTGTATATCACCATCAATGTGTTAACAAAGAGCAAAAACAGAACCCAGGATGTTTCTGGCAAACTCATTGCATAAAATCACTCCACCATTAGTCCGTGGTGGGTCTGCTCATGAGGGTTATAATTAGATATGGCTTTGGATCCTACACTTCAATGATTTTAAGACTCAGGATGCTTAGACATCATTGAGCAGCTGCAGCAAAAGCTTCTCACGCCCGCTGCTCAATACACAGTGAACACAAGCTACAGACTTCCCTTACCCTGGGCACAAAGTGAATAACTAACCAACTCACGAAACAGAGCAGACCGCACTCGTGGGACAATAGTAACCTCAGTATGGCAGCCTAACAGAGGACCAAAACTCTCTGCTTTTAATCTTCACGAAAACAGGTTTACTGAAACCTAAAGCAATCTACAGTTTGCATCGCACTGGACTTGTTGGTGATTAGAAGGCTTTTTTTTTCAACCCACTATCAGTACCTGCAGCCAAGCTGAAAGCAGATGCTGGGACCTTTGCCAAAAACAAACCTCTCAAAAGTAGTAAGATTAATCATTTGCAAACGGCATGGATGGTAACAAAACAAATTAATAAAAAGGAAGAAAAATGTGCCTCTTATTCAAACCAGATGACACAAAGTATAGTCATTTCAATTATCTAAACCCAAAGTCATATAAACTTTTGACCCTTTGCAAAACATAAACACAATAAAGACATATCAGATTGCTGATTTTTCTCAGTTGCATGACGAATTTTTTAAAAAGTGACCTTCCTTGCCAGCTAATGAATAAACAGACAGATTATTTTTAAATGAGTCCATCGGGCAATAAGTTTCTGGAAAAAGTGTGTACGCAGCCAAGTTTACTCAGATTTCACCAGCTCCTTGTAAAAGGAAGTCTGTGCCCAATCCCAATTTGCTCATCAATTAGTTCAGCTCGAGAGAAGAGGGAGTCAGTAGGCTAAGCCTGTGGAAGATAGTCCACAATCAGCTTCTCCAATGGTTCCGGTTTGTGATTCCTTTAAGCAGACTGCATTCTAAACAGAACTCTTAAGGGCCTGTTCCACTTTCACGACCTCTGCCGAGTTTGCCCTTGACTCATACTCGCAGCATGGTCGTCACGAGGTCGTAAGCGGTCGTAGGTAGGTCATAGTAGGCCGTGATGCTAGTCGTAGGTAGTCGTGGCATCAAGTAGGTCGGGGCGTTTTTTCTAGCCTGATGCAAAGTGTCCACAAGTAAAAAAGGTCGTGAATTAGGTCATGAAAGTGGGACAGGCCCTTTAGAGCAGCAGAACATAGAGGAAAGAAGGACTAAGAGGGCACGACCTGATGTGGAGCCATTGAGTTGAGCAGCACTGTGTGATCTCTGCCAATGGACTACAATGTAAACTGCATGGAACACATACGAGTCAGATATATAACCAGAGGACATGGGTTTAAGGTGATGGGGAAAAAATTTAATAGGAACCTGAAGGGCAACTTTGTTTTTACACAAAGTGCGGTAGGTGCACTGAGGAGTTAGTTGAGGCAGGTACTATCACATTTTTTCAAAAAACATTTGGACAGGTGCAGGGATAGGGATCAAATGTGGGCCAAACACAAGCAGGTGGGACTAATGTAGACGGGGCATGTTGGTTGGCGTGGGCAACTTGGGCCGGAGGGCCTGTTTCCACACTGTATGATTCTAAGACCAGAACATTTGAATATGAGGAAAAATAATAACCCCTGTCAGCTGTCTGCTGCAATAATTTATAAACTTAGCATGGAAGGAGCGTGCAAAACCCTCTACAGTTCCAACACCATTTCTATTTTGAGCATTTGTGGAAGAGTTTAGAAACAGGTGTTATATCTGTGCTAAGCAGAGTCCCATTATGGCCCTGAATAGTTGTGAATTGGGGCAAATCAGCCTTGATAGTCTTGAATGGTGGGACAGGTTTGAGGTGCCAGGATGGCCGCCTACTCCTGATGCTGCTCCCTTGTGGCCACCTGAGGTCCAGCAGATATTTTGGGGAAACTTCATCAACAAAGAGATTAGAATGTCTGACAACACCATGACTGAAATGAGCCCAATGGGACTAGACCATGGTAGTATTGAGTCACACTTTGACCAATGCAGTATGGACAAAATTATTATTACCCATATAAGTGCTAATTCAGTTTTGCCCAATTTTACTTCACGTTGTGGCCTGTGAGTTCATTGATCCTTTCGCTAAGGAATGTCTAATAGTGATTTATTATATACTCTGCCAGAGAGCAAAAGTTGAAATAATTACATTTGTATTGCTTTGCATTGCTTAACGATGGAGGCACAAATCTGTGTTTGCTTTTCTTGATCTAGGTTTCATTATAAACACTTCATAATCTTCAGATTAATTATCATATCAGGATTGTGATTCACAGCTCATTGGAGTATACCAAAGTACACAAGAATTATCACATTGAATGTGTATATATATTTTTCTGCGTTTCTTAAAAATTCTTGTTTCCACCGCATGTCAAAATGCCTCCTCGACAACCACTGCATTTCTTTCCCAAGAGCCCTTGCCAAAACAATGACCTTTTATTTCACCTCCATGCCACCCACCATGGAATTCTGCCCGAACCCGTGTGAAAACACCCAAACTGGGAAAAATTGCAAATATTTGGTCAGGTAAAACTCCAGTAAACCCTCATTTAGTGGACCCCTTTGTAACGGGCTTGAGTTATAGCGGATGGACCTGCCGAGGTCTGGTTGATGCGGTTGTTTTATGCGGCTCACGTTGTAGCCCCTTGCGATAGCACTTTCTTTGAGCCGCCACTACCGATAAGACACGCTCGCTCACTCACTCACCGTGGGGATTCCTCCCCTCTCATGTCCTGCCGCTTCTCTCTGTTGGCCATCGCTATGTCCACGCGGCCTCCTCCGTTCTCCCCGGGATGCCAACATGCTCCACCTTTGACGATGTCGGCGATTGCGGGGGAAAAGGAGGAGTCGGCAGCGGGGGAACGGACAAAGCGATGGGTGAGAGGGTAGACACCACGGTGACCAAGTGCGTCCTGTCGGTAGCGGCAGCCTGAAGAACACACATTCTGTCGGGGGCGACAACGTGAGCAGCTGCAACAGCCGCGCCAACTGGTGCAGACCTGGAGCATCGGCGTCTAGTTTTAAGGTGAAATGACACAAAGTGCTGGAGTAACTCAGCAGATTGAATCAGTCTGGAGAAGGATCTCAAGGTCACCTATCCATGTTCTCCAGATATGACCCACTGAGTTATTCCAGCACTTTGTGTCCTTTTGTGTATTAACCATGATCTGCAGCTGTTTGTTTCAACTACATACAATGATAATACCTTACTTGGTTGTAGCGGACAATCTGGTGAATGGACACCATTGCCCCCCCCCCCATGGTCCATTATATAAAGAGGGTTAGTGCATTTAAGACAAAAGGTCAGAGATCTGTAACAGCCTTCAAACAAATCATTCATCCCTCTTTTTCCTGGAGCTACAGAAGATAAAGGGCCTGTCTGTGTTTACTTCGTTATAGCTCATATATCTCCATATTTGGTTGCAACGTGGAAGGATTGGCCCATTGGGTCTTTGCCAGTTTATAGCAAGAACCCATTTCTCACCAACTTCCCCTGTAACCTATTCTCTCCATATATTCTCATCAAAAGCCTCCCCCTTCAAACTTGGGATAATCTACAGTTGCCAATTAACCTAACGACCCATGTGTCCATGGTAGCAAACAAATACAGCTGGGGATGCACACAGGGTCACAGAGAGAACATGCAAACTCCACATAGACAGCACTGGAGGTCAAGATTGTATTCTGATTCATAGGGGTTGTGCCACTGTGCGCATTTACAATCTTGCAATTGCAATTTTGCTTCTTTTACTTCATGCCTGTTCTTCCCAGTTACATAGAAACATAGAAAATAGGTGCAGGAGGAGGCTTCGAGCCAGCACCGCCATTCACTGTGATCATGGCTGATCGTCCCCAATCAATAACCCGTGCCTGCCTCCCCATATCCCTTGACTCCATTAGCCCCTAGAGCTCTATCTAGCTCTCTCTTAAATCCATCCAGTGATTTGGCCTCCACTGCCCTCTGTTGCAGGGAATTCCATAAATTCACAACTCTCTGGGTGAAAAAGTTTTTTCTCACCTCAGTCTTAAATTACCTCCCCTTTATTCTAAGACTGTGGCCCCTGGTTCTGGACTCGCCCAACATTGGGAACATTTTTCCTGCATCTAGCTTGTCCAGTCCTTTTAATAATGTATATGTTTCTATAAGATCCCCCCTCATTCTTCTAAATTCCAGTGAATACAAGTCTAGTCTTTTCAATCTTTCCTCATATGACAGTCCCGCCAACCCAGGGATCAATCTCGTGAACCTACGCTGCACTGCCTCAATCACAAGGGTGTCCTTCCTCAAATTAGGAGACCAAAACTGTACACAATATTCTAGATATGGTCTCACCAGAGCCCTATACAACTGCAGAAGAAATTGTTCAATGCTAACTGTCTGGTGATTTTGTACCCCAAGTTTCTATTGTGAGAACATCTAGATTGCACACAGAACACTGTCATGTCACATTAAATACCAGAGTGAGGAATATTACAGGGATGGTACAATGGTGCAGCAATAGAGTTGTTGCCTTACAGCTCCAGAGACCCAGGTTCGATCCTGACTACGGGTGCTGTCTGTACGGAGTTGGTACATTCTCCCTGTGACCGTGTGAGTTTTCTCCGTGCCGTCTGATTTACCAGCATATTCCAAAGACGTCCTGGTTTGTAGGTTAATTGGCTTCTGTAAATTGTCCCTAGTTTTGTGGCTTAGAGCTAGTGTACAGATGATCATTGCTCAGCATGGTCTCGGTGGGTCGAAGGGACTGTTGCCATGATGTATCTCTAACTAAGCTAAACCAAGACTGGCACAGACATTACAAAACATCTAGGACATTGGTACCTAGGTCGGGATCTTTCTGATGAAAGGTCTCAGAATGGACATGCCACTGACACGCACGCACACACGCACACACTGCCTGAGCTCCTGTGTTTTATTTAGCTTTTATTTCAGATGTCTAGGATCTGCAGTTTTTTAATGTTTATTTACTACCATACATGTTGAAACTCTTTTACCCTGTGCTGCTGGAACAGATTGAAGTTTGCAATTTGGATGACAGATGGCCCAGATAAGGCACCAAATCTTTAATTATCTCTCCAGTAATGATGTTTTAATGACTCTTATGATCAACAATGCCTGGAAATTAATTTTGATGTCCAAATTCTTTTCAGAATTTATGGCCACATCTTAGAAAATCTGCTAACAAATCTCAATATGACTGCAATCTATTTATGGGGCTCATTTGTCATTAATGTTTTAATACTTGGCATTTTAACATGTACTGCAATTAACTTTTGCAGCAATAAAATTTGCATTAGATCAATTTAGATTTATATTAAAAAATTAGAATTGTTTTACTTCGGGTATATTGGAGAAAAACCATAGTGGCTGATCTATATGGAAGATAAGTCTCAACCCGAAACGTCACCCATTCCTTCTCTCCAGAGATGCTGCCTGCCCCACTGAGATACTCCAGCATTTTGTGTCTATATAGTCTATATATGGAAGATACATACACCTAGTTTGTCTATATGCTCAGTTATAACAAATCCAGACCAACAAACAATTAGCCACTGTTAGAAGCATCTAATTAAATGCATCATTTCTATTAATAAGTAAACTCCTTGTACTTAGATGTAGTTTAGGAATTTCCATTTCCAATTAGTTAACGTAGGTTTAGTGTAATTGATATGATTTAATTTGGAGGATTTTTTTTTAAAAAGGAGCTTGATATAAACAGAACCAAAGATGCCAGTTTCTAGCAAAACAATATGCGTCCATTATAATCTGAAGACGGGTCTCGAGCTGAAATGTCACCTATCCTTGATCTCTAGAGATGCTCCATGACCCAGAGTTACTCCAGCATTTTGTGTCTTTCTTTGGTAAAGTTGTCCGTTGTGGAATTGTTATTCCATTATGATCTGTCTGAAATATTAACTGCAAAGTAGGTAATCAGCTCAATATTAAGGTAATAGCATTTACTAAAAGGACTGAACAATGTAAAATTGCTTCCCAAAGCTGGAAGGTCACAGCAATATTAACTCTATTCTCTCCTCACAAACGTTACCTGACCTATGATTTCTTCCAGCATTTTCTGTTTTTACATTAAATTGCTTTCAATTGCGTGCTATCATGAACGATTTAGCTGTTCGCTCTCTACGACTGGGACGAACATTCGGAAAGGCTTTTTGTCTTTGTTGGAAAAGGCCATCATTATTAAAATGTCTTTGACAAACCTTTTGTTGTTCGGGATGCAGAAGGACCTATCAACTTTGCGGAAGGAAGGGGCTTACAGATGAATATTTCTTGCCACCTCTCACATTCGTATTTATTAGCAGAATATGAACTATAATGAATATTATTAATGAATACTTGGGAATCCTTGGAAAAGAAAAGGCAAGCTGCGACTTTGCTGTTCCTCATGCTTTGTGGTCAGGTAGCCATTTTAATTTTGCAGCAGTCCTCCGCACTGGAGCCGATTCAGGCCCACACATATAAGCATTGCTGTTTAAATGGAATACACACAACTGTCCCAAAATGTCAGGAGAATAAAGTACATTTGGGAGGATGATCAAATTTTACATAAGATACAAATGAATCCTGCACATAATAAATGATATTTTACAAATCCCATCAGTCGCCTTTTTTTCTGTTATTCTAATTACTTATTTTTCTGAAATAAACTGCTTTTATCCTAAATTTTCAAAACTTAACAACGCTGCATAAAGCAGGCATTATTTGTCTACCATTGCTCATAATGTCAGTGCTACCAATGCAGCGTGTCATTACAGCTCCAAACTGGCGTTCACCAGCCAGAAATTACTATTCATCCTGACCTTGAGACAATTCCAACATTATGACATGCTGTATAAAGAGCTGGAAACACTGTCTGGATGCCATTCAGTTTGCCCAGGAATGCCAAAATGATTTTGTTCTTGTACTCCTAGCCAAGTTCATAATTCCATTATGGAGCCTGCCAGAACAAAGGAACTGATATCAGAATCCCACGTACTACAAAATGCAGAACTTGAACTGTTGAGATTTGCACATTTACTGTGAGAAGCACAGGGAGGGCACAGTGGAACTGCAGGCGGCACAGACATCTCACAGCTCCAGCGACCCACACGTCGGGTGGAGTTTGCACGCTCTCCTGATGACACTGAGGGTTTCCTCTTCGTGCTTCGGTGTCTTCCTGTGTCCCAGAGAGGTGCTGGCTGATGTGTGAATTATCCGTTGTAAATTGATCTTATTGTCGGTGAGCAGGTAGGCAAATACGTCCCATGTTAAAGTCAGAGTTTTGTGTCATACGGCACAGAAACAAATTCTTCAGCCTTTCACATCCACACCAATCATTGAGTACTCATCTATATTGATCCCATTTTCCAGTAACTGGCCTGTAGCTTTCTAGGCCTTGGTGATTCAAGTACTGGTCAAGATAGTTCTTAAATGTTGTGGGAGTCTCCACCTCCCTCTCCCTCTCTCCGCTCCCTACTCAGACAGTGTGTTCCAGGTTCCAAATCCCCTCTGGTTTTATTTACTACTGTTATGGGTAAAGGTCTCGTACTTCCTGCCATATCAGGGGGCACTTCAAGCATTTAGTGTACCTCAATCAGATGTCCAACTCTTTCCTCCCCCCCATCCCAGCCTTATCACTTCCAAGGGGAACAATCCCAGCTTTCTACTCTTTCCTCATAAATGATATACTCCATCTTGGTGTTTCCCCTCTGCACCCTCTCCTGTGATCATGTTATTCCATTAAGTGTGGTGACCAGGAGTGCACACTGTACTCTGGCTGTTATCTAACCACCTGTGCATACAAGGTTACAGGGCAAGTGCTGAAAAATGGCATTAGTGTGGAAGGCTAAATAATGGTCAACATGGGAATGGTGAGTCAAAGGACTGTTTCAGTGGAGCGGTATTGATATTGTCACATAGCAAGTTCACTATTACATAAGCTACACCCCAGCGGTATGAACATTGACCTCCAATTTCAGGTAGTCCCTGCTTTCTCCTTCTTTCCCCTCCCCTTCCCAGCTCTCCCACAGCCCACTGTGTCTGCCTCTTCCTTTCTTCTTCCTACCCCCCCCCCCCCACATCAGTCTGAAGAAGGGTCTCGACCCGAAATGTCGTCTAGTTCATTCGCTCCATAGATGCTGCCTCACCCGCTGAGTTTCTCCAGCATTTTTGTCTACCTGCGATTTTCCAGCATCTGCAGTTCTTTCTAAGCTACAGTCTGTTCAGTTGGCTTCAAATGATTAATAATAGCTATAGACCTTGCTGAGTACATTTCAAACAGAAATAAGGTCACTGTATGGATAATGTACACCATTGGGGCCCTTATGACAGAAATTGATATAGCAACCAAAGTTTCGCTCTCTAAACCATGTGGCACATTGTTGGTGATTGCCCACTCACTGGATTCACTACTGCATGTAAAGTGTACAGCCACAGTGGATGTTTTTTGCAATTTGGCAGACTGAATGAGCCGTCAGCAAGTGATGCAGAAACGACAGAGGGGACGGTCCACGAACACTGACCTCATTATTAAATGTAAAATACTTTATAACATTAGGAAACAAGCAGCTCATTTATTTTGGTCAAAGACCTTTCTCATAACATTAATCTGGTTCTTTTGTTTTAAAGCTCTGAGGAAGAGCTGAGGAATTAGTCATGTCTTAAGGGAAAAGCCGTCCCCAACCAGCATACAGTGTTGTAGGGGAAATCCAGCTGCACAACTCTCCGAGTTTCATTTGCATCTAAACTTGCATTAGTGCAGAGTCTTTAGATACAGTCAGGTGCAGACACCAAAAAAACACACACAGAAAAGGTGTGGCTGCAATGGTGTTAAAGAGCTAAATTCACGTAGCAGATTAGTGCCAGAGGCATGTGCAAGGTTAGGTTCTAGGTGCGGACGCAATTATCTGCCTTGCCAACAATCATCTACAGTTGTCTCACACAAAGTATGGATACACACCTGCATGTTCATCCCATCACATTCAGGATGTGTATGCAATCGCTCCAAAGGTCAGAAACTAAAAAACGCCTGACATGGTGCTGGGTGCCATCCCCTCTTGCATCATGATGCACCCCTTATTTTAGGCACTGTTTGGGAGCTCTAAAGATCCACCATGTAAATTGTAGGTGCCATTGAATCTGGGCTGTGCAAATTGTAAATGAAAGTGTAAAACCTTAACATGGCTGGAAATCTTGAAATGAAGGAAATAGGCAACGTTTCGGGTCGAGACCCTTCTTCAGACTCCTTCAGTCTGAAGAAGGCAGCAAGTGATGCAGAAACTGAATCAGTCTGAAGAAGGGTCTCGACCCGAAACGTTGTCTATTTCTTTCGCTCCATAGATGCTGCCTCACCCGCTGAGTTTCTCCAGCATTTTTGTCCACCTTCGATTTTCCAGCACCTGCTGTTCCTTCTTAAACGGAAATCTTAAAATGTACAGTTCTCATTAATACAAAATTATTATTTTGTGGATATACATCATGGAAACATATCCGGCAACCCACCCAGTCCACACCATCAATCACCCGTTCACACTAGTTATATGTTATCTTACTTTCTCATCTACTCCCTACACATTATGGGCATTTATTTTTACAGAAGCCAATTTACCTCCAAACCAGCGCATCGTTGGGATGAGAGGGGAAACCGGAGCATCAGGATGAAACCAGAGCGGTCACAGGAAGAACGTGCAAACTCCATACAGGTAGCACCCAAGGTCAGTATCAAACCCGGGTCTCTGCCACTGTGAGTCGACCACCGGCAACGTGGTGCTGCCCTTGACAAATTTGTGAAACAAACCCGTCCCAGCAGGTTTGGTGGAAGTAGGTGGAGAGGATAGGGTGTGGAAGGATGCCATTTCAAGAGGAGTCTGATTTGTGAGTTTCAGAATGTGGCTCATGGCAACGCGAACCGATTCAAAAGGGAAAAAAAATCACATGTTGGCAGACTCTCAGTCTCCCATAGTTTGAAATATTGCAAAGTGTCTGGTTATTTGGATTCATCTTGAAGATGACTGCAGCCTATATCCTCAGAGAAAGAATGACATCAACGTGTTCTGTTTATTAATACAATAAAATGCCTTACATAACAAATTAAATAAGCATGTAACCTTGCTTAAAAAGAAATGTCTAGAAAAGTAGGTTGATTGCATAATCTGCCTCATACAAACCTTGCACTTGCCAGAAATCACTGGGGTGCTGGGAGGTCAAATCAGTATTTTGCTAACATTTTTTGCCAAATCTATTCTCCAAGTTTCCAGGGGAATAGAACAGCTATATAAAGTATTGTCACATGTAGTGACACATTTTGAAAATAATTTATTGCATCCAATGACACGTAATATAGAGTTTCTCACACCAAACATCATGCAGTGTAAAGTACAAGTACAACCTCAGGCCGTGGGCTGTCCAGAGCAAAGGGGGTGGGGGCAGAGAACAAAGAGGGACCCACAGTATTATAATGAGTACTTAGTTACTTTGCCAACGCCAGATTCATAGTGACTCGTTGCGTACTTTGTGCATCGTATGCAAAGACAACGAATTTCACTGTACCTGGGTACATGTGACAATAGAGTATCTTTGAATTAATACAGTGTGCAAGAAATTATTCAGCACCTTGCTTTTTAAAATAGTTCAAAACCTATGGGGACCAGAGGATAAACTGGTTAAAGCAGATGGGATTCTTCACTTCTATGTCTCAGTCAATGAAACCAAGAGCAGGGAAGTCACATTGGAACTGTAAGAACTAGTAGTTAGGCCGCAGGTAAAATGCTGTGTACTGCTCTGATCATTCTGTAGGAGTATGACAGTCCTTGGCATCAAAGTAACAATTGACTGAGTGCACCATTGAGTAGCCTCAGCATATTTAATGTTCCTGACAACTAGAAGCCTTCACTGGCTGGAGTCATACTGTTCGGACAAGACAATGGTTGTTGTAGGAGGACAATTGGCACAGGCAGGCTGGAGGGGCACAGTTGTACAGTTTGTAAAGATGCCATTTCACTATGTCATTGATCCAAGTTCAATCCTGACATTGAAGTGGATTTCTCCAGCTGCTCCAGATTCCTCCCACATCCCAAACACGTGCAGATTGGTAGGCTACTTGTGTAAGAAGGAGCTGCAGATGCTGGTTTACACCAAAGATAGACACAAAATGTTGGATAAACTCATTGGGTCTTTCCTTAATCTTCGGTGCTAGCTTTGACTTGTTCTTTTCATTCCTTTAATTAAATTAGTTCTTTGTGCATTTTCATACCACTAGTTTCCCTCTCCCTGACTCTCAGTCGGCAGGGTTTCGACCCGAAACGTCACCCATTCCTTCTCTCCAGAGGTGCTGCCTGACCCGCTGAGTTACTCCAGCATTTTGTGTCTATCTTTGGTAGATTAAATGCCTCTCATGAATAAAATCTGGAGGTGGATGTGCATATAGAAAGAAACAGCCTCAGGGAAGTGGGTTGGGGATCAATCTGGGAGCTGGCTATAAACTCGCTGAAATGGCCACCTTATATGTTATAGAGAAAATATGGTAATGATCTCAGTCCAAGCACAATGTTGCATGGCTTCCTCAGGCCCTCGCCATCTGCTCCTTCATCAATGACCTCCTCTCTACTATCACATCCCAAGCGGCACACAATTCAATTCCATCTACTTTTCCTCATATATTAAATCACCTCTGCATGTTTGTGGCAAGATTGGACAACATTAATGCTTTGTGGCGAGTAACAAACGTGCCACAAATGTTCTGGTTTGTAGGCTAATTGGCTTGTTAAAATTGTAAATTGTTCAGAGTGTTTGTAGGATAGTGTTAGTATGCGGGGATCTTGGTCGGCGCGGACTCGTTGGGCCAAAGGGCCTGTTTCCGCCCTGTATTTCTAAACTAAACTAAACACAGCATTGCAAGGTAAGGGCCAGCACCAACACATAGTAGGACCATCTCCCTTTGGCATTCAATAGAATAACATCACCAAATCTCCCGCCCACCACTGAAATTCTGGGGGTGAGGTGGCGGAGTGGAATCATCACTGATCAAAAGATTGACAGGGTCAGAAATAGAAACACTGTGGCTATAAGAGCAGGGCAAAGGTCATGTATTCCTAGGGATTTATCTGCTGCTTACCAAAAGCATTTCTGCTGTCTAGAGAGCGCAAATCAGTAGTGGGATGGAATAACCTTCTGGACGCAACTCCAACGCTTGACGTCATCCATTATAATAACAACCCATTCAATCAGCACTGTATCCACCACCTTGAGCATTTACTCCCAGCTCACTGTGGTAGCAGCATGCACCGTCTACAAAATGCAGAGTACTGACTTATCAAAATATCTTATGTAGAATTTGGAAAACTTGACCCCTACCACAAGAAGAACAAGGTCAGCATGCACAAACCTCCATAATCACAATCGCAAAGTTTATCACCAAGTCACACAACATCCTGACCTCGAAACAAATTACCATGCGTCCATATCAATGGGCCACCATTTAGCGTGGTAGAGTTCTACGGCACAATAAGCAGCCTTTGGGCCCAACGCACCGTGCTAACCAGGATGTCTTTCTGAGCTAGTCCCATTCGACAGCACTTGGCCCATAACACTGCGCTATCCATGAACTTGTCTAAATGCCTTTTAAAAGTCATAATTACACCCAGATGCTGCCTACTCGCTGAGTTCCTCCAGCAGGTTGCTGTTTTTGCTCAAGATTCCAGCAACTGCAGTTTCATGTCTCTCCTATCTTTCTATAGTTCATTGCTATGTGCAAGATGTAAATCATTACACCAAGTATGATTATTTTTATTATTATTGGCAAGAATAAGATATGGTTCACCCATTCTTTCTCCATCAACAGTCATTAAAGAACATTCATTCTTTCAGGACCAAAAAAGAAAAAAAAATCAGCTTTATCCATGTAAAGCTACGAACATTCAGGATAAATGGCCTGGGTATTGGACAGCTACCTAACAAACAGCTTTAGTGCTCCAAACTGTGTTACGTTCGAACAGGCCTTTCCAGAAAGTGGTCATTGGTTTCCATGAGTCATGGTCATAGAGTGAAGAAAATGATCCATTTGATGCAATAAAAATGCCCTGTTAATGAACCTTGCCTGTGATGGTAAAGTCAGTCATATTAGGTCACTATCACTGTGGCAATATGACTGTGGCTTTCTGCAGCAACTTGCAGCAATGATGTGTGAGAGACAGTAAAGAGCCCCACATTCTGACCCCGTCACTTGCTTTGTGGTTTCTGTTGAAAGGAGTTTGAGAAAAAAAAATCTGTGCTGTGGAATCATTAGAGTGCAAAACCTGGTCAGTACTCAACCGCGGACATTTACGAGAGTATTACAGCTGTAAATAAAGCAAGTAGCATATTCAAAGTCAAAGGCATGGTAAAGAGTTGGAGGAGGAAAGAAAACTATATATTAGACAATCTGGGAAATATATCCCTTTTGTTGTCAATTAATAGTCATAAACCCATTAGATTTTATTTGGAGGAGATCAAGATGAATGATGTGGGGTAGAGCAGTGGATGCTGTCTACATGGATTTTTGTAAGGCATTTAACAAGGGCCTTCATTGTAGGCTGATGCAGAAGATTAAGATGCAATAATAGAAGACAAAAGATAGCAGTCGAAGGGGGTTATTCTGGCTGTAAACCTGTGACCTCTGATGGCCCGCAGGTTTTCAGTGTTGGGACTTGTGTTGCTTGTGATACTAAAACATTGGTGGGTTGGTTAGCAAGTTTGCAAGACACACAAACAGTTGTGGATTTGCAGACAGTGAAGAAGGCTGTCAAATGATGTAGATCAGTGACAGATAAGCGCAAAAAACTATCAGTTTAATCTGAGCACGCATGAGGAACTTAAATCCACAGATTTAAACAATCTATTTTTAGATTGTTCTAACAAGCAGTTCCAATGAAGGACATTATTTCTGAAACCTTAACTGTTTCTCTTTCCACAAATGTTATCTGACCAGCTGAATGTTTCAAGCATTTTCTGTGTTTATTTCAGATTTCCAGCCTATGCATTTTTTTTTAATTTTCATTATGCATGGATTTTGTTTTCCCCCAAAGTTGTACAATTCACTTGATTGTCACTCTGCAAATGATAAAGGACACGGATAGATTACAAAATGCAGCAAAATTCATTTAAGGGAGACCTATCTTAAAACAAGATGTAAAGTGACCTTCAGAATGTACTCCACAGCTGCCACTAAATGTTGTGACACTAAGAGCTGTCTAAAAAAGACATGAGGCTGAGGAAGGGGCTCGCTGCCCACAAAACCCTACATTCAGTGGTCTTCACTCATTTGAAGAAGGGTCTCGACCCAAAACGTCACCCATTCCTTCTCTCCAGAGATGCTGCCTGTCCCGCTGTGTTACTCCAGTTTTTTGTGTCTATCTTGTATTCAGTGAGGTGTGTATGTCAGGTGGTGCATGCCAGGATTGTTGCTTGTGTAGGAGGCACCTTAGAGAGAACTTGTTTGATTATTCACATCAACCCACAACAAAAACCCTATTACTACCATTAGGACTGGTCACACCTCAATATCTAGTCACCACATTTATGACAAATGCCATTGTGCTCCAGTTACTTGTTTGAAATTATGAAGTACATTGGCCCTCAGGAAACTTGAAACATTTTAAATTTATAACTTGTTTACTGCTTTGAGCAGATGTTGCTGGCAACCAGAAGCCTTGACAGAATCTGGATTAGAGATGTTCCAGTCAGGAAAATTTGGCAATGGTCACTGGTTTTAAATCCTATTATCTTTGACCATAAAACCAAGCTCAGCCATAAAATGCACCTGGAAGATACAAATTTTCCTGCACGCAGTATGTTGGAAGTGAATCGCAGGATATGTTTCTCATCCTCAACTTCACATGCCTATATGTCTCTTTAATTTTTATACAAATTAATCCGCTTGCTACTTTGTTTGTAGTACCTATGGTGTCTCGTTGTTCCCCAACCCCACTCCCAGGTCAAGATCAGGAAATTATTTTTGTCTTAGAATCCAGCTAAACACTTTGTAAAATACCTTGAATAATAAGAAATTCCTGGCAATTAATCACCTTTAAACCTAAACATTACCCTTTACCACCTCATTCTCAGCAGGCAATGGCACAACAAGGGTGAAGGTATCAATTACTACTACAAATGATGACCAAAGTGAATCTTGCAGGTAAATGGCAGCAGCTTCATGCTATTTATCCCCCTCAATGCAAGCAAGTTCAGGATTCATGCTTACTTACATCCGCGTGTGGAATCCCGAACTTGCTGACAGATTGCCGCTGGGTGAATTCTGCCTTATGCTCTGACACCAGTCTCCACATGAAGGCAGAACACAAACTTGATGCGAGTCCCCTACACTTAGACTGGGAATCTGTTTAAGGATCCTGTGCCAGGATTTATCCGAGACCCCATTCATTGCCGTGGCGATGTTACAACTGTATGGAACATGACAGACTATAACGCATGTTATCTATTACTTTTTATCTCAGTAGTATTGCCTTGATTATTTTGGCATTCTTAATCTTACTAATAATTTTCTAGTTAAAATTATTTAGCTCATTATTTAACAGTTTTTGAAAGCATCCCAGAAGCTTTGCAGATTTGACAGATGGCTGATCAGCGGGGGGTGAGCATAGCAATCTGTCAAATTTTCCCCAGCAGTTAGTGGGTGGGCTTGCTCCGAGCCAACCATGTAACCCTGTTTTGGCCTTTGACCTTGTTGATTAGGTCTAGGTTGCCCTCCACCAGCAAGTTCATCCTTATGGATGTGAACCAAATAAGTTCGGAGCGACGGGGAATCTGAGTGATGAACAGGGATCAGACCTTGTTTAGTGCGTTGGGTTAATATGGAACTAATCGGCATTTACTTACATCACACTTTTGACATTCTATTACTTGTCAACAAAAAACAAACAAAAAAAGACAATAAAATTCTGCATTCTGAAGGATCTCTCATCAATAAAATGCTCTACAAGGATTTTATTTTTGTAAATTTGAATGCTGGCAATAGTTGATCCCGTTGGTCTTCAATAATAGACACAAAATGCTGGAGTAACTCAGCGGGACAGGCAGTATCTCTGGAGAAAAGGAATGGGTGACGTTTTGGGTCGAGACCCTTCTTCAATAAGATTTATATCCACATAATTCAGCATTATTGAAACAATTCTGTTCATATCCCTCATCCGAGTGCCAAGATTATTTGGAGATCCATTGTTGCAAACCACATTGGTAAATCACTGTTCCAATGATAACAACGTCTGTTTATATTTAACATCTATGCGTTGGCCACAATTTTCATCTGATCACTATGTAAGCAACAACAAGCTTCATAACAAATGTACTTCCCCAGTCTACACATGTACAGGCAGTTTTCATTTTAAACGCTTAAACGTTCTGCTTGATTTGGATTAAACAGTGACCATTATCCACCATTATCTACTAAATGCCACAGTTTCCTTCACTATTTTGCATCCTAATCCTGTACCTCTTCAGTATTCACTTTTGTATTGTACCATCACTTCTTTTGTTTAACCCCTCCGGCATTGCATCCTTTTACATACTGTACCTTCCTCTTTGTTTTATCCCCCATTTCCTTTGCAGCAAAACATTTTTGTTCCATCATTAACTTTTTCTAGTTCTAATGGAAAGTTATTGAACTGAAATGTTTAGTTTAGTTTAGTTTTAGTTTAGAGGTACAGTGCAGAAACAGGCCCTTCGGCCCCGACCAGCGATCCCCGCATATTAACACTATTCTACACCCACTAGGGACAATTTTTATATTTACCAAGCCAATTAACCTACAAACGTACATCTTTGCATTAACTTGGTCACTCTCCTCTCTGCTGCAGCATAATCTGTTAAGTATTTCCAGCATTTTGTATTTTCATTTAATCCAAACCAGAGCAGTCTCATTATTGTCGTAAATATAGGATTCTTATTCTTCAGAGACAGCTAGCTGTAGGCCAAGCAGATTCAACCCTTGTGTCAAGGCCAATACTCAGCAAATGCTTTATGGTTGACGACAGTAACAGGAGGATTTTAGTGAAATGTATGTATGGTATCATACGCCTTAATCTTGAGCAAGGTCTGCAGTGACACTGAAGTGAATTACATTGTCTCGAGAGATGGTTCAAGGCTCATTCAGCAACATTTATGATGCCAGATGCTTGAATCATAGAGAATCTATGATACCGAAAGAGGCCATTTTTTCAGGCAGCTGTGGCTATGCAAATTAGAAAAGAGCAACTATCATCCTAATTCCACCTGCCAGAACAGAGTTTATAGAACAGGCTAGTGTCATGGTTGTTCTTGCCTTTTTACCCTTCTGGGCAGAGAGTTTTAGACCAATACTGCCCTCTGCATGAAAGATTGTTTTCTTATCTGCCTTCCACCTATTATTTAATGGTCACTGGCTTGGCTCCCTCTGTCCTCCAGGCCCTACAAATCTCTCCTATGCATCCCCTGCTGCAAAGAAAACAGTACTAGCAATCCAGGTAATATCCTCACAACCCTCCTTTGCATCCTCTCTCATTCTAAGATATCTTTCTGCCAGGAACGATCAGATCATCTATTGTTCAAGCTGTGGCCCAATGGGTGGTGTTTACAATTCTTGCACAACCTCCCTGTTTTAATGTTCTATGTCCCATCTGAAATGAAAGCATCATGTTTGCCTTTTTAACCATCTTATTGACCAGTTCTGCCACCTTTAAAGATCTCTGGATATAAACTCCAAGGTCCTTTTATTTGTCCTCTCCACTCATTTCTTGCTTGCTGTATTTTCCTGAATGCTTTATCTCACATTCTCTAGTTTAATTTCCATTTGCTACTTTGCCCAATAGATTCCTTAATGTCAACCACAGCGATAATTGTTGTCCCATTAATAAACTGCTTTTATTATGCCACATATTTAAGTTTTAAATTCTTGGCTCCAAGCACATAAAATATTCCTGCATTAATGCTGCTCCTTCAAAGTGCTCATCAGCAAAATCAGGATTTTTAAATTACATGCAGAATCAACCTTGCTAAGTCCGACTTTCTAAAGTTTCAAGTGGAATCCAAAATCGCTGTGTTCATGTTCTTCCCACTGAAGGTTTCTGAATGTGTCTGGATTATTGCCAGTGGTAACAGACATGATGAAGGTTGTTCTTCACTAGTAGGGATACACAACAAGGAGCAGCAGCTCCTTCCTTCAGACCTGAGCTACTTGAATACTTCACGCTGCTGCTGAGTATAAAGCAGCAGAAACCGTGGCTGACAGCAGGCAGTCTGCCCACGCTGCTGATGTGTGACACAATAGGAGAGAACAAAGTTGAAATATGCAAATAGACAGGCGCAGGATACAAAATGCAAATACTTACTAAGTCCCAACTGCATCAAATGCAGAAAAGATTTGGAGTTGAACCCACAGGCGTCACCTGGATGATATCTAAAACCATAGCTGATTAAGGAACAAAGACACACTCTTCACTGCAGCGACTATCCACGTTCTGAATTATTTCATATCTCAGCGATCATCTGTCCAAAATGACTCATGTATGCAAAGAACACCATGTCAAAAAAAGAATCAGGCACACATCAACACTGAACCAGAAGAAGCATGTTACACCAGTGAAAGCAATTGATGGAGAGATACTGACATGAAAAGTGTTGGAAATCAAAGACGCGATCTTCCATTCACCAGCGCAATATTCCTTGTGGCTAAACCCTTTGTGCTTCAATATCAATAAAAACACAGAAAAAAATGTGTGATAGGTATAAGATTCAAATGGTTAGAAAGCACTCAAAGCTACAATCAGCATAGCTCTCGGGCTTAAAATGAGAGAGATGAGAGAGAGATCTCTCAGTGAGGGATCAGTAGCTGTCACTGTTCTACACTTGGGTATCTTTACACAGCCATAGCTTGACCAGCTTCCCCCATACCTTCAGATCAGCCTGGGTCACTGGTGTCACTGCCGCTGCCCACAAGTGGGCAGACAAATGAGGTTGGGGAAGTACTTGCAGCAATGTAGCTTTACTTAGAACCACAACAGTAACCCACATTGATATTAGTGACACAAAGGCAAATTCCTGTAGTGGTGAAAATCTGAAATACAAACAAGAAAATTCTTAAAAGCACTTAACTGGAAGATTTACAGGTCTTAATCATGCCCACAGAACAATGTTGTACGTCTTAGCCTTCATTGTAAGTGTGGTCAAAGGAGGACAGTTGAGAAGCACTCAGTGTTGAATGTTTGTACGTCTCTCGGTTCCTTCCATACCTGCTCTCAATGCTAAGCCCAGCGACGGAGTAGTGCTGGGGAAAAGGTCAGGATGTTCTCTGCACTTAGCTTTACTAGAGAGGGCTGGTGCAGCAATATTGGCTTCCACCAATACTTTGGATCTATTTTTGACTATTTTCCTTCTTTACATACCCCTTTTAGTACAGTTGGGTGCGTAGGTCTGATTGACCAGCCCACCACATCTGGCAGATGTGCAGCGGGTATAAGTGTTGGTGGCAATGAATCAGGGCAGGAGGTGCGAGCCAGCCCATGGGTGGGGTCATAAACTATTCATCATTCCTGATGAGAAGTGACTTCTGCTTCTTTCTTTACAGATGCTGCCTGACTTACTGTGTAACCACAATTGGTGAAGGTTTTTAATGTTTGCTGCTGGCAACTTAAAATAATTGTCACGTCATGAGTTTTGTGAAAGACTATTGTGCATGAATTTACTTTAACTTATTACATAGTTATATTCAGAGATGAGACATGCAGTGCTGGAGAGGAATTTTATAGCCCAAGAAATGAGTTGGGCAAGATGCTAAAATATATAACGTTAATAAAATATTAAAACATATTCCTGAGCCAGGAGCATTTTGGGAATGTTGGTATTTTGTGAAAGGTTTGTGCACCTTGCGATTTTATATGTTCTAGCACCAGCCAGCTGAGTTCCCCAAGCATCGAGATGCCTGACTGATGGGCAGCAGTGCCCGGGGAGAAGGTAATTCCACTTGCATGCTCCCCTCTCCCATCAGGCAGCAGATACAAAAGCCTGAAAGCACAACACCAAACTCGGGAACAGCTTCTTCCCCACTGTCAGAACAGACATGATGGGCCAAATGACCTAATTCTGCTCCTATGTCTTATGTTAGACCTAAATTAACCGCATCACTGACCTTCCAAACGCCTCCTCTGCTCTGGTCTCTAATACTTCCTTTGTCTTCACTCATCCCACCTCCCTGTCCTATCCCTCCTTCCTTCCCTTGGCAGCAGCCTG
Organism: Leucoraja erinaceus; assembly: GCF_028641065.1. Taxonomy (NCBI): domain Eukaryota; kingdom Metazoa; phylum Chordata; class Chondrichthyes; order Rajiformes; family Rajidae; genus Leucoraja; species Leucoraja erinaceus. The sequence continues at coordinate 15,938,626 of NC_073391.1, read as the reverse complement.
GTATTAATGCCTATCACCTTCCCCTGTTTGCACCATCTCTCTCCAACCACCTCCTCCCCAATCCTCCGTTCCTCTCGTTTCTAAATGTTTCTTCTCACCTTTACTTCCTCAGAAGTCATGCTGAATTTTTAAATTCAGTTTATTTTGACAACAGTTCTACCACAAGACCGCAAGCAATTGCCAAAAGTCGAGGATTTAGTCCAACACGTAAACCTACCTCCCCCACCCCCCTCTCCCCATGACTTCCCCCACACCACACTGCCTTAGGAAAACATTCAACATCACCAAAGACTAATTATATCTGCACTTTCTGTGTAACTAACAGTATAATACTCTAACATTCTACTTTGCAGTCTAGTCGTTTTTACAATGTGTTAACCATTGTACTTGTGTATGACTTCATTGTACTTATGTATAGCATAATTTGACTGGATATCATGCACACAATGGTTTTCTCTGTACCTTGGTACACATGACCAAAATAAACCACCACCAATGCAGTCAGCCACCAGTAATAATAAGAAAATGCTAATTAGTTCTTGACGCTACATTGAGTAGTACTCATAAAAATCCCTTTTTGTCAAGATTCCTAACCATAAACCTTGTTGAATTACGGCACAATTGTATTTAAGTCACATATGGAATACTTTACTACTGCTGCCCTCTGATAAAAGCATTGTCACCTTTATAAAGAACCACCGTTTACAGAGTTACCCCCCCAAAAAAATCATTTAGCAAACCCTTTTCTGAATTTGTTTGTTATTTTCCACAGTCACCATAACAAACTGCTAAGTATTTAAAAAACTGCTGGATAGGTCAGCAGACAATTGATTATACAACAATACAGCTCATTTCTGTTTTCTGTGATAAGGAGAGCCATATCTTTTCCCGAATGGCTCTCCAAGTACCTTTCACCAGTGATATTGATGAAAAGCTCCCATTTAGTGTGTGTCTCACGTCCTAGGTGCAGCTAAACATTGAGTCAATAAAGTACATTAGTTGTGGTAACATAATCCACTCAAAGTATGAGCTAATTGACTGGTATGATTGGCAGACATAAAGTGGTAAGGGAACAAGTATATCTTCCTGCAAAACATAATATTGCTGAACGTTCCATTATTTCATTCCTTTATAGTGAACTTCAAAGCAAATTCTTTCACAATTAGAAATGTCTGTCCAGAGTATTTCAGTCCATTATAAAACTTTTGACATTTCTAAGGATACCCTTCAAATTAAAGATATATAGCATTTGATTGCAGTGGTTTCATTTAAGCTGCAGTGAAGAACTACAGTGAAGATCTTCCCCAGTGACTTCATAAATAATTGTAGCAAACAGATTTACAGGGAAGAGCTTGATCTTTACAAAATGTGACAATTGAAATCCAAGCATCAGCCTCAGCTTTATTTTCACATGGAACCTATGTGTCATTGGAAGGATGACAATTTATTGCCCATCCATAATGGTCTCGGGGGAAATGGTGGAGCCCTTGTTATACAAGCACTGTCAGATGGATAATCCGAGGAGTTTGGTTCAGCTGTGCAGTTTGCTGCCCCATTTCAGAACAGTCGACTAATTTACTGTTGGCCTCAAGTCACATGTGAGCCCCACAAGATAATGATGGCAAATCTGCTTTCCTAAAAGACATCGTTGAACTGGATGGGTTTAATGACATTCCAGTAGATTCCTGTTCACTGGACCTAGCTTTTCAAATTCCAGATTTTTATTATAGATTTCCCACCTGCCTCGGTGATATATAGAGGCCAGGGACACAGACTTGCCAACTTTCACTCACTGGATGTCTGACATTAACATGGCATTTCCTACCCCAATGCATCCCTGAGCTCATTGGTGTTTATCGGGGCTGGGACGCACTGGCAAGCTCTGACAGAATAGTGGTTACAGAGGCACAAATTCTTACAGTGCACCAAAGGCAGGCCACAAGACGTCAAGCGTGTTTGGAGGTTGCAACTAGTTCCCATGAACTTTGGACAGCTGGGAAATAATTTCTAGAGTGCATCAAGAGATCTGATAACTTTCCTTCCCTTTTGATAAGTTGAATTCTGGCATAAGTCCACAATCACATTTTGTGTTCTTTTTAACATTTACTAAACTTGTCTAATGTCTTAGACCCGAAGAACAACCTTTTATAGTTTCGATTTTGGCTTTGTCCAGCATTGATCTCTGCAGTCTTGGAACCAAGTCTTTTCTGAAAATTTTTAAACTTTAGAAAGTCGAAGACCCTCTCTTGGGAGATGGGGGCAAAAGTTCAATATTCCCAGATTTGTACAGCCTGGACCTCAGCCCTTGTTCAAAATTCAGATTAAAAAGCTATAGTGTGCCCATGAAAGCAACACTTACAATTAATAGTGTGTATTACTATTTGCAAAGCAAATTATCTGGAACTAGAATGCAAGGTTTTAAATTTGTTAGGAATGATGTTCCCCTTTTATGTGGAAGCATACAATCATCTTAAAAAGAGGTCCTTAATATTGCCAAATGTCGTTTTAATAGCTAATGGTTTAATTGTTTTGATTGCTGTTGTGATATTGCTCAATTAAATGTTCAAATAACATTCCATAGTATCTACTTAATTTATTTACCTTTCAATTAGATTGATCAAACTAATCTCCTCATTTAAAAAAAAAATTCTCTAAAGGAACTGACATTCCAGTCTCTAAGGAAAAAAGCAGTTTGGATCATGCATTTGGTTTGAAGTGGAGATGAAATCAATAAAAACACTAAAGAGACTATAAGATTGAGTAAAAATACAACCTTTTTCATGTGATCCTACGTGAAATAGAAATCATGTTTAACATTTAGTAACATATATGAAAGTTTCTGCAATGACATTTCATGACATTTTAATGTAACTGCTATCTTACTTTTTAATATATAGCATGTTTAATCAACATTATATTTGTGTGTCAAATGAATTACTGAGAGAAGGCACATTGGCCACTGGGATTATTGCCAAACATGGTGACAGATCAAGGATGATATGATTTTTGTAGTGATCCAAGAATCACATTATAATTGAAGTTATAAAAACAAGGCAAATCATGGCAATATAACAGGCACATTAATAAAATAAGAAACAAATTAGGTAATAACAATGTGGAATCCAAGTAAATTATCTAGATTTATTAGCTTCAAATTAATTAAATGCCATTATTTTACTTTGGTTATATAGATTATATATTACTATTAGTTTAGTTCCTATTCATTTATTTTTGGTATCAATTAGTTATAGTTTAACATAAATGTAATATGACCAAGAATATACAAATTAAATCATATCTGTAAAGTGTTTTTCAAATAGATAACTACTGTGACAATGTGATACAGAAAACAAACATCCTTGAGTTAACGACCTTTTTTTTTTTTAAAGCTTGTGTCCACTGACCATATCCCTAACCAGAAGTTACAGTATTAACTTTGGTCCTTGAGGGATCTCCAAAACCCACAGGTTTTTGTTCCAATCAGTAAATAATTGCTTCTGATAAAATCCATTTGTTTGCACTCTCACAGAAGTCTGGAGTGTGTATGAACTAGTGCATTTAGCAATAGGGTGTTTGCATTGCGCACATCAAAATTAACTATCATGTGCTAGTTTGATTGAAAACGTGGATCGCAAAATATCACCATAGCCAAAGCAGAGTCTGGCTTAAAAATTGAATAGGATGGAACTGCAGGTGCTAGTTTACACCGAAAATAGACACAAAATGCTGGAGTAACTCAGTGGGGACAGGCAGCATCAAAGATCTTAGAGCAGAGCAAGATAGGCCACTCCTGCGAAATACAATGGGCTGATGTGTAGTACGCTACGGAGGGGATCCTGGGCATTTTTCACCGCCCATTTTAGTAACCGGAGCCTACCTGACCCGACCCGACTCACAGTGTAATCAATGTTGTGGGGCAACAGTTTGTGTGTGTGATATAGGGTTAGATTCATAATTCTGTCAGTTCATACTTCTTGTCAAGAATAAAATTTGACTCTGGTAATTGTCTTTTTTAATGTTTTTTAAATCATTTCTTTTTAAATGGCTCACAAGCAGTGTTTGAGTTGATTTTGTAGTAACCGGAACATACCCGACCCGACTCGCAGGGTAATTGACATTGCGGGGGAAGTTTTTGTGTGTGATATAGGGTTAGATTCATAATTCTGTTAGTTCATAATTCTGTTCATTCTTGTTAAAGAATAAAATGTTTATAAACACACACATACATGAATGGGATATAAATGTATATAATCATATAACACACAATTATATTTCTTCTGATCCAATGATGAACTTCATTTCAGACTAAACAAGGGACATTAAATAATAAACATTGTAAACCTCCCCGCAACTTCACACACACTAGGCCTTATCCCCACCCCTCAACTCTCCCCCCCCCCCACTCCCCGCCTGCCCCCCACTACAATGTCCCCCCCCCCCCCCCCCCCCCCCCCGGGCCGCTCCCCCTCTCCCGTTGCCCCGGGCCGCACACCCCCCCCCCCCCCTCCACACACCCCTCTTCCCGTTGCCCCGGGCTGCACACCCCCTCTCCCCGCTGCCCCGGGCTGCACACTCCCTCATCCCTGCTGCCCCGTGCCCCACACTGCCTCTCCCTGAGCCGCGCACCCCCTCTCCCGCTTCCCCGGGCCCCACACTCCCTCTCCCTGCTACGGAAACAAAGATCCGATCTTTGGCCGGAAGCAAGATGGCGGAGCAAGATGGCGGAACAAGATGGCGGGAGCTGGTTGCTAAAATGGGTCCTATAATCACCCATGAATCTGCCCATGAGCGTACTACGCGTTTGCGTGAGAGTAACCCATCTTGCTCTGCTCTAAGATCTTTGGGCAGCATCTCTGGATAGAAGGCTGAGACTCTTCTTCTAAGGGTCTTGACCCAAAACATCACCCATTCCTTCTGTCCAGATATACTGCCTAACCCGCTGAGTAACTGTATCTTATGGGTTAAAAATGAGTTGTCTATCTTATGGCTTAAAAATTAATTTGTGCAACACAAAGGAAAATGGTGTTGTGCAACACCAACCAATTTTAATCACAGTTCTTAGAGAGTTAAAGGCAGTAGTTAATGTTATGATTTTTTTGATGGAAAACACCTAGTGTGTCTAGCATGTTTTCTGATGACTGGCTTACCCAAACAACATCAACACTTGTCCAAAACCCAGAACTAGTTTCTTGCCTGTTTGTTAACCACATTGGTCTAAATGATGGTATTGTTCGCTACAGAAGAACCAGTTCTTTGTAATGCTGGAGGCTAAAACTAATTAGTATCAAAGGTTTCAGGCGCATCTCTCCTGCAGTTGATAGTAGAGCTGCCAAAGAAGGTTCAAATGGGCTGACACAGTCCACAAATAGGATCCCAGTCACCCCAGCCACCGTCAGCAGATTTCCGCTCAAAAGCAAGCACCCGGAAAAAATGCCAGAACAAAAAGAAAATCCAGCAAAAAGTCACGATAGTTTGATTTTCATCTGGACAGAAATATGGTAAACATTGGAGAAAGATATCTGACAAAAAAACTCAGAAGGATGTTGCCAAATTGGTGCCTGTCAGAGCACAAGAGTCTCTGTAAATGCCCTGCACTTTGTGGAGTCCTACACTCCAGCATTATAAAGTCACATTCACCAAAGAGATGGTTTTCCATTTATCTAGTATTTCTTGACTTCCCTAATTCAGCGGAGAACAAAGTGCCAGATCTGGAATTTCTCAGCAGAGACACTGTAAAGACCACAGGGCAAGGTTTCTGAAATAAGGGTGACTTTCAGTTCAACAATAGTGAAGGCATGGGTTTAATAGACATTTGTGGTCTGCTAACTATTGCATGAAAGAGGTATGCGGAAACCAACTGCTTAAATGTCACGAGGAAGATTGCTGGTGTAGTTTGGAGCTGACACAAATGAATTTCATGATTTCTCCTTAAAACTTAAAAAGAAAATTGCTTCAGACAGCACCCGAGGTCGGGATTGAACCCAGGGCTTTGGGACTGTGAGGCAGTGGCTCTCGCATCTTGAGCACTCTGCTGACAGTCTCCTCCGCTCCAAAGAAAGTTCAAAGAAATCTCTCCCCATAACCAATGTCGTCCTCTACATATACCAAAATCTACCAAATGTAATTTATCCCTTCCTTTGTCAATTGTCTCATCTTTTGAGTTACTTTGTCATTTCCATTTGTAATTTCACCTTTTATAATTTGGTTCCAGCAACAAACGCACACATCACTATGACATTCAAAGCACTCAGACCCTTGCTCCAGCCACATGCTGAGACCCAGGCTCAGTCACACAGCAGCACATGTGATCTGCGTCCTTACTGAGGTCAAGTCTGAGCAACACAACGTCACGAGACCTCACCCTTCCTGATATCCACTCTCAGAGACACGCAGCATCATGTGCGTGGCTCAAACTTGTACTGCGGACCCTTGCTCTTTGAAGCTGTCATTGCTTTTGGTTTCCCCTCTAGTCTCTTACCCTTCTAGATCTTCAGTCTGATACAAACAGGCTCAATTTTTCAACTTGCTCTGAATTTGTAACCACCTGTTATTTTGTCTTATTTAACATTTCTTATTTCCTAGCATTTATTTCAAGAATACAAAAACAGGGATGTAATGCCGAGGCTCTATGAGGCGCTGGTCAGGCTGCATTTGGAGTATTGTGAACAATTTTGGGCACCATATCTGAGGAAGGATGTGCTGGCTCTGGAAAGGGTCCCGAGGAGGTTTACAAGAAAGATCCCAGGAACGAGTGGGTTAACATATGATGTCACTGGGCCTGCATTCTGACCCTAGAAGAATGAGGGGGGACCTCATTGCAATGTACAGAATAGTGAAATACTTGGATAGAGTGGATGTGAAGAGGATGGTTCCACTAGTGGGAGAGTCTAGGGCTAGAGGTCACACTCAGAATTATAGGACGTTCCTTTAGGAACGCGATGAGAAGGAATTTAGTCAGTGGTGAATCTGTGGAATGGATATTTTTAAAGCAGAGATATATAAGATTCCTGATTAGCATGGGTGTCAGGGGTTATGGGGAAATGGCAGAAGAATGGGGTTAGGAGGAAGAGATAGATCAGCCATGAATGAATGGCAGAGTAGACTTAATGGGCCAAATGGCCTAATTCTGTTCCTATTACATGACCGTATGCTAGCTTTGTCATTAGAATTGCTAAGAAGGGCAGGGTGCTGTTGTTTAGTGAACTGACTTCCACCTTGCAAAGACTTCCAGTCTGACATTTCCTGCTACCCTCTCTTGGATTATGGGCCTTCCACTGAACATCAAGCCACCATTTCCCAGAGTTCCATGACCTCATCCCACTTTCTTCCCACATACGTCATTCCTTTAATCGATTAACCGGATTGTGCTGTGGAACACTTGTCTCAGCCTGTTCCTGAGCAAGAACAGAAGAGGTTGGGTGTGCCGTCTCTTGAAGTTGATGAAGTCACACAGAATTCAGAAGGGTATATCGTGCCCAGTGGAAGATGGGCTGCCTTACAGAAATCATGCAAGTGGTGAAGGACAGAGAAGTGAGTGCAGCTAGGAATGAGACACGGAATTAAAGTGGTAGGGTATTAGTAACCCAAAGCCATGATGTAAACTGGAGCAAGTTGCAAGGCAGTACTACTTTTGAAAACCTTTAATTCTTCATTGATATAGAGCACCTACTTTCAGAAATGTTCAATGAATATTACAAATCAGTCCCACGCAAAGATGTGCTCAAACATTCTCAACCTGTGGGTCCCCAAAACATCATGTATTCGGTCATAGACTCATTATCATGCAGTAAGATCTAACACTGATGTTTACGTAGATATTAACCAAAAAGTGGAGAATTTTTCTGAGGCAAATATGCAACTTCAAAAATATTCAGAAACTGGAGAGCATTCAAGTATGAGAAACATCTGTGCTACAAATGAGATTAAGTCTGGTCAAGCGGACCGGACCAAAGCCCGGCCGCAGCAGCAGCTGCCTGACTCGGCCCTGGAGCTGTAGCGTACCAGCAGCAGAGCGGAGACTGACCCGGCTAGGTCCAGCGGCAGCAGCGGTCTTCAGTTGACTCGGCACCGATCTTCGGAGGCGCGGCGGAGCACCGGCCTCTGAAGTGGAGAGGCAGCGACCACCCGCGGAGTTTGAACCGTCGATCGATGCAGAACAAAGATGCAAGAGCTTTAAGATTTTGTTCCAGCACAGTGAGGCAGTCAAAACCACTGGAGAGCATTCAAGTATGTTGCTATGATGTCGTAAATACGTAACGTCTGTGCTACAAAATTGCCAGGCGATCTCAATCTGTAGCAAATAAATGTGTGTCTATATACCTACTGACATAACCATCGAGTTCTACACCATCTATTTCCTGGGGGTGTCAGGTCACCACTGACCGGCAACATTAATGGACCGGCAACATGAACACTGCAGTCATTTTCAAGTCAGAGTCAAGGTATCCTGTAACAATACCTCAATGTCCAATAGTATTCATGTCCTTTGCTCCATTTGGATTGCACATTTCATGAGAGTGATGGAGTACCCTCCACTTGCCTGGATGACTACAGATCCAATAACACTCATGAATCTTGCATCATCCTGGACAAAGCAGCCTGCTTGATACACCCTGGACACCACCCGACATATTAATTGCCTTTACTACCAGGGCACTGCATGTACACCACCAACAAAAATCATTGCACCAATAACTCAACTACTTCAGGCCTCTCAAGCCCGGGAGATCTTGCGGCAAGGAGTTCAGTCGGCCCCAGGAAATGCCACCATGTGCAGTTTCCGCTGTTGGTAATACTCTATCCTGACTGGCAAATACATCACCATTACATTACTGGCGATGGGTCAAAATCCTGCACCTTTCAAGAGCATGATGGCACCATCATATTCGGAGGTGGCTCATCACCTCCTTCTCAAGATCAATCAGGGATGGTCAGCAGGCAACTCCTATACACTTGGAATATCTATGGTGGAGAACGAGTCTCAGAAAGGGGGGGGAAAGGGGGCAAAAAGGAAGAAGTGAAAGGAGAGAGAAAAGGTGAGAGGAAAGAGGGAAGCATGGGCAGTACAGAGCAGAGCAAAAGAGAAAGCAGTGAATGAGCGCTAAGAAGAGAGAGTTAGTTAAGAGATGGAATTAATCATAGTTTAATTTTTATTGGTCAACAGCTCAGGTGCTAAAGAAAATAATGTGCTCATCAGTGCACATGTGCTGAGTTTGGTGTGTTAAAGCAACAAGTGCAAAAGAGAGGATATTAAATCATCTACTCAGGTACTTAACAAAGCCTATAGGTTTCCAAAAGGGTTCACTCCCTCAGTTGAAGCATGTTATGGATCCACAAATGTGAAAAAAGTAGAAAACGGCATTAGTAACATTACGCTAAATAAACTAACATGATACTGAATTCTTTTTTTTTTAAAGATGAAAGCAGTGTGGAATAACAGTTTTTACAGTTGCAAGAACAGGTTATGGGTTGCCTGGAGCATCAATAAATTGATCCTCTGCTTCAAACAATGGGAGTGTTTTGCAATCTTTGATTTTAGATAGTTGCTTACAATCTCTCCTGCCTGGTTTGCAATTGCTTTAGGTTGGATTTTAGAAACTGGATTTACAAACACCCCAGTGATATACGGGGCCGTACATCGCCCGACGGGGCCTAAAATGGTCGTGGGACTCACCATCGCCCGCCTGGGGCTTCAACATCGGGCTTCAACATCAGGAGAAAAATCGAGACCAGGGGAGAGAAAATACTTTGCCTTCCATCACAGTGAGGAGGAGGTTCACTGTGATGGATGTTTGTGTGAATTGGTTGTGTGTCTAGTAGGGATCATTTTTGTTTGTATGGCTGTAGAAACAGAGTTTCGTTTGAGCCTCACTGAGGTTCACTTGACAATAAATATTGTATTGTACAGAACTTCTGACGAGTTGAACTGCAAAGAAGCCCCAAAGCTGAATTAAAGAATTAGAACTGCAGCATGAAAGGATTGATGGTGAAGAGAGGGAAACAACATTTGCAATTCTGACTGGGCGCAAAGTGAAGGACCTTGTTTTAGGAGGGCACATGCACTCCCACAACAAAGGAGTCAGGCAATCTGTACAGTGTTTAAGGGTTAAAACAAATCTGTTCATGGCAGAATAAAATGTTGCTGCATATAATTTTAAATCAGCTCTGAATGAAAGGGCTGAAATGTTGCAAGTTATTAATATTTTTGGAACAGTTTTTCTTTCAATTCCATTCCAGTCCTACACCGGCACTCAAACAAGAATGTTAATCCCTGCACGGTTTCTCTTCAATCAGCTTTTACAGTCCTGTCAAAATGTAATTGTGCACACAGATGAATGACAATCCCTGGGAAATGTAAAGTAATCTTATCAAAAGGTTGAGTAATTTCTGCATCTGTCTTACATGTTGCAAAATTTAAATACACAAGTCACTCCTAATGTGCTTATGTTAATGGAGATCTGTGGCATCCACATCATTGTAGGTTATAATTCACAAATACTGCAATTTGTTTCACATCCATTTTGGGATGGCAGGGGAGGATTTGGAAATGAGTGTCAGCCTAAGCCTACAGTCCATCACATACCTGAGACATCTTGGCAAGGTCAAGGGACGGCCTTTGTTCTTCCGGGCGCCGACGCTTCATCCCAACTTTCTGATCGTTGTGGACGCACGGCTGGGACCTGCATCGGAGTAGGCGGCTGGCCTGCTGCGCGTGGTCTGAGACTGGGGCAGTTGCTGCATTAGTGGACGGCTTGCCGTGCTCCAGCACAGATATCTGCTCGTGAGACGCGGAAAGGGGCCGCAGCAGATCGACCCTGGATGCCACGCCCAAACTGGAATCGGGGTGCAAGTCATCCTCAAGCCTTCCACAAGCGGGCGGGGTCCAGAAGCCCTGACCCCGAGGGCACGCTGACCTCTTGCTGGTTGCCAAGGGTTCCCATGGAAAAGATAAGACGTTGGATCTTGAAGGCAGACTAAAACTGGAACTCCTCTGCATTGTAGACACCCCGTTCGAAAAATGTTGCACGCTGCTCCCACTGTGGCAGCGCCGTTTGTCTACTGGAGTCCACACCTTTGACCCACTAGGTTTCCAGGGGGATCGACAGCTGGAGAGCTCATCTGAAAATGAGAGCGACCTGCACTGCCTCTTGCTGGGGGGTGCCGATGGGTTGCTGCTACAGTCACTGAGGCTGAGGTCTTTGATCAAACTGGTCACAGCAGACGTTGTACTTGCATCACTTGGCCAGACTGCATTCTCCTGATACTCATCTGAGCCAGTCAAACAAGTCCAAGGTGGATCCAGATTACTGGTAGTTTGCTCAAGGTCAATTTGACACTTCCTGTTGAGGTCTTTCCACCGATCACCCTCTTTTTATTCCAAACAAACAAAACAAAAAGGTTTCATTAGACACTACCCAAGATTCCACTGCATGGATTAGTTCTTAAGGAAAGAAACATTATAAATGGATTGGTATATCATCATTTCTATCTACTGTCTAAATAAAAGTTATGGCCATCAAATGTCCCAACCAAATAGGGGATGTGGCTTGTGGGAGCACAGGTGGAAAGATACACAGGTCAAACAATGTAGCAGTCAAAATGTAATTAAAAAAAGGGAACTGCAGATGCTAGTTTATATGAAAGATAGACACAAAATGTTGGAGTAACTCAGGGGGTCAGGCAGAATCTCTGGAGAAAATGGATAGGTGACATTTCGTGCTGGGATCTTCTTCGGATGTTTTAGCAGCCTGTGTTTTAAAAGTCAATAATGTACATAACGGACATGACATCAATGTGTACATAATTACTTGAGATCGCACTATTGATGTACATTCAGGCACCACTAATAAATAGTACAATTCAGTCTTACAAGATGCCAGTCAATGGTAAATACAGGCACTTTCAAAAGTCCATGTTCACTTTGGTATCATTTGCCCCCTCTTCTGAACTTGAAGCTTCATTGGTCCCCTCGACAGCCCATTCCCTTTGATATCCTATCTGACATCCTGTGGACCCCTGACCTATCTCCCGCACTCTGATCTAATCCTGATATGATCCTTTGTCCTTGCTCCCTCCCCTTCAATTTCCTCTTATTGTCCAATCACCTGCTAGCTCCCCCAACCATTCCCCACCCCCACCCTGCGCCTAATCCTCACTTTTCACTTCCTTTACTCTCGTTGTCCGTCCTGCATAGGTGCCAATATTCTTGCTGTCAGACACATCAGCACAAAAGTCCAGGCTGATGCTTCAGGAGGAGCTGCATTGCCAAAGGTGCCAGCTTTCAGATAAAATGCTAACCTGAGCATCCCAGATGGCCATGATCCTATGGCACTACATTAAAGAAGAACAAGGGCGTGATCACCGTTTGACCAATTATCTCTCGTGTCCTGACGAATATTTATCCCTCAACAAACATCACTAAAGAAAGAGTTTCTGTTCATTACCGCTCGGATGTTTGTTGAGTTTGCTCCGCAAAAATGACTACCATATTTCCAAACCGTAACAGTGTCTACATCTCAAGTTTTTCACTGGTTGTGAAGTGCTTCCGGATACACCAAAAGAGACACAAAATCTGATACATTTACAAATAGTTCTTCACTATCTGTCCATAAACTGTATCCAATAGTCTGGCCATTTCCTACTCCACTCCTTGACTTTGATCATCTTGCCCCTCCAACTCTCTGCCCCATCACCATGGTACAGTTTAATTGAATGACCTCGAGAGGATCCGGTTAGCCACGTATCTCTCACAACTGATGGGTGAAGCATGGGACACCCACAATTTTAGTTCATTCTTGGAACCGTCAGTGATACAGTGATGAATGGGACCAGTTTGGAGCTTCTCCCAATCTTTATCGAAAACAAATAAGCTCAGCCTGATTTTCCTGAAATTGGGTGCAAGGGCTGTTTCTCAAAAAGTTTAAAAAAAACCCAATATTCATTGTTTTCCTCACCACAAAATCTCAATGATACCAGTTCCACTGCGAACTAAACTGTGCCAACAAATATACTGTTCTTTAAAATAAGATTTTCTTATTAATTTGGCAGTGTGATTTTAGACATTTATTTACGTAAAACAAAAGAACAATGAATATTAAAGAGCAAATTGTGATGTGAGATGTCAGTATCCTGCAAAGGTTCCATGACATATCCGCAAATTTCCATACACTGCCCATTTTGAATTTTACTGTTTTACCTAAAAAGTCCCAACATGCCTGAGCAATGTATGGCTCGTCAGCGCCTTACTGCCAAGTGCCTCAACTCAATTTATGAATTTGGGCAGGTTGTAAAGTGTAACACAATAAAATGACAGGAACTCTCCTTTGCTGGAGGTGCTGGTGTCATTAAACAAAGGCCTCTTTGATTCCTGCAGGTGGATGTGAACAAGCACATGGGCCATTCGAATGGTATCCTCGTCTAATGTTGCTTTAAAAAAAATGCTCCTGTAACACTGACTGCACTGTAAATGGCCTTAGGCTCACCTGAGGACTAGATGGGGCTTCTCCCATTTCAATGAAAAATATCAGAATGAGAACTGTGGCCACAGGATTGGTACTGCAGAAATCTGCATTATGCTGAAAGACTGGAGCAATTTGAGTTTCTTATCCTTCAAAGGAAACTGTTGTGAGGTGATTTTAAAGCTATTCAATACAGTAATAATACAGAAAAAAGCATCATAAATCAATCATTCATGACTCTGGGTTAAATAATTCCTATTGAAAAAATGAGAGGCGTACCATTATAGGGAAGTGTGTTGACCTATTCTATTACTGTGGTAACAAAGATAGTAAACGCTATCTATTAAATCTTATGATTACAGGTAAGGAAAATCATTCAGCCCGTCTTTCTCATTTGCAGTTTTCAAATAAGCTTTATTGGATTCAAGGGTCTTCATTTGGTTATGGGGTGCAGAAGACTAATCTATGCATGCTGTAACATAGTCAATTTAGTAAATGGTACATGTGGATAAATATAATTCAGCACTTTGTCAAACGCTGGCTCTTGCTGACACTAACCATCAAGAGAACGAGGTGGTTCCAATCAAATGCCAAATTTAGTGCACAACTAAAACTACATGCAAGATAAATGTTGTGACTGACCTGGCCCAACCTGTTCTAACTGAGCAGGTTCGGTTAAATTTGGAACTGTTGAATCATCAATACATGAACAGAATTTCCCGATAAAATATACAGAACATAAACTGGAATATATCAAAGAAGAGGTTTGGTTGCTGCAATTGACAATTCAGAACTTTCCCAGATGGATGTATAAAGATGGGTTGAAAGGACTCGTTTATCCATAATTACCATGAGCTTTTATTAGCTGGTTGTTGTTCTTGTTATCATGGAAATATAACAAGTTAGCCCTGCTGGCATCAGTGTAATCACCTGCAAGGCTCTGCTTTTTATTCATCCAAATAGGAATTAAATTGTTTAACAGTTTCATAAATGATTGATGTGACACAATGATTATTTCCATCAGTGTGTAGGCTATTCATCATAAACTATTTTAAGCCAAAGGCATGTTCAACCCACCAGAATATATTTATATCACAGTGATTCATTATTTTGTTAACACAGTCAGCTATAGCCTTAAAACATTATAAATAATGAATGTTTAATTTAAATAAAGGCTTTTATGTAGATCCAAGAGACCTTTTCACTGCCCTCCATCGTACTAATTCAAAAAGCCTGCAAACAGATTAAAATGATCAACTCGGAAAACTCTCTCTCAACCCTGAACATAATCCAATTTAGGAGACGAACAGAATTATTTTAAATACCCAGAACATCTTCACAATCCAGATCCTTGAATGGCAACAAAACAAGTTGATTCTTGGTAAAACTAAATACAACATATATACAGTTTCACTCAAATAAGTCAACTTGATACTGTACTAACCAGGGAAACAGTGACAGCATTTTTCACTAGCTCGGTCATTTGAATACCATTAATAAGTTGATGATCGAGCTAGCACAGTGCATGGCCTTTTCATGCCACGGCATGTCTTAAGCTTGTAACTCAGTCATGATGAGGCAAACTGACGGGTCCTGGTTAAGTTAGAAGAAAGAGTACTCTGTGAAAGCCAAGAGGAATTCCAAGCCCTGGAATCATTCTGATCCACTCATTCTGGGATATGAAAATAGTTTGCATTTTAAAGATGCAAATGCAAATGGAAGGGATCGTGAAGCAGATTATTTGCCTGCCAAGTAAATCAGGGAATATTTCATGAGGAATTATTGAAGTGACAAGAAGAGATGTGAATAATGCACAGGAACATAATGGGGAGATACACCTGCCAATCAATCAAACATACACAACGCAGTCCGAAAAAAAGTCCAGATAACAAACTACAAAGCTTGAAATCAATATGCGAACACTTGACATTCTGAACTTAAAATGACTGATTTACCTTTACATTTAAATGAACGATGCCAATATTCCCATTGTTTCCTATTACTTGGGAGTTTTAGTGCTTTGTATTGTTGTCAGTAGGGATGGTGGGAGGCAGTGATGTATATGTTAATGAATTAGTACCAGGATCCATCAAGTTATTCTGCAGTGGCAAATTATAGCTTTGCAATGAAATAAAGATGATTTTGCTCCATTTGCATTGAGCTCAGCACTGGTATTCTGTATGCAACACACTATCAACGGCGCGGCACCATGTATGCAGTTGTGGAATTGAACTTTAGAATCAGCACACAGTACACAGCCACTACCTGGTGCAAACTTATTGGCAGTAACCCAAGATGGATTGCCACCCATTTGCTTTCCTTCTCAAAAAATGAATTCCCTACTATAACAATTGTATATTTTTAAATAACAGAAGGGGTTTTATAAAATATATAAAATGAGTTCAGTAGGTAGACACACAATGTTGGAGTAACTCAGCGGGACAGGCAGCATCTTTGGAGAGAAGCAATGGGTGACGTTTTGGGTCGAGACCCTTCTTCAGAGTTCAGTAGATACTCAACATGAAGGATGATAACAAGCAGCCGACTATAGGGCAACTCCTTCTTAACTGCATCAGTGTCACTATAAGGATAAAGAATATAGCTTGATAACTACTCTCGCCATTTTGCAGAATCATGCTGCGCAAATACGAAAATGCCACTGTGGAAGTAAACTGAATATTGACTCGGTTTCTTATCCCTCCATTGTCAATGAGTTCCCCTTCCTTCGCTTCTGAAGCCAGGCTGACATCTGGTCCTTGGTTTCGTTGTCATCCAAGTGTTCTGAAGTGGGAAACTGTTTGCAACAGGAAGTGCAAGACAACCATGCACAGCGCTCAACTCACCCAACAGTAACACAGGCAGATTTCAAGTCAAGGTCAGTAGATAGTAAACCAGAACAGGAAAGTCTGGATCATTTATTTCCTCCCAACTCTGGCTCTGAGGAAAATTGTGGGAACCCTGGTGCTCCTCAGGATATCAGTCAACTGAACAAAGGCTCGGGATCGTCTGGGTCTTAGTTACTAACTAAAAAGCACATGGGCAAAGCATTCACTAAAAGCACACAAACAGGGGATGTGGGCCAGCCTGATAGATGCTCGCAACTCATTTCATTATTTGTCACTGCAATAAATGGATGATATCTATTCGTCTATTTTGTAAATATTCACTTTCAGCATCTGGATGTCTCTAGCAAGGTCAGGATTTATTGCCCCAAAAAAGGTATTTCCGCCTTGATACATTACAACTCTTCCTCCGTAGATGCCCCCGCAGTGTTGTCGGGCAGAGAGTTCCAGGATTTCAACCGTGATTATGAAGGAACAGTGATACATTTCTAAGTTATATATTATCATAGAAACATGCCTTTTGGCCCAACTTGCCCATGCTAACCAGGATACCCTATCTCCGCTAGTCAGAACGATGTGTGGTTTAAACATGCATGATTGCGTTCCCAAACATCTACTGCCATTTTCTTTCTTTGCGAATTTGGAAAACGCTGTGGGAGGGATGCCATGGCAAGGAACCGCAAAGATGATGGCACACAATATAGCCAATACATGTTCCAAGCATGTGCCTTGTGGATCATCATCGGCCAGCTCAATACAGCCATTGTGTACCGCTGATGGAAAAACTGAATGCTTGGTATGGCTGATGGGGTGTCATTAAGTGGGCTACATTGTCCAACATTGAGCTGTTTGTGAGTTGATGAGTTACTCATCCATGTGAGTGGAGAATATTCCATTATGCTCCAGGCATGTGCCTGAATCATCATTAGCCAGCTCGTTGTTTCAAGATTGTCCAGAGCAGAGTGTCCAAACTCAAATTGGTAACCGGTGAGTAGGTTATTGGTGAGTAACTGGGGCTTTATGAATTTCAGTGTTGATGATAGCTTCCATCACCTTGCTGATGATTGAGAGTAGACTGACTGGATGAAAACTGTATGGCCAGTGTTGTAATTATATTGAAACTGCTTGGCTGAAGGTGCAGCAAGTTCTGGAGTGCATGTCTTCAGTACTAGATCTAAGATATTGCCTGGTCATAAAACCTTTGCTGTATTCAGGGCGCTCAGCCGTTTCTTGTTATCACGATGAGCGAATCCAAGTGGTTGAACATCGACTGTTGTGATAGTGGGAATCTCAGGATGATGGATGGATCTTCCATTCAGCACATGACTGAATACGACTGTGAATGCTTTGGCCATTTCCTTTAGCACTCACATGCTGCCGCTCCCACCACTGAGAAAGAGGGTGATCTCGAACCCTTCTCCTCCTGTTTGCTGTTCAATTGCTCACCGCCATTCATGACTAGAAGTGGCAGGTCTTGTGAGCTTCTATCTGATGCGTTGGTTGTAAGATCACTTATACTCATCTATTGCATGCTGGTTTTGTTGTTTACTCTGCACATGGTTCTGTATTGCAGGTTCCACATGATCATTTGGTACACCTGATTCACTCTACAGTGAATTAGCGTTGACACATTGTCTTGACACAAAATGGTGGAGTGAGGGAAAGTACCAGGCCATGAGGCTACAATCGTCAAGTACTTCTGTTGATGGTCCACAGTGCTTCATGGATGCCTGCTTTTGAGATGCCAAATCTGTTCTGACTCCACATTTGTAGTGCCACAAACGTAAGGGAGAGTGCCCTGGCTGCAAGGGTGGACCTTTGTCTTCCCAAAGACTGCAGAGCCCATATCTTTGTAAATCATAAGAAATTGCAGATGCTGGATAAAAAACAAAAAGACAGTGTTGGAGTAACTCAGTGGGTCAGGCTGCATATCTGGGGGACATGCATAGGTGACGTTTCACGTCGGGACCATTCATCGGACCGATTGTAGTAGAGGGAAGAAAGCTGCAGGAGAGCTTTGTATTTTTGTAACTTTTAGTCATCTGCTCCTTGGACTGTGTTCAACCTTTCAATAATTATTATACGTGCAAGCTGATAGCTTGCTGTGCAGACATGGAGCAAAAACAGATAGTTCTAAGATTGTAAGCACATTGCAAAGGAGCTGTTACAGCTTGAGTTGCAGGTTCAAATTATTTATCTTATCCAAGCAAGTCCACTGCTTTCTTTTAAAATAAAGCCAAATAGAAAAAGCAATAAAAGAATATAATAATTGCCAAAATTATAATTCGTTTTGCAGGCCTGCTGAGTTGCAAAGGTAATGGTGAATGTGCAGAGTCGTATACTGCAGCAATCACCGAGGGCAGGCTGGAAATAACTTGGCTGATATTAGCAAATAAACAGATTAAACATTGATCTCAGCTGCAGAAATTACTGTCCCAACTGTGACATCCCTTACATTGGAATTTTCAGTCAAATCATTTATTTTTAAAGCACACTGATTTGGCTGTATAAAGTTTGCCAAAATAAACCCATTTAAAGTCCACGTTTCTTTTAGCTTTGGAAACCCCAAATTCCAAAGAAAGGTGGGGGGTGGTAGTAAAATATAATATTGACATCCCTCACCTCATGTTGAAGGTGTGGAAAAATGTTCAACTGGGAATAAGGTCTGAAGGCAGGGCGAGCAGCTGTATGTTTTGAGCCTCCTCTAATTGCACACAATCAAAGTGCTTTCTATGCAACGTCTTTTGGGAGTGACTCCTGACGGACGTGTATGAAAATGTCTTTCCCCGCCCCCACAAAACTACACAAGCATCGAGTACAATGACTCTCCTCTTGTTTTAAAAAAATAAAACAAGTTCAATGCTGCTGGGGGGAAACAAATATGAACAGCAGCTCCAGGCAGGTGTCACAAGAGACATCTTATTTGCAATTGCGTCAGAAGTGGGAATGCTTCACACGGCAACTAGTTACAAGCGATCGGCTTCATTGGTTCATGATGACAATGAATCAAACTTGCCTGGGATGTTAACCACACTATACCCATGGCCATTATCCACCACTGCACACCAGTCCAAACGCTCTGCTATCAACATCCACGCAGCCCTCAACTGGAGGCTGTCAGGCAGGAGTTACGGCAGCCACATTTATACCATTAACATTGTCCTCAGGCCTAAAGTGGAGATGTAGTCATGGCGTAGGCAAAGCTGTAGATCCAGAAGAAAAATCTGCCAACTGGCAGTGTTTATCATTGCCAACTCTCACACCTCATGCCCCAAGCTCAGCATTAACAGGTGGTGTCAAAAGCTTGCAAACAATACTCTAAACCTATAATATGGCTTTGAGTTCCACTCAGACTGATTCACAAGACCCTGTAGTCCTCCCATTGTTGAAGGTAGTCTATGAAGGGTCAGTACATATATTGTTGATCCATCATAGTTGTGGCAGAGAAAAATCTGTTAGGAATGACCTTGATGCCTCAGCATGGAATGCAAGCAAGGATTGGGATGGGGAGTCAATGTTCTGCCCTCTGCTGAAAAAAGTGCAAGA
This sequence comes from Leucoraja erinaceus, assembly GCF_028641065.1. Lineage (NCBI taxonomy): Eukaryota > Metazoa > Chordata > Chondrichthyes > Rajiformes > Rajidae > Leucoraja > Leucoraja erinaceus. The sequence goes on along the minus strand of NC_073391.1, from coordinate 15,918,780 downwards.
TTAAATAAAGGGACAATTTTAGGACAGGCAAGGGTGGGCAGGTGATGTACTTCAATTGTCACATGAGAGGATTGATGGAAATGATTGGGATTTAAAATGATCATATCTGCAGCAAATGGCTGCAGCCAGAGAAACATTGGCTCAGAGTTGATGCCCAAAATTCAGAAAGTTATCTGGTAGCTTCATTCCAGGAGGCGGTCACAACCTTTCGGTTGAATACCATAGAACTGGTCAATCAAGAAGGATAACATGGTGTGGCAACATGAGGCAGGTAATGGGACGAGAAAGTAACAATGGTCAGTGCTTCAACTTGTCCGATACATACAAAGTTCTTGCAACCTGTGTGGACAAGAGTACTGTGGTTTGGGAGCCATTCAAGATAGGGGAATGAAAGAGAGGACATTAAGGTTAGATGGAGAAATAGGCAGATGTGAGTATGAATCTCAAAGGTGTTACTAGCTGTGAGGTGCCAGGAGTAAGGGTATCTCCTCAGAGCAGGAGAAGAACTTAGAGCGGGAAGGGAAAGACAAATGATTGTGATCCTTGCGGAACTAATGTGCTGGGAGAGTACAACAAAGGCTCTGCTGAAGGAGAATAAGCAGTTAAGAGGCCAAATCAACAAAGGTAATAACCTTTGGATTGCCACACAATTGAGCCTCGTATAAACTGGCAATGGGTAAATGAGATTAGAGAATTGAAAGCGAGACTCAATAGATTGGAGTGGGAGAAGTGTGTTTCATTTCACGGGACACTGGCACTCATACTGGGAAAACGGTTCCATTGGATCAAGTTTCAATTTAATCAGGCAAGAGCTAGTGCCTCAGGTAATCGAATAATTATGTCTATGATATGAACTAATAACAATAAAATGATTTTAAACAAATTCCTAGGGAGGGGAGGTAGGGAATGGTCTGGTATGGGAAATGTATGAAGTTAAAGATAAAGGACAAAGCCATTGAGCAAGGTAGTGCCGATAACTGGAGTGTACCAGGACAAAACGTGTAGGAAAGAATTGCAGATGCTGGCTTAAATCGAAGGTAGACACAAAATGCTGGAGTAACTCAGCAGGACAGGTAGCATTTCTGGAGAGAAGGAATGGGTGACGTTTCGGGTCGAGATCCTTCTTCAGAACAAACATTGCATATGAACAAGTGAGTATGCCTCATGCTAGAGTCAGAGCAAGGAGATGTGGTACAAAGACAAATTTAAAGGATCTTTATCTGAATACATACTGCATTCATAATAAAAACAAATGATCAATGCTGGGAATTAAATATTCCAGGGTACTTGTATTTTTTAGAGGAGATGGGCAAAATAGAAAAGGATCTCACCAGGGCCTCCTCGATATCCCGCAGCTGCTCTCTTGTTCCACCTACCCCCATTCATAACTAGGACAGATTCCCCTTGTCCGCACCTTCCATCCCATCAGCTGTCACATGCAGTATATAATCCTCCAACATTTTTGTCACCTCCACTGGAATCCCACTACTGGCCACATCTTCCCATCTCCACCCCTTTCTGCTTTCCACAGAGACTGTTCCCTCCACAACACCCTGGTCAACCTGCCCCTTCCCACCCAAACCACCCCCTCCCCAGGTACTTTCCCCTGCAACTGCAGGAGATGCAACACCTGTCCCTTTACCTCCCCCCTCCTCTCCATCCAAGGACCCCGACAGTCTTTTCAGGCGAGGCAGAGGTTTACTTGCACCTCCTTCAACCTCATCTACTGTATCTGCTGTTCCAGGTGTCAACTCCTGTACATCGGCGAGACCAAGCGCAGGCTCAGCGATCGTTTCGCTGAACGCCTCTGCTCAGTCCGCATTAACCTACCTGATCTCCCTGTTGCTCAGCCTCTGACCATTCACAATCTGACCTTTCTTGCCTGGGCCTCCTCCATTGTCAGAGTGAGGCCCAGCGCATATTGGAGGAACAGCACCTCATATTTCGCTTGGGTAGCTTACACCCCAGCGCTATGAACATTGACCTCTAACTTCAAATAGCCCTTGCTTTCCCTCTCCCTCCACCCTCTCCAGTTCTCCCTCCAGTCTTACTGTCTCCGACTACATTCCATCTCTGTCCCGCCCACTCCCCTGGCATCAGGCTGAAGAAGGGTCTCGACCCGAAACGTCACCCATTCTTTCTCTCCAGAGATGTTGCCTCTCCAGAGTTACTCCAGCATTTTGTGTCTAAAATAGAAAAGGAGTCAGGTATGCCTAATATTACTGTAACTGAATAAAGAGAGCAAAGAGAAAAAATCCAGACTCCAAAATAGCAATTAAAATAAGCTTGGGTGGAGATAAGAGACGGCAAAAGTCAAACAACTTTGGCAGGAGTTGCATGTAGACACTAAAAACAGGAGTGGTAACCAAGGGAATTAAAGAATCACAGGGACTTTAATATACATGTAAGGCGGCAAATCAAATTACTGTGGAAGTGTGAGGGATGAATTTATCAAGTGCATAAGTAATGGTTTGCTGGATTAGAAATCAAAGCAGAAACAGTCTATTGCACATCTAGCATTGTGCACGAAAGGAAAGGTTAATTGTGGTATTAAATCTAACCAAGGCAAACTACGAAAGCAGGTTGTGTGATCCGGTCGTGCATAATTGGAAACTACACTAACAGAGAGTGAATGCACACAACCTTTTTCCCCATGGTTGGAGAATCAAGAATTAGAAGGCACAGGTTTAAAGTGAGTGGGGAAGATTTAACAAGAACCTAAGGGGCAGCTTTATCACAGGTGAGTTGGTATGTATATGGAATGAACTACAGGAGTAAATGATTGAGGCAGCTATAAGAACATTTAAAATTATTTGGGCAGGTACATGGATAGAAAGGTTTTAGATGAATGTGTGTCCACAATGAGCAAGTGGGACATATGCAGAAGGGCAACTTGATCGGCATAGACAAGTCAAGCTGAATGGCTTGTTTTCATGCCCTATATAGTAAATAAGCAATGGCAAACTTTCAAGAACCTTTGGATATCAAAAGGTAAGGAGAGTAGAAACAGGGAACTGCAGATGCTGTTTTGCAATAAATAAAAATACTGCAGTAACTCAGCAGCTAATGCAGCATCTCTGGAGAACATGGATAGGTGACATTTTGGGTCAAGTCCCTTCTTCAGTGTTGGGGGGCAAGGGGGGGTGGGCGGGAAGAAAACAGGAAGAGAGGAGCAAGACAAAGACTGGCAGGTAATAGGTAAGTACGGATGAGAGAGATTTCTGATAGGCAGATGGTTGGACAGGTTTGAGATGAAAAGACAGTTACGAGACAAAAGGATTGAAGAGTTGCGAATTGTGAAGCTAGAGGAAGGAATGTAGGTGGAAAGGGAGGATGAGGAGTGAAATAGGTGTGAGAAAAGGAGTTAAAATGGTTAGCAACCATGAGATCCAGTAGGCCTTGACGTACTAAGTATAAGTATTTGGTGAAAGCAATGCCTGGTCTCGTCGTTGTACAGGCTTTATAACGTTCCCAAGAAAGGCGGTAATCTGAGAACAGGGAACATTTCAGAATTCGACAAAGAAGGACCAAGTTGACGATAAGAAATGGGATAGTTGAAAATGAGGGTAATCTAGTGAGAAATAAAACAGACTACAAAAATCCAACATGTAAAAAAGGAAAGAAAATAGCAAAAACTAATGTAGTACTTTTACAGATGGAGTCCGAACAAATTATGTTGCAGAGTAAAGAATGAGCTGAAATATTAAATAAGTGTCTTTCACATAACATGGAAGAAGATGGTGGAGAACTATAGTTTTGAGTTCAAAGAAGGGGCTCAAATAAATTGACACTAGTAGAAAAAATGAATACTAGATAAATTAATGGATGAATTCCCAGGGCTAGATGACCATCATCTTGGGGCTCACAAGAGAGTGATTATGGAAATAGTTGGTCCAGTCACCCTACAAAATTCCATAGATTCTACAACAATCTCCACAGGTTGGAAGACATCAAGAGTAAGCTCAAAAATGTATCAAAACATAAGTAAGAAGGGAGAGAGAAAACTGGAAATTTTAAACAGTTGGCCCAAAAATAGAGGTAGGGAGGCTCATGAAACTTTGGAATTCGCTAAACAGTCAAGGTTAACACATGGTAAGCAACTAGAAAAAGATTTATAGGGAATACAGTATTTCTTTGCACTGCTGGAGATTTGAGCCAACCTATTCACCACTATGATTCAGATTTTCCTTGAAGTTTTTGGCCTTTCAGAAGCTGCTAAAACAGTTGCAGAACTGCTGTTGAAGTCAGAAGGAGGAGGAACAAAGAGGAATAAAAACAAAACAAAGACTGACGACTAAAATTACCAGGCCACTATTTCATTCCCAGGTCCTACAAAACATCTGTTGTGTTATTTGACGGAGAAAAAATGGCCAATTGTGCAACTGACAAACTATGGAGAAATGAGATATTTGTTGGCTTTGCGAAGCAGGATAGGAACCACAGAAGTAACCATCTCCTGGATTTCTCCAGAAGTGTTGTTAATCATATATCAACATACTCCGTGATTTGTGAGTTCTGTGTTTAGATGTGCAGATCCAATAACACGATAGTAAACTACAAAACCCAAAATATAAGCAAATGACAACCCTTTTGCTGATAACTCTATTCAATTTTGTTGAGAAAGTTGCCTGTGAGGTTTATTCGCCTCTACGGACCCCAGAACATGAGTGGAATGAGAATAAAAATGAAAGGGAACATTGGAACTTCAGGCGAACTTAAAATGAGTCTCAAAAATGTAGATAAGAGAAAAGTTAAGGTATGCTTTTTTATATGTTTTTACCTCAGTTTTCATTGGAAAAATGTGAACAAAATTAGTACATAATTCCAGACAGAAATATCCAAAACATTCTTAACAAAAATAACCAAATATCAGCAAAGAAATTTGATGCACAATTTTTCCAGAGGCAGCCTCTAACAGCAGGAATCTTGACAGGTATTAGGTAGGTACTCTTGACCGTACACATCTTAATGAAGTTGATTTTATTTTGCTGCCAACATTCACACAGGTGATAACATCATCAACATGCATGACACTCATTGCTGTCTTACTAACAGAAGTTAGAGTTATAATGTGGCACCTAGGATCTTCGTTTGCAAATCTTTGTAAAACAAGGAGAGAACCCTGCAGCATGTTGGCAAGGAGACAGGAATTAACAAAATCATGCACAGCAGAGGCATGCTGTGAACTCTGCCTGGATAATGATCTCATGCCTCATGGGGTAAAGCTACTCTCAGCATAAGATCCAATCTGTGAGTGTGAGGGACTGCAGAGTGTTGGGGTTCGGTCCAGAGATGTATTTCCAGTGTGTTTCTTCGTCTCCATGGCAGCCTTTTATGTTTCTGCATTGTGACTGAAAATAATTATTTCAGGTTCTGCCACATATTCCCCATTCTTCCTAGTGGTAAAGGCAGGGCTCGCTGCCTTTTACAGCTACTTGCATACAACAGATTCACTGGAGCTCAGAGAGAATGAATTGTGTCTCCTACTAGAGGTCTACCCCTTCATCTGGGCTTGTCAATGATCAAGGGTGCTCCTGAATGCTCCAGTAATGAGAGTATAAACTAGTACGCAGAGTTTGAGGTCACTGGTTCAAGAACTACCATGGTAGTTTGAAAATTTAAATTCCATTAATTAAATAATTCTGGAATGTTAAATCTTAATGTCGATCTTAGTAATAGTAACTGTGAAATCGCTGAATGTGGTTAAAACAAAACTATTGAATTAGAATGAAAGAGCAGCATTATTAGGAAAACTGCTTAAAAAAAATATGGTGCAGGGAAAGTTAGTGAAACTGAAGTAAAATGAATGTCAGGTCTTGACGGATTACAGAGAGAAGTGGGAAAGAAGATGGTCTTGACAGTCCTCTGTTCATCCTCACATTTGGACACTGCGCTAAAGGAATGGAAGCTGCTGGCAATATCTGAGTGGAAAGAGAAAGTGGGGAAACCCTTCAGCCCAACTTCAAGGCAGAGCATGTAAAGGTGACAGATCTCCTCGCTTTAAGAATATTAAAGATTCAGATATTATATTAAGACCAAGTTTGTGATTATTAACAGATGTAAATCCCACAGGTGCCATGCTAATAGTTGAGCTCATGTCACTGGACGTTTAGTCCAAGCCTCTGGATTACTATTGTTTCAACACTATTTCCCGTGTCAGGCAACTAGCACAAATTGTATAAACCACAATATAGTTCTTTAAGGAAATGTAAATTGCATTGATATGGAAATACAGTACATGTTTTGCATGTAAACTTTCAAATGGCACATGTAATATAATGCCATGTAAATGTCTTTAGTAAAATATTCCCTGATTATGAAAAGGAGAGTGTTGGCGAGAGTACAGAATGTTTTATTATTTTGCCAAAACGATCAGTGGGGTTAATCGAAGGTTAACATAGAGTCGTTAGTACATAGGGGAAAATAGTTAGCATGTAAAAGTTAACCATATACAGTACTGATCCAAAGGCCCAAAGTAAATATCGAGACGCAAGTTCCACTTTTGGCATGACTGTGGAACTTAAGTTTATTCACAATCTGGAACCCTATCTTAAAATTATATCTGATTGGCCAATGAGGAAAAGATCTGGCATCCTTGCATGGTCTGGCTTGATGTTAGGCTAATAAGTTCCCCCCATTTTCTCTTATATCTAAGATATTGCCAGCAGCTTCCATTCCTTAGCACAATGGCCAAATGTGAAGATATATGAAGGATTGTGACAGCCATCTCCTTTCCGTTTCTCCTCTGTATATAGAACTTTGTCTCAAGATTTTGGAGATAACACTGTTTAGGAAGCGTGAAGATGGCATGCAAAGTTGCGAGAGGTAGCGGGAAAGGGTGGCAAAGTGGAGCAGGTGCTGCCGCTGCCTCACGGCTCCAGAGACCCGGGTTCAATCCTGGCCTCGTGTGCTGTCTGTGTGGAGTTTGCACTTGTTCTCCCTGTGACTGCGTGGGTTTCCTCCAGGTGCTCTGGTTTCCTCACACATACCAAAGGTATGCAATAATTGGCCTCTGTAATTTGTCCCTCGTGTGCGAGGAGTGGATCCAAAAGTGGGTTCACTAGAACTAGTGTAAACGGGTGATCGCTGATCAGCGTGAACTCAGTGGGCCAAAGGACCTTTTTCCGTGCTGTATCTCTAAACTGTATGAAATGAAATTGTAGTGCAGGGCCAATAGTTGGCATATATTAGCTCATGCATCTCCAGCAGAACCAGCACTCAGATGATGAATGGGCAAATGTACAAGGAGCAGATTGAGTAAGTACATGGTCTACAAGGGATCAGCATGTTCTCCTTGCAAGCAGTAATGCTCAGAGGCATCAGCCCTGATTGCAGAGGAACGTAAAATGAGAGTCAGTCATACTCTTTTTTGTGAGGCAGCACAAGCTGGTGCAAACCAATTAGCCTCCTTCACATCAGATTCTGCTGAATTTCTAAGTATGAAAATGGATTCCACCACCTCCAGCCCCACTTTAAATAAGTTCAATCATATCTATCAATTTAACAATATGTTCAATGTTTAGCCATTCATACTTTTGCATTGAAACTGTTGCCATTGTTGCTCCAGTAACTTCTGTCAATGGGCAGGCTCTTTGATTCAATAATTTGCTTTGGATTTCCACCCTGTTTACACAAGGTAAAGCGACTCCACCTGTTCCCACCCTTATTTATACAAAAAAATAAAAATAAAAGGTTGGAATTCCACAAGACATTCCCATGTGGGAATGATAAAAACATGCCATTCCAGGGAAATCTGTGTTCTATCTTCTCGGCAATGTGGTGGCATTTGCTGTGTGCAAGCAAACAACTCATTACAGAAGCTGAGTATTGTCAGCATGTGTAAAAGGCATTTGATTTGGGGGCGGGGAGTCTTGGCACAAACCTTAAAATTAATTTCTAATTTTCAGGCCAGATGAACTTTGTTAAAAACATAGAGACATGATAGTTAAAAACTAAGCAAGCTGTAAAAACGAAACCAAAAGCAGGCTATATTTCTGATACCAATGCACTTGTCACTATGGAAAGTTTAAAAGTATAGGTTGGCAGAAGCTTGTCAATTTTCCTGTAAGGAATGTTTTAATGAGGAGCAGCAGGGTAATTTATAAATGGAAGGGAATGTGAACTGATTAATATTTACACTGATGAAAAGAAACCTAGTGAGAAACTCTTGGCCACCTTCCGTGATTGCAGTTGGTAAAATAATAGTATAAAATGCACAGATGGAGAAAAAGTCTGCAATACTCGACATTTTTTTGTATATACCTCAATTTGTAGTGGCTTTTTCTCAAAGCCATGCATCATTCGGAAGTCAAGAGGGTGGCGAAGTTATCTCTCCTTGTTATCGCTGCCTCAAAGACCACATGGGATGTGGTGCCAGTACATATTCTACCATCAACGTTGTTCCTCATAGCAAAAATGTCACTTGCAGTACCTTCATTGTTAAATGGTCTAATTAGAGGAAGGACATTCTTGCTATTGAGGGAGTGCAGCGTAGGCTCACCTGGTTAATTCCCAGGATGGCAGGACTGACTTATGATGGAAGAATGGGCTTGTATTCACTGGAATTTAGAAGGATGAGAGGGATCTTATAGAAACATGTAAAATTCTTAACAGATTGGACAGGCTAGATGCAGGAAAAATGTTCCCGATGTTGGGGGAGTCCAGAACCTGGGGTCACAGTTTAAGAATAAGGGATAGGCCATTTTGGACTGAGATGAGGAAAAACCTTTTCACCCAGAGAGTTGTGAATCCGTGGAATTCTCTGCCACAGAAGGCAGTGGAGGCCAATTCTCTGGATGTTTTCAATAGAGAGTTAGATTTAGCTCTTAGGGCTAAAGGAATCAAGGGAGATGGGGAAAAAGCAGGAACAGGGTACTGATTTTGGATGATCAGCGGTGCTGGCTCGAAGGGCCAAATGGCCTATCCTGCACCTATTTTCTATGTTTCTATGAATTGTATAGTAAATGACAGGACACCATGGAATGTTATAGAACAGAGAGATATAGGGTTACAAGTACATAGTTTCCTGAAGTTGGCAATGCAGCTGGACAAGGTGGTGAAGGCAGCATTTGGCCTTCATTGGACAGAGCATTGAGTACAAGAGTTGGGATATCATGTCAGAGCTGTACAAGATGTTGGAGAGACCGAACGTGAAACACCATGCGCAGTTCTGGGCACCATACTGTAAGGAAGGATGCGATTAAGCTAGAGAGGGTGAAGAAAATGTTCCCAAAGATGTTGCTGGGATTAGCTGGCTTGAGTTATATGGCAAGGCTGGATATGCAACGTCTGGTTTTCCTAGAGCGATGGTTAAGGGTGACATTAAAGATTTATAAAATCATGAGGAATTTAGTTAAGGGGGATGGTCACGGTCTTTTTCTCCAGGATAGGGGAGTCTAAAACTAGGGTACATAGGTTTAAGGTGAGAGGGGAAAGATTTAATGGGAAGTGGTGGGTATATGGAATGAGCTGCCGGAAGAAGTAGCAGAGTGAGATACAATTGGAACAGTTAAGTAGCATTTAGATAGGGACACAAACAGGAAAGACACAAGGGGCCTGTCCCACTTGGCGCTTTTTTTGGTGACTGCCGGCATTATTGACTGACGTACCAGGTCACTGAAAAAGTTGCGGCGTGACGCGGTGTGACAACGTATTGACGCATGGTGTTTCCTCAAGTGTCGCAACATTTTTTTTGTCGCCACTGATATGACGCCGGCTGTCGCCGAAAAAATCTGCAAGTGGGACAGGCCCTTTAGATTAATATTGGCTAAATGCAAGCAAATGGGCTTATGAAAGCCACCTTGGTCGGCAAGGACAAGTTGGGCCAAAAGGCATGTTTCTCTGCTGTGTAACACTAACTCATTGGAAACAACACGCATGATATATTAAATGGAATTTAAAAATGCTTCAGCAGTTTAAACTTATTAAACATCAATAAGCTCAGAGGTTTTTTGCTTTATCCCAAGCAGTGCCTATATTAGGCAGATATGTCTGGGCATGATCAGTATTTTACATATTTACAGTCCACTGGCCAAGGCAATGCTGCATGCACACACACACACTATCAAGAGAATCGGTTCAGTTCATGCCTGAAGCAATCCCATGGCTCTTGAACTATTTAGGATGGAAATTCCTCTACCCATTCAATTAACGGTTTCAATGGCTACACCCTTTGTCCCTTTCAACAGATTGCTGACTCAATATACCTCTTGAAACTGGATTCAATGTAACGTCCTCCCTTTCCACTTTTATACCTGGACCACAAAAACAGTATTTAAAAGCATTGGCCTCTGGTTTTATGGAGAGCTCAGTACAAGCACGCGCACACAATCAGCTCGCTGCATTTACAAGTATCAGATTCAAGTATCGTTTTATTTTCAAAATTGTAAGGCTGTGCATTAATCAAGACATAATGCAATTGGGATTAGAATGGGGGAGGATGGGTTGACAGAGACTGGAACCCAGACATATAAAAGTAAATTGCCACATCCTGTGCTCCCTGTAGGGCATTTCATCTGAAGGAAGCATGTCAGTGTAGCTGCTGTAACAGTGTAGCCCTGATAATGATCCACATTCCCTTCAAACTCAGTTCATTGTTGGGGGTGCAAGATCCGTGGATATTTTATAGTTTAAAAGGCCTCTTTTCCCCACTGTGTTAGTTGCCAAAACTATGTATTCCACACAAACAATGTGCTCCTCAATGTATCCGTAATATTATTGCATGTTGTATATTCTCTGATCTAAATGGCTTACAGGGTTTAATTTATTCAATTCAGAACTAGAATTCCTAGTGCCCAGAAAATCTTCCATGACTAACAAACATGGGAAACAGCAGAATCTCCAGAGAAAATATATTCTGTGCTGTATTAAGACCATGAAATTATCCTCCTTCATAATTTTATTCTTTGAAGCTGGTCCCACTTTAATAATAAATAAGGGGAGATAATATTTGAGACAAATAGATACTGGTAAATAATTTCAACACTTACCCATAATTCCACACGAGAGGAGAGTGGGCCCTTTACTCATCTTCTTTGGACTGCGCTGAAATTATTAAAAGTAGTCGTTAACTCAAAATTAGAACAGAAAATCTCCGAGGTCAAGAGTGGGCTAATATAAAAAAGCCATTATAGGTTGCTGACTGACGAATAAAAAGCATGCATCAAAAATAAAAATAAAGAGGTCAAGAAGCTAGCCATTCATATCCCAAGGGGAAAGAAATGCAATTGGCAAAGGTGCTGATGCAGCGAGACATTTTACAACGAGTAAAGTTACCCAATCACAACAAAAGAATTGTGTCATGTGACCACGCGATATTATGACACCACTAACTGACTAATTTTGAATAACTCCCATGTAGGAACTAAAATGATTACGACTTTTACCACTTGGCCTGTGTGAAATATCTCCTAGTAAGTACATAGAAACAATAAGCTGAGTCTATCCAGTCTTTCTTCATATGAAAGTCCTGACATCCCAGGACAAGGGCTACATATTAGTCTGGTGAACCTTCTCTGCACTCCCTCTATGGCAATAATGTCCTTCCTCATATTTGGAGACCAAAACTGTACGCAATACTCCAAGTGTGGTCTCACCAAGACCCTGTACAACTGCAGTAGAACCTCCCTGCTCCTATACTCAAATCCTTTTGCTATGAAAGCTAGCATACCATTCGCTTTCTTCACTGCCTGCTGCACCTGCATGCCTACTTTCAATGACTGGTATACCATGACACCCAGGTCTCGTTGCATCTCCCCTTTTCCTAATATGCCACCATTTAGATAATAGCCTGCTTTCCTGTTTTTGCCACCAAAGTGGATAACCTCACATTTATCCACATTATACTGCATCTGCCATACATTTGCCCACTCACCCAGCCTATCCAAGTCACCTTGCAGCCTCCCAGCATCCTCCTCACAGCTAACACTGCCCCCCAGCTTATGTCATCCGCAAACTTGGAAATGTTGCTTTCAATTCCCTCATCCAGATCATTAATATATATTGTAAATAGCTGGGGTCCCAGCACTGAGCCTTGCGGTACCCCACTAGTCACTGCTTGCCATTGTGAAAAGGACCCGTTTACTCCTACTCTTTGCTTCCTGTTTGCCAGCCAGTTCTCTATCCACATCAATACTGAACCCCCAATACCCCCAGTACAGGCCTTAACTTGAATTCTAAACGATTGTGAAGAATAAGCACTTTTTTTCCCTTTAATAATTGTCGGAAATGTCAATTGATGTTATAATATTGCAATTTTCCTGCTAACTTTTTTATGCATGGGCATGGTTCATTTCAATTTCAAAGGTGAACCTTTTCTGATGAAACCTGAAGCCATCTAGATTAAAATAAGAACATCAGAGACAAATTGTCTTCATAAGTTCATGTTTTTATTGAATCGAAGTGGTAAATCTGCTTCCAGCTCCAAAGTTTCGAGTTTAAATCAACAGCTGGAATTCATAGACTTTTGCAAACTCCTTGCTTGATATGACTTGTGAATTAAAACCGACACTTCTGTACTCTAGAGATTAAATTAGCAAAGCCGCAAACTAGAACTCTGTATCTACTTCTGATCACTGTTCACAGCTTTCCTGCTTGGACTTCCTTCTCTTACATAAGTGTTCTCCATTGTTCATAATCTAGGATGAACTTATTTTATTTCTTTAAACTGCGAATCAATTGCCTTTGTTTATGGACACAGGATCAGGGAGATACTGAAGTTAGCAGTCTGATCACGATTTTGGTCAGAAGATGGACTTCTCTAATCTGCGGTAACATGAACCAAGAAATGAATTGTGTTCTACCATTTTAAAAGTACTACCTTCCCCAAACTGTAAGTAGCCTGGCCAGAAGAATTATATAACAAATATTCCAAAAGACAGTGAATTATGGCCAGACATGGATTACATTTCTCATTCCCATTTTCTGAATGTTTTTTTCTGCTCATCTTCTGCATGGCTATGTTGTGAGCTATACATCAGCCTGCCTTCATCCGTTCATCATGGTTGTCATCAGGATACTGGCCTTGGCATGCCACGTTGGAGCACTGTTCAGTCTTCACTTGGCCACCACGTGGGTTCACTGTCCGCAGGCCATTTTGAGTGGTGATCTGGAGCAGGAACTACAAGTGATTTTTTTCCCCCCTCAACAATCCCAGTGGCAATGTCATAACTGCAGTGTTCTCCCTGTCACTATTGTTGGGAACAACCAAATGAACACAAGCCGGTGACCAAATCTGAACTTTTATTGGCTGCTCTCCAATTTAACAAAATGACCTGATACCTATGTAAACTTGCAAATGTTGATTATTTTTAAGTGGATACTCTATACTCGTATTTGAGAAGCTTTCCTTCAGAATTATTTAATGGTTTGGCCACAACTGTGAACAGATGGGTCTGTAATAACCTCTGCCATTTTACACAACTGTCTCTCTCCATCACAGAAGAGACTTTCAACCATTTTAGGAAGCCACTCAAACAAAAGATTAAGTGCTAATTTCATGTATTTACCCTCAACAAGATATAGCAAGAACGAGAATGATATTTTGACACTATCGCAGAAAAGAATGAAACAACTGTTTAAACGTAATCCACTGATGCTACAAAGGGACAGCACCACCAGTTCTCTGTTACAGGCATCAAACTCTTCAGTTGAAGCAATAAAGGCTTGCTTCACTTTAAGGGCCTGTCCCGCTTTCCCGCATTATTTACAAATTCTCCTGAGTTTTCCCTTGATTCAAACTCGGAGAATGTCTGTAACGAGTCCGTAGATATATCGCAGTGGCTCGTTATGCCAGCCGTAGGTACTTGGGGCATCAGATGAGTCGGGACGTTTTTTTGGCCTGATGAAAAATGTCCACAAGTTAAAAAAATAGCCCTGAGTACCTCCTACGGACTCATTGCGGACATTCTCCGAGTTTGAATCAAGGGGAAAACTCGGGAGAATTTGTGAGTAGCTCGGGAAAGTGGGACAGGCCCTTTACTACAGCAACCCAGCAGAAATATGTAACAAAGGCAAATATCTCACAAAGTTGAATCCAACAGGGATCCAATTGGAAATAAATTCTCAATTGGGGAAAAAAAAGAATCCCCTAATTATAACGGCCTGCTATTATCCAACTAAATGCTAATCTGAACTAATTTTAACAAAGAATGTAATTTCAGTGGATGCACCTTGTGGAAAGGGCCTCCACAAGAAAACTAGTACTTGAAACCGATCATGTATTCCACATGTAATTGTTAAATTAATACAAAATGGGGCGCTGTCACATTCTCAACTATGAAAAGATGTCAGGATGCTAGATCCTAATAAACTTCTAGAAATATTATGGTCCACAAAACCGTTGTGGGGTGATTTTATACAGCAAATGGATTACAAACTGGCTTGAAATTATCTTCAGAACCCCAGAGAAGAGGAATTTTGCATGTCTCGCATGTCTTTCTTTCTGGGATTGGGGTGGCAAGGAGTTCTCTCAAACACTATTTTTTTTCCCACCAACTGCAAAACTCCCCTAATTACACTTGTAGTGTAAAACTTCATGTATGGTAACATTTTCATCCTTAGGCTGTAAAAGAGTAGCTCTTAGTTACTCAGCACATTCCTCTATTTCCTGGAAATCCACATTATTTAATTATTTGCCTCCCTTGGATCTTTGACCTCTTAGTACCTCAATTACATCCCCATATGTGTATTTAATGCTTTACCATGAAGGTAGGGGTCACAACCCACCCTCAGGTCCATTCCTGAATACCAGTGTTGATTCCTGCCATGTATCATTTCCTGGTCACTGCTGCGGTTAAGGAAGTCACTGACATCCATAGTCGACGAGAAGCAAGTTCATATACTTTTACTTCAGGCTAAGGCATCATATGCCTGCTTTAATGCACAGACATTTATAAATTGTGCTCATGTCCTTTCAGATATCTTCCTATCTACCTTATTTCTGCTAGAAGCCTCTGACTGTGGCCCTACACGGTGTGTAGAAAAATCATGCCCCCTCCCCCAAAGGCAATATTCATAACCAGTCTGTCAAAAACTGAACATTTGCGACCTCCCAGACCATAGTACCCCATCATTGCAACACTCCTGTGTACATGAAAGATTGTTACATGTACCGTGGTATGCTCCTTCTATAGCTAGCTGCAAAGATCATATTTGCTGGGATACAGGCTGGCATCTGCAAGAACCCAAGACATAGCATTGCCCACATAAACACAACAATGCTGTTCAGTGAACCTCGTAGCTTCAGTCTTCATTCGACTTTCATAAACAGTGTCAGGATGACCTGCAATGCTGCCTTCCTGTCAAAACCTGAAGCAATACTTTCAACAGAGAACTCGTGAAAACTGGCGTGATTTCTTGGGCAATCTTGTTCGGATGGTAAGATTTCAAAGTATAGAAATCCCAATACAAAAAGCAAAGCTGATAGCATTCATGCTGCAGTTCTTTGCCACTCTAATTGAAGTAAGTAGGTGGATTAATGCTTCAGTTTGCATTCCAAACAAAGAAATGTTAATAAAGTGAGTTTAGGTTTTGATCTGCTCATGTTATTAAAACATTAATGTGTCCCTTCAATAAAACTAACAAGACTTTCCAACTCATTCAGTTTGTTCTACCTATCAAGTCTGTTCCATTTCAAAAACAAGGGAAAAACTTTACTCTTCAACATCAAGGTACGAGAGGTTTGCAGACAAGAAATGCTTATTGGAAACTTGGATATGAGCAGCTGGCAGAAAATCATAACAACTTGTGCCCAAACTGGTGATAAATACTTCTGCCTTGTCAAACTCTTATGCCCAGGCACTGAAAAGGAAAATCTGCTCTTGAAATGACCATCAAATGGATTTTCCACGCTGCTACATTCATGCTCATAAATGCTGCACCTGTCTGAGTTAGGCACGGACAAGTCTGTCAAAAACATTCATTCATCTTCACAAATAAAGTTCATGGAAATATTAAAAAGGAATATTACAATCCAGGATACCTCCTCTCAGGAGAGTGATGCCAAATACCTGACAGAAATGGGGAGCAAAGGACAATAACCTCTTAAGCACCTTGTCTTATACATTGGTTTGATAACTTACTTCTAATTGCAAAGGTTAGAGTTTATTTCATTGGTTAATTTGAAAGAGGATACCCCTCCCAGAAAGCCTTTATAAATCATTGCTTAAATATTTGGTTGCGTTTCGCCATGTACTGTAAGGTACCTATAGTGCGGAAATTAATATTAACTAACTTTCCTCAACAATTGTATATTATTTCAGCAGCTGCTCCAATTACCAGGCTAACAGCTGCAATTAATGTGTGACTGCTGTACTGGGCCTGCAAATTATGTAGGTCTCTAAATATCATTTAGGATCAAATAAAAGGCTGCATTCATCACAATGAAATCAAAATAAATTACCCAGGCAAAACTAGTGGAAATTAAATTTACATATTAATGGCAGCACTGCAGGTTCAAAAGTACAATTTCTGAAAGTTTATGGAAGATGCACTTAAGGCTCTGAAGCAGTATAACACAAAGGTACATGTGGAAGTTATCTTTCAAACTGTTTATATTTTAAACTTAATTTTGTTTTAAATTCCACATGCTTAGTTTAATTAATAGCTTACCAGTTCTGTGTTGAAAATGTGATGTATACCATAATCCAAGTCCTCGTTTCCCAGACCTTGCATTAACAGAGTCACCATGGTAACATAGTCACTTCTCTGGGTCCATTACATTGAGGGCAGTAGGCGGTGGTTGCCATTCTAGGACACATCTTCTTCAAAAGAGAGTGAGATCTATCTAGCTGGGTACCACGGCAGGGCTCTTCATAACTGTCCAAAACCATGGAGGAGAAAAAGAGAGACGTAAGTTTATCTGCTCAATAAATTCAAGACTAAATACTTACTGTCTCCTTTCTCATTTTTTTTTTGTGCCGTGCACCTTTTACTAGGCAAGATGATTTGACAATTCATTTGTGTCCAGAGATCTGGTCTCTTATTAAAAATAACTTAGACTGGCATCCTTTTAAAACTCCACTTTCTCTCTGTGTGGTGGTCATCTGCCTTCTGGACCTCGACCTTAATGCCACGATTGAGTCAAGGAATCAATATGTAAAGTATCACAAATACAAACCTAGGCAGACACAGAATGCTGGAGTAACTCAGCATCTATGGAGAAAAGGAATGGGTGACATTTTGGGTCGAGACCCTTCTTCAGACATAGGAGGCATGGGTGGAAATCCAGCGGGGGACGGGTCCCCCCCTCCCCCCAACGCTTTGAGAGGTGGGAGACAATCCCCCCCATGTTTTGTAATCCGGACTTTATCAGACGCTTTCTAAGGGCTGAATCGGCCCATTCGTGGGGCCTTTCAGCACCATGCGAGGCTTAAAATCAAACTGCTGCATCGAAGCGATCGAGGCTCCCGATGTTGAAGCCCCCGTCGGCTGATGAAAGACCCCGTGAACGGGCCGATTCAAGCCCCACGATTTGGGGCGGACGAAGCTGCTGTTTCTAGAGTTTGGAGTCGGTCCCGATTTTACCCCTCCACAGGGCCCACGGCCGAAGCCTCGCGTTTGTGCATGCGTGTGTGTGTGTGTGTATGTGCGCGCGCGCGGCTGCCAAAAAATTGTGTCCCCCGCATGTTTTGATAGTGATTTCCGTGCCTAATCTACTGTGTTATTAATGCTCTTGTGAAAAAAAAAAGGCCAGTAGTTAACTAGAATTGAGTAAAAATATTAAGATAAATGAATTTGTGATGGATTTCAATAATGGTTTTCATAGAAATGCTCATTTATTCATGTGTGATAAGGATGTCACATGATCTTCCACTTAAAATAGTACATTATATCCATTTTTTCTCCACATAAATTAGCACTTCATCTATAAATTGGACGTACCATAAAGTGACATTTGCAACAGAGATATGATTTTGTTTCATGGTATCTTCAGGCATCAGGTCTTGTCCAACAACAAAAATGTTCAGTTGCTTTGATCCCCGATTAGAGATGAGGATTAGTTCAAACGCTCTCTCATTGTTAAAACAGAGGATAATTTAAAGCTTTATTCAATTGATATTGCTGTTCTGTAATGCCACTTTGAAAATGGCCTCAGAATAAAACTATTTATTCAGACAATGGATGAGTCCCACTGATAGACTTTACAACCACTATCATATTCAAACTTACTAAGCTGATGCCAAATGATTCATTGGTTAAGGCAGTATGTATCAAAACTCACACTAGCTGAACTTTTCATATTAGGAAACTCGGGATGTTGTATGACTTGCTTTCACTCGATTTCTGTGACACAAGGTGGCTGAACAAACTTTGGGGGGCACAGTGGTTGAGGGACATTTATTCCATTGTTTGCATAGGTCTCTGCTTGCTCTCGAAGAGACTCAAGGTGCTTAGTTTAGTTTAGCTTATTGTCATGTGTAACAAGGTACAGTGAAAAGCTTTTGTGTTGCATTCTATCCAGTCAGCGGAGAGACTACACGTGATTACAATCAAGCCATCCACAGCGTACAGGAGCAGCATAAGAAAATAACATTTAGTGCAAGATAAAGTCCAGTAAAATATGATGAACGATTTTCTGTTGGAGTGGAGTGGTTTTCTGTAGAATAGAGTGATTGTAATGAATGATTGCAGATCCACTTCTGGCACCAGAACGCAGCGAATCGCCTGGCTTCACCGTAGTCTTTGATAAAGTTCCCAGATGTCCTTTCGTTATTTTGAAGTTACAGACCATGTGACATTTTGCATAGGAGACCTTCAAAAGATCCTTTAAACATTTTGTTTTGTCCCGCTGGAAATTTCTTGCTGTGATACAGTTTGGAGAAGAATGCTTGTTTCTGAGCTCTAAGATGAGGCATGTGATCATGGACTTCGTGCTAAGGATCCCTCGCATCTATCGGAGAGAATCCTCTTGGACGTAGCCAGATGCCTAAGAAAGTAAATACACTGATGTGCTTTCGCAACAGTGTGAAGGGATTGGGTTAGGTTCCTGGTGATATGGATGACTGTTCATCATCTCCACAGCAACCTCATCGATGTGTACAAGGTTGTGATCACACCCCTTCCCCCCCCCCCCCCCCCTCCCCCCTCCCCCCCTCCCACAAATCATCAACAACCAACTCTTCCATCTTGCTGACATTAAGGGCCAGGTTAACGACCTGACACCATGTACTTTCCTGTACTTTTTCTTATCATTGTTGCAGATACGGCCACACTGATATCACAGGCAAACTTACAAGAGATGGCATTGAAATAATCTGGTAGAGATGCTTAGTTGCTTGAGATTGCTCCCAGCTTCAACTTGTAGCCCGTGATGGTATCAGGCCCAGCCCCTTTAACCTGGCAACCACTTCATTAAATTGTTTTGGAATTATCTTTTGGCATCGCTGGTAGCCTCGTGGAGATGAAAACGGTGACGACCGAGGTATGTTCAATTAGGAGGGATGATGTTATCTTGAACATGGTCCAGTCCACCGATTCAAAGAGTCCTGAATTAGAATCTCAGCCTCCACAGACTGTTGTTCTATTACTGTCTTCATGAGGTGACTCGCGTTTCAGTCATCCTCCATAGGCTAGCAGGAGCAGCACCAACAGATGATCAAACTGGCCAAAATGAGGGCGAAGGGATGGTAAGATAGACCTACTTGATGGTGGTGTAGCAGTTAACATTCTGTGTGGGGCAGGAGCAATAGCGATGTTATTTGGAGAGGACTTCCCTGAATTAGCGGGGTTTGATGGAGAAGACATCAGGGTTAACAATCGAGCATTATTTCTCCAGTCCCACCTCAGTGTTGGCTTGAGATTGTAGACTGGCAACAAGATTGTATAGATGGAATATCCTTGCTAGATAAAGGGGATGGCAGGTATTCCAGATCAGGGGAGTGGAATTGTGCCGAGACTGTCACATTAGTGCACCACAAAGTATTGACCATCCTATATAATAACTACTCTTCAGTGAGAAGAATGTTAGAGGACAATATTTCAGCAAGAAAGATTGAACAGCATGCTGTGATGATGCAGCAGTGAAGGAACCTAGGTCATCAAATGCTTTTTCTAAATCCACCAAGGGTGGTGCCTGAACTCTGGAGGGGGCAATGAATATTGTCTGTTGGACTGGTTAGGACGATAGCTTGAAGGTCATACCTTAGCAGACATGGAATGGAGATGAATTTCCGAGGGTAGTCACATTGGAGAAGGATTCCCCGTGATCCTATGTGTTTGTTGAAATCCAAGACGTTGGCGAGGTTGAAGGCTGCTATCTTCAATGGTCGGTGCTGACCCTGATCTTCTCCTGGCGTTGAAGATTGGTGGAGATCATGGCCACCGAATCATTTGATGGACGGAATCTGCATTGTGACTCTGGGACAAGAGATTGGGAGTTGGCAGTCGATCTGGATCATTATGATGACTTTTCTGGTGGCAGTCAGAGTGCTCAATAAGACATCTTTCTGAAAGATGGCTATTAGTACAGTATTCCTGACAACACTTGGCATAGTGTCCTCTTCCCACAGTAGATATGAATTCCTGCCAGTGTTTCTCCTTCATGTTTTAGGACCTAAGCAGGGTTCCATTTGTTTCAGAGATCCTGGGGTGGGGGGGGGGGGGGGGGGGGGGGGGGTCATTCATTTGATACCATTTGCAACTTCTTGCTTGTCCAGGATAGTGCTGAGAATGTGTCAGATGATGTGCTGAGTGATGTAGTCAATGACACTTGTGTCCAAAGCAGATCTCCTTGACTTGCTTCTTGCAAATATTGACTGCTTCTGTTATTGACTCTCAGTAACATTAGTCCTTGTGACGGTTTCAACAATAAAGAATCCTCACATGTTGTGACTTTCAGCTAGTTTCTGCCTCGTGTTTTAGGTCATTAGTTTTATTGTTGGTTCTCAGCCTCTAAACACATGTAGGTCCTTTATTTTTTCTTGAGGTGTAATGGCATTTCCAGATAGAGAATGGTTTGTATTCACAGTTACTTAGCTTCTGGAGCTCCTGGGCATTCTCATCTCATTAGTCCCGTTCCCAAGGATCTCACTACAAAAACACAATTCAATTAGCACCTCAAATAAAATTGATCGCCTCACCATCAATATGTCACAGAGCACCCTAAAGGGCCTGTCGCACCCAGGCAATTTTTTAGGCGACTGCCGGCGACAATCACGGTCGTAGCGGGACGTCGAAATGGACTCACCCTACGACCATGTCTACGACAAGCTACCACCTAGTCGAAGTCAAGCTGCGTCAACAGGCGACACAATTCCTCGCGACTTGGGACGTCCACCTACCACCACACCTACGACAACCGGTCAACCTACTGCACCCGCGACAAGCTACAACAAGCTACGACCCTGTCGGCGACAAATAAAGACAACTGAAGACTTTTGATGCTGGTATTGTCGCCGGTTGACATAGGATGACGTAGGTTGTTGCCAATGGAATTGACCGAGGTCATCACCTGGCGACAACCAACGTCACCTGCCGTCATCCTGGCGACAACACCCACGACAGGAGAAGACAGACAACGTCAGGTCCACTGTCACCGAAAGGTTTTGAACATTTCAAAATCCAGCAGCGACAAGAAAAAAGTTACGAGACTTGAGGAGACAACTCACGACAATACAGGTGTCACCCCGTGACCATGTGGCAACAGCCTATTTTCCGGCTGTCATCGAAAAAATTGCCTAAGTGGTACAGGCCCGTTAGTGCCCTGTTCACCATGACTGAACCATAGCAAAGACCAGTGAGTAACACAGAAAGCATTCAGTACATCAGGCAGCATTTCTGAAGATGATGTCCTGACCTGAAAGGATCAGGACCCTAATTGAAACATTGAGTGACCATTCCCTCCAAAGATGCTGACTCCCTGAGTTACTCCAGCACTTCGTGTTTTACTCAAGATTCCAGCATCTGCAGTTCCTTGTGTCTTCCTACAAAAACTTGTCTTTTCCACCAGAATTGGCTGTCCATGGGATTTTACCGGTAAGAAAACATTAAATTGTTAAACACATACAAAACAATGCTTATTGATTTTACTGCTTCCACTATGTTTCCACAATATTTCCAAATTGAAATTGTGAATTAGATGCTGATAGATTGTATTTATCACTTCCAATCAAAATTTGTGGGAAAGATAACATTTTTGCACAGGATAAATGGTCTTTCTAAATTTGTAAATAATTTAAAGCACAGTTATAGCTTCATCATAAAGTGTGTCTTTTGAGTTGCTTCTGCAGAAAGCTTGGGACTAATAACATAAATATTCCACTTGCCAATGAATTGATCTCGTGGATTTGAAAACACACACATTTGTTAACTAACTGCAACGCAGTAAAACAGCTCAAAAACTGGAAGTTTAAAAATTCCTTCCAGCATCATGCCCACACACTCAGGTTTCCACTTGAAACCAGAGATTCCATTACATCCATTATACATCAGTGAATTATATATTTGAAGAATTTCAAAAGAAATTGTGCTGCTCAAAGCTCAACTGAGACTTTTGTACCAGAAAATAAAACGTATTTTCCACGTTGTAGAGTTAATTTTTTTCCGGTGGACTCAGATTGGCTGGACTCAAAGTCAGCTTCAACTCAGCCCCATTGGTAGCATCTTTCCATTCCAGAGACGTGAATGCGCTGGTAAATTCAGGGCTTGTCTGCTCTCTCAGGTGAATATATGGTGGCACTGCAGCACTATTCTGATGAAGGCTTTGGAATTTAACCTGATTGACCAGGTAATATTTATCAATAACATTATTGTCTGTTAATACACGTTGGGAACATGCTGTGTGCAAATTGACTGTGCGTTTCCCACCCAACACCAGAAACTGCACTTTCCTTGCTGTGCAATGCTTTCTGATTTTTAGGGCACTCTATTGATACAAGATTGTTTTTCCTGCATTGATTTTATCTGAATAGATACCAGAACTAAAAGATCAATATGTTTTTATCTTGAAGCAGAGTCCAGAATTCATTTGCTCCAAATCCAAATGAGGCTTTAATTGCACACAGCTCTAAAAAGGTGAAACAATTCATTATTTTCCGCTGAGACAGTTTTATTTGCAAAATGTACTTTCACACATTGTTGTGACAATTTAAATTGATTTCAATAACTGGACTATTCAGAAATTTGTCTCTGCTGTCAGCTGATGATAGATGATGCATGCAGGCTTTTCACTTAGTCTAGGAGGACATAACACATTAGTTTAATGTCATATTAGAAAGCTTCGGACCATCCCATTGTCTCATGCCAAGTGTAACCATGAAATGTACAGCAAGGAAAACAGGCCCTTTGGCCCACCGAGACTATGCTGACCATCAATCATAGGATAACAGTGGTGGGGTCTCCCAGCTGGCTTATCTCACCTTACCCAGTGCTGGCATCTCCTCCTTCTCATCTGACGTCTTTTAGTATTTGTCCAACTTTTTTTCTGAATTCTGTATGTGGATAGATTAAATAGTTAGTGGTAATGCTCCAGTATCTAAACATTCCCTTTCCACTTATATCTTCGTATTGTATATTGTATTGTATTCAAATTTATTGTCATTGTCTCAATTTGAGACAACGAAATGAATTTCCCTTACAGGCAGTATCATAAAAAAATCACAAAGAAATAATAAAAATAAATAATAAATAAATAATAAAACATATTAAAAATAAAATTGAAATTGAATTAAAATTTAAATAAAGCACAAACACAGAAAGTCCACGACACAACATAACATAAATGGCACCAAGGTGAGGAAGGCACCATAGTCCAGCCAGCCTCCCCTCCGTGTTCATCCGTGGACGGGGCCTTCCGAGCACCCGCAGTCGCCGCTCCGGGTGGCCCGATGTTCAGGCCCTCACATCTTCAATGTTAATACAATGCTCTCCATAGTAACCCCCCCAACTCTCCAACCCATCGATAGCTGGGAGAAGACCTGCAGAAGGAGTTAGAAATGTCAGCACCCATCCTACCTGAGTGGTCCACTTTAAAAAAGATACAATTCAGGACATTGATGAGTTGCTTGAAGTAAATGCAGCATGGAAATAGTAAGCTATCCAAAGTTGCTACGTTTTGATATGATCAATGCCACTACTTAAATTCAACAAAAAATGAGGCGATACCTGACATTGCAAGATTCCTTGCTGAACCAAGGCAAAGGCTACTCATTCCTTCTGGTAGATTGTCCTCTATTAAAGAGGGCCAGGCGTATTTATTTCACACTGCTCAAGAATGCCTTTGGTCTCCCCCACTCTCCACAGGGACACGCTCCCGACTACCAACAACCTCTCCCCCTTCTATTACCAAATTAACCCAGGGTCGTGTCATTAAAATGCTGTCATAACTCCAATCACTTGTATTTGAAACAGGGCCTAACATTCTAGTCTTTGGCAAATATGAACTCTTGTCTTTCAAATTTTCCAAGATATTTGCATCTTCCCATTCTGAGTGAGATGATGGTGATGGTGATGGGAACATTAAGAATAATGTGTCCAATTTAATGTGCCCGATGAACTCCATCCTATAAAAATAAGCGTAGCTTCCTCTCGGCTATCCCTCTGTCCTTACAATCACTACAAACATTTTGGGTCTAAAAAACTTTGAGATATGTCATGTTTTCTCCTGTGCAGATAGTACTAACATGATCTGTGCAACAGCTTTCTGATAATGCATCTTGGTTTCGGAAATGCTTATGGAAAATATGTTTCACAATACAGTAATTAACTCAATTTGATATACCATGACAGTAAGTAATCATAGAGATCTGCCTTGGTAACGCATACATAGACACAAAAAGCTGGAGTAACTCAGCGGGTCAGACAGCATCTTTTGAGAAAAGGAATAGGCGACGTTTCGAGTCGAGACCCTTCTTCAGACACGTATGTCAGGCATTGGCTGCAATCGTATTTCTTCGTGGAGTGGCACAGTAGCGCAGCGGTAGTTGTTGCCTCACAGTGCTTGCAGTGCCGGAGACCCGGGTTCAATCCCGACTACAGGTACTGTCTGTACGGAGTTTGTGCGTTCTCCCCATGACCACATGCATTTTATCTGAGATCTTCGTTTTCCTCCCACACTCCAAAGACGCACAGGTTTGTAGGTTAATTGGCTTGGTATAAGTGTAAATTGTCCCCAATGTGTGTAGGATCTTGTTAATGTGCGAGGATCACTGGTCAGCGTGGACCCGGTAGACCAAAGGGCCTGTTTCTGCACTGTGTCTCTAAACAAAACTAAACGTAGTATTAGCACCCAGATTGAATATTTGTGGGGGGGGGGGGAGAGAGGATTCAACATTTTTTGGAAAGCAGTTCAGACTATCCACTATTCATGACTGGAGAAAGGACATGAAGAGAGGCAGGTGAGAACCGAAAAGGAAAAGCTGCTGCTAAAATATCCTAACAATGAGGCAGTTATCAACGGCTTGCCATTTTTAAGAAAAGCTGACTTTGATTTCAAAGCAAGATCTGGAAAGCAGTCAAGAATTTACTATAATGTTTAATTTTGTTTGCATAAGTGTATTATCAGTAGATCCATAATGTGTTTGGTTATTAACATATCACTGTTTAAATCTATCCACAGCATCAGTATTGGGTCCTGATGTTCAGCTGGAGACTAATTGTAAAAAAACAATTGAGTTATATTTGTGGTGTACATTCATGCTGTTATCAGCCTGCATGCTGGGTGTTGTTATCTCAGCCTTCACTGGATGTTATTAAGAAAAATATTTTTATACCTCAGAACTTTAGCAGTTATTTCAGTCATACATTTTTCCTTCAGAATACACCATATTCATGTTAAAAAAACATGCAATGATTAAGTGCTATTTTCAACACCCAGAACATATTTTGCTGCTCAATTCAATGTACATTGGCTACAAATGTGATAATGCGACCCTGCTTTCTTTCATCTTGACAGAATCATGTCAATTTCACCAGGAGTGAAATGCCATAAAGAACATTTCTGACACATTTTACTTCATGCTGTAATTTCCACATCGCACTTCCAGAAGTAATTTACATTTGCAGAGATCATGACATGAACCTAACGATGTTAATGCCTTTTTTCAGGAATGCAAGGTGAAATTCAGACATACATTTCCATAGTTCCTCTATCACTATTCATACACAAACCACCTCGGTGGTTATACTGCTCTCTGTTCTGCAGCTAAGTTATTTAAAGGGTCACTCATACTCCCACTTGTAACTCCTACACTCTTCTTCACAACTCTCTGGAGGCTGCCTGCTCATGGCCAAATGTGTTTTCAATCACTGATGCTTCTTTTGACCTGCTCTGCTGTTTCAGGACATGGCACTTAGGCGGATGCATGGTGCTTCCATGGGTGTTGGTAGAAAACTTGGAACAGAGACACGGACACAGTCACGTCCGGAGTCCCAGTGCAGGAAGTGGTGTGGTTATTATTGAGGCACCCATTGCTGAGGCCATGGCCTGAAGGCAGAGGCACTAAAGAACTCAGTGACAAACCCACAGTGGTACACTCACAGCATCTGTGTGAATTAATGTTCCTTACCCAATCACTCCGCGAAGAAGTCTTCACCAAGACGCCAGCATGGAGGGTCATGTCCATTGCAGTCCAAGCTCTAGCCTTGTACCCATGCTTGGACTTTTCAAAGTCATGGTCACTGTCACATTGACCTTTCCGACATCAAGATGGTTACAAGCGGGAAACTCTACCTGGCTATCTTGTCAGGACTTGTCAAGTAGACCACCAATTGTTTAGATGCACGAAGTGAAAAAGGTTTCAGTCCATTCACCAACATCTGCCATTGCAATACACATTCTTCAGTTAACAAGTGGCGGTTTTGGCCTCATCTCAAAACAGTCAACTGCATTCTTCCAGCAGCAGAGCACTCTGACATAAGCAAATGAAGTGAGGCCCAGCGCAAATTGTAGGAACAGCACTTCATATTTTGCTTGGGTAGTTTACACCCCAGCAGAATGAACATTGACTTCTGTAACTTCAGATAGCCCATGCTCTCTCTCTCTCTCTTCATTCCCCCTTCCCCCCCCCTCCCCCCTCCCCAGTTCTCCCACTGGTCCCACTGTCTCCACCTACATTCTTTCTTTGTCCTATCCCCTCCCCCGGCACCAGTGTGAAGAAGGGTCTCGACCCGAAATGTCACCAATTCTTTACCTCCATAGATGCTGCCTCACCCGCTGAGTCTCTCCAGCATTTTGTGTCTGCCATAAGCAAATTAAATGTATTTGTTAAATTGTGGGAGCACTAGTTAGTTTACCCAGTGGGTATTCTCTGGCTGAAGGTTGAAAAACAGCCAGCATTCAGTCCGAGACACAAGCACTGCAAAAATATACCAACTCTGTTATTTGGCTCAATAACGTGAAACAATGATCATTCTCCCTGTGATAACTTTCTTACAATACCAGTCAAGATTCAATTCAGCCTGGGCAGATCACACCCACTGTTTTTAATATCAATCTTCAGATAAGGTCAAACAATTCACAGCAAATGGCTCCAACCATTAATCAGTCTGCAGATTTCAATCAGTTGGGATACTTAAAAAAATCTTCCAATGCATTGTCAGGATCAATTTCTTTAATAAACCAACAGCCAAAAAATGCCCAGCATACAGTTCAGATCTAGATATTGTTCATTTCAATGAGTGAGGAAGCACAGTAGATGAGGCGATAGATAACTGCATTGCATGGAGATTACCAACCTGCTAGGCTGCACCAGAGGCATTGAACTTGGCTGATCCAATGTCCTTTGAGAGTTTAGAAGTTAGTTCCATTTCGAGATATAGCGCGGAAACAGGCCCTTCAATCCACTAAGTCCCCATCGACCAGCGATCACTGCATACTAACACTATCCTACACACACTAAGGACATCTTACATTCATACCGAGCCAATTAGCCGATAAAACTGTACATCTTTGGTGTGGGGGAGGAAACTGGAGCTTCCTGGAGAAACCTCAATCATGTCACGGGTAGAACGTACAAACCCCATACAGACAGCACCCATAGTCAGTATCGAACCCAAGTCTCTGGCGCTGTGAGACAACAACTCTATCGTTGCGCCATCATGCTGCCCATGGACACTTTCCTCCAAACCAGTCAGTATGGTAAAACAAGATATTGAGCAAGTGAGTGCGACAGCAAGCACAAGAGCAAGAGAATATTTTTGGCCTGTGAGCAAGCCTTACTCCAAGTCTCCCTCCAAGTGCAATGCAATGACTTGACTAGTAGAGGTGCTCCCTCACAGCTCCAGTCCTGATCTCTGGTGCTGTCTGTGTGGAGTTTACACGTGGACTTCCTCCAAGTGCTCAGGTATCCTCCCATGTGACAAAGACATGCAGATGGCTCAGTTAACTCTCCACTGTAAATTCTCCCTACTCCCTTTATAAGTAATAGAATATGAGGGGTAATTAAGTAGGATTACCCCCATATTCTATATACCTCCATAAACAAATCATTATAGAAATGAGTGCTCCATGATTGGCATAAACCCAATTGGACAAGCGGGTCTGATTTTATGCTGCACGTCTCTGAAGGCTTTTAAAGGCTGGAACTCCAAGGTCCAACCTTCACTCCAAATATTCAGCAAGTAACATTTGGGCCCACCATTTTTCATTTAAAATGTGCCTGTATAATTATTTAAGGATAGCAATTAAAGATCACAATTCTTTGACAATTTTTTAAATCACTGCTTTAACTGCTTAAACACTCAATTTGAACTAAATTAATTTCCAGGCTTTATTTTCTTTTCCTTGATTTTTGTCTTTGTTTTAAAGATCAAGGAATTGCACCAGTTTTCTTGAGGAAAGATCGAACATTTTAAATGAATTATGATTAATTTCATATGGTGTAGAGGAACTCAAATAGTTTAAAACCAGTACATTTTTTAAAACATAACACTGCTGGCTAAATAAGTAAATGTTGTTTGTTTGCATTTCCAGGATCACTGGCTTTCTGTTGCCAAATTGGAAAGCATGGAGGAAGTCAGCTACGTGCAAAGCAAAGATAAAATTATAGTTACAAGCTTATGGATGATGTGGCAGACATTCACTTTAAACTCTTGTAGCCCTTTGATAACAGTCTTCCCAGAATGGAAGCGGGTTTTAGCAAAGTAAAATCCACCATTTTGGCCAAGCCATAATGAAAGATTGGCAGTATGTACCTACGCCAGGGCAGTAAGGGAAGGTGGGGGGTAAGACACTATCCCTATAAATTATGGATTACTTGCATCTAAGTATATCTATGTGCTACAAGGCAGATTAAACTGATTTATAAAACAAACCATCATCACCATTATACTCAGTTCCCAGTTAATTTAAAGGTGATTTTTGCAAATGGCTTTGGTTTAGTTCAGTTTAGTTTATTGTCACGTGTACCGAGGTACAGTGAAAAGCTTTTGTTGCTTTTGTAGCATCACGGTTTTGTGTATTTCCAGATCCCCTACTTTATTATCTAAAAATTCTAACATGTCAGTAAAGGGCACGTGCATTCAGCCAATTAAAGTAAAACAAGAATAACTAACAAATATTGGCAAAAGTCATAATGAAGTCAGCATTTTAACTAAATAACCATGAAGCAAAGAAATCTGTTACCACCCTGACTCTGAAACAACAACTCTGCCCTGGGAAACAACCTAACTTACTGAGATGGCCAAAACCACAGTAAACATGTATAATAATAAGCCCAGGCAGCACAGTCTAGCTATTAGTTTCAGGCACACAAAACATATTGCCAGCCTCGTCAATCCTGCAGAGATTTCCTTGCTAACACCAGAAGACGTGCCAAACTTGTGGGAGCTATCCCACAGGACTAGTCAAGTCTGTTACAGTCAGTCATACTTGCAGATGCATGCCGACAAACCACGCCCCAGACTCCTCCATTACTAGTATTTCTTTTCCCACAAGAGGGGCAGGGGGGAGGAAGCACCCGTCCAAAGCAGCCAACCACCCACCCAACATTTCATGTTGATTGATGGCAGGTCTTGTTTAAAGGACCAGTCAGTCAGTGACACTTATTCGACAATAACATGCTTATAAGGGTCAGTTTGAGTTCAGCCAGGACTACATTAGTGCAGCCTTGATCAAAATATGAATACAAAACCATTCCAGAGGTGAGGTAACATGAGCAGCAGAACAGAGAATGGGTTTTTAAATGTGGATGTTTATAACATATTCAATGCAATCTTGAATTACTTTCATTAAATATTTGTTTATGTAAAATCTAAACAGTATTTACTTTATTTGTATCTATGTACAGAGACATGGAATAGGAGATCTCAAAGTGTCAAAGATGAAAAGTAACTGGGTTAGGATAGAAACATAGATAGATGCATTATTAGAGATATTATTGGAGAGTTCCATTTGCCAAATAGCTTTATAGACTTGCTAATGGATAGTTTTGGTTCGGGAAAATAGTACTTGAAGCTTATCTGTCACGATGGATCTTTGATTAACCTAATTCAGTCAGACTCACCTTGGGGAAAACACTGTCAATAGACACATTGTCTGGACTATACTGGCATTTCAAACAGTTGTCTTTTTTTAATGCTAACCCATAGCCACTCTATACCTGGCCAGGCAGAAAAGCAACCTGTTCTATGGCTATTCCATGTCTTGTTCTTGTTCCTACCATTTCATCGTGTGAACCCTTCTAACGCTTATATCCGAGGGAAAATAAATGTCTACACTGCACCGAAGTCAACAACACTCTCATGATAATATTTTGATTTTGATGGAATGATGTTTTTTGTGAATTGCTCAAAAGGATAAAAGGCCTACTCCTATTCACATTTCTTGTTCGTATGACCTTTCAGGCAAATTGGAAACTTCAATAAAGGAAACTGGTCACCTCTAAATGACAATTGACAGCAATACCATAACATCTAGTCTAGCACAATTAACATTCTGGGAGATAGACACAAAAAGCTGAGTTACTCCAGCTTGTTGTGCATATCTTCGGTTTTAACCAGCATCTGCTGTTCCTTCTTACACACAACATTCTGGGTGCCATCATTAAACACGGTATTAACTGGGCCAATCAGATAAATATAGTGGTTACAAGAGCAGGTCAGAGGCTGAACATTCTGCAACTATTGGCTCAACTCCTAGCTTTCCACCATTTACAAGACAGAAGTGGCAAAGAATACTCACTATTCATCTGGATGAGTACAGCTCTAACAGCACTCAAGATAATTGATATTATCCAAAACAACCCAGTCCGCTTCTCTGGCACCAAATCCACCATCCGAAATATTAATTCCCTTCACCATGGCTACAGTGTTTACCAGCTACAAGAAGTAATGCAGCAACTCATCAACGGCAGCCCGCAAACCAGCCAACTCTCCCATGAAGCAGGAGCGTGGAAATTCCATCACCTACACCCCACACACCACTCTCACTTGGAACGATGTTGCTGTTCTTCCACTGTCACTAAATCAGTGGCGCACAGCCTTTTTTTTTTACTGGGAAGGCCAGATTTACAATCCAAACCAGTTCCAAGAGCAACTCCAGAGCAATGCAATTTATTGTATCCAAGCTATTCAGAAAAGTACATTAAACCTAAGTGCTTCTTTTTAAAGAAAAGCCAGCTCCATCACCTGAGGGAAAACATTTTCCAAGTCAGGAAACTATACATATTTTCTCGATGTCCACACTCAATAAACAAAGAACAGCACAGCACAGGAAACAGACCCTTTGGCCCAAAATGTCTGTCTCTTGCATGGTGCAAACTTAAGCTAACCCCTTCTGTGCACAGTGCCTATCAAAAAGTCTCGTAAACACCACTATTATACCTCCATTCACCAACACCCCTAGCAGTGTGTTCCAGGCATGCACAACCCTCTGTGTAAACATTTTACCCATCTCACCTTAAACCTATGCCCTCGAGGTCTTTGACATTTACACCCTGGGGAAAAAAGCTTCTGACTCTCCACCCTATCTATGCCCTTCATAATTTTATAAACTTCTATCAGCTTCCGATGCTCCACAGAAAGCAATTCAAGTTTGTCAAAGTGAAACACAAAGTGGTGGAGTAACTCACTGGATCAGGCACCATCGCTGGAGAACATGGATGGATGATTTTTCGGGTCTGGACCAGAAGATGCTGCCTGACCCACTGAGTTACTTCAAAACTTTGTGTCTTTTTAAAAAAAAACAGCATCTGCAGTTCCTTGTTTCTCCAGGTTTGGCCAACCTTTCTTTACAGCTAATAATCCACAAAACATCCTGCTAAATCTCTTTTGCTCCCTCTCCAAAGTCACCACATCCTTCCTATAATGGGGTGGCCAGAACTGAACACAACACTCCAAATTGGCCTAACTAAAGCTTTTATAAAGTGCTTCATGATTTCCTGACTATTATACTGAATGCCCCAAGTGTATGATAGGTCTTCTTTGTCACTATCTATTTGTGTTATGACTTTTTGGGGGGCTATGGACATGGAACCAAGAGCCTTCTGAACATCAATGTTCATGCATCTATCATTAAGTGTCCTGACATTTAATGTCCCAAAGTGCAACACCATACACTTGCCTAGATTACATTCCATCTGCCATTTTTACACCCACATCTATAACTGATATAAATTGATAGTCTGGGACGTCACCAATTTTGTCATCATCTGCAAACTTACAAACTAACTACATTTTTATCCAAGTCATTGATATACTTCACAATCAACAGAAATACTTGTTCTGATCCCTGTGAAACACCAATGGAATCCATCCTAGAGCCAGAAAATTACACTTCCATCACAACCCTCTGTCTTCAAGAAGGGCCCGTTGTCCTTCAACTTTATGCACCCAATCTTGTCTTCAATGAGACCATGACCTGGAAAGATGACCAAAGCAGGGGGGAAGGCAGTTCAAAAACTCTTTAAGCCCAATTTAGCTGCATCAGCTCAATAAATTGTTCAGCAAAAGTTTTGTCTGTACCAGCAAGAAGCACGTGTCATAGCTGTGCCCTGCAATATAGTGATACTTGTGTCCATGCTAGTGACAGATTTGTAACCACACAATATCCCATTGTAACATGCTGAGAGATCTGTTCCTGCTATTACTGTTCTAGTGTTCCGTGGTGACAGACTCGAGCCCATCTTCTTGTACTTCCGGTGGCGCTGGTACCAGCAGCCTCCACCTACTCCACAAACGGTATCTTTTTGTTTTTTTTGTTTATTTTGTTATGTTAAAAGTGTATTTTTTTGTGTTTTTTGGTGTTTTTATGTGGGGGAAGAGGGCACGGTGCGGGGGATACCGTCCTTCAGCCGCTTCCTGGTGAGGACGCAACTATTATTCGAGTCGCGGCCTCCCCCCCCCCCCGCACAGCGGCCTACCTACCTGGATTGGCGCAGCCTTTCCTGCCGGGATCGACCGGAGCTCCAGCAGCGGCGGGACAACGCTGGAACATCGCGGGGCTGGCGATGCCTTACCGGGGGTCGCCGTCTGGAGCCTGGAGTGCTGGACCTGCTGCACCAACATCAAGGAGCTGCGGTTTGCAGAGCTCCCAACGCGGGCGGCGCTGACAAACATCATGGGGTCCTGCGACTCTGCCCGGCTCGACCTGTGGACTCAGGAGCTGCAGACTCCGGCTGCGGGAGGCGGCTGATCAGGAGGTCCGGGCCGCTGAGGAGGAGGATGCTCACCGTCGGGGCTCGGCGTCAGCGTTCCACCAGCCCGGCGTGAGGGCCTGAACATCGGGCCACCCGGGCGGGCGACTGCAGTGCTCGGAAGGCCCCGACTACGAGGGGAGGCTGGCTGGACTATGGTGCTATCCTCACCTGGGTGCCATTTATGTTATGTTGTGTTGTGGACTTTTTGACTTTTTGTGTTTGTGCTTTTGTTAAATTTTTAATTCAATTTCAATTTTATTTTTTAATATGTTTTTGTGCCGATACTGAAACGTTGTCTCAAAGTGAGGCAACGACAATAAAATTTGAATACAAGAATACAAGAATACAATCAGTACTGAGACCGTGTTATACAGTGTTTAAGAAGGAACTGCAGATGCTGGAAAATCAAAAGTTTTGGCCCTGAAACGTTGCCTATCTCCTTCGCTCCATAGATGCTGCTGCACCCGCTGAGTTTCTCCAGCATTCTTGTGTACCGTGTTATATAGTGGTAGACTTATCCTCATCAATACTATACTTCATTGTGAAAGTGACAGACATGTATGCAACAATAATATACCTTAATGTAACATGGAGACTGACCTGTACCCACCCATACTGTGCCATAGTGTTTTACCCAGCAACAGAACTGTGACCACCCTTACTATATCCCAGTGTTACGCAGTGACCATCCTTGCCCAGGACTGTACCTTGGTGTGACATGGTGAAAAACCTCTGCCCATCCCTACTGTACCTAAATGTTACCCAGTGACAGACTTGTGGCTACCAGGTTTGTACTCATGGTAGCCGCAAAAGACCTATGCCCGTCGGGCTGAACTCTTGTGTCCTACGGTGAGATTACAGCGCACCCAGATACTCCACACCCACCATTTTCTCCTCATCCATCGTGCATGTCAAACATCCCAGTAAACTTATCAAGCTCAAGTTCCTCTTATTCATTTATGTTGACAGGATCAGATAAAATCTCTCTTCTCCAAACATTCTTCCCTGCCACCAAC
Source organism: Leucoraja erinaceus (assembly GCF_028641065.1). Classification (NCBI taxonomy): domain Eukaryota; kingdom Metazoa; phylum Chordata; class Chondrichthyes; order Rajiformes; family Rajidae; genus Leucoraja; species Leucoraja erinaceus. Next base: position 15,884,195 of record NC_073391.1, on the reverse strand, counting down.
ATCAAGCTAAACAGTCTACAATTCCCTGTTTTCTCTTTACCTCCTTTCCTAACTAGTGAGGTTACATTATCTACCATAATCCATAAGAACTGTGCAGAGTTCAAAGAATGTGGGAATTCACTATTTCCTTAAGTTCTGGGATGCAGACTAACAAGGTATGTGAATATTTCAGCCTTTAATACTTTGTTTTCCTGCTGATACTGGTTCCCCTCAGTTCCCCTGTCTCACTAGAACCTATGTTCCTCAACATTTCAGGGCAGATGTTTGTGTTCTTTGTGAAACCAGAGCATTTGTTTAATTAGTCTGCCAATATGTTATTGCCTGATATAAATTTCTCACTGAGCCTTCACTAATATTTTTCTTTTCATATAATACCACAGAAGTTACTTCAATCGTTTTTTATATTCTCTACAAGCTAAGTTTCATGCTCCATTTTCTCAATTAGTACTGTATCAAAGTGCTACAAAAATGACAGTCTACTAACACATTATTCGGGCACAATGCTTTCGGGCCCGATCCTCAAGTTACATGTCTTACATGGCAACATACCTAGGCCCATCAGTATGGCATCCAGACTATAGAAACAAACCATTACCCACTAGCACTATAAACCAATATTACATGGTGTGAGACCTTGCACACTTGTACTGCACTAAAGTATCGCTCAGTAATAAATTTGTGCCTACCACTACTATACCCTAATGTTACATGGTGACTAGCGACAACAGTTCAAAGTGTTGCAAAGCGATAAGCTTGTATGTACCAGCACTACGCCCCAATGTAACATGTTGACAAAACTGTACCAACACTGTCTTACTGTTATACAATGACAGATTTGTTCCTGCGCCAATGATTCAAAGTGATAGACCTGTTGCCCAGTACTATACCCAAGTGTTACATGGTGGTTGACCTGCTCCCCCCAGTACTGTATTTTAGCACTGCATGGCAAGAACTGAGTTGTTGTCCCACTACGTACCGCTGCGAACAGTACCACTACGACAAACTAATTTCCCCAATACCATAAATATGTTCCAGTGTCAGAGACAGGCCTTTGCCTACTAGTGTGCACCCCAGTGCTACAATTAGTGGCCCATGTCCATCATTACTATACCTCAGTGTTTCATATAATACAACTTTATTTATCCCAGGATGGAAATTGATTTGCCAACAGTCATAAAAAACACAAAATACATGCAACACGAAATTAAAGTCTTATGGTATCAGAGCTATGCCCACCAGTACCACACTTCAATGTAACATATAACATACTTCATGTGCAGCATGCAAACAGGCCTGTTGACCAACGAAGGTTACACAGAAAAGCTGGAGAAACTCAGCGGGTGCAGCAGCATCTATGGAGCGAAGGAAATAGGCAACGTTTCGGGCCGAAACCCTTCTTCAGAGGGTCTGAAGAAGGTTTTCGGCCCGAAACGTTGCCTATTTCCTTCGCTCCATAGATGCTGCTGCACCCGCTGAGTTTCTCCAGCTTTTCTGTGTAACCTTCGATTCTCCAGCATCTGCAGTTCCCTCTTAAACACTGTTGACCAACGATGTCAGATCCCTTCTACCGCACATGATCTAAATTCCTCTGATCTTGTTATCTTCCGGTTTGTGCGGTCTTTCTATTTGCGCAAAAACAGTTTGAGATAGCACTATGATTTTTTGCCAGTTTACTCACCATTCTCCTCTGCTGCGAGTCCACCAAGTTTCGTTCCGATCGGTTGAATGTCGTGAAGGTTAGCGAGGTTTAAAAAATCTTTAAAACCGCGCGTGCACAGATCGATCTCTTCTTATGCCGTTCAGTACCGCGCGGATTAGTCTCTTCCCCTATAACTGACCGGGACGGTCCGCCCCTTCCTGCGCCATCGCATCTTTACTGGAGCTGAGGATGGCCGGCAGTTGTTTCCAATTTTTGGAGGGAACCGAAGCAGCCCAGCCCCATGCAGCCCAGCGTCGGAGACCCATGCAGCCCAGCGTCGGAGACCCAGCCCAGCCCGGAGTGGGAGACCCAGCCTAGCCCAGCGTCGGAGACCCAGCCCAGCTCTCCTCCCCTCTCCCCCATGGCTCTTCCGCATCTTATCTACAAGCTCACTCCTCCCTGCCCACACGCCCCTCTCCCCCCCCCCTGCCCACACCCCCCCCCCCCCCCCCCCCCCAACACTGCCCCCACCCCCCCGCCATCGGGGATGAGGGGAAATGACTGTTACATAGTGACAGATATGTGCCAATCAGTCTACACTCTAGAATTGTATTACCAGATCCACACTCACCAATACAAAGTGTATGGATGTGAACCTGGACTTGGAACCTCAAAGTGAATCAGATGTGATTCAAGGCTTGGTCTGGTCTCCTGTTCTCTGCCCATGAATCAGATGGAAATCACACGGACAAAAGAAGCAACTAGCTGGTGTGGGTGTGCGAGTGTGTGAAGGGGGGGGGGGGGGGGGGGGGGGGGCGGAGAGAGGTGTGGAGATGATGAATCTAACTCTCCACTTTAGTGCCTCTCCTTCAGATGGTGTCTTGGAACTGCTTTTTCAGGGAGCTGAGGTTCCAAGAAGTGGGCAGAAGGGGATCTCTTGTTGCAGGGATGGCGATTGAATGCGAGCATAATAGACACACCCATATGCACCCAATTTGAACCATGAACCAGCAGGACAAGATCTTTACCACGCAAGACTGCAATCACAGGGGTTGCCGAGTTTCAAAATGTCAATTTCCAATTCCCAAAGCCAATTAAGGATGGGTAATAAATGCTACTCATAGCAGCACTTCAGTGAAGAAAAAATATACATTATTTTATTTGTTCCTTCTACCCCAACTACTCAATGTTGGATTAGGCTCTACAGCAAACAACCTATAAATGAAATAACACAGCATAAATGTAGAATAAGGTTCAATGAGAGCAATTCAGAGGCTGGAGGCAATATGTTTGCGGACAGAAATTTGTGGCCTAGGTCTAGGCCTTATCCTTCCTTAAAATGTTCCTTCACTTTTATATCAGACGGGCGCAATTCTAGGAAATCTCAGAATACTCTGTACGACCACAATGGCTGCTGCCGATGTTTACTGTTGCTGTGGTTTTAATAATGTTACGTTTTATTAAAAAATTCAATGGATGGCTCTGATCCTTAAAACCGGCGCATTCAAAATCTTTGTAATGTGACATTATCCACTCCTGTAAAATGTGGTCTTTTTATATTTATCGCTGAATTTGTTACAAAACAATTAAGCCTGAAGATTTTCCATTTGCAAAACAGCATTATATGAGACTAAAGGCCAATTACTTTTGCTTTCCTTCAGTTCTTATCTTTTGTAGCTGGCAAACTAAAAGTGGCAGTACAAAACTCTTCATTGTCCTCCTTGCCTCAGTTCCTTGCCCATTGTTTTCACCTAGGGGCCACATGGCTCCGAAATACATTTCTCATTGACAGACTGTTCTGAAATGATGACCAGCAACTCGTGTTATTTGCAGCATAAAAACACAGATCCCACAAAATAGCAAATCTCAAGTTACTACTTTAATCAACCACGGGCTCTCTGAGAACAAACACAACTTTCACCCCTGCTCCACCTGATTGCACCGGTAATGGAGATTTTACTTCAAATAAACCTCACTCGTGAAAGAGCTCTAAAGCTCGCAAAAAAAACCCAAAACATTTTCCATTAAAACTGCTACAAAAATTAAACGATTTCTGTATATCAGATACATTCCACCCTTGCAGATTTATAAAATGTATTGCATGTCAGCTATAAATCATATAAATCATTTCTCAATACTAATTGCAGCTCAAATCAATAATCCTTCTTTCTGAAAACTGCACATTGACGAAATGTGGCTCAAATTGTCTTTTATGTTACTGGCAGACTAAAAATCAAACTCAGAGAAGAAAGGGTATCTGCAATACCCTGCAGTTATTTAATTGATTCAGCAACTGATAAGATTGATGGACAATTAACCCTCCAGATTTATGAAGCCAAATAAGGCAATTCACTCCCTGTTTCCATTTCATTACAAAATGTGTTTTGTACTTGTGCTTATGATGTAGAAGATGACCATGAGGTTGATCCGAGGGGATCATGGTGAAAACAAGAGGGTGGGGTTCTGGTTCACAAAACTAGAAAGGGAAAAAAAAAAATCAGCAAAACAAAATGAAACAGTACAGAAGTTTTAATAATCAAGGGAATAAGACATACCATCGGAAGACTGGCTTACAATAATTGCAACGTGTCACGTATTGCAACGTATTTTTAATCACGCACTACATTTACAGATAGGATTTACCAGTAGTGTAGGAGGCCTGGTGTTCTTGGACCAATCAAATCCATCAAGTTCTGTTATCCTGTCATACTGGTGTCTCCACAAATGTTGCTATTAATATCCTGAAACTAATCCAGATTAATGTTCACAATGGCGACAATGAACTCACCTTATGTCATTGTCAGATAAGGAATTCCAAAATAACACAATAACCAATAATACCCATTATTTGTTTCAGTGCCACATTTGTTATGAAGACAAGAATCTGCCAAACACGCAGTTTAAATATAAATCACAGTTGAAGTCATTGTTACATTTGGAAGCTCTGAGGTGATTAAAAAGCATGTGCGGATAAATAACTTGAATCTGCCAAATATATGGTTACTTCATTGATATGTAATGCAAACGGGATTAGAATATATATAACTACACTTCCTGCCATTCAACACCCTCAGGAAATAGACACTTTTAAATAGACAATCTCCATAAAAATGAAACATTGCTGCTAACTTACATGGGACTACAAATGTTTGAAAAAGAATTGGCAATAGTTGCATTGGCTGTTGTTTCTGGATGTATACTGTCACTCGACTGAAAGCTGGTTCTTACTTGCAGAATATTATTCCAGATGCTATGAAATTACCAATTTTTCAAATTTTCTTCTTTTCCCTTTCTTCTGATATGTATTTGCTGCTTAACAATTTGAAGAATAAGAGAGTTGTGGACATAGCCCAGACCATCACACAAACCAAACTGCCTTCCATTGACTCCATCTACACTTACACTGCCTCAGCAAAGCCACCAGCATTAGCAAGGACCGGTCTCACCCAGATCACTCTTTCTTCTCCCCTCTCCCATCAAGCAAGAGGTTCAGAGGTTTGAAACCGCACACCTCCAAATTCAGGGACAATTTCTTCCCAGCTGTTATCAGGCAACTGAACCATCCTCTGGCCAGCTAGAGTGCGGTCCTGACTTTCCATCTACCTCTGTGGGGTCAAGGAAAGAACGTTCACGTCCCGGCCCTGTTCCACCAATCTTTCCACCTCTATGCACAAGAAGCACAAGACGCCAATGTATGCAGATGCTGAGAAGTGTGTTAAGCTCTGGCTGAACAATTTCTAGTCTCATGATGTGGACTCAATAAGACTATCTACCTCTGTAGGTCAAAGGCACATCAAACCGCCTGACCCACTGTGTATTTCTAGCATTATCTATTTCAACATGTGCAAGGTTGAACAAGAGTGATGTTTATGGATATTAAAACAAGTATTTTCAAAATGCCATATTGGTTTATTTATTTATTTATTTTCTCTGGGAATAAGGTGCACACCATAACTTGCCAGTAATCTACAAACGAGATGAAGAATTGACCTAAATGTTGCTTGCCAAGTACTTTAAACACCTTATGCAGCAGATGCTAATCTTGCCCTTCATGACAGCGCAGTCATCATCAACAAGGTCAGCTCTGTGGGTGGCACATACCAACTCTGATGAAACTGGTGAGAGGCTGTTTAACTCAGTATGTTGGCAAAGGTACAGATAAAAAGGGTTGTTAAAATGTGCCTGAATGCTTACGATACAAAAAGAGCGCACAACAGTCTCATTGCCTTTAGCTGAAACACTTGTCCCTGCATTCCTTAAACTGATACATTACCATGGATGCCATTTAGAAATGTTTAAAATGTCTAGTTTTAAGGTATTTGGAAAGAATGGTGACTATCCCTCCCAAGAGCAATTTGAAAGATATTGTACTAGAGTAAAGAAGTTTTCCCTTCTTTACCTATTAAAAAGATTTTCTGCTGTTATTCCACAATAAATAAGGAACTTTCAAGACTAAGCTTAAATTTGTTTGTTATTTAAGTGTAAAATTGTACCAATGTGCATTTCACATTGTAGAAAATAATGTTACATTGTAGAAAAAAAGTTAATTGATATGAGGTCTGCTTCATTAGTCTGGAGTATCCAGACTTGACCCACTTACTCCAGCACTGTGTCTTTTTTATGACATCTGCCTATCAAAACCCCCAGCACCCATATCCATATATCACTCATTAGGCTTTCTATTCGCCCTCCTCTCTTCCAGATTTCTACCCCCCCCCCCCCCCCCCCCCCCCCCCCCCCCCCAACGCCGCAATCAGTCGGAAGAAGAGTCCTGAACAAAAATGTCACCTACCCTTGTTCACCAGAGATGCTGCCTGACCCATTGAGTTACTCCAGCACTTTCTGGAATTTTTAAAATATTTTATTCTTCCCATTCCAAATGGGAATTCCATAAATTTTGGATTAAAAAGTTGTATAGTTACAAAGCAGTACGTCTCACAAGTTAAAGCTATTCATTGCTCCAAAACAAAATAAATCAAATTCTTCCTTCAACAATTCCAAAAGATATCTGCTCTAATCAGATGTGTAATCTCTTGACAAGATGGGAAACAAAGGTATTCTCTCTATATCAAAATATTTATTGAGGGCCATAGTTTTTTTTCCTCCCCATAAACTAATCAAATTCATCAATTCTCAAAATGAGGGTCTATCATGTAATTTATTCAGTATTTGTATGATATGGGAAAGTAAAGTCGATAGTATTACACCATCAAGTATGCTTGAGAAATGTTTTCATTGTCTAAATGAGTGGGACATCTCAGGTTTATGAAGGCACTACCTACATGAAACTTTATTTTGTATAAACGTTTCATGAATCTCTTGTGGAATAGTTTGCTGCTTCAAAGGTTGCTATACAACAGCTGCTGCTACCATAAAACAATGTATCAAATTGCTCAGTTGGAAGCATTTGGAAACATTCTTGTCCCCACATCGGGGGTTTTCAGTTCAAATAAAACTAAAACATAATTGAGTAGATAATCAAGTCACATTCCAGGGTGGCTTTGTGGGAGTACTGCATGTTATTAAATGGCATTCACTCTCCATTAAATCCAGGCTAGCATTACTTCCCCAAACAACACAATACCTTTTAAAACCCTCAAACGTGTGTCTACATTTCAAAAGGAAACCCATTATGAAGATGCAAAGATGTTACATGATTACAGTCTGCACCCCAGTGGTATGAACATTGATTTCTCTAATTTTAGGTATCCTTACTTTTCTCCTCCCCTTCTCAGCTCTCCCTCAGCCCACTGGCTCCACCTCTTCCTTTCTTCTTCACCCCCTCCCCACCCTCACATCAGTCTGAAGAAGGGTTCTGTCCCAAAACGTTGCCTATTTCCTTTGCTCCATAGATGCTGCCGCACCCGCTGAGTTTCTCCAGCATTTTTGTCTAACATGGATACAAGTTAATTTTGGCTAAATAGGGATTACTGTCAGAGAGTTAAGTAGCAACAGATGAATAAAAGATTCACACTTTGATTAAAAAAAAAATCTGATATTCTAGATCCTTCAGCCCACCTTAACAGGGTTGAACTCTTTCAACTGCTTTTTCAATTAAATGTATCAATTAACTTAAGATACATTAAATGCATGGAGACATTTTTACTCTTAATCTCTTGAAATGAAATGTATGAAAAATCAAAGTAATAAGCCCTGCTGTCCTGTGGAAAACAGAACTTGAAAACAGTAAGGAGTTGGTGACATGCACGGTCAATGGTGTGCGACAACAAAGGAAATAAGTGGAGCTAATGTTTATTCGAAACAACATCATGTGTTACAGTGTTACAATGCTACATATACTGTTGCCAGCTGTCTGCCTAAAGGTATGCACGAGTACTTACTGCACAATGCTCTCTATATGCCACCAATCTCAAGCCTCAGAATACCTTACACATTCCATCGTCCCAGCTAGGAACAGCTCTGCACTGTGGCACTCGCCCGTGCAGGAGGAATATACCAGAGTCTTATCTAATCTTGGCAGCAAGTCACACCTCCCTTCATTTATCAACATGGTTACTCGGGGCATAATCTGTACTTTATCTAATGGCATCATGCCCCAATCAACCCTGAAATGCTCCAAGCAGCATTACTACAGTTTGGAAGAAATCGAGGATTATTTAGTGTTCCAGAAATACTGTAAATGCTATACATTGCAAAATACAAATAACACAAAGCTGTACATTCATAATCAATTCTCTATATAGAGCAAAGTAGTGCTGATCTGTGAACACAGTAGGGGGAGATGGCATCTGAGTACAGAACTGGTTCACATGATTGCCTACCAGGCTTTACTTTTGCTTCCCGGGACTAAGAACAAAAAGCATTTAAAATACCACCAGAATTGCGAGTCTTTAATAATAATAATAATAATAATAAAAAAGACAAAACCGCAATAATAAAAAAAGACAAAACTTTAAAAAAAGAGTCGTGGCATTCGTGACACGGGAGAAACAAACACTGGGAAGGAAACGCTTGAGGGTTAGTTGGCGTTTCCCAGAGCACAGACGCTAGATGCTGGGAGGGAGGGAATCTACAAGGGCAGACCCGGGGCGGGCAGCGACCCCTGGCCATGTGCAGTCACGTTCAGCCCGCCCGCCAGCGGGATGCCAATCCGCTCTAAATGCAATCGACCACACACTCCAACAAAAACCTGAAGCTCCCACTTTAAAACAAAATCATCAATACCTCATCCGAACAATAACGACCCCCCCCCTCTCAGAAATACAAATCCCCTCGAAGAAAAATCAAAAATCACAGTAAAACTCTGGAACAAAAGGCGTTACTGGACGTAAATAAGCCTCGCATTATTTACTCGGTCCCCGATATATTTATTTAAATATTACTTTGGACACGGGCTGGACTTGCAATTATAATATAATCACAGGAAAGTGAATACCCACAGGATCATCCATCCTTTCGGGACTAAGAGGATGCGGCGCGTTGGATCGGTTAATTAGATGGGTAGATATCTTTTAAAAAATATAAATATATATACATTTTTTTCGCCAACGTTATTTCTTCGGAGGCGGTTGTCAACGGCGCTGTGTGTCGGTCTCACAGTAGCCGACGGACGGCGGTGCTGTGCTGAGGACACGCTCACCCCTTGTGTACGGACGGGCTTCAGCTGTTGTGGAGCGCTGCTCCCACTCCGGCCCCCACTGTCACTGACTCACTTCACACACACACACAGTGTAACCATATCCGCGCACTGCATCACCGCGGGGGGAGGGAGGGAGGAGTGTGGGAGGGAGGGAGAGAGGGAGGGAGATGGAGGGAGAGAGGGGGAGGGGGAGGGAGGGGGAGGGAGGGAGGGAGGGAGGGGGAGGGAGGGAGGGGGAGGGAGAGAGAGGGAGGGGGAGAGGGAGGAGTGAGAGAGAGGGGGGAGGGAGGGGGGAGGGGGAGGGGGAAGGGGAGAGGGGGGGAGGGAGGGAGGGAGGAGAGAGGGAGAGGTGATGGAGGTGGGAGGGAGGGAGAGGGGGAGAAGGAGGGAGGGTGGAAGGGAGATGGGGGAGGTGGGGGGAGATGGGGGGTTGGGGGGGTTGGGGGGGGCAGGGAGGGGGGGGGGAGGGGGATGGAGAGGGAGGGAGGAGTGGGGGAGATGGAGGGAAGGAGGAGAGGGGGAGATAGAGGGGAGGGAGTGGGGGAGAGAGAGAGAAGGAGAGGGAGTCACGGGCTCTGCCCCCAGCCCACCCAGTACTCGTTCGCCCACTGTTAGACCACGTACCCAGGGAGGGCAGCCCGCGTTGGTGGGATCCAGGGTCCGCAGGTTTACCTTCTAACTCCAGCCAAGTGTCCGCTGGCCCGTTCCCCTCCGCTGCCCGCCTTCCTGCCGCGGAGCTGTCCACTCATTACTGCCAATCGGCTGAAATGAAGGGAAGTAGGTTTGTCACTTCCTGGACAGACTGCTTCTTCTGAAGCTGTGCGTGCGCTTGCTTTTTCTACACGCGAGGAAAATAAAGTTAATTCCCAATGCGTGATGTACAAACGACTGATGATTTTATTTTCATAAACAGCGTACAATGCCAGCTTTATATATTTAAAAACATGTTTGGTGATGGAAACTACCCCTTCCCCCAGACTGAGTTCGATACTGTCGCGATGATCGTGCTAGGTGGCGCAGCGACCCAATCTCCCGACTGCAAGAAGCAGGGGCTTTGAACTGCTGGAATAGATCGGCAGCTAAATGAAACAACCCCGCATGTAGAAGCAATTGTCAAGCCTTTTACACCAGGAAATAACCGTGCACAGGTAAAGCAATCATTTATTCAACAATTACTGATGACCAGAAAAAAAGTAAAGTGGCAAATACAACAAATACTGTAATTAAGATAGACACAAAAAGCTGGAGTAACTCAGCGGGACAGGCAGCGTCTCTGGAGAGAAGGAATGGGTGATGTTTCGTGTCTAGACCAGTCTGAAGAAGGGTCTCAACCAGAAACGTCACCCATTCTTTCTCTCCAGAGATGCTGCCTGTCCCGCCGAGTTACTCCAGCTTTAGGTGTCTATCTTCGGTTTAAAACAGCATCTGTAGTTCCTTCCTACAAATACTGTAGTCAACTCTTTTGTAAAGCAGTTCCTTGCGTCTACAATAAATACTACAGTTTGAAGTGTGCATGAATGGGCTAGTGTGTAGCAGGAGCTCGGTGCACGCTGGTTTGTGTTTCATGAAGGGGGTTTTAATTTACCTCCTGAGCCTGACAGACCATAAGGGTTCCAGGTTTGAAGTTCTGCTCTTCGTCTACTGAAATGTGGAGACCTCATCTGGACAACTTTGGAAGTGCTACAATAATGGCAACAAAGTGCTTTTATAAAAGCGGGTTTAACATAAGACTTCGCCGAACACGAGAGCCAGTCACAGTAAAGTAAATGCGCCGATTATTTAAGTGAAATGGGGAAATGTATTCATGGGGCTTAAAGGCAATGTAGGCACGACAGGGACGAGGGAAAATCACTGCGATTGGCAATAACAACAGAAGACTCACTGCTACAGGAGCGAAGGAACATGATCACACTTGGAGGAATGGGAAGATGGCCAGCGCATATATTGAAACGGAGAGGTGGAACAACAAAGTGGGCAAACGAGAGGAGAACCAAGAAACGAGAAATAGAGATCTGTGTTAAAGGCATGACCTTAGCACTCCCCAAACAACTCTCCAGGCAATGAAATGCTTCTGAAGTGTAGTCAGTGCTTTAATGCAAGAAACACGGCAGCCAATAATACACAGCAAGATCCCACTAGTAGTACCATAAATACGGAGAGAGATTGGACAGACTGGGCTTGTTTTCCCCGGAATAAAGTATGATTGAGGTATATAATATTGTGAAGGCCGTAGATAGAGCAGACAGTCAAAACAATTTTTACTGACAGGAGAGGTATCAAAGACAAGAGGTAATCCGTGTAAAACGAGAGGAAGAATATTTAAAGGGGATTAGGGGGCAATTTAGTTTTACTCAGAGAATGGTTGCTATCTGATACGCGGAGCCACAAGAAACATTTATACAGGCACTTAAATTGGTAATCAACCAATCAATCAATCAACCTTTATTGTCATCTTGCAAAGTAACAGTTGTACAGTGCAAAATGAGAAGACGTTTCCCAGAGAATACTGGAGCATCGCACATAAAACTTAAACATTTCACACATTAAATTAAAACAATATAAACAATCCAGTCCCTGATAAAACAGTACGTATAGTTAAAAAGTGCAGGTAAAAACAGCAGCATTAAAATACAGTCATAAAATGTCCAGGGCAGCTGATTTCAGTGGCCAGTGCCAGTTATTAAATTGTCAGTTCAAAGCAGCAGAATCGGGTGGAGTGACTGTTTAACAGCCTCACAGCCTGTGGAAGGAAGGAAGCTGTTTAGCAGTCTGGTTGATGATGCTACGGTATCTCTTGCCTGATGGCAGGAGATCCAGGTGTGTGTGGAGGGGGTGCAGTTTGTCTTTAGCTATTCTCAGTGCTTTTTTCAGGCAGCGGCTCTGGAACAGTTCTTGTACCGAGGGTAGGGGGATGCCAATGATCCTCCCTGCTCCCCTCACTACACTCTGCAGAGCCTTCCTGGTAAAAGATGGTAAAAGACAGGGAAGGGGAGTTAAAATAACAATCTGAAGATCCAGGTGGCCTTGACAGACAGAGGACAATTGTTCAGCAATATGGTCACTGTCTACATTTGGGTTTTGCCAATGTAAATGAGGCCACACTGGGAGCACCTATTCACTCCTCTTCTTCTCTCCTTATCTCATATCCATCTGTCTCCTTTTCACCTCTAGACTTTGTCAAACCACCACCTACCTGCAAGTTCTCCTCTTGGTTGCACGCCTCTACGATTTGGAAACGTATTGTTACTGGTTGTGAATCCTGGAACACTCTTCCCAACTACAGTGGGCTGAAGTCACACATCAGTGACCCCTACATAAACATCAAGGTGGACACCTGTGCAGCACTAAGGAACAGCTCCAAGGTCAGGGGGTGGTGTATATTGGACAAGACTCTGCTTTCTCATTGGAAGCCAAAAAGATCATTGGAATATTTGAAAAAAAAGCATGCACATTTTCTGTGATATCCTCACCTCTCAAACATCTCCACAAGTAAACAGATTGTCTGATCATTATTGCATTACAGTTTGGTTTAGAGATACAGTGTGGAAACAGGCCCTTTGGCCCACCAAGTCCACTATGATCATCGATCACACATTCACAATAGTTCTCTGTTTTCCCACTTTCGCATCCACTGGCGACACACAAGGGGCAATTTTACCAGGCCAATCAAACCTGCATGTCTTTGGGATCTGGGAGGAAACCAGGGCAGCCGGAGGAAACCCACGCAGTCACAGGGAGAATGTGCAAACTACACACAGACAGCACCCGAGGTCAGGGTCTAACCCGGGACTCTGGTGCTGTGAGGTAGCAGCTCCACCAACTGCGCCACTGTTCATCAGAGCTTAACTTGTACAACTCCTCAAAAGTACTGCATTATTCATGAAGAACTTTGGGACATTCTGAGGTTTTGGAAGAGATTAAGTAAATCTATATGCCTTTTATATTGAGAACAAAGTGACTAATATTTCGACCAGTGGTGGTCATGTTGAGCAATAAGTTTATTTGCAACTTATAAAATACAAGGACCTCCAATTGGAACCTTTCCACTGGAAGGCATACCCTGTGTTTGCATTTATATAGTTATTCATGATTTCAGAGCATCCCTGTATGTTTCAATATATAGTAAATGAAGTAACCTTGAAAGATAATCAGACAAATAAATACAATAGCCAATTCATCCAGAAGCAAGGTTCAGCAGATAGCTTTGATGAAAACAGAAATTGCTGCAAATACTCAGCAGGTCAGGCCACATCTGTGGGAAGAGAAACAAAAGTTAACATTTCAGGTCAAAGTCCTTCATCAATATGATTAGATTTTAATGATTTTAAGAAAATAAATGTTAATCCAGAATTTTTCCTTCCTTTCTTTAAGCATGCCATTGGATCTGTATCAGAATCTCTGGAATACATTGAAGCTTAATGATCTCTGACAATGTCACAGTCTATCACTTCTACACTGAAATGGCAGCTCGTACATGCACCAGTCACCGAACGGGAGCTTGACCCCAGAAGACCCTGACAGGGGGGCCTGACAAGTAGATGTTGAGGGGATGTTTCCTCCCTTGAGGGCAGTTAGAACCTAGGATAATGTTTCAGAATAAGGGGGTTGCTTGGTTACACTTGTGGTGAAAATGCATTTCTTCTCTCTGAGAGATGTGAATGTTAGGAATGCTCTATCCCATCGAGCTGTGAAGGTTAAACACTTGAATATCTTCAAAGCAAAACAATTGGAGCTAGTGCCAAGATCAAATTAGCCATGTTCCTATTGAATGATGGAGCAGGCTGCCGAGCCATATGGCTTGCTCCTTCTCCTGTTTCTTATGTTCTTATTTAAGGCTGCGAATGTTAGTGCCATGTCCAAATATTTAAAAAAAACAGAGAGATAAATTTCATTTAAAATGGAACCACTCTTCTCAGATAGTGATTGAGAATATGCCTCTGGTACATTGAATTGCCATTTCTCAAAACCTAATTTCAAAGTGTCAAAAGGTTGCTCCTTATTACTCACTAAAATGCCCTTGAATCTTTTGCTATTGTTAGGATTAACAAGCAACAACAATTTTCATGGAAAGTGATGGATGCACAGTACTTCTAAAAGAATATTCTGGTTTACTCAGAATAACATATGTTACTGAATATTTATATTTAGTGCTGTTGTGTTTATTATGGCCGTAAAGCTGCAGCAAGTAAGAATGTTCTTATTCCAGTCCCGGTCGGTGCCTATGAGACACTTAACTCTTAAAATTGTTCTACTCATTAATAGGGAGCTTCACTCATTGCGCATCATCTGCATATTTGGGGTGTGCAGATACATGCTTATGTCACACTGTATCTTGATTGATTGTTCGGAGGTTTGGTCTTCAGTAAACATTGACCCATTTGTTGAAGAGTTTTCTTTACAGCCACGTTGTTGCGCAGAAGTACATAGTTATCAAGGTTGTCAGCATCTGATATAGTGAAACTTTCTAAATAACTGTTTCACTTCTTCAAACATAGCTCAGAGAACTGTCATTTACACTTAATTTTTATCAGTGACACATCATACTACAGATGAAGGCCCAGTGGGTTATGAAACGTCAGTGTATTTTTTTTAAATCCTACTCTCTCTTGTTTATCTGAGTTGCTATCGCTCTGAGTAGAATTCATGAGCCACTATTCTTAGACTAAGTCATCGGATATCAGCTGAATAATAAATGTACTTGATAATTGCAGAACCAGGTTTTCTTTCCTATTTACACACACCTATGTCAGCAACATATTTTATTTTTTCTAGACTATAATTCCTTTCTACAAGCTTTTAATATGAAAATCTGCACCATAATAACAGTGCAATCTGGTAAATGATGATAAAGCAGTTGTTAAATGCTGGAACACAATGTCCATTTGTAATTTCTATTCTATATTTCAAAAGTTACGAACAGCTGTAAGAACTATTTGTCATAATAAATTAACAATCACTTAATAATATTATTTTTCAGCAAATTTTGACTCAACCATTTTGGCCACAACTTCGCATGTAGAAAATATAATTTTCATTTCTATATGGGTTTAAATACAGCATATTGAAAACATGGAAGAATGTTTTATTCGATGATAACTGGACAAAACTATTAGAATGCAAAAATAACTTCACACTTACTGGTATTAAATGACTACCATTTTAAGGTGACAGGGCAAAACATTATCACGCTCTGCACAAAGATGAAGTGCTTGTGACCAGGTGCAGATGGAGGTTAGAATGGATAAGCCTTCTTAGTTTTCTCCTGGGATGCCTGTTATTGATATTGCCAGTATTTAGCCAATTCAATTGATACCATGCGACATCAAGAAATAGGCTAGTGTATGAGAACTAAAGTTCCTGCCACCTCTACCTTACTAGTAATGATGAAGACGTGCGGTCTGGAATTAGTCATCTATCCCCGCTGTGTCAGTATAGTTACACAACAGACATCTAACAATAAATGTGCATAATTGCTCAGCTTCATCATGTACATAAATCCAACAATTACTACATTTCAGCATTATTCCAAAGTTCAGCAGGGTGATAGAAGGAGCTGTTCTTAATGCTAGTAAATGGCACCTACTCACTAATTAGCTGTTTAGAAATACTCAGTTTAGATTCCATCAGAATCATTACTTTCACTCCTTATTAGGGCCACAACAAAATACAAACAATTAATCTGCATTTAAGAACTAAGGCAAGGTTGACGGTCTTTGACATCAGAGTAGCTTCTGAGTAAAGGGGCTGTCCCACTGCGGCGACCTAATCTGCGAATTTATAAGAGTTTGCCCTTGACTCAAACTCGGAGCATGGTCGACACGTGCGGTCTAGGAGGTCCTAGAGGTCACTGGATCTCCCCATGCTTGAGGGAAGTTCAGCATACAAGCGGTTACTCAGGTTGGGCGAGAAACATCTAACAATGAAAATGGTGCATGGTTCTTTTGAACTCTCAGCTTGGAGTGGGGTCACTATAAATCCCAGTCGATTACTAGACAATCTCCTTCATTGATTCCAAAGTTCAGCAGGGTGATAGAAGGAGCTGTTCTTAATGCTAGTAAATGGCACCTACTCACTAATTAGCTGTTTAGAAATACTCAGTTTAGATTCCATCAGAATCATTACTTTCACTCCTTATTAGGGCCACAACAAAATACATACAATTAATCTGCATTTAAGAACTAAGGCAAGGTTGACGGTCTTTGACATCAGAGTAGCTTCTGAGTAAAGGGGCTGTCCCACTGCGGCGACCTAATCTGCGAATTTAGAAGAGTTTGCCCTTGACTCAAACTCGGAGCATGGTCGACACGTGATCCTAGGAGGTCCTATGAGGTCACTGGATCTCTCCTTCATGCTTGAGGGAAGTTCCCGCATACAAGCGGTCTCAGGTTGGGCGAGGAAACATTTTCAGCATGTTGAAAAATTGGTCGGCATGGTTCTTTTTAACTCGTAGTGCAGTGGAGTGGGGTCGCTATGTAATTATAGGCAGTCGAGGGCAGCCGTAGACAATCTCCTTCGCTGACCAGGCATTTTAATTGACTCATTGGAGTTTTCAGGACCAAGGAAAACCGACCGTTAATGTAAGATGCCCGTTAAACTTTACTATGTTATCTGGCTTCTTAAAAGTGTCTCCACTCCTTCTTCTCCCCCCTTCTCTCCCCCCCTCGCTCTCTAAAGGACTTACCGTACACTGTGCAGCCGTCTTTTACCTTTCTGTTCATCGTGGGTGTGAATTTCAGACAGCACTCCCCCGCATTCCCTGGCCCCTGCCTTTGCGATGTGTTTGTGTGTGTGCCGTCGGTCGATCTAGCTCACGGTTTCATCGCTGACGGTCGATCCAGCTCGAGGTTTTTCAGGCGAGTGCCCTCGAGCTTCAAGGTCGAAGACAGTCGCTGAAAAGTCAGGTCAGTGGGACAGGACCTTTAATACCAAACCAAAGAACTCAATAAGGTTCATTGTAAAAGCTCACTTTCTGGACAAAGAAGATGGCTGAAGAAGGAGGTTGATATTCTCAGCCTTCGGACATTGCCACAGCAGTTCCTCAGAGCGATGTCATTTGCTGACTTACATTAAGAACCATTATCTTTACTTAGTCTCCATCATAAGGTCTAATGCAGGTCTGTTTGCTGATGATTACACAGGTAGTGAAGCAATACATGTTCACATGATGCCAGGGGTAGTTAACATCCATGTGCAGAATCATCTGGCAAAGATATTTAATATTTCCAGAAAGAGGGATTCAAATTGTCTGTCTCTTGCCATTCAATGGCATTCATACTAACTGATCCTCATATGGGTGTCACCATTGGCAAGAAACTCATCTGGATTAGCTTTATATATGGCATTGCCTCTGCAGCAGCTCTCCAGTGAACGGTTCATCCACAAAGCCTCTTTGCTGTCTGCAAGGCACAAGTCAGGAGTGAAATGAAATTCTTCACTGGATAAGATGAATCCTGTTGGAAAGCTCACATCATCTAAGACAACATGGTGTGCTGAATCAGCATCTCACCAATATATCCACTAACTGTAATTGTAGTTTATACCGTCCACAGAGTGCAATGCAATATCTCTCCATATGCTATATCTCTATTGCAGAATGCAATATCTCTCCAAATCTTCCATAGCAGCACCTCTTAAACCACAACTTCCTTCAGCCAGATGGAAAAGAAAGAAGGAGCATTAGAAATTAAGTTTTATTTCTCCAAGTTCCCAACCATATTGGCAATATATACTGTATGTTTGCATCCTGCATTATTGCTGCTGGAAAGCAAGCATAATTTTTCAGTTTTTAGTCACTCACTATGAACATAAGGCCTAAAAATACACAATAGTATTTTTTATAATCAACTGAAAGTATTGTGGAAATCCTTTACTGTGCACTAAAGCAGGTTAAGAAAACTACTAATATCTGCATTGATAATGGGTAATAAATGCTGACCTTACGGGCAATGTCCACAACCTGAGACTGGGACCAAAGACTAGAGAGCATTTACAGACCAGGGAACAATTTTAAATGATGTCAGTCATCGTAAAACAAAAAAAAAGTTTTATATATCAAAAATTAAAATAAAATATTCAGGAGATAAACTCATATAATCACACAGATATTTAGAGCTATTGATGCAGGATTTACATGTGGGTTCATTACAGGCAACCTGCTGCACTCCAATACAGTTCTACTCATGTGCTCAGTGTGGGTGAGGGGAAATTAATCAAAAAGTCCTATAGTTAATGTTTGAACTCATTGGATAAGATGTGACAGTTCTAAAGAGGCACAGTAACACCCCTCCACACACACCACCCACCCTACCCCCACCATGAATCTGGACCCCACCCCCCCCCCACCCCCCCCCCCATCCCCCCATCCCCACCTCCCCCACCCCACCATGAATCCAGACCATCTTAGAATAAAGTGGAGGCCATTTAAGTCTGAGGTGAGAAAAAACTTTTTCACCCAGAGAATTGTGAATTTGTGGAATTCCCTGCCACATAGTGCAGTGGAGGCCAAGTCACTGGATGGATTTAAGAGAGAGTTAGATAGAGCTCTAGGGGCTGGTGGAATCAAGGGATATGGGGAGAAGGCAGGCACGGGTTATTGATTGGGGATGATCAGCCATGATCACAATGAATGGTGATGCTGGCTGGAAGGGCCGAATGGCCTCCTCCTGCACCTATTTTCTATGTTTCTATATTTACACTAATCCCACTTTAATCAAGTGACGCAAGGAATATTTCCCTGCTGATTTCAATGGCATAGATCAGTTGCTAGATCAGTATTTGTCAAAATGTAAAGTTTTTGCCCTGGTTATTTAGGTTAAAAATAGCTTTTTTATATGTTTCCAAGAATTTTATGCAAATTCTGACTATTAAATGTAACATTTCTGCAAGTGTTTAAAGTTGATTGAAAGTGTTTTAGGTGTTTAAGTTGTTTATATTGTTCTTAAAAGTTTTTGAATGTTTTTCATTGTCAAGAATCACTCACAGAAAAACGTATGTTTTAAATATAACCAACAACAACTTATGCATTTCCATGCATGCATATGTATGAATGCAGTTACCCTGAGGTTACTGATATCAAAATCTGTCCATTAAATGATGTATGACTAACGCTAGGGTTAGCCAATTCAAACGGTATTCTTATTATTTTGTTGGGTGTCATGTATTTTGTTGACTTCCAAAGTTGTTTACTGGAAATGTATATAACTTTAGCCCATTCTTACAATTTAACAGAGCTTCTAAACTGAGTTAACTATTGTTTGTTCAGCATTTCCATTTAGTTCCATTTCAAAAATCTTGTCAACAATTCCTCTGTCTCCACATATGACACATGGAAGTGCAAGGAACAGAGGGGAAGGGATCATGTACAGTCAGATGAGATCAGTTTAGCTTGGCATCATGTTCGACACAAATACTGTGGGCCGAAGATCCCGTTCTTGTGCTGTTCGGTTCTATGCTCTAAAGCAGTGGTTCCCAACCTTTTTTTAGCTCATGGCCCCCTTGGGATCTTTTAATTATTCTGTGCCCCCCCCCCCCCCCCCCCGACATTAATAGCGGAAAAAAAGTATTTCAATATTATAATCCCTTCCATAAAAATATCAGTGTCTATTAATTGCACATATATTCTCTTTTATTCTATTCCACAAACATCAAAAATATTTCAACTACATAGATTTAAATTTATTAGAACTGAAATTTAGGAGGCAACAGGGTGGTAGCTCTGTGGCCCCCTTCATTGAACCTGTGGCTCCCTAAATCCCAAAATATTTCTGAGCCCCCCTGAAATTTGCCATGGCCCCAGGTTGGGAATCACTGCTCTAAAGCATATCCTGATTCAGTACCATTTTTCTCTATCAAGATCATATCTCCTGGGACTGAGGGTGCAGTGAGTTTTCCTTTTGGAAGTAAACAGAGATGGGCTGGGACAACTTGTTGCTGCACTTGATTTCGATCAACATCTCCAGACCCTTTCAGAGGTTTATGAGATTAATGTGCATTGTGACCATGACTTTCAAAGCTCTTTACCTTTTCCTTCTCAGGTTTTCAGTTATCTATTGAGGGAGTGCAGGGTAGGTTCACAAGGTTAATTCCCGGGATGGCGGGACTGTCATATGCTGAGAGAATGGAGCGGCTGGGCTTGTATACTCTGAAATTTAGAAGGATGAGAGTGGATCTTATTGAAACATATAAGATTATTAAGGGTTTGGGCACGCTAGAGGCAGGAAACATGTTCCCGATGTTGGGGGAGTCCAGAACCAGGGGCCACAGTTGAAGAATAAGGGATAAGGCATTTAGAACAGAGAGAGGAAACACTTTTTCACAGAGAGTTGTGAAGTTGTGGAATTCTCTGCCTCAGAGGGCAGTGGAGGCCGGTTCTCTGGGTGCTTTCAAGAGGGAGCTTGATAGGGCTCTTAAAGATAGCGGAGTCAGGGGATATGGGGAGAAGGCAGGAACAGGGTACTGTATTGTGGATGATCAGCCTTGATAACATTGAATTGCGGTGCTGGCTCGAAGGGCCTACTCCTGCACCTATTGTCTATTGTCTATTGAATAACCTTTACTTGTATTAATAATGTCTGTCATCTTCTGTCACTCTTTGTTTGAGAGTTTGGGAAGTCCACCTGCATGCATGGAAGATGTGCAACTTGTTGAGTGGCTCAGTGCTCAGACAAGTATCGTTCTTAGAGGGTCAACTACAACACATAATATTCCTTTAGGGAATATCACATGGCAACTCTGTTGGTTTGAACTCTTTGATGAGCTTCATTTTTATAGAGGAGATTAATTATGTGAAATATCCTTTAACAGACAAAAAGAACAAAGGCCAAATATCTTGAGAATTGGATAACTCCCACAATTTTCAATATATTTGAAAAATGTATTAATCAGATAATCATTTGCTTTGTAGTTTGTTAGAAACAAATTACCTCAAATTACCTTTGGTTTGAGTGATCATTTCAAGTGTAAAATATGATCTCCTGCATGTACTACTGTGTGCAGACAGAGACATATATTCGTTTTAAGATCAAATCAATCAATTTACACAAAAACAGGAAAGGACAATGTCAACATATGTGGAGACAGAGGAACTGTTGACAAGATTTTGAAATGGAATTAAAGGGAAATGCAGAACAAACAATAGATAAATCCCTTTACAAGCTCAGTTAAATTGTAAGAGTGGGCTAAAACTATATACATTTCCAGTGAACTTTGGAACTCAACAGAATACATGACATCTGGAATGCATTGCCAAGGTTGGTGGTGTCAGCCTCTTAAATGCCTCTATCGTATCAGCCCGCACAACCACCCTTCGCAATGCGATCCAGCCCCCCCCCCCCCCCCCCCCCCCAACCCACTCCATGTGTAAAAAAACTTGCCCTGCACATCTTCATTAAACTTTCTTCCTCTCATCTTATGGCTAAGCCCTCTAGTGTTGGATATTTCCACCCTGGGGAAAAAGGTTCTGGCTGTCTACCCTATCTATGCATCCTATGATTTTATATACTTCTATCAAGTCTCCCCTCAACCTCCAGATGTTCCAGAGAAAACAATCCAAGTTTATCCAATCTCTCCCTGTAATGCCCCTGTCCCACTTAGGAAACCTCTGGAGACTTTGCGCCCCACCCAAGGTTTCCGTGTGGTTCCCGTGAGGTAGGGAGACTGACAAAAACCTTTGGGAACCGCACGGAAACCTAAGGTGGGGCGCAAAGTCTCCAGAAGTTTTGGTTCAGGTTTCTCAAGTGGGACAGGGGCATTACTGAGGAGGTAAACCTCCTCTACGACCTTCCTGTAATGGGGTGACCAGAACCGCACGCAATACTCCACATAGTCTTTGAAGCAACACTTAAAATGAGCGGTAGAGTTGCTGCCTTACAGCGAATGCAGCGCCGGAGACCGGGGTTTGATCCCGACTATTGGTGTTGTCTGTATGGAGTTTGTACGTTCTCCCCGTGACCTGTGTGGGTTTTCTCCGAGATCTTCGGTTTCCTCCCACACTCCAAAGACGTACAGGTTTGTAGGTTAATTGGCTTGGTAAATGTAAAAATTTTCCCAAGTGGGTGTAGGATAGTGTTAATGTGCAGGGATCGCTGGTCCACACGGACCCGGTGGGCCGAAGGGCCTGTTTCCGTGCTGTATCTCTTAACAAAAGCCCAGATAACCCCTTGTCAATATGTGTTGCCTGCCACACAATACTACACCTTTACTCAAGCCCAGGCAGCATAAATGGAAACACTATACTGAGTAGTAACAATGATTCATGGATTTGGAGGTAGTTAGTTATCTGACACCACTGGAAAGACAAAGCCACTTAATCTGCTCTGGTTTTTGATAACAAATACTAGAAAACTTAAACCAATGGATAATTGTCAATCAGCTGAAGAATTAGGCAACTTTTTATTTTGTTGTTATTCCCAAGAGGAACCACTGCAACATAGCACTGACAATCAAAAGGAAACTGTACGGGGACAATTGATGCAACCCAAACAACTCCTGACTGACCATTAGGTAGTTATTCTGCTCTTGATCCTTTGTCTGCCTAACCAACGATAGAGTGGTTGCTTGGATTACACCAGCAGAAATGTGTTTTCATTTATGGCTGTTAAACTGTAATGCAAGAAGAATACAGAATGTGTGGTACTACGGGCTAGAGAGGAATCTGGGAAAGTTTGATTTTCTCTGGAGTTATCTATGAAAGTATCTTTATTTTATTTAATTAAAAAAAAACTCTTTTCAAGTTCCTTAGGGTCTCTCGGAAGTTCATGTTTTGCTTTTGTGCCTCTCCCCTAGTTTCACTAATCTCTTGCCATTAGTCATAAATAAAACACTTCAAAAGGTACTTGTATTATCTTTAATTTCCTGTCCACAATCTAATTTGGAATCAACGTCCCAACACTGAGATTTCAAGTACACTTTAAAGTTGTTTCAGCTGCTGTTTCAATATAAATCCTTCTAAAAATAAATGGGTTGGAAATGTCATGTTTGTTCACAAAATGTGTCCCCTGAACATAATTCAGCAACAAAAGTACATCAAGTTGTTTTTTCTTTTTTACCTATCAGTTGTAACTCTCCTTTTGTGTTCATTTGTCCCAGTATTTGGAATGGATTGGTCTGTTGCCGGGCCTGTCCCACTTAGGCCATTTTTCAGGCGTCTGTCAAGTCGACCGGCAGTCACCTGAAAAACCGGCGACTGGCATGGCGACTGTCAGAGTGGAACACACACACACACAGACACACACACCGCTTCCTTCACCAGCCCATTATGCAGGCAGGGGACAGGGCAAGCAGGGGGAGCGCTGTCTGAGTGAAATTCACACGGTGCAAAGCCAATGCGATACAGACACACACCGCGATGAACAGGAAGGTTGGCGCTGTAATTAAGACGGTGAAAGCACCGTGTACGGGAAGGATCACGAAAGTCCTTTAAAAGAGGGGGGAGAGAAGGGGGTAGAAGTAGTGGAGACAACTTTTAAGAAGCCAGAGATACACGGCTGTGAAGCTTGGCGACATTAACATTACCGGTCGGTTATCCTTGGTTCTGAAAACTACTGCTTGCGTTTTTTTTCTCCCAATGTGCCAATTAAATTCACCGGTCAGCATCGGCTACAACCTACTAGAACCTACAACAACCTACGACCGCCTGGCAACCAACTACCACTGCACCTACGGCACGAGAATTCTCGCTACTCTCCATAGCGGCTTCATTCTGGTCGCTGCTAATTTTTCAACATGTTGAAATATTCGCGGTGACCATAATGAGGCCGCCACTAGTTCCCAGAATGCGGGAACTCCTCACGACCATGAAGACGACTCCCCGGCAACTACCCGCGAACATGTGGCGACTGCATAGTCACCTGCAGTCGCCTAATAAGTCGCCTAAGTGGGACAGGACCATTAGTCTTACTTAACAATAGAGTTGATCTCCATCCTTACACATATTGGGAAAATATGAAATAATATTTGGGTTTCTGACTGTCAGGAAACCAGGTGTAACTAATCCCATGTTTGTCCGATCTCACTGAGGTTTGAAAACCACTGGTGAATTCAGTACATCAAAATTGCAATTGCAAACATTTTAACTATCTTACACTCTTGTTGTATATATTTTCAGATTAAAACTGCACTTTTGGGGATGTAAAGATTGGCTATTTCTTTGGCTATTGGCTAAAATATGCCAATTGTGATTTTGCATTCTAGCAGCTGATTATTTGCTTACTCTCTGTGATTAGAAGCAGTCATACTTTGCTCCTACAGACTCTTTCCTTGGTTAATGGTATGGTATGATATTAATGTGAATGCTCCTTCTGTGGCCATAACCATTTGTTGACTAGTCAAATGGATGTAATACCTAATACACTGGAAGAGTTTTAAGGGTTTAATTAATCAGATGAACCATATGATATGGGGAGTTGTAACGATGTGGAATAATAGAGTCTGGAGCAGGATAGGGAAAATGCAATTGGAGGATATTTTCCATTCACCAGACTAAATTTCTTGATTCATATGCCTAGAATATGGATCAGAGATAGTGCTTCACTCAACGAAGTGATCAAGATTCTGCTTGAAATCTTTTAACGCCGATACAATAGTAGTAGTTCGTCCAGGAAGTGAAACACTTATTCAAAAGCTGCGTGAATGATAACACACATGCAATTCTAAATCTATGGTTTGTTCTTTTCTCACATAAATTGAACTGTTTTTTAGCAGCTTTGTTGAACTTTGAGAGTGGGATTGGTCTTCAGTAGCAGCATGTTCAAATCAATGGAAAGGGAAAATAGTAAGGTATAAGTGGTCTCCAATGCACGGTCACCTTTTCCACACTGCTTCCGTGGACAAATTCCTACTAGTCCATCACTGCTACTTCTCTCTCTAACATTGGCTAAACTGTTCAGTCAAAAAAAACCCACATTCCATTAATTTAATGATGTTACCTTCTTTGCGTAGCCAGCAACACAGAAACACGCACGAACCACTGGGTGGCGCCGTAAGTGGCAGCCTCGCCAACTTGTCCCTTTCTTCTTTTGTAGTTTTTAGTCTGTTTTATTTGTATGTTTTAGTGTATCTTTAGTTTAGTATTATTTTTTGGGGTGGGGGGGGAACTTTGTTCATCTCTTCCCTCGACCCAGATACAAGTTTTACCGTATCGTATCGTATCTCCATCCGCACTGCAGCCTAACATCGTGGAGCTGGTGGCCCCTTTGTTAGGGGCTTCAGGAGCTCCAACCACAGGAGCTTCGACCGCCCTGATCGCGGGAGGCTCGATGGCCCTGATGCAAGGCTTAGATCGCTGACTACGGGAGCTTCCATTGCCCCGACTGCGGATGTTTCGATCGCTCTGACCGTGGGGAAAAAGAAGGAAGAAGGTACAAGTTATTTGCCTTCCATCACAGTGGGGAATGTGAGGTCACCAAAAAACAAGATGGACGTGCTGCCTGCGCTGATGAGGACTCGGAGTGAGTGCAGTGATCTCGGTGTTTGCAGGGACATGGCGCCATGAGGACATCGTGGAGTCTAGTGCGAGCGTGGACAGCTTTCTGACTGTTCGGGCGGACACGGTGTGCAGAGAGAGTGACAGCGGTCGGTACAACCCTGGTCACATCATGGTAAAGGAGCCTGTGTGTGGCCTGGACATTGAACTGATGGCTGTGGGTCTCCGCTTATACTGTGTGACCCAAGGATTCTCACATGCCGTTGTGGTGGCTGTTTATGTTTAATATTTATGTCGTTTTTGTATATTGTTGAATTTTTAGTATAACTATATGGTAAATCAAATTTCACTGTAACTCGGTACACGTGACAATAAAGGAACATTAAACCATTGAGAAATAAAATTAACAGTTAATTTCCCCAATAATTCAGTTTGAGAGAAGCTATTTTAAAATGTTTACTGAGCTGACAGACTGTAGATTCTTGATAACATAGCTTTGAGTCTCATGTCTCATAATTGGTCAAAGAAATTATTATTTTGTTACTCTGCTTATGCAACGTTATGCTGTGACATATTTCCATTGAAATTATTATTCTTTGCAGGAGTAATTGGCCTCTGAAAATTGCCCCTCGCAAGTAGGAAGTGGATGACAAAGTGGGATAACAGAGAACTAGTATGAACTTGTGTCAATGGCTGGCATGGACTCTGTGGGCCGAAGGGCCAGTTTCCATGCTGTATCCCTAATTAAATGTTATCAAGGGGAAACTGAACAAAGGTAGATGGCATTAGAGTTGACTGTTAGGTTCCACAATCTACTGAAGTGGATGAGCAAAAGGACAGCTGCCTGGAAAACAATCCCTGTAACTCAAGGCTGTTAAAAAATACATTACTCTCTTATCTAATTTGGTACATTCTCTCATTGCACTCTGCAAGGCATGATGTACTTTTACAATAACCATAGATCATGTCAGAAGGAATATATTAACAATAGATTTTCATAGTGGCTTGCATTTGCCAAAGCATTCACTTAAACATTTGTGATTTTTTATCATCCAGAGATATCAGTATTTGTCTGTATACCCTCTCCTAAACATTACTCACTTTTGCAATAAATTCATTTAAGATAAATACATATTCTTCATCTGCAAAGTACAGACCCTGAAATATATTGGGAATAATTAAATAAATCTCAGACACACATTATTTCAGTCACATCTCTTACCAAAAATATAGCATCCGGTGGTTCCACCGTTCTGCTTTTAGATACAAACTTCTGGAATAGCAAAGTATAAAATACAATTAAAGACAAATTCAATTTAGCAATTACAGTTTAATTCCCTATGAGTAAGATACCAAGTGCCTCTCTTTTTGCTGGTAACTGCTTTAGGCATGTAATGACTACAAAAGCATGTGTTGACTGACGGAACAACAAACGATCTGTTATTAACTTTCATTATTAGAAACGTATGGACTTCAATAAAATAGTCCTTATCGGAAAGGTTCATCACTTATAAAAGTATTTTGTTTCGTTTGTACTGTAACAGGAGGTTCGGTTGTGGTCTACATGTTTTAGTGGTTCACTGCTATTCAATTTACGATATTGCAAAGTGAGTGCCAACAATCAAAAGATACTGGAGAAAGAAAGAAAGTTGCATTGGGAACAAACAGGTTACCAGCCTGACCTCAGAGTGTGCTAAGAATGCAGACTACTTGTAGAAATGGAACATATTTCAAAGGATGCCACATTTGCTCGTTCAGTGACAATGGTTAAGCATACGAGTCTGTACTCGAAAGATGGATTTCCAAGAAGTAACACTATGTAATGGAGACCAGTTAAAACAACTAGAAAAGTGGTGCTGTAGAATCATGAATGTGTTTATCATGGGAGCAGGCCGTTCAGCCCAACATGTCCACACCAATCAGTGGGCCTTCTTCCATATTAATACTATTTCCCAGCATATGTTCTATAGTGTTCAACTGCGCATCTAGACACTGCTTACATTTCATCAGTGAGCCTGCTTCAACCACTCTCTCCTGAAGTGCATTCCAGGAACTTGCCACTCTCTGGGTGATGAAGATCCTCCTCAGATTCCCTCTAAATCTTCTAGCTCTTACCCTAAATCTACAGTACGTCCTCTGGTTGTGTCTACCTCTGATATGGGGAAGCTTCAGCAGTCTATCCTCATTACACCTATCCTAGTTGTATGTACTTCAAACATGTCCCCTCTTAACCTCCTCGGGCTGCAGGTAGAAGATACCTGGTTGCTCTAGTCACTCCCCGTCTGTTTTTGCTTTGAAAATGCTGGTAGATCCTGTCTCTCAGAATCCTCTCCTATAACTTACCCACCACTTATGTAAGATTCACTGGTTTGTAGCTCCCTGGCTTCTCATTGTGGACTTTCCTAAACAGAAGTACATTAGCCCCCTTCCAGTTTTTCGACACTTATCAAATCGTACAAATATCTCTGCCAGTGTCTCTGCAATTTCTCCCGAGCTTCCCAATGTTCTATGAGATATTTCATCAAGTTCTGGGGATTTATCTTCCTTCAGCATCTCCTCTTACGTAATATCCACTTTCTTCGAGACTTCATTATTAACTTGCCCAAGTTCCCTCATATCCATGTCCATCTCCAGAAATGAAATGCATACCGACCAGAAATTAATATTTTAAGAGGCATCTTTTCAATGTGGAGAAGGACATGATATGAGGGAAGATAAGACACAAAAAGCTGGAGTAACTCAGCTGAACAGGCAGCATCTCGGGAGAGAAGGTATGGGTGATGTCTCAGATCGAGACCTTTCTTCAGACTGAAGAAGGGTCTCGCTCTGAATCATTGCTGGTCAGCATCCACCCGCACCTTCATCAGTTTGCCCCCTGGCAGTGCAGGCCGGACGGTGTTAAAAGCACTTGAGAAGTCAAAAAACGTGACTCTCACAAAGCTTCCCGGCTTATCCAGGTGAGCATAGGAACATAGAGCAGGTGGATGATGGCATCCTCAACCCCCATCTTTGAGAAGGGAAGCAAACTGCAGGGGGTTTAATCCGTGGTCACACGTGAGTGAGCACCAGCCTCTTCAGCGACTTCATGATGCGTGAAGTCAGCGCCACCGGTCTGTGGTCATTGGCAGAGCTGGGGCGAGTCCTCTTTGGTACAGGAACCAGGCATGATGTCTTCCACTTCACAAGAACCCTCTCCAGGCTCAAGCTCAGGTTGAAGATATGCTGGAGTACTCTGCATAACTGGCTGGCACACGTCGTCCCAAGTACCCTCGGGATGACACCATTGGGACCCTTGGCTTTGCGAGGAGGCAACTAGTAAACTAAACTAGTAACTAGTTAACTAGAAAATGCAGACATTAAATGGCACATGAAAAAAATAAGTGGTGTTAAAGATTGAAAGGGCAGTCGAGGAAAGGCTTTTACCAACAGAAAGAGATGTAACAAGGCGAAAGAGATCATAAAAAAAATCCCTAGAAGGCCGACATGCGATATTTGAAGGTCCCAAAAGTAGCTTAACAAAGGAGTGAACAGCAAGGAATGATACAAAGGAAAAGGAATGGATGATTATCACTGGAGCAGAGGAAGCCAGAATAAGTGAGACGGTGACCATATTATGTGTGTGAAGGGTTTGCAGGGCAGAACACAAAAGAAAGTAATAGAAATAATATGATAATAGAGACAGCAGCAGTTTAGTTTAGTTTAGAGATACATCGTGGAAACAGGCCCTTCGGCCCATTGAATCCGCGCCAACCAGCGACCCTCGCACATTAATAGTATCCTACACACACTGCGGACAATTTGCATTTAAACCAAGGCAATTAACCTCCAAACCAGAAAGAATGGGATGGAATTGAAGTTACTTTGCGACAGCTGGAATAAAGTACTTTCAGCATTTCAATTCTTGCTCTATCGTATGTCTTTTAGACCTGTAGCTCCGTTGAGGCGAGCCAGGCCAACGAGTCATCGTCCAGGTCAATCAGACCTCGTTCACCATTCGGTGGCCGGTGTTTGGGGCAACTGGTGACTATGTGCTCCACTGTCTGTGTTGGGTCCCCACACTCACAGGAGGCGCTGTCCACGAGGCCCCACCTCTTCATCGCTACTCCATAGCGTTCGATGCCTGTCCTCAAGCGGTTGAGGGTTGTGCACTGCTTTCGGGGCAGGTCCTGGCCAGGGACGTCCATGGGGTCATCAATGTACTGGTGTAGCCGCAGTAAAGACATTGGTTTCGCTTTGTGGGCTTACGAGCCTGTAAGCTACTCGTGGAGGAGGCCTCGTAGAGGCTGTCTTTGTCTCCTCCAGCATTTCAATGTATCGTCAGAAAGCAGAATTGCTCACTGCAGAGCCAGCAGGATGAAGGAAAATAATTCTCCTTTACCTCAAACCATCACCCCAGGGCTACTCATTTCCACAAATTACCCTGTTTACAGCACTGTACAGAAATAATTGAAAACACGTTACTTCACAAATCACTGCTTTTAAATTCTCATTATATCCACCGTAGGAAATGAGGATAAAGAACAGGCCTAAAAAATAACAAAGTGTTGAGTAAGTTACCGGAACTTTTTGGTGCAACAATTTTGAAAATATTCAAACAAAGAAGCTGCAATTAGAAGCTCCTGCGGCTGCCCTTACTTTAGGGCGAATCAACATCACAAAAAAAAGGTTAAAAGGTTTCAGTCCCTAAAGTTTGGACAAATTAAACTCATGTTTTACATATACAATGAATTCAGCCAAGGTGACTTTGTTTTTTTCTGACTTTCCACCACTATGTAACTTCACACTTGCCAACAGCATTGTGCACTGTGAGAGTAGTTTCTACGGAAATTAAAAGAACACATTTATAGTTGCATGACAAACGTAGTTACTCTGGGGCAAAGAAAATAGTTTGGGAGGAAATCATTTAGCAGTGCACTAGGTGTGGATGGTTGGAAAAATCTGGGAACTATACAATTACACAGATTAATTACACCATTCTTACTGGCATTTAAAGTAATGTATTCCGTATGATGTACTTCACCCTGAACAAACAAGTATGTCAGTTTTTTCTGGCTTTTCCTGAAGTCTATTCTGTTGGCTGGATTAATCTTGTGATCTTTGTGTGGACTCTGCTTTAGACTCGCATATAGGCCACAACTACACTCTGGCTTCTTGAACGAGGGTATCTTCTCAGTGCCTGAAACACTTCCTGCTGCAGGAATTGAAGCTTCATTATATTTAAGTGCTTGCTGTTGTCATTTATTATAACTTTTGCAGATCCTGCTTAATGTCCCAAATTTCATTGCTCCCACTTTCATTCTGACTGCAAAATGGTCAACATCCCAAAAGCAAAGACACACCACGTGCACTCTTCCCATTCATTCTCCTCTTACACCATTGACTTTCTCCAACCAATGATTCTTGATCTACTGTACTGCCTTGCTCCTTCTCGCAGACTCCTTTGTTCCTGCTATTCCACAATCCATGTCTTTCGCTGCCAATTATTCTTTGTAACAATGAAGCCCAACGCTTTCCAGTGCTTACAATCATTGGCCATTTTCCTTGTACGTTTCAATAATGATAACTGCTCAAATTATTACATGGCCCAAAAGCTTAATCTAAATCCATTGCCAAGTTCTGTTTTTCTAATATGTAAACCTTTAGGAATTTGAGAAATAGAAGTAGATTATGCAATGCCTGTAATTCTGTACACTACATCTTTTAATGTGACTAGACTGATCTTTCAGCAGCACCATTTTCCTGCACTAACTTTGTAACATGTTATTTCTTAATATCCAAATATCTACTGACTTCTTTCTTGGATCTTCTCAATGACCAAGCTTTCACAGCATACATCGGTAGAGAGTTCCAAAGTTACAGTACCCTTTCCGAGAAAAGGCTTCATCTCAGTCCTGAATGGCCAACCTTTTATGTTGAGTTTGTGAGCTCTAGTTTAGATACATTCCCGTATCCAAAGCCTAAGAAGAATGTTGTTGGTTTCGATGGGATCTTTTTCTTCAAAACACAAGTGCTTAGAGACTTGGCCTGATTATTCTCTCCTCATTTGACAAACCGGCCATTCCATAAATCTACCTTCATGGTACTCCCTCTATCACAAAACAGACGGAAGAAAAAAGTTCAAATAAGAAAAAAGGAAATCAGAAAACTACCGAAAAGAAAGAAAACATACAAATTCCCCCTTAATATAGGAAAAAAGTAATTGAGCATATTATTTCATACAGCCTGTATTTTTATTCCAGACAATTTCCAATTCAAGATTTCTTCCAACATGTAAACAATTTCAAAGTTTAGAAGAAACTGCAAAAGAAATGTTCTTAAAAGACTTACTGAACGAAAGGAATAGTTTTATTGGACTTTTCCATATATCTCAAATATTAAATTAAATCACAACAATCTAATCTTATGTATAGTATTTCATGCCACTTAAGTGGATTAGAACAGTAACTCAATAGTCAAACATTGTTAAAAAACAAAACTACAATCCAATCTTTTCATTTTATAAATTACTACTTTCAAAATACATTTCTGGCTTCCCAAATACAAAATCAATGTTTTATACATTAATCTCGCAATTTTATTTTAAAAAGTCATGTTTGCCAAGTATGCTGAACATTATGCTCGAGTCCATCTTTGCCGAGGTATATTTACATGCCAATTTAAAAATTTTAAGTGGGCAAACATCACAAACAAATAACATTAGCTTATATCCTTAACTTGCATAATAAAAATGTATATCTTTCACATTTTCTATAATCCCTCTGATATGCACCATCCATCAATGCAAACTTCTGTGGGTCTTTTAACATAGACCAGACAGGATTTACAAGATGGTATAAGACCAGACAAAACCACGGTCATGGTCTTCTTTGAATAAGTGGCCGAACTGTAATCTTCACATTCAATTCTGACAACCTCTCCAGGATTAACATGGTCACAGATTTATGTATTTATAGTATTACACCACAAGAGGCCATTACTGTGCTCTGCAACAGGCATTGGTGGGCTAAGAAAAGGTGATGCTGTTTGTTGACATAAAATATGACACCAAGCATTTTAGTGTTTTGTTTCTGTTGCAACATCAGACTTTGTAGAAAGATGACATCAGCAGGAAAACAATCATTTCACATGTTCACTGTGCACCACGTATAAATGTAAATGTCAGGGGACTAATTGGGATCAGGTTGAGTACTTTCAGTTCTGGGAAGACACCAGGAGATGGATGTGACCTGCTGCCAGCCAAACCTATTCTTTCCGTTTGAAAACTAGCACTGTTACGGTATTTCCAGTTGTCCCTCCAAAATGGAATCGAGATGTTGGCAGTTCCTCCAGCAACTCAAACCCTGCAACAAAACAAATAGATAGAGCATTTTACTGTCACGACACATGGCTGCTATATTACAGATGATTACACCCCCATGAAAGTCACAGCAACTCTCCAAAACATACATCGCCACTACATACTGTCACAGTGGCCATGCCGATAGCGCTGCTGCCACACTGCTTCTGAGAACAGGCATAAGCTTGATGGGCTGAATGGCCTCTGCTTATGTTATGAGGAAAAAATAAATTATATTGAAGCGACTTTGAAATGGTCTGGACTAAGCTGATTGCAAGATATGGACGTTCAACAGGAATGCGTAAGAATACAAGAGGCTGCAGAAAGCGGTGGACTCAATCTGACCCATCACAAGCACAGCAAAACATCCCACCATATAAAGCATTGACGTGAGGGGCTGCCTCAAGAAGGTGGCATCTATCATCAATGATCCACATCATCTGGGTAAGTCCCTCTTCTGCTGTCAGGCAGAAAGTACAGAATCCCAAAGTTGCAAATCACCAGGTTCAGGAATAGCTACTTTCATGAACTGCCAAATTCATGAATTGGCCGACACAACCCTAATCTTACCAGGGCAACGGAACACTACGGACCTTGCACTACCATGGACTTGGCATGGACTTGGTGGGCCGAAGAGCCCGTTTCCATGTTTTATCACTAAACTACACAAAACACACACTTGATTGCTACTATGTCATTGTTACTATACAATGTATTTGTATACATTGTGTACGCAAGCAAAGAATCTCACTGTGCCTGGTCACATGTGACAATAAAGTGGTCCTATTCCTATCCATCACTCCAAACTTTCAGACAGTCATATAGTGTGGAAGCAGGCCCATCAGAGCCCAAATTGCCCACGCCGACCAACTTGTCCCATCTACACTTGTCCTACATGCCTACGTTTCGTCCATATCCTTCCAAACCTTTCCTATCCATGTACCTGTCCAAATGTTTCTTAAACATTGCTTCAACTACTTCCTCTGCAATTAATTCTATATACCTACCACCCGTTGTGTAAAAAGGTTGCCCCTTGGGTTCCTGATTAATCTAACCCCCCCCCCCCCCCTCATTTTAAACCCATGTCCTATGGTTCTTGATTTCCCCTACTCTGGGTGAAAGACTGTGCATTTACCCTGTCTAATCCTCTCATTACCTCATACACTTCTATAAGATCACCCCTCATCCTCCTAGTTTACCACAATGTGCAGCTGGTATGCACTAAGCACTGCAGTTACTCACCTACATTGCTCCAATAACACCTCCCAGATCTGTGGCCACTACCAGCAGGAAAGAGTTTAAGAAGGAACTGCAGATGCTGGAAAATGGAAGGTACACAAAAATGCTGGAAAAACTCAGCGGGCGCAGCAGCATCTATGGAGCGAAGGAAATAGGCAACTTTTCGGGCCGAAACGTTGCCTATTTCCTCCGCTCCATAGATGCTGCTGCACCCGTTGAGTTTCTCCAGCATTTTTGTGTACCAGCAGGAAAGACACCAGCAGTAAAGACACCAGCAGCAGTGCATGGAACCAAGCAGGCTCCTCTCCAAGTCCTACCCCATCCTAACATGGATGCATATGACAAATCCTGGAACCAAATTCAGGAATTCCCTTCGCAGCAGCCCCGTGGATCGACCTTCATCGGAAGTACTGGAATGGTTCAAGGAAACTGTTCACCAGATTTTTCAAGACAATTAGGGATGGACAACAACTCCTAGACTTGCCAGCAACACCTGATCCCAAAACTGACTTAAAAAAAAAAAGATTTTTCATCTTTTATCCCAAAATAGTGTCAAACTTGGTTTGATTACGCTCCTGTGATGCACCTCACTGTTTTAGAAATAATTGCTGTTGTTGAAAATGGTGCACAGCAAAAAAGATAAAATGTCAGACGGATAAAATGTACTTCTGCAGCCAAAGTCCCTGCTGCCCTACATTTCCAGACGCACTTTGGAAACGTTAAAACTAGTCATTTGAAACAGCAATATCAACAAAGATATAATTTACCTTCATTGAAATGATTGACAAGTTCTTGTTTAGTCCAGTTACAAGATGTTATAACATACAGTCCTCCATTCTTCAGAACATTAAGCAACGATTGACGATAACTTCGTAGTTTTTCACCTGGATGGTCAAAACCGAGACTTATGGCATCAAAGGTTCCTTTGTCGATGCATATTTCATAATGGGAAAGACAAGGGAATAGATGCAAAAAGTCTGCCACCTATAGATACGGTAAAACAAAGTTAAGAATCAATTCTCAGATGCTCTACCTACAACAGTTTATCGACACAAATAATAAAAACATAGAAAATAGGAATAGGAGTAGGCCATTCAGCCCTTCGAGCCATTCAATATGATCATGGCTGATCATGCAAAATCAGTATCCCGTTTCTGCTTTTTCCCCATATCCCTTGATTCCGTTAGCCCTAAGAGCTATATCTAACTCTCTCTTGAAAACATCCAGTGAATTGGCCTCCACTGCCTTCTGTGGCAGAGAATTCCAGATTCACAACACTGGATCAAAAAGTTTTTCCTCATCTCAGTCCTAAATGGCCTACCCCTTATTCTTAAACTGTGACCCCTGGTTCTGGACACCCCCAACATCGGGACCATTTTTCCAGCATCTAGTATGGCCAATCCTTTAAAGATTGTATCTGTTTCTATAAGATCCCCTATCATCCTTCTAAATTCCAGTGAATACAAGCCCAGTCCTCCCATTTTTTCATCATATGTCAGTCCCGCCACCCCGGAAATTAACCCGGTGAACTTATGCTGCACTCCCTCAATAGCAAGAATTTCCTTCCTCAAATTACACCAAAACTGCACATAATTCTGCAGGTGTGGTCTCACCAGGGCCCTGTACAACTGCAGTAGAACCTCCTTGCTCCTATACTCAAATCATCTCGCTATGAAGGCCAACATGCCATTTGCTTTCTGCACTGCCTGCTGTACCTGCATGCTTACTTTCAGTGACTGATGTACAAGCACACCCAAGTCTCATTGTACATCCCCTTTTCCTAATCTGACACCAGTAGTAGTAGGCCCCTCTCGGTCATGACTGACCATGGGTGATGCATCCTGGTCGGATGCAAGCCTGGGCGATGTCATATGGAGGACAGGCTGTTGCCCATGCAGCACGCCCCCCCTCTCCACGCCGCTGATCGATCCAAAGGAACAGCAGGACCGTTACAGTTTGGCACCAGCGCCGTCGCAGGAGCTGCCAGAGCGAGGTTGTAGACAACGACGAACTGCCTTAGGGGCTCCAACTCCAGATTTTCTTGAGGTTTACGCCTGGAGCCTTTTCCATGACTGGATATGGCCACAAGGCAATGGAAGTTTTAAATCAGAGTTTTCCCTCTCCTAGATGGACTGCCTTCCCAGGCTGACAAACCCCAATCTGACACCATTCAAACAATAATTTGCCTTCTTGTTCTTGCCACCAAAGTGGATAACCTCACATTTATCCACATTATACTGCATCTGCCATGCATCTGCCCACTCACCCAACCTATCCAAGTCACCCTGCAGTCTCATAGCATCCTCCTCGCAGCTCACACTGCCACCCAGCTTTGTGGCATCCGCAAACTTGGAGATGTTACAATTAATTCCCTCATCTAAATCGTTAATAACTGGGGTCCCAGCACTAAGCCTTGCGGCACCCCACGGGTCACTGCCTGCCATTCTGAAAAGGAACCATTAATTCCTACCTTTTGCTTCCTGTCTGCCAACCAGTTCTCTATCCATGTCAATACCCTACCCCCCAATACCATGTGCTCTAATTTTGCACACTAATCTCTTGTGTGGGACCTTGTCAAAGGTTTTTTGAAAGTCCAGATACACCACATCCACTGGCTCTCCCATGTCCATTCTATTTGTTACATCCTCAAAAAATTCCAGAAGATTAGTGAAGCATGATTTCCCCTTCATAAATCCATGCTGACTGGACGATCCTGTTACTGCTTTCCAAATGCACTGCTATTACATCTTTAATAATCAACAAGCATTTCCCCCACTACCAATGTAAGGCTAACTGGCCTATAATTCCCCGTTTTCTCTCTCCCTCCTTTCTTAAAAGGTGGGGTTACATTGATTTACAAACAACCGTAGGTGGGAAGAGCCTCTCATTCATGTGAGACTGTAATCACACATCTCTAGAAATAATCACTCAGTTACAAACTACAATTATTACTAATACTCCAAGTTCATTTATGTAACATGATTCAATTGACTGGCATATTTGCGGTAAATGGTATAGCTTGTTAAGTGTCATTCTTAGATTTTTGGGCATATGTTTAACCATACAATAGAAGCCACATTTTACCACAAGGGCTAAAAGGTTTGATTTCAACGTGGAATAAAGATAAAATCTTGTTAAATTAGCAAAGGAATAATTATTTAATGCACGCTCATCAGTTATACTGCTGCCACATTCACCTGGTGAATGAATAAACAATCGATTTTCAGTATCTCAGATTTCCATATAATTTGCTAATCTTAATTGCCAAGGATGGTCGATGCAGCATTAATGTCAGGACATTTATTTGTTGTCAGAGCTGTAACATTTTGCCAGAAATCATCCCAACGTTCTTGTACGATCATGGAATTGTACAGATAAAAATAGCCCAGACTTCAGAGCCCAACTCCTTCAATTATCATGTTACCAGTCATTGGTTTCCGAGCAATTACTCTTTGTAACTTCATTGTCAATTACACACACAGACTTATGTTAGTTGTATTCAAAATGCTAAGCATAACTAATCAGATTGACAAATTCTCTTAAAATTAGAATGTGCGTCAACTCTCAGTCTTTTTGAACATATGAAAGAAAAATGATAACATTTTGACAGACTTCTCCACAGATATGTGAGGGACTTTAAATCTAAGTGTGATCTAAATACAAGTCAGCATTGTATCTGATACCATAATCAATGGGTAGCAAGGCAAAACTGCAAAGCGGTTTCAAAGAGTCTGCAAAAGGATTCCGATATCTTAAATATGCACAGAAAAAAATTGGCAGGTATAATATGGGAAAACATGAGTTGATCTGCTTCTGTAAGAAGAAGAATCAGACCATAGTTTAGAATGCAAGGAGACTACAGAATGAATCTGGATGTCATACAGGAAACACAGAATGTTACCTTGACGACTGGGGAGTAGCTGGGGAGGTAAGGGGAATGTTAACTTTTATTGCAAGGGGGATTGAGTACAAAAGTAGGGAAGAATGTGTACAACTAAACAGGATGTTTTAAAGAACAATGAACAACTGCAAATAGATTTAATCTCCTTGTGTAAAGGAGAAGGAAACCATTCAGCTAGGGTGTGTCGGGTTATTTCTTAGAATAGAATGGATGTCATATGATGAACTAAATGGAGTATTTAGACCGGGGACACCAGGTAATCACAAAACTAGCAAATGAGGAGACTCCAGCAATAAAACCACAACCACAGCAGATGTTACTGCCTTCATTGGGTTAGGAGGAGAAGGGGTTTTCATTTTCAATTCCGAGTCTGTTTTTTTTTTTTTAATTTACAAGGGTGGCTAATAGTAAGTTCGAGGAACTCTGAAATAACATCGATGCGTGGATAGCAAACCTATCCGTGCATCGACAAGCTATACCAGAGGCATCAAGTTTGTAAAAGTCTTGGCTCATATACTTGGTTCCTCCTCAAAGTTCTACCAGCATCCAATGCTAGTCTCCTCAAAGAGAATAAACAGCTGCATCATTCTAGACCATAGCCACCAAGTATCAGGATATAGTGAATAAAATTAGCAGCAATCTGGCATTTGCATTCAGTTCTCATGAAGGCAAGGAAGTAAACAATTTGAAGGAGTGGGGAAAATATTGGTAAAAGAAAACTTTGGCAGTGGTTCAACTTATCCATTATGATGAAGATAGACACGAAATGCTGGAGTAACTTAGGCAGCATGATTATAATATACATTATGATATTTTAAATAAGAGCTTTCATGTTAAAACATTCAAAAATCAATACCTGTATTTTCAAAGACAATAACCCTTCCTTTTCAACCACAGCTTTCGCAAGCTCCACAGCAGTTTTTGAACTGTCAATTCCAGATAGGTTGGTAAATCCAGCTTTTGCCTTAAGATAAACAAAATGTATGATATTCAGTTAAGAATATATTTAAAACATGAAATATTCTTGCTTTGGGCTATTCTTTAATCATGAAATCTGTTAGAGTGACTCCTATTATTGGATTTTTTAAATTTGAGGATTTTCTCATTTGGCATGGTCTCAATTTTTGATAATGGTGGAAATCTCGAATTTATCATTGCTGCAATCTAATTCATACTGTTCAGCAATGCAGTTTGCAACTTCCATGAAGTGAAACGTTTTGCATTATAACTCTAATGGAAAGACGCATGAGAACCACTATGAGTGACAGGACAACACAACCAAAATTTGATATCACATTGAAAATAGAAATAGTGCCAGGAGAAGACCATTTGGAAGATGTTTTACCTCAGTGTCACCTTGTTGTTTCCTACGGTATCTTCAATATTATCTCCATCTCGTGTTCTAGAGTCATTGAGTAATACAGCACAGAAACAGGCTGTCAGCCCGCAATGTATATATCAGCCATCTAGTACCGTACACGCTAATTCCATTTACAAGTAGTTAGTTTAGTTTAGTTTAGAAATTCCTCATGGAAACAGGCCCTTTGGCCCAACAAGTCCATGCTGATCATCGATCATCCATTCACTCTACTTATCCCCACTTTCTCATCCACTCCCTATGCACCTGGCAGCAATGAACAATGGTCATCAACCTACAAATCTGCACATCTTTTGGATGCGAGAGGAAACCAGTGCACCTGGAGGAAACCCATGCAGTCTCTACACAGAGAGCACCTGAGGTCAGGATCAAACCCGGGTTTCTCACACTGTGAGTAAGCAGTTTTCAGACTTTACAGATACAGCATGAAACAGGTCCCTTGGCCCACTGAGTCTGCGTCAACCAGTGATCACCCCATGCACTAGCACTATCCTACACACTAGAGACAATTTACAATTTTTTACCAAAGCCAATTAATCTGCAAATCTACTTGTCTAAGGTAGACAAAAATGCTGAAGAAACTTAGCGGGTGAGGCAGCATCTATGGAGCAAAGGAAATAGGCGATGTTTCAGGTCGCCTATTTCCTTTGCTCCATTGATGCTGCCTCACCCGCTGAGTTTCTCCAGCATTTTTGTCTGCCTTCGATTTTTCAGCATCTGCAGTTCCTTCTTAAACAAGTGCTTGTCTAGATGTTTTGAGAGTAGCTGCCTCCTTTCCAGATTCTAACTGCACAATAGGTGAAAACGCTCCTCCTCAGTTCCGCTCAAACCTTTTACCCACTTTCCCTATAAAGTGACAAAAAACGCTACTACCTTCCCTATCTAAGGCCCTCATTGGTTTGTATACCTCTGTCAGGCCCCTTTATCATTTGCGTGTCATGGAAAACAAATCCAGAATAGCTGTCTCACTTTATAACTGAAACACTCCATTCATGCAGCAACCTGCTGAATCTTGTTACCATTTTTTACATGACAACCATCATCAAAATGTGGCAACCAGATCTGTTTGTAATACTCCAGGTGTAGCTTAATAGTAAGATTAAACGAGAACTTACCAGTTTGAAGTTTGATCTGTATTTTATGAGGAGTTACGATGAGGGATTACGTGAAGAACCCGTCCAGCACGCATGCGCGACATACTTCAAAGCAGCGGTGTGGAATCACAGGAAACACAATAATTGAAATAAACATAGTAAATTAAAGGAGAACTTAAATACCAGTTGATCTCTATAATTGAGGGTGGGAGCGGAACTCCTCATAAAATACAGATCAAACTTCAAACTGATAAGTTCTCGTTTAATCTTACTATTTTACTTCGGAGTCACGTGAGTGACTACGTAAAGATTTTAAAGCTCTGTGATTTCAAACCGTGTAACAGTCCATACTTCACTCGCTGCCGAAGTCATCCAAGGGAGGAAGTATGTTATCGTAACCAAACCTGAATCTGTTTGTAAAACAACAATGGTATTATTTGAAAATAATAACAAAGAAATTAATGCTCCCCTGGGCTAAATTATATATTTTTGCAGCGTCTAAAATTCTCTCTGCAAATGAAACCGGTTTTAATGGCTTGTTGTAGAATGTTTGAAAGTTCTTCCCATGGACCACCCCGCTGTTACCAGGTTAGGTCCAGAGGCACATCCATACTGTTAGCCACCGCTGTGGATGCTGCTCTGGTGGAGTGAGATGTAAATATCGGTATCCACTCCAGCAGCTCCTAATACCTGTTTGAGCCATTTAGAGAAGGTTTGACTCGGAACCCTGACCCAGTGGCTTTTTGTGACTGACCCATTTTGTCTCCCTCGGGAATTTTAGATTGTGTTGATATATTGTAGAAGGTGAATCATGACATATAACGGTGGTCAGGTGGGTACGCCCGGAATTCCATAATGAGTCCTGAAGTTCCTGGTCTACTCTGTTTTACCAGCTCCTGAATGGTGAATGTTATTTGGTCTGGTGTTATGACCATATTGTCCAGTCTGAGTAGGTAAAAAGACTGGACCCTTATGCTGAGACTAAGCCATCAGCATGGCCGTATACAGGGTAGCTGTTTTCAAAGTAAGAAATCTGGCTGGTGGCCATCCCTTAGGTGTGTCAGGACAACGCCGACATCCCAGATCTGGTATATCTGGGTCTTGGGATTTTGAATAGAAGGTACCTCTCATTAATTTGGCCACCAGTGGACGAGACCTATGGCCTGTTTCCCTTGGTGCCTGTCTTAGATAGGCTGACAGTGCACTTCTAGCACATTTGATAGTGCTATAGTTCAGACCTTCATCGTGGCGAAGGCTGGCCAGGAACTCAAGTACATAGGTATGGTGGTTGATTAGTAGGTTGTCTCTGT
The DNA here is from genome assembly GCF_028641065.1 of Leucoraja erinaceus. Classification (NCBI taxonomy): domain Eukaryota; kingdom Metazoa; phylum Chordata; class Chondrichthyes; order Rajiformes; family Rajidae; genus Leucoraja; species Leucoraja erinaceus. Next base: position 15,842,278 of record NC_073391.1, on the reverse strand, counting down.
TCTCGAGCAGTATGTTTCCCATGTCTTATACTGTTGAGATATTGTTTCTTGGTGGTGTCGGTGAGATGCTGTCATCGTGTTCATGGTCCTATTTGTTAATACCAGGTCCATCAAAAAGTCTTTTTGGAATCTGCAACCCAGTAGGCTTATTCTGTCATGGTATGGGTGACTTACGCCTGATACAGGGTGGATCAGTAGATCTGGTCCGTGGGGAATGGTCATGGGTTTCAATGACCTCAAGGATCACTAGGAACCATGGCTGTGTAGGCCAGTCGGGTACTACCAAAATGTCCGAAGCAAAATTCATCTGTATTTTGCGTAGTACCTGACTGATAAGGTAGAAAAGGGGAGAAAACATAGAGATTAGTCCCCCCCCCCCCCCCCCCCCCCCCAGTTCAGCGACAATGTATCCATCGCTGCTGCCTCATGGTCTGGTTCCCATGCGACATACATCGGTACGTGGTGATTACAAAGAAATCGATATCTGGTGTTCCGTATTGCTTTGTAATTTCAGCAAACGCTTTGGTTTAACATGTCTGCCACAGTATTTAGCTCACCTGGTAGGTAAGTTGCTGATAGCCAAATATGTTTGACGACATACCATTACCAAATGGTGTTAATCAAATTGTCACATGATATCGATTTTATTCCGCCCATGTGGTTTAGTATAGGTCACCACTGTGATATTGTCAAATTATAAACGAACATGCAAAATGGTGCACTATTGAATAATATGCTTTTAACCCATAGAATGCACCCAACATTTCCAACTATGTTTTTTGTCCAGTGTCTGTAGTGGTGATGACTCTAGGTTAGTCCATTTACCACCTGTTCTGGATATGGGTTATTTTGTTTAAACGCTAGTACCCGAGCTCTAATGGAAAGGTCCAAGTTAAGTAGCTGGTAATGCTGCTACTAATTTCCCAATTACTCTTGCCACTTTGTCGAATGGTTGGTTGATTGTTAACCATTAATTTGTTAGGTTTGTGCCAATTATGCTGATTTTCCTTTTGGCAATGTTATAGACATGTGGGCTGAGTTAATTGAATACCAGGAAGTCCATAGTTGTGGATGATGTCAACGTAGATTTATCTGGATTGTATGACAAAGCCCAGGCTAAATACATTTTTAGTAGCTAATGCTGCTGATTTAGTTAATTCCATGGTTTTGTCTGTTGTTAAATATCATCGAGATATGCCATGACAATGTGTTTCCTTAATAGTGTCAGGGCAGGTTTGAACCTCTTGGAAAACAGTTTTGGCTCATATTTAGCCCATTAGTCAATTATTTATACTGCCATAGTTACCCCATCCAGGTAAATTTTAGGTATCTACGGTGATCTATATGAACGGGTACTGAATAGTATGCATCTTTTAAGTCGATGCCTACCATAAAGTATCTTTAGGAAATCGATGTTTGGCAGTTACAAATGTTTTCCATTAAAGTGTGTATACCTGGTGAAAGTATTCAAAGTGGTTAAGTCAATGATGGTGCGACATTCACCATCTTTTTTGTTTTTTTGGTAAATTAATACGGTTCCAAAGGTTCATATTTAGACTTCTTTATGACCCCTTTGTATGTCTTCTCCAGTTCAGCTTGTCCCTCATGTTTTCCTTTTTAGTGAGAGGGTAAAAACCCCTTTGGGGTGCATGCTGAACTGGTGGCAAGTTTTTCTTAAATTCAAATTTTTATCCTTGAATACTTTTGGAATATAACTACCAAGTGTGATAGTTCTTCATGCTTCCAAAACCAGGTGTGGTGTCCTCCCCCTCCCCCTGTTAGCACAGTCCCCTCACCTTTTATGTGATGGTAGGAACCATACTCACCTACCTCCACTGATGTTTAGTGGCATGTTCATTTCTTCGGTTTCTGGTTCCTTGTCTGTCGGGGTGGTGTTGTTGGGGGGTGGCGCATTTTCCATGGGGCCCGCTCTGGGCCCTGTCCTGAAAAACTTGCGGGGATGGCATGCGGACCCCGAGCTTTCACCAGTACCATGAAGAAGACGCCTACTGGTGGACGCATGGAGGTACTGCTGTCTGGTTTTGTGTGGTTTGCTCATTCCAGGACCTGCCCACATGAGGCCGAATATCTTGGACACTTCGTCCAGTTTTTAGGTTTGATTTGGTAACTTTGCCAGATAGCAGGATCTGTGGTTCTGAGGTCGGCGTTCTCACAGTCCTGTGAATTTTTTAGGTTGAGGGCAGGTTTTATGACTTCCTTCCAGAGGTTGCGGATCACATACTGTGTTGAACAGTAGGGTCAGGTGTTTTGCCATACTACCCTGCCCCTCTGGAATGAGCATGCAAAATGATAGCCAACGTCAGGGGTATCAATGTTGCAAATTAAGATTTTGGGTTTTAAATGCCCTGCTCAATGTACCCCCAATGTACCCAGTAGGCACTTTGAGCAAATGCAATTTTGGGGAGGCGTGATAAAGTCCAACGCCTCATGACTACCTGTCTTGGAGAGGTTTTTTAAAGGACAGGTAGTAAGCTGGCCGCCAGATTAGGCTGTAACGGCCATCTCGCTCGTGGTGTAGCCACGTAGCGGTATCTCACACCCAGCAGCTCTTCCTGGTCCTGTACCTCAAGCATACTCCTGATGTTGTTCAGCCTGTGACCCCTCTTCTTGACCAGCCCATCCCTGGTCGCCAACAATCCCCTCTGATGAGGGAGATGTGATGGCCAGTGGTGTTAGTGCACGGGAGCGGGAGTGTTGTGCTCCCTTGGCGAGCTTGCCCCAGCTCCCGAGGCAAGTCTCACTGGAGTTTTTACTCCATGACCTTTCTCTAAGGCTTGGAAACAGACACTTTCTCGCTCTCGGGCGGTAGTTTGAAGTGCTGGCTCTCTGAATGAGCCGGCCTGTCCGTCTTCCATGTGTCTGTCACCAGCCCGCTGCGACTGGTTGCCAACTTTGCTCAGGCGGCTGCCTCTGTTGTTGTTGCGGCGAGTCTCCTTGTCGGAGTATGCAGGGATTACCGGCCGGTCTGTATCTTGATTTGCCTCCAGCCCGCTGCTGTTGGTCAGGCAGCGCTAGTGGGCTGGGCTGGGCTCGGTACCCGTGACTGTGAACCGCAGCGTGTGCGGTTCAGGTGCCGCCTCTCGCCCCATTCACTGATGGAACGCTCCTTCCCTGGAGTCGAACGGGGGCGGTTTTCCTCTGTGCTGCTTTGCTCCAGTTTTCCTCTGGTGCACAAAGAGTAGAAAAGTTTGTGAATCCGAACCTGTGGGTAAGTACTTACCTAACGGTCCGTTCTTTCAAGCTTGTAGCGGGAGCGCCCGTACTCCCGTTCGTCGCTGTTGCACTGCGTGAACGCTCATGTCGCGCATGCGTGCTGGACGGGTTCTTCACGTAATCCTTCCACGTGACTCCGAAGTAAAATTGACATTTTATAATGTAACATTAGAGTAAGTCCTCATTATAATGGACCATTGAGGGGGGAGGGGGTATGGTGTCTGTTATTGACGATCGTCCATGAAACTGTGGGAGGTTATGACCTAGTTTAACCCAAGGCCAGGTAGGAAGAAGTGCGGTGCCTGGGGAGTGTTAAAAACATGGGGAATTCACATGCGAGGTGGCATAGAGCCCCTGGCCACACACGTGGTGCGCCAGGGACGGGCCCGGTACTTACGGCACCTTCCTGCTACCGCAACTGGAAGCACGCCATGCGGCGCCAGCTCAACGGGTAACCTGGCAGAAGCAGGGTGCAGGTAATGGGAGCCTCACACCCGTTACCAAGCGACCAAGCATGCGTTGCCAGGGCTATGCAGATGCAGGCATGCACTGCTTCTACACCCAACACTGTGGGACCGTTGCATTATTGCAGCCTCTGCAAACCCATGCGCACTGCAATGCTCTTCAAGAGTGTTGCACTGCATGCTCTCTCCCCACTGCCACCTTTCTGTTGCCCTACGCTGCACTGCACGCCGCATGCCAACCGCTACCACAAGCAGATGCATCGGTCCACCATAACTGTGATACATTTTAAAGAGATCCATAAAATGTGGGTAGACTGCTCCAAATTACCATTAATCGGCTAATGAAGGCAAGTATCCCATATGCTTTCATCACAAACTTATTTACCCGTGCTGCCATCATCAGAGATTTTTGGACGTACCCCGAGGTTCCTCTGTTCCTCAATATTTGCTTGAACATTAACATTCTTTATATATTTCCTATCATTAGTTCTCCCAAAGTGCACCTTGCCCATATCAGGATTGAATTCCATCTGCCATTGCTCTGCTCATCTTACCAACTGATCAATATCAACCTGTCTGTAACTCTGTATCCTCCGAGTTTTTTTTTAAACTAACCTCTTGTGTGACAGTATCACAGACCTTCCGAGTGTCCAAATGCTCCCACAGACCTTCCGAAAGTCCAAATGCTAGTTACAAAAAATTATATTTGTCAAATATGCTTTTCCTTTCATTAATCCATATTGATTTTGCCCAATTCTATTATTATTTCCAGGTGCACTGATAATGGGCCCCCGCATTTTCTCTACTACTGATGTCAGGCAAAACTTGTTTGTAGGTCCCCATTTCATATCTCCATATTTTCTTAAGTAATAGTGTTAGATCTGTATCTTTTAATCTGTAGGAATTATACAAGACGGGATACTGAGTTGGATGATAGCCATGATTTTAATGGCGATGCAGGCTCGAAGGGCCGAATGGCCTACTCCTGCACCTAATTTCTATGTTTCTAAGACTTGATAGGATTTTAACTTCTTTACCAATTTTTCCAAAAATCTAGATCATCACTTCTTGGGGATATAGTGGCTTTCAGTTGTACTGATTTCTTTGTTCATTAATGCTAATTTCCTTCAGCCGTATTGCAGATCTCTTGGAGTGTATTTCCAGGTTTGTTTTAATGTCCTCTTCCATAAAAGAGGGGCATGTAATATGTGCTTAAATTCTCTATTATTTCCCTATTCCCTAAAAATATAATTTTTCCTGCTTCATTCACATTAACTTGTGTTTCACCGTTTCCCTTTTACACATCAATTTGAAGTTCTTTCAGTCTGTATTTTATATTCCTCATTGGACTACCTCATTTACTACTTTTCCTTTCTGTTGAGCATCTTGTGCATCTTTTGGTGAATTCTTAAATGTTCATGATCCTCAGTCTTAATCTACTTTCTGCCAACATTATAGGCCCTTCCTTAAGATCCACTATTGACTTTAACTTCTCATTGCCATGGTTGAATCGCCTTTCCTGGTGTTGTTTTCACCTTAAAAGGCAAATGGTGTCATAATTCTTTAATGTTAGCTATTGCTTGCTTTGTGTCATACTTTTAACATAACTTTTCAATCTATTGTTGCCAGTTTATGCCTCATGTCTTTGTAGTTTTCTTTGTTTAGACTAGATACCGATTGAAATAAATCACTCTCACTGTCACGTAAGGTTCTATCACATTCTGAGAACTCTTCCCTAAAGGCTTCTTTAACCATAAGATTATTTAGTAACCATATCTTACTGGATAATAAAAGATCTAAAATACACAATTCCTCCGTCAGTTCCTCATACTAATTTCGAAAAACACCTTCTTTATGCTTATGCAGCATTCTTATTGATCCTCTAGAGCTTCTGGGAACATTCTAAACATGCTATAATTTTATTTATATACCTAGAGTCCACACGCATCCAACAATGCTTTCAACCTGTTTGAACTATTAACAGCTAAGAATAAATATATTGCCCCAGCATGTGATCGCATACATGTAGAAGTGAGCCCTCAATAGGACAAGGTAGACATAAAATGCTGGAGTAACCCAGCGGGACAGCAGAAGGGTCTGAACCCGAAACATCACCCATTCGTTCTCCCCAAAGATGTTGCCTGTCCCGCTAAGTTACTCCAGCATTTTGTGTCTATCTTCGGTGTAAATTAGCATCTGCAGTTCCTTCCTACACACAAATTGGACTATCAGATTGCATAGTCAGCAAATCAGTGACTGAAAACGGACTTGAAAAATGGTATTCAAAATATTGCGCACAATTTGCATCTTGATGGAATTCATTACCTACAGAGGTTTCAAAGCACTTTACAGAGTAGTGGATAATAGTTAAACTCCAAGCAGTGGGTGGGGGGAAAGAGGGACAGGAAAATGGTTAGAGTACCAACTTAAGGATAATAAAGCAGAAAATGAGAATGAATGTTCAAGTGGGTAGGGGCAGGACAGTCAAAGGAATTATAATTGTCAGCACAACAATGAACACAAAATAAACCAATGTTAAATGATCAGAACATGAGGACAAGATAGCCTAAGTACTTAGAGCGCAAAATGACAAGAATAACAGACTTGCAGCTAATTGCAATAAAAAGCGAATTCATCTTTCGATAAACCATACCGACTATGAAAACAAAGGCCATACAAAAGTGAGAACGTGACTGAGGTAAATTAGATTTCACTTGCATATTTTTACATACATATATACTTACTAGCTCAACTAAAAGTACTCCATTTCCTGTCCCAACATCCAGCAGGGCAGCATCCTTTGGAATATTTTGCTTTTCGATCCATTTTAGGATGCGATCCATACTTTCTTCACCAAACCTATAGGATAATGGAGAAACAAGGAACTGCATATGTTAATTTACAACACAAAGTGCTGGGGTAACTCAGCAGGTCAGACAGCATTACCGGACGACATGAACAGGTGACATGACAGATTGGGACCCTTCTTCAGACTGATTGTGGGGGGGAAGGGGCAAAGACAGAAAGAAGGAAGGAGAGGCAGGGCAAAGCCTGTGGAGTAATAGGTTGACACAGGTGGGGGAGGCAGGGGGAATTGGTTGGCAGATGGTTAGACAAGGCCAAAGATGAAAAGTCAAAAAGGTGTGAAACAAAGACAGAAGTGCGAATTGTGAAGTCAGGGGAAGGAATATAGGTGTAAGGGGAGAAATGGGAGAGCATCCAAATGCGGGATGAACGGTGGGGGAAAGAATGAAGGCTATGACTGTTGCGGATTGATTAATACATGCAGAGCTAAAAATTTGTCATGGATCGAATTAGGAAACAAATTTCTCAAACAAGTGGATTAATGTCAGCAGGACACCAATATTAAATAAAACAATAAGTTTATTAAGCAACATTTATTGCTAACCAATCTTGAAGATGTTCATTTTATTAAATGGAAGGCACTGAATGGTCACAGGGATTTCAGGAGGAAGTCACCCACTAAGACTTCAGGCTGAACATGGTAGCAAATTGCCATCAGCATTTATGCTGAGCCCCATAGTCATGGAGGATAGGCTTGTTCTCAAAATGTCCTCTTCTCATTAAGCACTTAATTGTCTAACACCTTCAAGATTCAATATAACAGGGCAGTGATTTGATCTATTTGTTGTATCTGTTTATTGCATGCTGTTATGGCCATTTCGCATGCATGTCGTCCTGAACTGCAGTTGAGCCTGCCATGAACTTTACTTTCCACTATCACTGGTGCTCGCTGGTATCACTGGTGCTGCTCTTGGCTTGCTCCCTGCATGTCTCATTGGATGGGGGTTGATGGTTACGGTAGACCGAAGGATATTCCAGGCCATGAAGTTTGAGATGATGGTGGAGGACATTTATGTTCCTGCTGATGATCGACTGTGCCTCACGAATGGCCAGTTATGAGCTACCCCTATGTCCAGATTATCCTCCACCCGAAAAGTCGCCAATTCCTTCTCTCCGTAGATGCTGCCTCACCCGCTGAGTTTCAACAGCAATTTTGTCCATCAGTCTGACGAAGGGACTCGACCCGAAACGTTGCCAATTCCTTTTCTCCATAGATGCTGCCTCACCTGCTGAGTTTCTCCAGCATTGTTTGTCTACCTTAGATTTTTCCAGCATCTGCAGTTCTTTCTTAAACATCCTATTTATCATGATGGTTGTGCCGCACAAGAGATGTGTATTCACCACAAACACATGACTTAACCCCATTAAACTTGTGAGGTGGTTACTCCCACCAGTGTCATGCACTACAACAGATAGATTGATAAAATAAAGTCAAAGTTTATCCTTTTCATTGGTTCACTCACTATCAGCTTCACTTTCTATCCAATAGCTATCTTTCAAGGCTCAGCCAATTTGCTCAATGATTATGGTCATGGAGGTTCCCCACCCCAAATACATTCTGGGCCCTTTCTATGTTTGTTGAACTTTTCACTGATTCATCAGCTCAAGGAGAGCTCTGGTGACCAGGACATGCTTCCTTTGTCCATGTTTGACCTAATGTCATAAGACTTGAAAGGGTCTAGATTCAATCCCAAAGACTTCCAAAGTCACTCATACCATGTGTACCACTGTACCTCATGGGTCTGCCCTACCAATGGGCAGAACACACCCTGCAATTGTTAAAGGAAGAGGCATTGCTGGATTTTAATATATTTCATCCCATTTTGAAAAAAATGGTTTTATTTAAATTGAATAGCTAGCAGAGATGGTGGGTTGGGGTAAAGTGAGATAATGTTGTTGAATTCATTTTGATTCTTACCAGACCCCACTCGTCTCTCCTGATGCACGAAACCACTCAAGTTCCCTTTCATAAGCATGATCCCAACTGCAAATAGAAAACAGAACAAAACTTCTCAAATTTAAAACTGAAATCAAATTTTCACATCAACATATCAATGTCATTAAAAGCTTTTTTGTTTGAAAAAAAAGTACTCGGGTTGCATCTTCTAAAAAATTATGTTATTATGCAGTTTGGAAGAATCCATTTTGTTTTTAATAATGGCCATATATTTGATTATTGTTATTTACCAATTTACCTACCCCTCCGGCTTCAACACCATAATCTCAACCAAAATCATCTACAACTCCTGGACCTAGGAAGTCAGCTCCCACCTCTGCCACTGGATCCTCAACCTTCTGATCCACAGACCACAATTAGTGAGGATAGATGACACCATCTCCCCCATAGCAATTCTCAACAAGGATGCATTCTCAGTCCCCTGCTATACTCCCGATATCTTTGCGACGATGCGGCCAAATTCTACTCAAACTCCTTCTACCAGTTTGCAGATGACACCACTGTGATGGGCCAATACACGAACAATCGCAAGACAGAGTACAGGAAGGAGATGAAGTATTGAGTAACATTGGGTCGGGACAACAACCTCTCTCTCAATATCAGAAAGATGAAGGAGCTAGTTATCAAGTTCAAGTAACATGGTGGAGTACATTGAATTGAATTCTTTATTGTCACATGTGACAAGTCACAGTGAAATTCTTGGCTTGCATACCCAAGGTCCAATTAATCTATACATAACTAACACTCTGATCTTGTTATCTTCTGGTTTGCGCGGTCTTTCTATTTGCTCAAAAACAGTTTGCAATAGTGCTACAATTTTTCACCATTCACTCACCGTTCTCCTGTGCTGCGAGTGTACCAAGTTTCGTTCCGATCGGTTGAAAGTCGTAAAGGTTGGCGAGGTTTAAAAATCTTAAAAAACGCGCGTGTGCAGGTCGATCTCTTCTCCTGCCAGTCAGCGCTGCACTGATTAGTTTCTTCCCCTGCCACTCCCCAGGTTGGTCCGCCCCTTCCTGCGCCATCGCGTCTTTACTGGAGCTGAGGATGGCCGGCAGAGGTTTCCAACCGGACACAATTTTCGGAGGGGCCCGAAGCGACCCCAAGCAGCCCAGTGTCGGAGACCCGACCCAGCCCAGCGTTGGAGCACCTGCCCAGCCCAGCGTGTGAGACCCAACCCAGCCCAGCCCAGAGTCGGAGACCCAGCTCAGCCCAGATTTGGAGGCCAAGCCCAGCCCAGAGTCAGAAACCCAGCCCAGCCCGGAGTCGGAGATGTCGCCAAACGGAAAGCGGCGACTGAACCCTGCGGAGAATGAGCAGCGACCGCTGTGGGTCCCCATCGCACCGACAAATCCGGCCACTACCATTCTGGTCCCCCTCGCTGGCTCCTCCCCCATGATGCCCCCCTCTCTCCCATGGCTCTTCCCCAGCCTTTTCCCCAAGCTCACCCCCTTTCCCCCGCCCACACACCCCCTCCGCCCGCACAACCCAAACCCAGCCTGTCCCCACAACCTCTCGTCCCCACAGACCCCAACCCCGGGCTCCTCCAACCCAGGCACAGTTGGCCACTGGTTTCGTCAACTCGCGAGGCTCCACCTCCAACCCGTGAGGCCTGGGCTCCGGCATCGTGGAAATGGTTGAGAGCTTCAAGTTCTTGGCTTAAATATTAGAAACAAAATGCCCAGGACCAACTGCACTGAAGCGACAGCCAAGAAGGCACAGCAACCCCTACCTGATCTCCCGGTGTCTCAGCACTTCAACTCCCCCTCCCATTCCAAATCCGACCTTTCTGTCCTGGGCCTCCTCCATGGCCAAAGTGTGGCCCACCAGAAATTGGAGGAGCAGCACCTCATATTTTGCTTGGGCAGTTTATACCCCAGCTGCATGAACATTGACCTCCAATTTCCGGTAGCCCTTATTGTCTCCTCCCCTTCTCAGCTCCCCCTCAGGCCAGAAACAGTTCAGCATGCCCTAATTGCATGTAGGAGATATGAGACAGAAAGAGGAATTATGACCAGTGAAATGAAGAAAATTGGAGTGACAGAAATATCAGTAAAGAACATTCTGGAGTGTGGAGGGAAAGGAAAAGGAGTAAAGGTGTTGTTTGATTTCTTGAGGGCCTCCGGCCTTATAAAAAGGAAATCATGTAAAGACATGAATACTGTGGAATGAAGCCAGAAGGTGACAGCAATGCAGCATTGCGGATGCCGGCTGCCGTAAAACTCCAAAGAAGAAGAAGAAGAAGAAGAAGAAGAAGAAGCTCCCCCTCAGCCCTCTGGCTCCTCCTCTTCCTTTCTTCTCCCCCCCCCCCCCCCCCCCCCCCCCCCCCCCCCCCCCCTACATCAGTCTGAAGAAGGGTTTCGGCCCTACACGTTGCCTATTTCCTTCGCTCCATAGATGCTGCCGCACCCACTGAGTTTCTCCAGCACTTTTGTCTACCTTCGATTTTCCAGCACCTGCAATTCCTCTCCCACCCCAGTCATTCTTTTTAATCCCTGGTCCTATTGAGAAGAAGATACAGAAGCTCAAATTGCACACCACCAGACACAGGAACAGCTTTTACGTCTATGTTATTGGGATTCTGAATGGTCCTTTCATAAGCTAGGGTACAGTTGACTTATAATTCGTTGCAGACTTTGTCTCTGGAACTGGTGCTATACAACACTGAGAATTATATTCTGCAGTCTGTATCATTCTCTTGGCTCTACCTATTGTACTTTAGTTTGGCATGATAGATTTACATATGGTATTATCTGATTTTGTGGGATTGTGGAAGAACTGAGCTCTTCTTCCAAAGAATCGAAATCTACTCCAGTGAAGTTTCCCTTTTCCGCTAGGTTAACTTGTTTTTTTGGTGATATGAACATGTTTTGAAGGGAAAATAACAGAATGGTGGATCACAATAGTTAACCTTGTAAACAAGTATACATGACTGACCTTAAATTTATGCTATTAAAAATTAAGTAAAATATTGCATCCTGTGGGTCTGCAGAACAGTCTCTTGCTTGACTGTTCTCCTTGTCTGACAGGTTATTGTGAATAAAGAAAACGTTAACTGTCACTCACGTCTCATGTAAATTATTCCGACAATTTGATTGGCTAGCATGCACATTTTTTAACTGTATATTGCCACATGGCAATAATAAACCTAAACCAAAATGTTTAAAGGCAAAAACCTCTTTCCATGTCTCAAGAGCAGCTTCTTGGCAAGAGTGGGCATTGGTAAAATTCACTACAACCTACATGCAATAGAACATCATTTGCACAGTCAGAGATATGGAGCTACATAGCAAAGAAGCAGGACCTTCAGCCCAATTCATCCATACAGGCCCAAATTGCCTAACTGAGCTAATCCCACTTACCTGCACCTGGTACTTTTCCCTCCAAACCTTCCTTATACATGTTGCTGTCCTGTGTGTCTTTTAAGTGTTGTAATTGTACCATCTCTACCCTTTCCATACACACCACCCTCTGCGTGAAAATGTTGCCTGTTAGATAACTTGTAATCTCTTTGCCCTCTCAATTTAAACATATGCCCTCTCGTTTTCGATGCCTCTACCCTTGGCAAGACGTATACATGCCCCGCATGATTTTATAAATCTCTAGCAGGCCACCCCTCAGCCTCCTACGCTACAGGGAAAAGGGGTCGTCTATCCAGCTTCTCCAAATAAACATTCCACTCCCGGCAAAATCCTTGTAAATGCCCACTGCACATTTCCCGGCGGATTGCAATGCTTAACCCTGAGGGGAGTGCTCGTGTTACGACCGAAGTTTAAACTGTATTTGACAAGCCGGTGGCTATCTCTGCGGCTTGCCCCGCCACTTCAAAGGGAACCGATCCGTCACAAATCAATCAGGTCTTTTAAGACCTGGGTTTATCACTGGGTAATTTAAGACATAGGTCTTTTATAATCATAAGCTCTCAGACTCTCACGCGAACGCGTTAAATTGAAGGACCGTTATCCAGTAGTAATTTCACTATTGCAAATGAATTAAAAAAAAATCTAGGAATAATACATACTACTCTTTTGTTCCTAAGTTGGAAGGTTCGAAGTCAATTTTCGACGAGGACTGTTCTTTATTTGTGTTTTGATCCTTCCTGACACAGCCATCAGGACATCCATCCTCCATGGCTTATTGACCCAGGAAGTCGTCGAATCCATTCATTCCAGTGAAGTGTCGCCTGGAAACAACGTGCGACATGCAGGGAGGCTGCCATGTTTTTGACTGGCGATGGTCACGACAGACTGCGCTAATATTGAAGATGGACACGAATCAGTCAGGAATTTGGTCCTTACGGTCGACTTGAGGTCTCCTTGCGGGGCGGAGCCACTTGACCCGCTGACCCAGAGCTTCGATCCCCTTTCATTCCAGTGGCGAAAGCGGCACAGGCAGCGGGGCGGAAGCGGCACAGGCAGCGGGGCGGAAGCGGCACAGGCAGCGGGGCGGAAGCGGCACAGGCAGCGGGGCGGAAGCGGCACAGGCAAGCGGCACAGGCAGCGGGGCGGAAGCGGCAGGGGCTGCGGGGCGGAAGTGGAACGCTTGCAGCGGTCCGAGCGTGAAACGGAAGTGCCCGTGACGCGGGGCGGGGGTGGGAAGGCTGGAAAAAGATGGCCGCCTCCGTCTCGGGCTACACTTTCAGTTCTCTGGTCTATCATCACGCAAACAGCCCCTCGGACCACGTACGTACCGGTGATGGGGTAACCGAGCAGATCTGTCGGGAGCTCAGACGCCGTGTACTTGTGGCCAGTGGGTGTTTTGGGCTGCGAGGAGGATGAGCCTCTGGCTCCCGTCGCCTGGACCCAGGCCTTGTCCCCGGCTGGAGGCTTCGCTCTCTTCAACAATAAGAGTTGACATCGAAGTACCTCGCATCGGTGACAGGGCGCAGGTCGGCCGGGTACCCGCCGCTACACTTGCTTCGGCAAGAGATTACCGAGCGTTGGATTGCAGGCGTGAATCCGCTTTAGGAGTCATTGGGTGGGGATGGAGCCACTTCTCGAACCACTTTCTGCTTTTTTCCCCCCTGTGAAACCTATCTGCACCTTTGAAGTCAAAGTTTTAAATTTAAGACATTTTCGGTGGAGTTCTAGTATGTGTGGCAGATACAAACCGTTGAAACTTTGTAGAGGTTTAGCTTTACTGGATCATGTCCGGGTAATTTCTCCTTAAGGTTAATTTCTTAATATACAAACCGTTGCAAAATAATGAACTTTGTGTATATTAGCATTTTTGACATTGTATATTTTTAGTCAAATGTCAACAGGAACAAACCCAGGATTCTATTCTGATGATGAGTGTGGTTTTGATTGGGTACAAAAGCATGTTGTTTTCCCAAATGATGTACGTTGAATTCACAGCTTTTAAACAACTGAATTTGCAATGTTTTCCCAACTCCATCGTTGGAGTCATTTTCCTTGTATTGGCTTGCAGTCCTATTTTTAATTTACAATTGTTTTTCTTTCCTAGTTTGTTTTAACTAACTTGTTTTTCTACAGGAAGGATTCCTTTTGGGTGATGTAAAACAACTTGAGACTTTCAGTATTAGTGATTCACATATCAGCAACACGGAGCTGCTGCAAGTTATAGGTAAGCCTTTTGTTTCACACTGAAAATAATTGCATTTTGTTGCTCTTAATTTGATACTAATCATCTAAAATGTAGTCATCAGAGTAATGGCACAATTGCTATGGCCGTTCTAATTAAGGAATATCTCATTTCAAATAACATACAAATTCTAATAAAATGTTTAAGAAAGAACTGCAGATGTTGGTAAAATCGATGGTAGACAAAATGCTGTAGAAACTCAGCAGGTGAGGCAGCATCTATGGACAGAAGGAATTGGCGACGGTTCAAGTCGAGACCCGCAATACAAAATGTTGTAATCTCTTCTCTAATAAAACATTGTAGAAGTTTTGAAAATTAAAGTTGTGGGGGAATGGATGGCTCCAAATATCAGTTTACGTACAGTTAAACAAATCTCTATTTAAATACCTCTGACATGTTATTTCAAATATAAAATTGGCCAGATGTATGTAATGATCAAATTGTCAATTGTGGAATGATTACATGGTAGCAGCGATTTGTAGTATTTGTTCCTATTAAAAATACCTGATTCCATCAAATAAGTGTAGGAGAGAAAGGATATAATGAGTTATCAAAGTGGGAATTAAGATATGTTCATAGATTTGTTGTACATTTCTGCTGTAATTTGTCCTGTTTACAGTTGTCAGCGGTGTGTTCATTTCAAATATACCCACGGTTATTATTTTATCAATACATTATTTCAGAAATGTTGCATTTTGCTATAGATTAGTGATATATTTAAGGTGGTAACTGCAGTACAAATACAGAGTTTTACTGTGCAATAAAAAATTGTGATTAATATTAGGAAGATTTATTGTTTCCATATTAGAACTATAAACCTTGAACTTTATTTGAAATTGGTATTTGATCAAGTTTAATCCACATTTGAAAAGGTCTTAATTTGTATTTTGCTGCAAAAGTTAAGAAAAGCACGTGAATTTCTGACCAAGGTTTTATAGACTTTACTGTGACTTCCCAGGGCAGCTGATGAATTGGTAGAGAAAATTGTTTTGCTTCCCTTCATTCTTAACAATCAATCCTGAAATTGATTGGTTGTTAATATATACGGCATGTTTATTGGAAAATAATTCTAGAAGTTTTAAATACCTTCTGTATATAATTTTTAGGCACTGATTCAAAGGGAAGTATTAAACGAATATTTGCAATGCAGTGTGTCATGAGCAATATAATTTTGGGATTTTCCCACATCCACAGCCCAATTTGGAAATGTGATATTTATTGTTGGTGATCATGTCTCCCTCACGAGGTGTATATACTATTTACCTTCGTGAATTTGTAAATATGCTTTCTTTCATAAGATAAAATGCTGTATTGTATAGTGGGCTTGGTGACCCTTT
Source organism: Leucoraja erinaceus (assembly GCF_028641065.1). Taxonomy (NCBI): domain Eukaryota; kingdom Metazoa; phylum Chordata; class Chondrichthyes; order Rajiformes; family Rajidae; genus Leucoraja; species Leucoraja erinaceus. The sequence goes on along the minus strand of NC_073391.1, from coordinate 15,826,820 downwards.
CAAAAAATGTACTGTAAATTCCACATGGATTTGCAGAGATGCATTCACAAAAGATGCAAATATCATTCGGGCATATATGTGCGACCCCTTGAGTCCATCTTGGTAAGGATTGGCCAGTGGCTGAAAGTAAGGTTGTGGGATCACCAATGGGAATAAACTAGCACTATTATACAAAACAAACCTACATTTATTTTGTGCATTTTGGTTTTGCACTGAAACCTTTAAAAATGATCTTAGTTTAGTTTAGAGATACAGCGCACAAACAGGCCCTCAGGCCCACTGAGTCCGTGCCAACCAACGATCCCTGAACACGTAACACTATCCTGCACATGCTGGGGACAATTTCCAATTTTACCAAGCTAATTAGTCTACAAATCTCTACGTCCTTGGAGTGTGAGAGGAAATCGGGGCTCCCGGAGAAAACCCACGCAGGATCAATGGGGGAGCGAACAAACTCCATACAGACGGCATCCTTAGGATTAAACAATCTGGAGTTGTAAGTCAGCAACTCTACCGTTGTGCCACTGTACCGCCCATCACAGTGTTCTTCGTAAAACAAAAAATGCTGGTAAAATGGAACAAATCGGGCCATATCAAGATCGGGTAAAACTAAGGTGAATGGGCATCAGAGGCAAAACTATATTGATTGGAGTGTACAGAGGATGATTGTGGTTTTGGCTACAATCATTCCTTTCCCAGGGTATTGCTGCAGTAGTGTGATGGAATACGCTGCATTTGTTTGGATCACCAAAGCGTGTCAGCATCCAGGGCAAAGCACTTTACTTGGAATCCCTCCATTTGTACATAACATCCATTCCTTCCACTACCATTGCACTGTGGTTGTGTTGAGTACTGTCTAAAATGCATAACATTTACTCGAAAGTTATTCTAAATCTGTGAACCCTGTCATCTAGAAGGTCAAGGGCAGTAAGCACATGGAATTGCCACCTGCATCTTCTCTTCCAGGGTCCATACTTCATTTCATTGTTACTGATTTAAATCCTGGAACTTGCTGTTGAACATCATTATGGGAAGAATTTCATGAGAATCAGTGCAGCGCCACCAACTTGAGGGCAATTGGGAACAGGCAATAGATATTGGCATTTACCATCATACCAAGAATTGAATTGAGTAAAGGGTACTTGTCTGTGTATAATAATTGGCGGAGTGCAGGTATAAACGTGAAGGCAAGTTTATATTTGGAACAGCAACAATAATGTGGCCACTTGGGTCTGTTCTGTCATTTGACGGTGACTTTTTTTGACTGCTACTTTGATGACATTTTTACTGCCAACAATTCCAAATGTTCCCTACCCTAACTTCAGACAAAAGCAAAACGCTGCAGGTATGAGAAACATGAACAAACAACAGAGAATGCTGGAAACGTACAGCGGGTCAGGCAGCATCTGTGGAGCGAAAATTAGAAAGCTAACATTTCAGATTAACAAACTTTAACGCCAACTGAGAAAAGTTAGATATGGAACATATTTTAAGTCCGAGAGAATAGAGTGGATCTATGATAGTGAAGACCAGAAGCAATTATGTAATTCAGGTATTGGTGGTGCCAATTAAATGATCCTTATAGAAGCGTACAGCACAAACAGGCCCTTTGGTAATTGGGTCGTTATTTTAACTGTTGAATTTATTGATAAGTTGGACAATGGATTGTTTCGTCAGAATCGTCAGAGGTTGAGGGGAGAGCTGAGAAGTATATAAAATTATGAGAGGCATTGATCGGGTAGACAGTCAGAATCTATATCCCAAGGGAAATTTCAAAGATGAGAGGATGCAGCTTTAGGTCAGAGGGGAAATTTTAAAGGAGATGTGTGGGGCAAGTTTAATTATACCAAAAGTGGTGAGTGTCTGGAATATGCTGGCAGGTTAGGTGATGGAAGTAGATACGAAAGTGACATTGGAGAGGCTTTTAGATAAGCGATGGATATGCGGGGAAGGGACGGATATTAATCAGGTGCAGGCAGAGGAGATGCAAGTAATCTATCATCATGTTCAACACATTGTGACCTGTGAGGTACTGTACTATGTTCTATGAAGACTTCCTTGTTTTTAAGACTTAAGACTTCCTTGTTTTCTAACATTTGCATTCTAACATTGGAAGGTCATGCATTTAAAATATTTTCTTACAGATGTTGTCAGACCTATTGAGTGTAGGCAGCATTCTCTGTTTAGATTTAATAATTTCAACAATTTGGGTCTTTGGAATAATTCTATTTAGCTGCTGCGATTATAAATGCAAGATTTGGCAAACACATTGAAAGATCCTTTCATAAGGTAGTGTTTGAATGTAACTTGCTCAAAAAATTTTAAAACCATAAAGAATATATTTTCGGTACACTGATAATTTGCAGGAATCCATTTCTGTGCATGTCATTGACACAAAATTGAGCCAAATCGATGAATAATCCAATTTGTTATTCATTTTATTATGGGGATATATCTAATTTGCACAAAATTCTGATTGCATATGTAGTTTAGGTAGCTAATTTAACATTGTAAGACATACCAAGCTGCTTCTGAGGAATATTGTAGGTGAAAATTTGTTCTTATGCTTCGATATTACAGCAGATTTCTTGAAGCTTGGTGCAAAAAGTAGTTTTGAAAGAACTTCTAAGACTTTTAAGTTTTGATATTCAAAACCAGAATTAAAGCATGAGTAAAAAAAGTATGTGACTTCAAGAGATTGGAATAGGGATAGACAAGGACATTGAAGTATTTTTTGACTTTTCAAATTGAGCTATTGCTTAATCTGGAGCCAATTTCTGTTTGCGAACGCAGGGGTGATGGATGTATTTTCTGTGACTAACTATGTATTCTAAATATAAAACATTCTAAATTTAAATGTCTGCTAAATCTGGATTTTTTTTTTTAGCGTCACAGTTTACGAGATTAACCATGTACATAGCTGATTTCTGTTGTTTTTTTGCCCAACATTTCCTTGCCAAGAGCTTAACGGATCCAGTAGCTGGGAGTTTGGTCGTTCTGAAATGCATCGTGATGTTTAAAAATAATCCACGAACTGCATCTTTAAAATAGCATGCAGATTTTAATGACAAGATAAATACATAAATCATCCTGTTGTATGAATGAAATAGCAGATGTTTCAACTGGAATTGCAGAGTTCCTTCCTGAAGTATGATTGCAGAATTAACTAAAATGCATATTATTTTGCAGCAATGTTTTTTCCTATTTTTAATTTTAATATTAATGTGGTTTGGTCTAAACTACTTTTAAATCTAATCTTAAATTGAAGATAAGGTACATAGGAAAATACTGTTGACATATTCACTGAGTTCTAGCTTTAATATTGCTGACTGGTTTCTGTAAGATGGAAACTTTCCAAGTTGTAGTGGTTAGGAACCCTAGACATAGTGTCTGCTGCTTGTTTCAATTGTTAATTCTTAATGTACTGCTTGATAATTTAATAGGTTATTTTAAAGACAAAATGTTATTCTAAACACTTTCAAAATTTGTTATTGAAAATATGTGTTTGCCTTGGTTTTATTACAGAAATCCATAATCATGAGCCTGGTTATCAACTCTTTAGGTAAGCCAATATCCCTTTACTAATTGTGGAAAGAATAATTGAAGAAATTGTGAATAGTTTTGGTTGAAGTGCTAAAACTGCAGGTCATTCCAAACTGGTTGTTAAATCTTTGACTCTCGGTTTGCTCTGTGGTTGGAGTGCTTTGTAAGGGACTATTCTGATGTGCACAATGTAACTTTCAGCGAATCGGATCTGGGGAGAAATAAATATTTTTATTTTCTGCCTCTCGAGTATTGTCTTCTGCTGTTCATAGGAATGATTATTTTGGTGATATAATAGAGTTCATAAGGTCATAAGTGATGGGAGCAGAATTAGGTCATTCGGCCCATCAGGTCTGCTCCGCCGTTCAATCATGGCTGACCTGTCTCTCCCTCCTAGCTCCATTCTCCTGCCTTCTCCCCATAACCACTGACACCTGTACTAATCAAGAATCTTATCTATCTCTGCCTTAAAAATATCCACCGACGGTCTCCACAGCCTTTGTGGCAAAGAATTCCATATTCACCACCCTCTGACCAAAGAAAGCCCCCCTCATCTTCCTAAAGGAACGTCCTTTAATTCTGAGGTTATGACCTCTAGTTCTAGACTCTCCCAATAGTGGAAACAGCCTGTCTACATCCAAGCTTTCAGATGTCATGCTGGATACAATGATCAAGTCATGTTGAATTTCTTGTCATATCCACTAGTACAAATACAATGAAGATATTGCTTGCAGCAACATCACAGGCATAAACAAAATCCTAAAACATTAATTCTTCATAAATTATTCAAGCAGTGAAAACGAAAAAGCATGTGGAAAAACATGACGTTAGTGCAAAATGCAATTAGAAAACCAGTCCATGAATGTTCAAGAGGTTTTCCGCAGTGTAGGATGAGATGGGGTGGTGCAGGTCAGTTGAAGAAACTGATGTTTGTTGAAAAGTAACTGTTCCTGAACCTGGGGGGTTTTAGTTTCTGTACCTCCTGCCTGGTGGTAGCAGAGTGTCAAGAAAGGTGCCTGGACAGTGGGGATCTTTGATAAATGCTGTCATCTTGAAGTTGCCTCTCATATAGATGCTTTTGATGCTGGGGATGGCTTGCCTGTGAAGGACTGGACTGAGTCCACCACTCTCTGCAGCCACTTGTGTTCCTGTGAATTGAAGTTACCATACCAGGCCATGATGCAACCGGTCAGGATGCTTTCTACAGTGTATCAGTAGACATTTCTAAAAAAACGTAGAGGCTATCTTTGTGATTCCATCTATGTGTTAGACCCGGAATAGGTCATCTGAGGTTTTAACACCCAGGAATTTGAAACTTCTATCTCTCCATCGCTGTCCCACCAATGAAAACCGGCATGTGGTCTACCAACTTCACCTTTCAATTAATTCCTTGGTTTTGCTGTCATTGAGTGCAAAGTGGTTGTTGTGGTATTACTCAACCAGGTGTTCTGCTTTCTGGACTATACCCAGTGATTTGTCCAACAACAGTGGTGGCAGTGAATCTCTAGGTAGCATTAGAGCTGTGCTCAGCTGCAAGTCGGGTGTATAAAGAGAATAGAGCAGGGGGCGAAGCACACAGCTTTGCGGTGTATCTGTGATGACGGTCAGTGACGAAGATGTGTTGTTTCCAGTCGGCAGATAAGAAATTCGAGGATCCAGTTGCAAAAGGAGGTATAGAGGCATAGGTCCTGGAGCATATTGTTGAGTTTAGAGGGGATGGCTGTGGTCAATGTATAGAAGCCTACCCTGCTCCTGTTCAAAGCAGAGCGTCGAGCCGGTGAGCTAATATCTGCTGGTGACCTATGGTGTTGACAGGCAATTGAAGTGGAGTCAGGTAATTTCTGAGCCAACAATGCCTCAGATTTTGATGCCGTCTCGACCCGAACAATTCAATCCCTTTTCCATTGCCTTGCTAATGTTTCAATACCTTTGTATTCCCTTCTGATGGCCACTTTGTAACTTGCCTTCACAACATGGAGGCAACGCATTCCATATTCCAAGAAAAGGTTTTTGTCATATCACTATTCATTCCCTTCCCCTTTTATTTGTGGCTGTAAACTCCATTATTGATCTCTTTGCCAAGAGAGCAGTCTTTCATGAACCTGACTAAACCCTTCTTATTTTATTTACGTTTAATTAACCCCCTGAAGGAAGGGAATACATTTGAGCACTTTGCATAGTAGGATTTACACTCTTAATAGGCCAAACTGCTGTTTTGTCATTGTTGCCTTTTTGTATGAAGTAAATGCGGAGATTCAATCTTCTTGGATGGAAAGGAATACATGGGATAACACAAAACAGAGCATAGGTGAAATGGGTAATTCGGTTAATCATACTATTGTTTGGTTTTTTTTTGGTGTGTTTTTTTTACCCCCCGTTACCAGATCCGGGTACCATTTATTTTTTAAGTTACTATTGCACCTTGTGCTTGTAATAGTTCCATAAATGCAGACCACGTCTTTTGGAAGTGGTCTACTTTGCCTGCTAGGAGGAGTCTCATCTCTTCAAGGTGTAATGTTTCGAACGTGTTTGAAATCCACATTTTTATTGTTGGTATTGGAGCCTTTTTCCAGAATTTGAGTATAAGCTTTTTTTCCCCATTATTAGCCCGTAATTAAGTAAGTTCTTTTGAAACGCGTTTAGTTCGGGGTTACCTTCCGATATTCCAAAAATGATCCATTCTGCTTTTAGTACAAGTTTTATTTTAATTAATTTTGTGAAGATTTCAAATATTTCGTTCCAGAAAAAAAACACGGTTGGTATATCCTTTTTTGCGGAGTTTTGTGTTATAATAGCGCGATTGTTTCTCCTTTTCTTTCTTCTCTTTCTAGGGTCTATTTCCTTTCTTTACTTCCTTCTCTAACTTCTTCTCTAAGGGGCCTTCTTTTCCCAACACTTTCCTGCACCTTCACGACTTGCTCACTTTCCTTACTACTTTTATTTCTACCTTTTTTAAAGCTCGAAAAACGAAGTGGTACAACAAATGTAATAAGATATATGTGATGTGTATTACTGTAATTTACTGTACTTCTAATTAAAAAAAAAATAAATAAAAAATAAAAATCAGATAAATAAATAAATAAATATTGTTTGTGGGACCTGACTACAAGCAATGATGTGTCTTTCTCCAGCAATGGCTTTGCTCCAAGATAATTGAATTGTTGCAGCACAGTCGTAGGCTGTTTGGCCAATTGAATCTACGAAGAAAGCTAAGAGCTTTCGGGCGTCTCATTTCCTGATGTGTTTCACATAGCCCAAATTACTTTCTCTGAAACGACCACCTGATCCACTTTCCAAAGCCCTGATTGACTATCTGCCTGTAAGAATAATGGAAAGAGTACCAGTTTATAACCATCCATGATACACAAATTCCTTGTATTCCTTTTGACTTTGGTACATCCTTTAAATTTTGTGTCCTTCGATCCCTGAATGATCAGCTAATAGGTTTCTGACGTCAATCTTTCTAAATCTGTAATGTCTGTCAAATCTTCTCAACCTCCTTTTGGACATCAATGACGTGCTCAATTTCTCCAGTCTGACATGCATAGCTAAAATGCTTATTCTTGGTGCTCTGTCTAAGACCTTAGTTGGAGTTTATGTATCATGATCTTCAAGGAGTCGGTGGAGATGGGGTGTTCTTTATTGTAAAATGGAATCTGGTAGTGCCAAACCCATGAGCAATATAGTAGTGATGGTTGATGTAAAAACGTGTTGAGGTGGGAAAAATTGTTATGGCTTCGATAATGAGATGTAAAACTCTGCTTATGGTTCTGTAAAACAATTGCATGCAATGAGCATGAGTTGGATTTGGGTGTGGGATTGGTCTGACCCAGTGCACAGTTTCTGATTTGAGTCAAGATTCATCTTGAATTTTCATAATGTTCCGACTAATAGGCTTAGGAAGGGGTACACGGCGTGCTACAGTCATTTGCATTGAAAGTGGTGTTGGAGCAGTAAAACTGGTTACTATCATCCCCAAATGCAGTAGCTACAAAGTGAGGAATGTGAAGCCAGCAATTAAAATGCCACTGCAACTTCGTTCATTTGGAGTTTTGGAGTTCAATCTTTATCTTTTGTCCTTGCAGTTCAGAACTGGTGCAAAACTGCTCCAACAAGAATCAATAAATCTAGAATATAATAGAATAGTTTCTTTATTGTCATTGTAACATGAACCATGTACAACAAAATTAAAAAAATGTCAGCCAGTCAGTGCACCATTCAAACATTTCAAAAAGCTAACGATACATACAAGGTAAAATATTAAAAAAAGATAAACAACTAAAATAAATATCATGAAAATAGCACGCATAAACACCCAACCCTACATCCTTCTGTCGATTTCACAGTGTACCACAGTCCCTTAGTATGTATCGCCCCTGCGTTCCTTGGCAGCTACATTTAGTGCCTTTACAGCAGTGGGGTAAAAACTGTTTTTAAGTCTGTTTGTCCTTGTCCTTGTAGATCTGTACCGTCTGCCTGATGGCAACAGTTCAAACAGGGAGTGTCCGGGGTGGGAAATGTCCTTTATAATACTCTGGGATTTTTTGATGCAGCGGGAACTGTGTATGTCCTCCAAGGTAAGGAGAGGGCAGCCGACAATCCTCTGGGCGTTGTCAATGGCCCTCTGGAGCGCTTTCCTCTGAGTGCAGCTGGTGTACCATATGCATACACAGTATGTTAGGATGCTCTCAATGGAGCACCGTTAAAAGGACAGCAGCAGTCTCTGAGTGATGTTATTCTTCCTGAGCACCCTCAGAAAGTGCAGTCTCTGCTGGACCTTTTTCAGCAGCGCAGAGGTGTTCACGCTCCATGTCAGGTCCTCCTCAATATGGATTCCCAGGAAGCGGAAACCCGCCACCCTCTCCACACAGTCCCCTCTGATAATTAATGGTACCATGTCCGTTTTATTCTTTCTGAAGTCTTATTATTTCCTTTGTCTATAAGGTGTTGAGGAGCAGGTTATTTTCTCCACACCACACTGTCAGCTGCTCCGCCTCATCCCGGTAGGCGTACCCGTCCCCCCCGGAGATGAGTCCCACCGCCGTAGTGTCATCCGCAAATTTGACAATGGTGTTGCTGTGGTGGGCGGGGGTGCAGTCATGTGTGTAGATGGTGTAGAGCAGGGGGCTCAGCACGCAGGCCTGTGGAGAGCCGGTACTGAGGCTGAGGGCCGTGGATGTGTGATGGCCCACTCTGACTCTCTGGCTGCGACCCAACAGGAAGCTATTATCCACATGCAGGTGGAGTGGAAGTCCCAAGTCCCCCAGTTTGTCCACCAGTTTGTGGGGAAGGATGGTATTAAAAGCAGAGCTGTAGTCCACAAAGAACATCCGCACGTAGCTCCCCCGCTGCTCCAGGTGGGACAGTGCAGCATGGAGAGCTGTGGCTACAGCGTCCTCTGTAGATCTATTCGCTCTGTAGGCAAACTGGTGGGGGTCAAAGCTTCGGGGCAGGAGTGATGTGAAATGACCCCGGACCAGTTTTTCAAAACACTTCATCACCACTGGTGTGAGTGCGACTGGCCTGTAGTCGTTGAGGCTGGAAATGTGGTTTTTTTTGGGCAAGGGGACTATGGTTGCGGACTTCAGACGGGGTGGAACAGTCGACTGGGCCAGAGACTGGTTGAAAATCCTCGTACAGACTCCAGCCAGCTGGTCTGCGCAGTCCTTCAGCACGCGTCCAGAGACGCCGTCGGGTCCAGTAACCTTCCTTGGATTGATGGCCCGCAGCGTGCGCCTCACCTCATGCTCCTCTATCTTGAGGGTTAGGCTGCTGTGGACCATGTGGTGTGATGTGGCTGTCTCGGGTGGCTCCACTTCAAAGCGAGCAAAGAAGAGGTTCAGCTCCTCTGGCAACGAGGCGTCAGATTAAAGAGATTTATTAGAATTCCCCAAATTTAAGCAACATTTATTTTAGTGGGTTTCTTTAGGAGTGGTAACTGCTTAGTGTTAATGTACCATGTAAATTGTTGTCTTGCTGTGTATTAATGTCAGTTGTAGGTTCCCAGCCAGCAGTTTGTGTGCAAGGTCGTCATACCACCAACAATGAGTGTAATAGAGTACATCTTTCTAAAAGTATACTTTCCTTAGCAGTCCATTTAATTTAATTTAAAATGTTCTTGGAAATTTGCTTATTTTGAATTACTTTGCCAACTATGGTATTCATATTTTGAATTTGTTTTCAGTTTTTATGACTATGCAGGAAGGGTTGATGAAGAGAGTCTGGATAGAATCCTCAAAGGAAGGAGGAAAGTAAGTATTCACTTTTAAACTTGCACTTTCTTCCTTGTTGGAACATTGGGATAGGCTATTCATCTCTTTGTGCAATTTGCAACATTCTGTTAAGCCATGATTTTTCCACATTCCATTTACCTGCCTTAGTGTGTCGCTGCCCCATTGGAGAAAATGTGATACAGCATCCACTGCTTTTTTGGAAAGATTGTTTTCTCACTATCCTTTTCCGTGCCGCAAGCACTTCATGATTTCACGTGTAACGAGCATAGCGCCAGCTTATAAGCTCGTTGACAAATTCTTCTGCCAGAGAAAGTAGGATCTGTTCTGCAAATGTTTGGCAGATGCAGTTTAATGTGGATAAATGTGAGGTTATCCATTTTGGTGGCAAAAACGGGAAAGCAGATTATTATCTAAACGGTGGCCGATTGGGAAAGGGGGAGATGCAGCGAGACCTGGGTGTCATGGTACACCAGTCATTGAAGGTAGGCATGCAGGTGCAGCAGGCAGTAAAGAAAGCGAATGGCATGTTGGCTTTCATAGCAAGAGGATTTGAGTATAGGAGCAGGGAGGTTCTACTGCAGTTGTATAGGGTCTTGGTGAGACCACACCTGGAGTATTGCGTGCAGTTTTGGTCACCAAATCTGAGGAAGGACATTATTGCCATAGAGGGAGTGCAGAGAAGGTTCACCAGACTGATTCCTGGGATGTCAGGACTGTCTTATGAAGAAAGACTGGATAGACTTGGTTTATACTCTCTAGAGTTTAGGAGATTGAGAGGGGATCTTATAGAAACTTACAAAATTCTTAAGGGGTTGGACAGGCTAGATGCAGGAAGATTGTTTCCGATGTTGGGGAAGTCCAGGACAAGGGGTCACAGCTTAAGGATAAGGGGGAAATCCTTTAAAACCGAGATGAGGAGAACTTTTTTTCACACAGAGAGTGGTGAATCTCTGGAACTCTCTGCCACAGAGGGTAGTTGAGGCCAGTTCATTGGCTATATTTAAGAGGGAGTTAGATGTGGCCCTTGTGGCCAAGGGGATCAGAGGGTATGGAGAAAAGGCAGGTACGGGATACTGAGTTGGATGATCAGCCATGATCATATTAAATGGCGGTGCAGGCTCGAAGGGCCGAATGGCCTACTCCTGCACCTAATTTCTATGTTTCTATGTTTCTGTTTCTTTTCATAATTTGGAACCGCTCAATTTACTTTTTGGCCTTTATGATGAGGGAGTCAGGATAAGTTTATGTAACATATCCTCATAGAGGTCTGGTGTTTGGGAACCTACGATATAATGCAGCTTTTTTGCTGGGTGCCTCACAGCAAGTTCACTTCTGCGGATGAGGCAAATATAAGAAACATAACTACTTTCTCTATTTTAGCATGTGCAAAAGAATAACATTTCATTAGTGTTTTAAATTATTTGTTCCCTGCTATTTTTTTATTTTGCATTGGGTGTTTTATCTTTTAGTGTAATGAAACCCAACTGTATGTATAGTTCCCAGACTTTCCTTCTTAGACAATTTGTAAAAATAAATTTGTCTTTTTTAGCATTAGTGAGAGTAATCGCTGGATATTTTACCAAGTGTTAGCTTCTTGTTCAGTATTTTCTTCTCCAACCTCCCATGCCTTTTCTTTATATTTATATTTTAATGGTATTACACTGTAATGACATTAAATATGTTTCTTACCTACATGTCCTAATAGTTTCCTCCTTCTATAGAATGTTATTGGCTGGTACAGATTTAGAAGGAATACACTGCAGCAGATGTCGTACAGAGAGCATATTATCCATAAGCAGTTGACAAACATCCTTGGAGTGCCTGATCTAGTCTTCCTTCTGTTTAGTTTCATCTCCACAGCAAACAACTCAACGCATGCTTTGGAATATGTGCTGTTTAGACCCAGTCGCCGGTAAGTCAATTCAGTTTGTGTAGTCGAAGATTTATAAAATTGATTCTCAAAACAAAAATCCTTGCTTCACTGTCAGTTAAATTGTTAACATTTAAAAAAAAAAAAATGTTCTCTTCTCTATTTCCTTTTACCATGTCATCTCCCCAATCCTTTCACCTCAAGCATATTAATGTTATTGCTGGATGTGGATATAATGTTATTGCTGGATGTTGTAAATAAGAGATCCCAATTTTGATTAATAAATATTTACATTCATCAGAATTAAAATATTCTGTTTAATACTCGAGTTGAGAATTTGTAATTAATAATTAGAATAATCAGCCTAATTATGGTGATTTGTATTTCTAAGTCTGATAGTTTAAGTTTTTAAATATCCTCCATTTCTTCTGAAGGTATGATCAGCGAGTTTCACTCACAATTCCCAATTTGGGGAACACTAGTCAGCAAGAATACAAGAGTTCCTCAGTGCCAAACACATCCTGGAATTATGACAAAGTGGTAACGGAACATGGGTGAGTAATAAACTATACAGCAAATAATATATTAATGATAATTGTTGAAAATGCAAGTCGCCAATGGCAGCACAGTGGCAGTGGTAGAATTGCTGCCTTACAGTGCGAGAGAGCCAGGTTCAATCCTGACCATGGGTGCTGTGTTTATGGAGTTTGCACATTCTCCCTGTGGCAGCTCCAGTTTTCTCAAACATTCCTAAGACGTGCAGGTTTGTAGGTTAATTGGCTTCTGGAAATTGTTCCTAACGTGTAGGATAGAAGTAGTGTATGGGTGATGGTTGGGCCAAAGGGCCTGCTTCCACGCTGTATCTTTAAACTAAAATAAACTAAGCAGTGATATCCTTGCAGTTAAAATTGTCTGTTCTGTGCTAACTGGCAGTTTGTCAGAAAAAATTGTTTATAATCTGAATTGATACTGATGGCATTGGTAATGCCGTTAAATATCATGGGTTGGTGGTTGTTTGTTGGCACTTGCACTGTTGCTTGCTGCTTTTAGCCTATATGTGAATGTAGCTTATGTTAAACTGAACCATTGAATAATGAGAACACGTCATTCTGTACACAAAGTTGAATTAATTATTTTTTAAATTTTCCATGCCCAGCGCTGAGTTCTTTGACAAAGATGGAGTGATTAAAGATATCAGGGCCATTTATCAGGTGTACAATGCGCTTCAAGAAAAACTGCAAGTAAGTTACTTTACTATGTAGAGAATTCACTGAACAAAAAAAAAGGTTTTATTATTTATGTTTGATTTTGTGATGAAGTGTAACGGTATGCATATTTTAAGAAAGCACCTGCACATACTCTATTGCTTTCTTGCATTTTTTTTTAAAAGTCGAAAGCTGATAACTGCGTTTGAAGAAATGGTCTACTCCTATGTTTTAGTCTTCTGTCCTTCACCTGGAGGTGCTGCAAAGCTCTGCAATAACAGATTAATACAGGTTCACCACTGATTTTCCAGCAACCTTGGTTCCAGAGCCTATCTGGACCAACAGAGGTCATGGGCTCTAAGAGACAATAGGTGCAGGAGTAGGCCATAAGGCCCTTCAAGCCAGCACCGCCACTCAATGTGATCATGGCTGATCACCCACAATCAGTACCCTGTTCCTGCCTTCTCCCCATATCCCATGACTCCCCTATCTTCGAGAGCCCTATCTAGCTCTCCCTTGAAAGTTTCCAGAGAACCGGCCTCCTCCGCCCTCTGAAGCAGAGAATTTTTGGTTTCTTGGTCCTCCAATATATTCCAAATGGAATTTAAACTGGAGGTGGTGAAGGGAGGGCTTAAGCCAGAAAGGGTTATTGGGAAGAAAGAGCTACTTTAAATTTAGTTGCATCTGGTTGGGTAACTATAGTTGAGTGGAGATTATTCCATGCTTTAATTGTGCGGGGGAAGAACAAATTGCTGTATACATCTGTCTTTGTAGGTGGGATCACAATTTGGATCGAATGCCCTCGTCTGCTCCTAATTGGTTTGGGTTTGGTGTAGGTCTTGTAGTCTATGTCGAGCTGACTCACAACTCTCTGTGAGAACATTTTTTTCCTTGTCTCCGTTCTAAATGGCTTGCCCCTTATTCTTAAACTGCGGTCCCTGGTTCTGGACTGCCCCAACATCGGGAACACGTTTCCTGCCTCTAGCGTGTCCAAACCCTTAATAATCTTATGTTTCAATAAGATCACCTCTCATCCTTCTAAATTCCAAAGTATACAAGCCCAGCAGCTCCATTCTCTCAGCATATGATAGTCCCGCCATCCCGGGTATTAACCTTGTGAACCTACGCTGCACTCCCTCAATAGCAAGAATGTCCTTCCTCAAATTTGGAGACTAAAACTGCACACAATACTCCAGGTGTGGTCTCGCTAGGGCCTTGTACAACTGCAGAAGGACCTCTTTGCTCCTATACTCAACTCCTCTTGTTATGAGGGCCAACATGCCATTCACTTTCTTCACTGCCTGCGGTACCTGCATGCTTACTTTCATTGATTGATGAACAAGGACCCCCAGATCCTGTTGTACTTCCCTTTTTCCCAATGACACCATTTATCTTCCTTCCTATTTTGGCTACCAAAGTGGATAACCTTACATGTATCCACATTAAACTGTATCTGCCAAGCATCTGCCCACTCACCCAACCTGTCCAAGTCACCCTGCATTCTCATAGCATCCTCCTCACAGTTCACACTGTCACCCCTTGTAATCCCTTCATCTTAATCATTAATATATATTGTAAATAGCTGCGGTCCCAGCACCGAGCCTTGCAGTACCCCACTAGTCACTGGCTGCCATTCTGAAAGGGACCAGTTAATCCCTACTCTTTGTTTCCTGTCTGCCAACCAATTTTCTATCCATGTCAGCGCTCTACCCCCAATACCATGTGCTCTAAGTTTGTCCACTAATCTCCTATGTGGGACCTTATCAAATGCTATCTGAAAGTCCAGGTACACTACATCCACTGGCTCTCCCTTGTCCATTTTCCTAGTTCGTTCCTTAAAAAGTTCCAGAAGATTGGTCAAGCACGATTTCCCCTTCGTAAGGAGTCCAACAGTACCGGAACAGTCCGCCTAGGCCGCAGAGAGACTGAGATACCAGCCCGCAGTCAGTATGGGAGCGGATCTGCCAGCTCCGGCTGGGTTGGTGTTCCACAGTCCTGGCCACTGGGAGTAAATTTGACATGTTGATTGCCCCGGAAGTCCCAATGAAATCTAGATTGGTCACCTTACCCGGCCTTGGCGTGGCATTTTCAGGGGGACATCTGTGTAGGATTTCAAGTGTGCTCTTGTGCTTTAGTCCGGATTAAAGGAGGCGCGGGACCATCTTGCCGGAAAATCGGTGGTGGACCTATTCTAATTTTCTTGTTATACTGTGTTGTTGGCCTACATTGTCTCCTGGATTCAAATATAAATTTCCCATCATTCTTCTGCTTCAGCACCCTCCACTGCTTGGTCCTTCCTCCCCAGTCTTAATGTAGAGTCCTCCTAACATTATATTAATGTATGACTAGCCTCGTGCTTCCACAACTTACCTTTGATGCTGTTTGAACTTATATTTAGGAATCTATTTGGACTTGGATTTGGAATTCTTTTGTGCCTCCTCCCATTTGCTTTTCATTCAAGTTCTGAGCTATAAAACAATTTAGCATAATTTAAGTTATAGGTGCTTTACATGATTTTAAATTTAACTCTGCATTAAAGTCAATTTGAATTTAACCTTCAAACACTTCTGTAGACAGTATGTGGAGAAGTGGAAAAGAGTGAACAAACAGTTGAAAGTTATCTTCTAGAAGTGGATAAACTGAAGAAACAAATAGCACGCAGGAAAAGAGAGATTGAAGAGGAAAAGAGTAAGTAACTATCAGTTATGAAATTGTCTATAATTGGGATGAATGTCTATTAATAAAAGCAACGCAAAGAGGCTTTGAAGTGATGATTACTTGAACAAACAAATATGAACAATACAATCTTGTTTGTACAGCCAGCAGGACCCTGTATTGGATAAACCAGTAGAGCTGCCATAACAAATTAATACAAAATGCAATTTAAAAAAAAAAAAAAAAAATGTATTTTACCCTTTAGATTAAAAATCTTGGGATAAAGTGTTTTGTGTTTAAAGGGAAAATTTGAATCTAGTTTAATTAAACCTTGTGTAAGCTTTTTACTGTACTTCGGTACATGTGACAATAAACTTAGCTAACTAACATGTGTGCTCATGCTTCCTGCAATAGTTGGACAGCAAAATAAATTGGGATACGTTTGACTAAAACTATAGGACTGGGCAGGTTTGGTATTATTTCTCTGCTTATCACAATTGGTTTCTAAAATAAAAACTGTGCAAAAACCTTTTACAAAATGAAACTGCTCATTTTTTTGCCCAAAATTGGGGGGAAAAAAAGAAATGCAATGCAGTGTCAGTTATTCTTCTGGGTGTCAAGTAGTTCAGGCAAACTTATGCTTCTAAAGTGGGGATGTCACTGCTTCCTTTCATCTGGCTACACAGAGCTCATTTAATTTTTAAAGCAAATGCAATCCAGTACATTTCCTCCTGCTAAAATGGACTCATTCATTCAGGGTAGACAAATGCTATTTGTAAGTTCAACAAAAAAAGAGACAGTGCTGGAGTAAGTCAGAGTGGGTCAGGCAGCATCTCTGGAGACCATGTATAGGTGATGTTTCAGGATGGGACCATTCTCCAGCACTTCAGCGAACTTTTATTCCATATCCCAGACTCTTTGGTTGTGACTTGTGAATTCCTACCGATATCCTACAGGCGTCCGACTGATACCTGAACTGCATTGATGCTACGGCTTATGGTGTCACCATTACTGATACTAGCTCTTGGTTCAAGAATTTTTTATTTTTTTCTTGCTATGAGGATTTGTACTTGTCTTTAGATAATTGTTCCAAATCGTTGGTGTTATAGTTCATATTTTATAGTCTGTGTCAATGCCACAGTGATAAAAAATATTGCTGATTTTGAATGTAACATGCGTTTGGTCACCCTTGTAAACTAATGTCCAGGAAGCCTTGAAGGTTAAACATCTCTTTATTTAAACATTTTAGAACTTAGTATAATACATCTTTGGATTTGTAAATACTGTCTGTAAGCCGCTCTGGCATCCCACTGCGTTATTCCCGAGCAAGCCTCTTTGTAGCTTCAAGCCTTGCTACTGCAGGTGCTGTACCCAGTAGAGGAATCGGCAAGTGTCATCTAACTCCCATCTAGTTTCATACTTCTGTGCTGCAATTTACATGCAGAAATCATGAATGTGCTGAGCCAGCAGAATCAACCTGCTGACGATTCCCTTCAGAACGGATGGCAAAATGCCCATCACTCAGAAGTTTCTGGGCAACCACAATATCTAAGATAATGTTTAGGCAGCACAGTGACAGAAGCTAGTAGAGTTGCTTGCTGCCTCAGCTCCAGTGGCCTAGGTTCAATCTTGACCCAACAACACTGCATATGCGGAGATTGTACATTCTGTCACTGCATGGGTTTTCCAGGGTGCACTGGCTTCCACCTGCATAAATTGATGGATGATATGGTTACCGTAAATTGCCTTTAATGTGAAGGTGAATTAATCGGTACAAAAAAAATGGATTAACGGAAGTGGGTGCCTGATGGGACAGCAGGGACTTGGTGGAATGTAGAGCCTGTTTTTGTACTATTTCACTAATGCTGAATAAAATAATACACTTTTTAATCACTTTACTCTTCTCTTTAGAACTTCAAGAAGCTGCACTGAATAGAGGAATAGCTGAAGAAAATTCAGTGCATGTGCTTAATCTGAGGACCAGTCCTGGACAAGTAATGGAAGTACAAATGCAAGAAAGTTTGGACCCTACTAATGCTCTGTTGCCTAATTCTGATCTATCTGATATCACTGCTAGGGGCAATTTGCAGGTGATGAGTAGCGTTTATGTGCCTCGGTTACAGGGTGTGGGTTCTGCTGGCAAAGCTTCAGCAAGCACAAGTGCTCCAAACTACTATGGAAGCCAAATGGGGAGTCCCCAGTCTCAAATAGCACATGGAGTTACTGTTAATAATGAAGAGGACAATTATGAAAGCTTGCACGAACCTTCAGAAACGTCTGACAGTGAATACACTGCATTAGGTGAAATGTGTCCGAATTCACATCCAAATGAAGATACAAATCAAACATCACAAATATAACAGACTCTTGTGGCACTAATTTTGTGATGCGCATTAATTTTGAAGGAAGTGAGAAAAGATAGTTTCAGGCCAAGCAATTGAATCAATGCGTAACAGGAAGGCTTCTGTGTGCAGAAAACGTTGATATCCTACTTGGATGTTTATTGCCTTGTGCAAAGTCTGATTTCAGATAAATGGGATGTAGGTTTTTTTCTGTACTCTTTAGAAAGGTTCATGTGTTACAGCCAAAAATTGCTTCCAAAGGCACAATACCTACTGTAGACACACAATGGTAGCACCAGATTTTAAGTGGTATCACAGACTTAAAACCAATTGCTGCTGGGTCTGTATCTAATGAAGAGTCTTTTAATTTGACAATACCATACTACTTGCACTATTTTGTTTTTTGCCTTTTTATTTGCAGGTTCACAAAAGGGAACATTGTCGGCGGCCTTCAGAAATCAAATTCCCCAGTAGGAGCCAAATTAGTGCTTGTTCAAATCTTTGTTACCTAAATGGAACGGAGATTGATTATATAATTGCTTTAGATTGCACGTTGTAAGATTATCTGTGACTAGGACTGTAATATTTGTACAATTTGAAATTTTGTAGTGTAATGTATTACTGCACCTAACAATTCAGTCCTTTTTTTTTACAAAAAAAGGAAATGTAATCCAAAACAGCTTTGATTTCTTCAATTATGTGCCTGACTGGTAGTATAGCAAAATTTGTATATATAAAAAAAATAATCTGCTCACTGCTCCTGTTTACTAGAATTATTGCTATATTCCTTTTTGGGTGCTATAATTTTTTTTCAATTCTGTTTCCAAATTTTAGCCTGGAATTTTTAATTGATCTGAGGAAATGGTTCAGTACGTAAAAGATAGCCATCAAGATTGTTAATTAGGTCAATCTGAGTTAAAGGAATATTTTGGGGATAACACAAGCTTAGAGGAGAAAAATTGCAGGAATTAACAATTTAAATTTAACAGCTTTTGAATATTCCCAATGCGGGGCTAATGTCAAAATCTCATTAAATGTATTGACTTTGGGTTAGGTGTCAAATCTTTGGGTGACAATCTTTTGTACAAACTGAGACAAAGTATTTGTGTACAACTTGTTTTTGTGCTAAATTTGCTATTCACGGGGTGCTTTTACATTAGGTGATGTACCCAATCCTGTACTCAGGAATTCTGTGTGTGTGTGTATGTAAAATGAATGTCATGCATCCTTTCAGATTAAAAGTAAATGTACAGACTCCCCACTCAGTTGCAGCCTGAAGGTATCCACAATGATAGATTTTTGATCAGGTTTTACCTACAATTCAACTTTTTAAAAGTTTGGTAACAGAAAAGCACTTTGTCCCAGTTTTTTGTTTAACCTGTCAATTTCAAAAAATTGTGTACAATACCAAATATCCTGCAATTTTACAGTATCATATTTGGTTTGATGCACTTAACAACAAAACAAATCGTTTTTTTACAAGGAAAGCAAGTATTCTATTTTGTCTGGCTCGTGAAAGAATTTTGTGTAATCAGACAATGTTTAGATTTTGCAAGTATATGAATACTGTTCTTGCCATCAAATGGATGATTGACAATTTGCACAAATTAATTAAACTTACTATCTGCAGTTTTAAATTTGTTAATTACCATTTACAAATACCCTTCATAGAACTTGTCAGATACATTACCTGAAATTGGACAACAATAGACCTATTAACATCAATATTAAGATAAATGTCTCTGTTAAAAGTAAAATTATCAGCTGTTACAGCACAGAAGAAAATTAATGTAGTGTCAAACTTCACTTTGGGGGGGAAAAAAAATCAATTATAAAATTAATGGATATCTGAAAATGTATTGAGTTGCGGAGATACTATGGTGCTTATCAGAATAGCGTTAAATTGCTTTATCCAATTCATCCAATATAAATTTCTTCCACTATTAAATGTAAAACTGGCACCACAATCATGGCTTTAGAACGCCACTGGTTAGTAGCTGTGGAAGTGGTACAATTATGCTTTTTTTCTTGAGTATTCTGAGAAGATAATGTTCCCTGTTAGAAGTCCGAGAGCTATTGTGAGTTAATCTGCAGACATGGAATAGTGTTATGCTGTCATTGCACCATTGTCCCAAAATGTGGCATTACAACTTCACTTTCTATTTACAGAATTTTATATCGCAATTAGCATAGGACTTTGTTAAACTTCTATTATGCTCTCATAATTTGAAATGACTGCATTCTCTGGTCATAAATTTAATATAATACTTTGATTGTACCAACATTTTTTCAGCATTTGCCAGCCACATAATCTGTAAATGTGTTTGACTCGTTGAAGTTTGGAAAGCCAAACCTTGTGTAGACAGTAACAAAAATGTAATGACTAACAGTCTAACCTAGTCTTAAATAAGCTAGAGGAGATATATAGAATTATTTGGTAGCTGATCATCATGCAACATGTTCTTGTTTCTGCATTATTACTGAAGTTTTAAACAGAACTTCCTTTGTGGCCATGTGCTGTGCCAGCTGTTTTACACATTTTGGATGGAATGTTTGGGCTATATTTTCAGTACTCTCTTGTGGGGTACATTGGATTGTAGTATGATTGATATCCGGTGAAATTTTTGTTAAAATCAATTGTCTCAATATACAAGAATTACATGCCACTGTCTAACCACTTTCAGTTCAAGCCTGTCTTCCCAAGGAACTACTTTTCATGAAATTGCGCACAACGTTTCACAAAGCAACAGTGATTATTCATGACAAAATCTTTTTCAAAATTTAACTCCATACTGGTTTTAAATATACTAGTGTAATATTCAAATAATTTATGGCAATAGTGCCATAGGGGGGGGGGGGGGGGGATAACAGTTGAATATTTGTCCATTTAATATCTTTCAAAGAATTCCATTAATTGTTGACCCAGCCTGTGGTACAGAATTGCAAGGTAGCTGTTGACAGTGATGGCACTATCATCCTAATGACTACATCACTAGAGAGGGGAGGTAATTGATGACCTAATCTACTTGGTCTTGAATACCAGTGTTGGTATTTGTAGAATGTGCTTAGATTTAGATTGATTTTGAAATATAAAGTATTCACTGGCAGATTAGAAAGTTAGTGAACAAACATTAGCATTGCACTGTCAATTAAGTATTTGGAGTTGGCAAGTTAGTGCTAAATGGAAATCTAGAAAGTATGAATATGCAGTTATTTTGTATGCATATACCCAAAATATTGTATGGAAAGTCTGTAAAATGAGTGACAAAGAAAGCATCATAATAGATATTATCTTCCCTGTCCTTGGAAATAAACTATTGAAAATAAAAAAAAGTGTGAAATAGTGATCCATTCCTATCTTGTTTTTGTTTCAATTTTATCCCCATCTTGTATCCTGGCTGAGTTCTCAGAGTTGTGATTGGATTTGAGATGGTCAAATGAAATAACGGGAGTTCAACTTGGAAGTGCTGCAGTATCACTCCATCTATTTCAATGATTAATCATGAAATTAAGCAATGTAATGTAAAGCAAAATATTTCAGCTGGTATAAAAAGTGTGAAGGGTAGCAACCTAAAATATTGCCTGACCATTTCCCTCCATAGATGCTGCCTGATTTGCTGAGTTCCTCCAGCAGTATTTTTTACACAAAATAATACACAGGTCATAAAACGGGTATGAAGAAAGAAACAGTTAATGGGTAGGAAAGAAGTGCAGATGCGGGCTTAAATAGAAAGTAGATACAAAATGCTGAAGTAACTCAGCTGGACAGGCAGCATCTCTGGAGAGAAATGGGTGACTTTTTGGGTCAAGACCCTTCAAACTGATGTCAGGGGAGTGGGCGGGACTGAGTTTGAATGTAGTCGGAGACAGTATGACTGGTGGGAGAACTGGGGAGGGGGGTGGGGGGGGGGTTTGAGAGGGAGAGCAAGGGCTATTTGAAGTTGGAGAAGTCATTGTTCATACTGCTGGGCTGTAAGCTACCCAAGTGAAATATGAGGCGCTGTTCCTCCAATTTGTGCTGGGCCTCACTCTGGTAGGGAGATCAGGTAGGTTAAGGCAGACTGAGCGTTGGTGTTCAGCGAAACGATCGGCGAGCCTGCGCTTGGTCTCGCCAATGTACAGAAGTTGACACCTGGAAAAGCGGATACAGTAGATGAGGTTGGAGGTGCAAGTGTACCTCTGCCTCGCCTGGAAAGACTGTCTGGGTCCTTGGATGGAGTAGAGGGGGGAGGTAAAGGGTCAGGTGTTGCATCTCCCGCGCTTGCAGGGGAAAGTACCTGGGGAGGTTTGGGTGGGGACGAGTTGTCCAGGGAGTTGCTGTCTCCGCGGAAAGCAGAAAGGGGTGGAGATGGGAAGATGTGGCCAATAGTGGGATTCCGTTGGAGGTGTTGGAGGATTATATGCTCTATGCGACAGCTGATGGGGTGGAAGGTGAGGACAAGAGGGACTGTCCTTGTTGCAAATGGGGGTAGCGGGAGCAAGAGCGGAGCTGCGGGGATATCGAGAAGACCCTAGTGAGAGCCTCATCTATAATGGAAGAGGGGAACCCCCGTTTCCTAAAGAATGAGGACATCTCTGATCTAGTATGGAAAGCCTCATCCTGGGCCCAGATGTGGCGTATACGGAGAATTGGGAGATGGGGATAGTCTACAGGAAGCAAAGAAGTGTCTAGATAGCTATGGCAGTCAGTAGGTTTGTAGTAGATGTCGGTCAATAGTCTATCTCCTGTGATGGAGATGGTGAGATCCAGAAGGGTAGGAAGATGTCGGAGATGGTCCAAGTGAATTAGAGTGCAGGATGGAAATTAGTCATGAAGTTGATGAAGTCAGTGAGTTCTGCATGGGTGCAGGAGGCAGCACCGATGCAGTCATCAATATAATGGAGGTAGAGTTCGGGGATAGGGCTAGTGTATACCTAGAACAGTGATTGTTTGACGTGCCCTACAAAGGGCCAGGAATAGCGGGCCCGGAATAGCGGGCCCATGTGAGTCCCCATAGCTGTGCCTTGGATTTGGAGGAAGTGAGAGGTGTCGAAAAAGTTGTTGAGAGTAAGGACCAGCTCTGCTAGGCGGAGGATAGTATTCGTAGACTGAAATTGGCTGGTTCTGCTGTCGAGGAAGAAACTGAGGGCTTTAAGACCTTCCTGGTGGGGGATGAACGTGTAGTGACTGGACATCCATGGTAAAGATGAGGGAGTGGGGGCCTGTAAAACGGAAGACATCTTCATTGAAACAGTTAATGGTTCGGATGGAATTTTTGTTCAGAGGGAAGCCATCAATTTCCAGAATTTTGAAAGACAAATTCCTCTAAATTTATACCTCCAAGTCAAGAGGTCCTCTAATTCAAGTGGCCATCTAACTTTTCTCAATGTAATTTCATTCTAGTGATTTGAAGAAGTTTAGATTTACCTTAATCCAGGAATTGCATCTTTAATACATAAACCCTCAATGAGAGTAGACTGATCTGAACCTGTAAATTTCATGCTGACAGTACATTTTTATGTACAAATTCGCATTTTTCTACAATGCTTCTATTATAATGGTGATGAGAATTTTATTTCCCTATTCAAATGTTTATAATTAATAGGAAGTGTCTTTTTATAACATGAAAAATGTTGCTAGAAACAAATGTAAATGTAAGCACATCTTCCCAAACTATGGCAACAATTGCAATGGTTGGACAGGGCTCTGAGTTATTTCTCTCGACTTGGCATTTTGCATGATAGGACATTGAAATTGTTTGGTTTGGTGTACCTTTCCCCAAATTCATATTGCATAGTAGTATCTGCATTAGAGTAGACACAAAGCTAGAGTAAATCAGTGAGACAGACAGCATCTCTGGAAAGAAGGAAAGGGTGACATTTCGGGTCGAGACCCTTCTTCAGACTGTCTGAAGGGTCTCGACCCGAAACATCACCCATTTCTTCTCTCCAGAGATGCTGCCTGTCCTGCTGATTTACTCTAACTTTTTGTGTCTCTTTGGTTTAAACCAGCATCTGTAGTTCCTTCCTACACACTGCATTAGAGAGCCTGTTTTGCAGATCTGCTGGAATTATTTGACATCTTTACATTATTTATTTGACTTCAATTACTGGATGGCACGGTAGTGATGTAGTTAACTGTGAAAGAAATGAGACGCCCAGGATCCAGTGTGTTCTGAATGGCCTCCGGTGTTATTTATAGGTGCAATTGCCTTTAATTTGATTATTAGGTAAATGAGTATTAGGTAAATATCCTAAAATCCCTATTAAATTGATATGCTTCAGCTAAACAATTCCTTCTGACTGTATGATCTGTATATACCCACATAAACACTTAAACTCCACTCTCATATCTATCTATATTACTAGAAGTCTGATCTTGACCACGTCCTGTTCTGTATATTGATTTTAGAAAAAGCGCTGCCACTTACGGCTGTGATTTTTGGCCATCTTACTCAGAGTCCCCCTCTGCTGTGCAGGACGAGGATTTTTTCCCATCGGTGAAAAAGAAAAGTTATTAGTGTTTAAAAAATGTTGAGATTCTCTCTCCTGAAGGCCACGCCGCTTCCTGTGGGACTATAAAACCAGGAAGTGTTGCATCAGTCTCTGCAAGACGGGGGTGCGAGAGGGTCACGTCTTTCAGTCTGAACTGTCAATAACACTGAACACATATCTACTAAACTGAGTGTGGTTTTACTGACCTTGAGTGCCCTTAATGTGGTTTGAAAATGAAACGTGGTTGGTTTGAAAAAGCACAGCAAACGGTTGGTGGTGGTTGGTTTGAAAGAAAGCACTGCAAATGGTTGGTGGTGGTTGGTTTGAAATAAAGCACAGCAAATGGTTGGTGGTCGTTGGGTTGAAATGGCAAATGATTAAAAGTTTAAATTTGACAACTTCCTGTTTGCACTGTATATTGATTTTAGATAAAACGCTACCATTTACGGCTGTGATTTTTGGCCATCTTACTCCGCTCATCAGGTGCAGGGGATTCTTCCCATCAATGAAAAATAAAAGTGTTATTAGTGTTTAAAAAATGTTGAGAATCTCTCTCCTGTCAATCACGTCTTGAAGGCCACGCCACGGAGGGCGAGGGATTATAAAACCCGGAAATGTGGGTGTGGCACAGTCTCTGCAAGATGGGGGAGAGCTCATGACTGAGCTGTGAATCAACTGAACGTCTACTGAACTGTGAGTGTGGTGTTTATGTGGTTTTATGGTGGTTTCACCCTGCTTGAAATGGTATGAAACTGCACTTGAGTTTGGTGGCCCTGCACCCTGCTTGAAGTGGCAGGAAACTGCACTTGAATTTGGTGGCCTTGCACCCTGCTTGAAGTGGTATGAAACTGCACTTGAATTTGGTGGCCTTGCACCCTGCTTGAAATGGAATTTCAAGGAATAGCTGTGTCAACTGCCACCCCAATAATCCATTTGGCCCACAATGTCCATACTAGCCCTCTGGAAACATGCCCTTTCAGCCCACAACACCCATAGTAGCGCTCCAGAAAGCGCCCCCTGGCCACCAATATTGGAATCGGTGGAATATTGCGTTGGGGGACCAGCCCTCCCGTGTGAACATGGGACACAACAGGTCCCACTTAGTCTAGTCTGCTTCTATATCTTGTACTATAGAAATGTCAGCTACATGTAGGAATATCTGGCTAATGTTGGAGCTAATCTCATGACTGAGTTGACAGTATATGTCTTTATTCACATGGGATATGGGCAGTGTTGGCAAGGTAAAAATGAATTCTGTACTGTTGTACATGGGTGTGGTATTTGTACCCAATTTGAAGGAAAGGTGATAATCCAGGTTGCATTAGGGAAATGACGCTCCAAAACCAATTGCTTTGTCTCCCACATTTACCATGACAGGTATGCTACATCAGAATGTAAACATCTAATAAGTGACAAGATTAATTTTTTTCCCTTGTGTTACCTTTTAACGGGAGGACAATTAGTCCAGGCTGGAATCTGCACTTGAGGGCCCTGTCAGTTCTGATTTAGAAATGAACACATTTCTGAGCTAGATTGCTTCAAGTTAAATATGGATCTGGATATGCATATCACCAAAAGGAGGTTCAATTTCACTCCTTGGGGGAGTTTTCCCCTGTATGAAAATAATTTCAGCCTTTTTAAAAAACCTATTTTATTCCTTTCCCAACTCATTTTGCTTATCTTTATAATGAATGTCATTCTTTAGTTTCCATTTGGATATGATTTGTCAAGTCTTGACTTAGCTTTGAGTCATCGCTGTCTTATCCCTATTTAATTGGATTTCATCTGATACTTCAACATTTTTAAAAAAAAATGTTTTCTTCCAAAAGGCACAATCATTCAAAAACAATATAATACAACTATAGAGGCAACTGAGATAGATACCCCTACTAACCCTGATATTACTTGTTCAGACAAGAAGTCAAGTACCCAAACACTTTTATACAACCCACTGCAGTCTTCTGGACTACAAAGCACAAAGGGGTAAAACTAAATTTAACTGTGCAGCATTCTACAATCTAGAATTATTGTCCGTTGCTGTAACTTGGAAAGAAAAAAGTTTAAAATTCAATCCTGGATCAGTCCCCCCAAAATTAAGGTAGAATATTAAGCCGGATCACAGACATCTCTATGCAATAAACAAGTGCTCTAAAACTGTTTAATAAGTCTTAATTAGTTATTGGTCAAGTCAGTCATCTGGATTTAACTTTACAAACAACTCAATTCTAATTCAATTTGATAAAATGGATCATGAGTATTGCCTATCAAATCAATCCAAATGACATTTTGAATTCAAGGTTGGAAAAAAGGTTCAAAAATGTAATCGGCCATTGAAAAATAAATACAAGGTAAAAACTGAGCAAGGCACTAATTGTGGAATTTTCAAAATGGAGAACAATGAATGTTGGAACTATCAACAGAAAATGTAGCGCACCATGACAGGTTCTTGCATTCTCATTGATCTCAAAATTACCATATTTAACTTATTTTCAACACCAGAGTTCATATTCAAGCACATAAGGGGAACCAAAAGGTTTCACGACATAATATTCAATGTTTTGCAAGCAAGTGCTTTCAAACAGCACACACACCGTTAGAAACATGTTCTTATCAGGGGAAAATGGGCTAAAATCAAATTACACCCATTCCTTCTCTCCAGAGATGCTGCCTGTCCCCCTGAGTTACTCCAGCTTTTTTGTGTCTTTCTTCGATATATATTTCTACTTTGATTCCAGTCTTGACACTGCTGAAAATAAAAAAATGTCCCATGGCTGAAGTAGTTTGAACAATGAAAGCATGGATAAAATTTCATACTTAAAACCATGCAAGGATATCTTCAAGAATTTTGAAATGCTTATTGCACACTAATTAGTGCTGGAGTGTGATGATGTGCAACTAAAATTTCTGACAGTGATAAATAACTGAAATTGTGAAAAAGGAATCAATTTTGAGATCCCGTAACAAGATCAATTTGGAAAATGTAAATGGACACAGGATCCAGTTTTAACCAGATAGAAAATATACTGACCAGACAACATAACGATTCAAGTTCAGGCCGCCCCTGCATTATCGGGGTCATAGGAGGTAGGTTGGTGAGTAAGAAGAGGATGGCATTGTGTTCTGAGAAAACACCCAGCATCTCAATTTTATGTAATGTAAACCCATGTTATCTAGTGCAGGTTGAAAACAATTGTATTTATTTGTTTCCACATATTGTGAGACTCATTTTTTTCTAGTGATGTGCTAGCTTTGCCACGGTGAATTTCCATTACCTGAATGGCTATAATGTGAGATTTTCCTGTACAGAGATTTCAGGCACATAGAAGAAATAATAAAACTAAATGAACTGCAGGACTGCAGATCCAATAGCATTCAACTTAAAACCAAGTTGAATAATCTACATTTGGAATCACTGACATTTAAAGACCCAGCTTGTATGAGCAGTATCAGTCTGAAGCAGTGGAGAACGCAAAAATGGAATTCCTGTATTTTCCATGTTCAGAATATCAAACATAAATCTACCCAAATACAGTGCAAGGACTTTGAAAATTTGAGAGATTACAGAGCTTGATAGATATGTTACAGTACATTCATGTCATACATTTCTCTGTGGAAAGTAGCTAATACTCAATGCAGAGAGGATTATGTGGTCTAATAGACCATCCGTCACTCAGCATCTCTTTCACCCTGAAGGCAAACTAGCATTCTATTCCTTTTATGGTTTTATTTTCTTCTTGCTGATCCATAAAAGTCTGAACCGATTTCCACAGGGCACGGATGTTCCCCTCGCCAAATCCCAAGGCACCTTTCCTTTCAATGAGTTCAAGAAAAAAAGTATCTTCAGAAAATATTGGCTTTGTAAACATTTGCATTATGTACCTACAACAAAGGACATTTTGATTATGAAGGTTCACAAATTTATCTCAAAGTTAAGTTTTGCATATTATATCAGAAACTGATTCACTTTGCTCCATGGCTTAATACAAAAGATACACAGGAACAACTTGAGGAGGAAACAGGCTGAAAGCACGAGGAATAGACTTCTGTGACTGTCAATTCAACCAGTTCTCAAAGAACCATAGGTGGTGTTCAATGAGTAGTTTTCATTCTGGATCCTTACCCCTCCAAAACCAACTAGCAACGTACAATGCTTGATATAAAACTTTAAACTTAATTATTCAGTCCAAATTCCAATTCCTAGGAGGGGTAAATTAGAAACTATAGAAAATGTGAAAGCACACTATTTGTTAAATTGGTATAACAAATTACAAAATGAATGACTTTAAAAAAGTTATCAAAATATGCTGTTCTGAGGGCATTTTAAATGGAAAGAAAATGTTTGAAGTCTTCCTACCCAAAACTTCTGAAACAATGGCAGTGACTTTAAAAAGCTATTTGTGGCTATGTAATACACGACAAATTTAATGCAGGAAATATGCATCTGGAATCGAGCCAGAGAAATTTGTGAAGGGAAAAACAATTGACACTGCACAACAGAATTTAAGATGTAGGAAACCATTTAGCCCGAGTTTTTCAATGTCATATTTAAAAAAATTAATACAAATTAAACATCTTTCCTTAATAATAAACATAGTAATTATGTGCTGTTTAGTTTAGGGATACAGCATGGAAACAGGCCTTTCGGCCCACCGGGTCCACACCGACCCCCCACACATTAACACTATCCTACACCCACTAGGGACATTTTTTTACATTTACCAAGCCAATTAACCTACAAACCTGTACATATTTGGAGTGTGGGAGGAAACCGAAGATCTCGGAGAAAACCCATGCAGGTCAGGGGGAGAAAGTACAAACTCCGTACAGACAGCACCCGTAGTCGGGATCAAACCCGGGTCTCCGGTGCTGCATTCGCTGTAAGGCAGCAGCTCAACCGCTGCGCCACCGTGACCATATCTTAATTGCCTCCTTTAAATCAACGCTTAGTGCCGGTAAATGTAAAAATAATCAATCAATCAGAAAAAGGGAATTGATGGGCATGTGTGCAAGAATGAGTTATAATGTTACAACAAATAAAGAGAGGAATGGGACTGATTAGAACTACTGGGACCCAATGGCTCAAATGGCATAATGAACAAGTACAGGCGAGATATTCAAGATCAAAATCTTGCCAGTCTGGCAATTAACCATTGGTTAAAGTTGCAGGTGGAGTTGAGCAATGGCCAAGTATGTCCCAACACAGTCTCTGCATACTAACATTACAATTGGCTGATAGCAGTCATGACAATGTCATGGATATTTGGATTTTGAACAAAGATGGAAATCAGGAAGAAGTCACTAAAAATGATTATTTTTTAATCAATTCTTTCCTTCAGAGCTTAAGTTATGAAGTGCGTGGTTCAACTGACCAATAGATTTCAAGTAATATAGGTTCACACTAAAAAAACAAACCTCTTGTTCTGATTAGCTGTCCTGGGGCATTTGGCTTCTCCTTTACAGTGTTCACCATCAACTTCTGAATCCAGAAGAATGCCATATTTTGATAGCAAGTCTGGATCTTCTCCTGCTTTCACGATCTCCTGGCGTTTCTCAATCTGCAAAAGAATTCAAAATCTAAATAGGGATATATCAAATAAAATCCCAAAAGACAATTTGCAATGGTTTTTAAGCAAATGTATTTGAATAGTAGGGTGGAGAATAAGCATTTATTTACTTCGTTACAAGAAGAAATTACTGGGAATATAGCTGTTATGTTATATTGTAATTTTAAAGCTCACTATTTAAAACAAACACTGGTCACTTGCTGCTCCGGAGTTCTGAGGAAACTATTTACAAAAGAACAAAGAAATCACATTGAATGGCGGTGCTGGCTTGAAGGCCGAACGGCCTACTCCTGCACCTATTGTCTATTGAAATCCAATGTTATCAGACCATTAATTCCATTTTTAATGTTATTATTTTTAAGAGACACAAAGGTTTATGGCCAATACATTATTGTCATGATGAGGTTTAGACTAGCGGTCACAGTGCATAGCAAATTACAGCTAACACAATTCACAAGTTCTCTTGATCAAAAATGATTGATTATCCAGAAGTTGTGTAAAATTAAATGCAAGCCTCAAATGTGCAATCAACAGCAATGGAATTGTGCCATTACCCACATACTTTTTAGGGGCTTTTGACCAGCCAAAGTATTCAAAGTTCCCTTTCAGCACAATGAACTCTACAGTTTCCATGATGTGTACGAAGATGAAAGGTAATAGCTGGGTCTTCGTCCGGATGATAAATTTCTTACCCAAGGTACACAATCCAAGGAATATAGCAAAGTAATAAAGCAAAGGAATAAAGAGAAATAAGTTTCAGTTTAAAAGGGTAACATATAAAGTATTAAAATAATTTAACTTTTGTTTAGTAAGTTAATTCTGGAATGAGGTTATACATCCTGAAAACTGGCATGGAACTTGCAGAGCCATCCTATTTGCTGAGAGCAGATCCTATCCACACTCAAAGTATGAAATGTTGAATATACCGATGCAGGCAATGAAAGGGAAGTTTGGGTATAAAGTGATTAAGCCCTGTGTGATGTAATTCAGTCACACTGTTTGCCAGAGCAAGCTCTACTACAAAGCAGCTGAAAAAGTAAACTTTGTTATCCGGCAGCCCAGCTTTGTATTGAGTGCTGTGAAACACAGCAGGTTCCTGCTCCAATGCAACTCCACACAGCAAAATGCATTCAAGAATCACAAATAAAGCTTCACCAGCAAACTTCAGTGTTGTGGAAGCCTCAACTTGCTAATAAATTCATATCATACTCATGTGTTGATCTAATGTCACTTTTTGGGTTGTCTCGACCCAATGTTTTTAATGACAGTAAAGGCCATTTGATGGCAAACAGAATTAATTACTGCAATAAAAATTCACCTATCACTGAAGAGAAAAACTGAATCATCTATTCAAAAATAATGTGAGACAATCAGCAAAAACCTATTAATTCTTGACTCCTAATCCAGCAATATATAAAAAAAACACTTAACCTTAAAATATTCAAGGAAGCCTATGACCTTGTTATATTTCTTTTTAACACATTATGATTAGATTTATTTTGAAGTTTAGTTGAATGGTTACGCCAGTACTGTACCTCTGTGTAATATGTAGGAGGCGGTGTAAAAAAATGGACCCCAGCATCTGCAAGAGATTTGCAGGTTGAAATTATGTCAGTAGTGTACAATCCCACATGCTGTATCCCAGCTCCATGGTGCTGCTCCAGGAACGTGTCAACTTGGTTTTTACCTAAGTAAGTACACAAAGTATTTGTAAAAATAGCCAAAGATTAATTTATATTTCTTGAACACAAGTCAGTGCCAGAACATAAAAATGATCAGCTGTGATCTTGATTACATTTTTGGTTTAGTTTAGCAGTATATTTATTAGTTTAGCAGTATATTTAATTATTTTAATACCACTTACAAAAGGAAGAGAAGAACAAAGGTAATCCAGGCAAATGCAAGGAACTATGTACGGGGGCTACCGATTTGGAAGTGTAGCTAAATATTAGGAATGACAAACCCACATATACTTGGAATACAATTTAATAAATGATAGTAATGCGATCAATACAGTATTTAAGATTTTCTTTTCCACTGTTGTCATTACCACATTCTTCAACCTCAGGATCACATCATTACGATTTCAAGACTGTGTCTATTCACCGTATTTTTTCCCCCTCACGATTTTCATGTCTTTCAGGTTAGCCCTTGGTCTCCTTGACTCAAAGGAAAAAAAGACCCAGCCTCTCCTTATAACTCAAACCTACCAGACATCTTTGCAATTTTTTTTGTTTAACGACATCCTTCCGATACTGCGATAACCAGAACTGGACACATTACTCCGAATGTGATCCTATCATTGTCTTGCACAGCAATAACATGATGTCCCAATTGCTGTACTCAATACACTGAGCTATGAAGGCAAGATAGCCAAATGCCATCTTCATATGTCTACTAGTGTCTCCACTTTCATGGAACTATCTACCTCTACCCCAAGGTCCCTCATAGATAAGCTTCTTCTCTCTACACTATACCACCAATTTTAGTGTCATACGCAACTTACTGACAATGCAACATACATTCATATCCAAACTGTTGATATAAATAACAAACACCCATGGACCCACCTCCAACCTTTATGGCACTCCAGTTGGTACAGGCCTCCTTTCTTGATTCACTACCCTCGTAAAAAGAATTTGTGCATTCAGTCTGACAAATGACTCTCCACCACGACCATGCCTCGACATTCAAGCCAATTTTGTATCTAATGGAAAGGTCACTGACACAAAACCGTGACTGAAAAAAAGTGTTATTCTACTCTGCACCAATATATTTTTTGCCAAGGTTTACCCAAATTTTTAATCTACAGCCTCAAATGATCTTTCTCCTTTAGCCTCAAATTAACTTTCTCCTTTATTAATGTTTTAAATTAATTCACCTAAGGAGTGAAAGGAGTGACTTTCCCTTCGGTGTCAGCACAACAGCAAAACATGGCAAACGATAAGCAAAATCTGAGGGATCACAATCTACCCAACCTGCAAGGTCTCAAGAGCAAGATGTTAATATAGCACCAGCATTATCAGAAAGCAATGACATCAGAGATCTGTTACAGTGCTCACACATAATGCCATTACAAAGTGGAAAGAATGCATGTGAAGCATCTGAACGGTATCCCTCGTCAGGAACCAGGCATAGCATCAACAGGCCAAAACAGTTCAAGTCAAGATGACTTTTGATCTGAACTTATGTCATCTCAAATGATTGAGCCACTCCTGTATAACCCCTAGTTTCTTCCTCACAGCCAGTTATAGTAAGTTAACCAAAGTTTGTGGACAAATCACAACCAGGGGGAAAACAAAGGATAAATACCTACGCTATTTAGCATATCCTCCAAGTTGTTGCTCAGCACGGATCAGGAATTGTCCTTTTGTAAGGAGCAGGGATTAGCATTCCCTGCAAAATGATTTGGAACAAATTTGCAAGAGCAAGATGCTTATGTGGTAGTCAGCAACTAAATTAAGTATTTATCCATTCTACTTAGGATAACCCACTCAAAACAACTAGACATGCATGAGCAAAACAATCTCCCAGAAGGTACATGATTGTATGTTTCAAAAGCTGGAAAGAATTAGCATGGATTCCTGAATATACCGTAATCATAAAGTCTTCCAGCATGGAAACAGATCCTTTGAGCCAATCAAGATGCCCCATGCTAATCAAGATGCCCCATCTAAGATTGTGCCATTTGCTTCACCTGGCCCAGATCACTCTAAACCTTCCCTATCCATGTACTGCACCCGACATTTGCGACAATGTTGCCATCATAGCTCCTGGCAGGACAGGAGGGGGAGGGTCAATTGGTATTGCAATTTTTTTCTCAACTCCAGTGCTGGGGGAGGTTTACGAGCTATGATCTTTGCTGAGGAGTGCTCAAATCTTCGGCAGCGGGTTGAGTTGAAGGACCACGCCTCCCTTGGAGTCTACGGGTAGGGGACGGGTGCGTTGGGGGAAGCAGACCCAATGGGTCTGCACTTGGTCTAGTACCTATTAAAAGTCTGATCTTGTATGTGTATTTATATGTGTGCGTGTGTGTATAGGGGGGTTGCACGTAAAGGTCATTGGGTCATAGGGCTCAACGCACGGAGCCGCTAAATCCAACTGGAAGACATCCGTCACTTCCGGTATATGTTATTAATGCTAGAAACGCGTACTTTCCTACCTGTTAAAAACCGCCAAAATGTTGAATTTTTACGCTGAAAAAAATTGTGGGAGTCGGGGTAAGTGTGAGACATGCACCCAACTTTAGAATTCCAAACGTGAAGCGAAATGAAGGTATAGAGAAGCAGGAACTGAAGGGACTACAGGAACTAAAGTGCTTGGTAAACACTGAAGAAATTGGGAATTATCGCGTTTGCTCACTGCATTTCATCAAGTAAGGCATTATTTGTGTTTTTTCTTGATTCCTTTGGCATCTAAAAATTCTCAGAAGTGATAAATCTGGCTGTAAAACTTTCTTCTGATGCGTTTTCATTTTGTATGTAAAAACCCACTTGGGAATCATGGGCGATTTAAAAACAATTACAGCCAGATTTATCACTTATGAAACTTTTTAGATGCCAAAGGAATCAAGAAAAACACAAATAATGCCTGTTGATAAAATGCAGTGAGCAAATGGCCAATGTTTGCCAAGCACTCTGGCTGTTGTTGTCCCTTCAGTTATCGTTTCTACCTACCGTCATTTCTCCTCACTTTTGGAATTCTGAAGTAGGCTAAATGTCTCACATGCTTATCCCGATTTCCATAATTATTTACAGCGCAAAAATGGACAATTTCAGCAGGTTTTAACAGTGGAAACAATGGTAAGTGCCGACCTGCAGTTCATCACATGTAATCCATTTGGAGTAGTGTAGCAACAGTACGAGTCATGGGTCGTGACCCGACTGCCGTGAAACCTCCCTATTTACGTGTATGTACATTTTCTCGAAAAATCGATGCGCTAACGGTAGCATTTTAATATATTCCTGTAGAGAATCGCCTTATCTGGAAAATTCATGCTATATTTCTCAAGTTAGTAATGAAAATCGGCTGTCTTTCGCTGATGACATCACAATAGGTCTGCGCCGCCTTGCTCACGCTGCGAGTGATGTCACCCCCCCCACCCCTCCCTCCTCCTTTGATTCACCCCGCTCCCCCCCCCCCCCCCCCCTCTCTCTCTCCCCCTCCCCCCCCCCACACACTCTCTCTCTCCCCCCACCCCTCACAGTTGGGGGCCATGCGAGCGTGGATAGGGGGGGGGGGATGGGGTAAAAGGAACGAATGAATAATATTAATATATCAAGGGGGGTGGTTAGTGTGTGTGTGTGGAGGGGAGGGGAGGGGGGTGGTTAGTGTGTGTGATGCCTCAGCCCCCCCCCCCCTTTAGTGACCTTTAAATGTTGTTATTGTGCCTGCCTCAATTATTTCATTTGACATTTCCATGCACCCACCACGATCTGTGTGAAAAATCAGCCCCTCAGTTTTCAGTTAAATATCTCCCCACACCATAAACCCATGCCCTCTAGTTTTTGATTCCCTTATCTTGTGAAAAAGATTCTTCCTTCACTCTCTCAGTTTCCCTAATGATTTTATACACCACTATAAGTTTACTTTCAGCCTCCTGCATCCAAGGAAAAAAGTCCTAGCCTGCCCACCCTATCTGTATAGAATCACACCCAAGTTCTGGTAATATATTTGCAAATCAATCTCTTGCGCTCTTTCCAGCTTAATGGCAACTTTTCTAGACCAGGGTGTTCAAAACAGAAGATAAGTGTGGATTCAACAACATCTTGTATGATTGTATCAATGTCCCAACTTCTAAACTCAATTCCCTTACTGTTGAAAGCCAGCATATATACCAAAGCTTTCTTCACCACTTTAATTACCTGCAACATCACTTTCACAGAACTATGTACATATATTTCCAGATCCCTCTGCTCTACAACATTCTCCAGAGCCCTATCATTCACTGTGAAGCCCACTTGCCCAGCTCGTCAAGGTCCTGCTGAAATTCTTAATAGCGGTCTTCACTCTCTACAATACCACCTACATTGGCGTCACCTGCAAACTTACTAATCATACCTGTATATTCTTATCCAAATCATTGAGATAATGACAAACAGCAATGGCAGATCACGGTTTTCTGAAACACATAATTGGTCACAGGCCTCCAATCCCAAAACAA
Organism: Leucoraja erinaceus; assembly: GCF_028641065.1. Taxonomy (NCBI): domain Eukaryota; kingdom Metazoa; phylum Chordata; class Chondrichthyes; order Rajiformes; family Rajidae; genus Leucoraja; species Leucoraja erinaceus. Next base: position 15,790,771 of record NC_073391.1, on the reverse strand, counting down.
CCTTCCATTATTTACCCTGCAGATGAAACCAAATAATATGTCGTCAGCGCCCTTGATCAGGCAACTGCGAGGCGAGTAAAACCTTACCCCCACTCCTCCCCCGGCAGGTAACAAATATGCGGGCCTGAAGGCCCTGCTCATCAGGAGGTTTGGTCTTAGCGAGTCCGAGCGGGCAACTCGGATTCTGCACATGGACGGCCTCGGCGACCGCGATCCCTGGAATATAGTGTAGCCAAGTGTGGGGTCGTGCATTTTGGTAGTAGGCATAAAGGCATGCACTAGACAATAGACAATAGTGCAGGAGTAGGCCATTCAACCCTTCGGACAATCACCGCCATTCAATGTGATTATCGCTGATCATCCCCAATCAGTACCCCATTCCTGCCTTCTCCCCATATCTCCTGACTCCGCTATCTTTAAGAGCCCTATCTAGTTCTCTCTTGAAAGTACCCAGAGAACCGGCAGAGAACACATCCAGGACTATTTTCTAAATGGGGAGAGAATCCAAATCAATGGTGCAAAGGGACCAGAGGGTCCAGAGGAGGCTTACAAGAATGATCCCAGGAATGAGGAATGAATACTTGGGGTGCATTGCTAAAAACATGGTTTTATTTGTCCTGGATGTGTTCAACATCTCGAGTGTTTTTAGAACTGCACTCACCCAGGCAAATGGTGAATACTCCAACATAATCCTGAATTGTGCCTTATGTCTGGTGGAAAGACTACTAAGTGTTGAGATGAGTTAGTTGTTACAATATGTGCAGTATCTCATAGAATGATCCAAGAATGAGCGTTTGTTGGCACTGGGCCTGTACTCGCTGGAGTTTAGAAGAATGAGGGAGGAAATCATTGAAACATATAGAATAGTGAAAGGCTTGGATAGAGTAGATGTGGAGAGGAAGTTTTCATTAATGGGAGAGTCCAAGACTACAGTTCATAGTCCCAGAATTAAAGGATGTTCTTTTAGGAAGGAGATGAGGAGAAATTTATTTAGTCTGAGGGTGGTGAATCTGTGGAATTCTTTGCCACAGAAGGCTGTGGAGGCCGTCAGTGGATATTTTTAAGGCAGAGAAATAGATTCTTGATTAGTACAGGTGTCAGAGGTTATGATGGCTGAATTATGTTAATAATATAAGAAATATATTATTAACATCATTCAGCCTTATTATTCATTCTGCCTTATCAGTTATGGGGAGAAGGTAGGAAACTGGGATTAGGAGGGAGAGGTAGATCAATCATGATTGAATGACGGAGTAGACTATGGGCCAAATGGCCTAATTCTATTACTTATGACCTTATGAGATACTGCACATATTGTAACAACTAACTCATCTCAACACCTAGCAGTCTTTCCACCAGACATAAAGCACAATTCAGGATTATGGTGGATTTTTCACCATTTGCCTGGGTGAGTGTAGTTCCAAAAACACTCGAGATGTTGAACACATCCAGGACAAAGCAGACCATGGTTTTGGCAATGCACCCCAAGTATTCATTCCTTGTACGTGTAGCCACCCAGTGCCTGCAGTATGTGTCATGAGTACAATGCAGCTATCTGTCAAGACTATTCCTCTCAAACCCGTGTCCTCTTCCACTAAAGCAAATAAAGACAGCCGACAATGGGAATACCACATGCTTCAAGATCCTCTCCATGTGACACATCACACTGATTTGGAAATACTTTGTAGTTACAGTTAAAAGAACACCGTTAAAAACCCATGAAGCAAAGATGAAATTGGAATTTCAATAAAGTAGTTACAATCTGGAAAGGTGGTGGAAGTAAACTCTATTTTGGTTTGTACAAAATAAGTTTAGTACTTAATAGGGGAAAAAAAGCAAGAAAAATGATTTACTGGATTGCTTACAGACAAAGTTGGCTCAATGTCATTGGAGTCGAGCGAGTCAAATGACTTATGCTGCAGTAATTCTATTGTTAAAATATGGTAAAAAACTATAAGTGTAGAGGCAGATATTATATAAAGAAACGTCTGAAATTATGCTTACTTAAATTGTAGTTTTAATATTCAGAGACTTAGAAAAGATTAAACAAAAATATAATAGGCGTGTGAACGCGATGAAGATTGCAAATTATTCTGTACCTTGGTAGGGCAGGGATTCAGCAATCACAAATTTGCAGTCTGTTTTCTTCTCTTCAGTTGTAGACATTGACAGGCCAACTTCACTGCATTTCCAGTATTCCATTGCTGTCAAACGCAGTCCAATGTCATTGCCTTGAATGACATAACCATTATCTATATCTTCATCTCTGTAAAAATAAAACAATTGACATAATCACATAATATAAGTTTTGTGTTTTTTTTTAATTTCAGGTTTTCAGCTGCTGTGGTGTTTTCCTTTTGGCCTTTGTAAATTACAGCTATTCAGCTATAACGCATGCTATCAAACTGCTAATTGGATATATCACCATTGATGAATCACTGAACACTGTGGGTTGCTTTGTTCAAAATGCAATTTTGATTGGTTATTAGAACTACTTCAAACTTACTTTGGAAATTGACGAACATGGGGAAAAAAGCATCTTGCAAAAAAGTATGGGAATTGGGAGCAATTAAAATAGTGATGTAGTGGAGAAAGAGTTGGGGGGGGGGGGGCTTAGCCCGTGTACGTATGTACGATATAACTGACAATTGTTGACAAATCTTGTACAATTGTTGAAAATTATAACTCAAACTTCTGTATACTCACCTGCAGCAATGTAAAGGTGGTAGTCCTTTCATGCAAACAGGTGAATCTGCAGTTATTGAAAAGCATGTTTGCACAGATCAGGTTCCCTATACCTCTATAGCAGTTAGTGGTTTTGCAGATAGTGAAGATGGTTATGAAAGATTGCACAGGATCTGGATCGATTGGCAAGGAGGCGGAGGAATGGTTGACGGAATTTAGTATAGATGGAGTACAGGTGTATGGTTCCTTGAAGGTCGAGTCGCAGGTAGATTAGGTGGTCAAAAAGGCTTTTGGCACTTCGACCTTCATCAGTCAGGATATTGAGTACAGAAGTTGGGAGGTCACGTTGCAGTTGTATAAGACGTTGGTGAGACCGCATTTAGAATATTGTGTTCAGTTCTGGGAACCATGTTATAGGTTTGAAAGGGATTAGAAAAGATTTACAAGGATGTTGCCAACATTAGCAGGTGTGAGCTACAGGGAGAGGTTGAGTAGATTGCGTTTCTATTCCATGGAGCACAGAATGAGGGAGATTTTATACAAAATCATGAGAGGAATAGATCAGGTCGATGCACAGAGTCTTTTGCCCAGAGTTGGGGAATTGAGGACCAGAGGACATAGGTTCAAGATGAAGGGGGAAAGATTTAGTAGGAATCCGAGGGGTTACTTTTTCACACAAAGAGTGAACAAACTGCTAGAGAAGGTAGTTGAGGCTGGGACTATCCCATCGTTTAAGAACCAGTTAGACAGGGACATGGATAGGGCTGGGTTGGAGGGATACGGACCAAACGCAGGCAAGTGGGACTAGTGTAGCTGGGACATAGTTGGCGAGTTGGGCCGAAGAGCCTGCTTCCACACTGTATCACTCTATGAATCTTTGGATGTATTTAGAAGCAATTTATAATTTTGAGATGAAAGCCCTTATTTCTTTCGTTAACGCTCCTCCAACAGCGCTCACCGGTTCACGAGAAAACGCTTGAAGCCGAAGCAACTCCGGTACCAGTCCATGATGTGGCCGCTCTGCCGTTGCGGACAAGCGTAGGTGATGTGGTCGAAATGAGTGACCACCACCGGACCGGCGTCCTGCTCCTGAGGCCAGTCCGGAGCAGCAGGCGGCGGTCCGAAGCCGGGCAAGAAGTCGCCCAAGTAGTCGCTTCGGTCGATGAGAGTGTGGCGGACATTACCCACCACCGATTGCACCACAGAGTAAGTGACCGAGCCCAACTCGTCCTCCACCGGGCTGGGCGGCACAAGGACGCGGCAACCTAACCGGCCCAGGTTGAGGGTCGCCCGCTCCACGTCTTTCACCTCGAAGGACACATTGCAGGCGCTGTCCACCACGTGTGGCGGAGCCGCATCGTACAACAAGCCGTGCGGCCCCGGCTCTGCGCTCTCGTTCACGATGAACACGGCCGAGCCTTTCCTCAGCACCAGCTGCCTGGCGGTGCGGCTATGCCGGCTGCCGTACAGCTGGAAGCCGAAGCGCCGCATCAGGTGGCGGGCCAAGCGCTGGCCGCTGTGGACGTGAAAGGCGAGGTGACTCAGGCGCTGCACGCTGGCCGCCATCTTCACAGGTGGTAGCCTCGGGCGAGTCAGGACACAAATAGAGAAAAGCTGCAGATGCTGGAAATCTACAACAGAAAATGTGGGAAATACTGTGTGGGTCAGTCAGGCAACGTCTGTGGGAGGGCCGTCAGCACCAAAGATCACAGAGCGCTCTTAGAGGATGCAGGCTTGGGACCCAGCGTGCGGGCCGGCGGGCGGGCGTGCCCACGCAATATGCACGCAGTGTGGGCGGGGCCACGGAATGCGCACTCGGTGGGCGGGGTCATACAAAGATCCTAGAGCTCTATGACGTCGACAATCACACACGTGATACTACGCGTTTTTCGAGGAGTGGGCTATCTTGCTCCTCCATAATCTTTGGTGTCATACGTCATACGCCATGCGTCAGTGGAGAGTAAAGCTTGGCCGCCCACGTTGTGGGCGTGGCTTAAAAAACCACTCGAGTGGGCGGGGCCATAGAATGCGCACGTGGTGTTCGGGACTAATTGTCACCAAAGGCTCCTCTAGTATCTTTGATTGTCACAGGTGTTGCAGGCAGCTGCCGTCACCGTCGGGCGGGAGGCGCGGCCACTGAACCACTTAAACATAGTAAACCCTCCCCAAACAACGTAATAATCCAAAACAGACACGACGCCTATAAGCGAGATTAGAAGTAGCGACCAAAACCCTACTCAAATACGTGAGTTTGAAGAGGCGTTTTTTTTTAAAGGGGGGAGGGTGGGGCGAGTTTTGGTAGCCCAGGAATATAAAGAGATATAGACCGAAAATATGGGTATGCAGTACGGACACACTGGGACGCGAGCTGCCGAGGAAGAGTCCCGGACCCGAAAGGCCGCCTATCCATTCCTACCACATATATAATGTGGCCCGCTGAGTTACTTCATCACTTTGCGGTTTACTGCCACTAAAGAACTTGGTCGTTGGGTTGATTTCCCGCAGTCAAATTGGGCGAGGCTGGGAACATTCAACGTGGAGGTATTTTTTTGAGTATTTGTAGAACCTGAATTTCCCCATTTCAATCCCTGCACAGGCATTTATACAAAACGTATGAGATGAGAAGAGCAGAAATTCAAAAGGCCAAAGGATTGTTCTCTTTATCTCACCCGTACCTGGTCGTGGCCCCCTTTTCACCAGCAACTACTGCAGCTGAAATGACCATTTGTAATCTTGGCTATGTACAGGTGTTTTAATTTGTTGAGGACCCCCAACCTTATATTTGCATCATCACTGAGATTGCCTGGTTCTTTCCTTCTCAGTACTGTCCTTGTCCAAGTTTGGCAGCTACAAAAATTCACACAAATATTACCTTTTAAACTCGTCTCCAATATCATTCTGCCTCGCATCCAATTTTTCACCTTGTATAAACAATATTTCAAAAATGTTGCTGCTCAGAATCCTAACTCTAATTATGTACCCAACTGCCATAAAAGCTTGTGTACCTGCACCCATGGTCACTGTCAGATCAGCCTTCCTGACAGTGAATCTGTGGAAAACAAAAGGCTAAGATGGAGTTCCTGGCCATGTCCTCAGATCCTGCACAGACTAGCTAGAGGAAGAATTAGCAAACAGCTTTAACCTTTTTCTACACCAAACCTTAGACCCCATCTGCTTTATGAAGACCACTATCACCCCAGTACTAAAGAAAAACAAGGTCATGTGCCTTGAGGACTATGGTACTGTGCCTCTGACCTTCACCATCATGAAGTGTTTTTCAGTGCTGGCTAGGCACATTAATTCCAATCTCCTAGACAGCCTACATCCAGCGGCGGACTGGGTCTAAAAATATTGGTTGCCAGGAGACAAAGGGGGCCCACTTCATCAGGAGCCCACTTGCCATCGGGCAAGCTGACACCCTGGCCAGTACGCCATTGCCTACATCCCATCTCCCTTGCCTTACACTCAGACTATACTAATTGACTAGCTCTCCCTTCAACACCATAATTCCAATCAAACTCCTGGACATTGGACTCGGCACCCTCCTCTGCAAATGGATCCTTGACGTCCTGACTTATAGACTGCAATCAGTAAGGATAACTGACAAAATGTTCTCCACGATATTTCCTCTCTGGACTCAGCACCTATCTGTACTCCCTCTACATGCACGACTGTGCGGCCAAATTCTGCTCTAACTCCTTTTACATGTTTGCAGACGACACCACCATCGTGGACTGGATTGCGAACACTGATAAGACGAAGTATAGAATGGACATTGAGGGCTTACTTGCATGGTGCCAAGGCATTCCCTCTGGGTGATCTAGTTTCTGCCGACATCCCAAAAGCGTGTTGTTTGGTAGTTTAATTGGGCACTATAAATCACCCTTGGTGTGTCGTAATCAATAGAATCTGGTGGGAGTCATTAGGAATGTCGAGAGAATAAAGCAGGATTATGTAAGGATAATGTAAATGGGTTTATAGTTGGCAATGACTCAATTGTGAAATGTTTTCATGCTATGTAACTTTATGGCTAAGAAGCACAATGTACATATCCTTTCAATTCATGATGAAGCATGAATGGTTAATAAATATATGAGAAATGACAAAGCATTTGGAACTATTGAAATCCAAACTAGCTGAGTTAAGATTACTTCGCACACATTCACTTCCCGAAGGTCTGAAATAATGAAGACACCCCTGATGATTAACAAGCCTTCACTATCCTCACTCAGCCATCTCCAACCCCCTTTTGTATCTTCCAGCCTCATTTGGTCTCAACTTTAGCACAGATATTCCCTTTGTTCTCTCCTCCCCTCTCTCTTCCCTATAATTTAAAACATGTTTGAAATCTAACTTTTCCTTTTACTGATGAAAAGTTAATGAACTGAAATGTTCACTGTCTCACTATAAACTCTGCCTGACCTGCACACTGTGTTTCCAGCATTTTCTATTTTTAAATCTCGGAGGAACTTGGGTGCCAAGATAGTAACAATTTTAGAGGCTGAAGAAGGATCTCGACCCGAAATTTCTCTCCGGAGATGCTGTGTGTACTCCAGCATTTTGTGTCTATCTTTGATTTAAACCAGCATCTGCAGTTCTTTCCTACACATTTAGAGAATAGAGATATGTCTCACTGCAGAAATTGCTGATTGTGTTGCTTTTCAATTGCATGGCCCCTTCAGAATAGCCTCTTTCCAGAATCTCAATGTTCTATCCTTGCAGCACAGCAACATGTAGTACACCATGTGAACTTACATGAGTTAAGGCAGGAGTCACATGAACAGTTTTTTCAAACAACAACTGAAATTCATTGGGTGATGCTGGGGAACATTGAGCATTGCCCATATTTAAGAAGCCACCACTGACAAACTATTGACAGAACTTCAATTTCACCTCAAATGTGCAAATAAGATCTTGCTTGCTTGTGCAAATTTATTCTTAATGATTGTGGTTTACCAGGTACAGACTGAAACATGGGAAGCACACATGAGATATCTAATGCCACTATCATCACCAGCTGAAGATGATTTAATATTTACACATGAATTGAAGGCAATCAGCATCTCCAAGAGTTGCGGATGACACTAAGATATTTCAACAGCACCTGTTAGCTGTGAGGAGGATGCTAGGAGACTGCAGGCATTTTTGGATAGGTTCTGTAGTGGGCAAATGTTTGGCAGATGTCAGTCATAAAGTGACATAAACCCATGATGGTCTGCCATTTTGGAGACAAAAACAGGAAATCAGCAACTTTATCTAAATGGTGGCCGATTGGAAAAAATCAGATGCAGCGAGACCTTTATTGTTATGGTACACCAGTGCAAAAGGTAGGCATGTCCAGATTGCAGCAGAGTCTGCAAATCCCAGCAAATGGGTCTCATCAGTGTGTGCTTTTATAAATTGCAAATGATAATTTGAGTATAGGAGCAGGGAGGTTCTACTGCAGTTGTACAGGGTCTTGATGAGACAACACCTGGAGTATTGCGTACAGTTTTGGTCTCCAAATCTGAGGAAGGACATTATTGCCATAGAGGGAGTGCAGAGAAGGTTCACCAGACTGATTCCTGGGATGTCAGGACTGTCTTATGAAGAAAGACTGGATAGACTTGGTTTATACTCTCTAGAATTTAGGAGATTGACACTTGATCTTATAGAAACTTACAAAATTCTTTTATTCAAATGAGTCAGCATATGCAGGAAGAATGGTTCCCGATGTTGGGGCATTGTCCAAGAGAGAAAAAAGTTCAAAGCTTAAGGATAAGGGGGGAAAATCCTTTTTAACCGAGATGAGGAGAGATTTTTTTCACACAGAGTGGTGAATCTCTGGAACTCTCTGCCACAGAGGGTAGTTGAGGCCAGTTCATTGGCTATATTTAAGAGGGAGTTAGATGTGGCCCTTGTGGCCAATGGGATCAGAGGGTATGGAGAGAAGGCAGGTACGGGGTACTGAGTTGGATGATCAGCCATGATCATATTGAATGGCGGTGCAGGCTCGAAGGGCCGAATGGCCTACTCCTGCACCTAATTTCTATGTTTCTATGTCTATGTTTCTAATATTTACACATGAATGTGAGATGAAACATCAGCATCCTCTCTTAAAGAGTATGCACCAATCATTGGAGTTAAGATATTTCAACAGCACCTAGATTACACCAGCTAAACCATATAGATGCTCAACTCCCAAAGCACGCATTTTTCTCAAGGTTCTGTAATGAGGATGGGAGAAAAAAGTTTCAAAGTTGTCCTCAAGAAGTATGACGTGAACACCCATTCATGGTCTGCTGTAAATGGAGAGCTTGCTGCAAGGATATCTGCAACTTTAAACTGTAAGATTGCAACTGGAAATAATCAAAAGGAATATTACTTTAATTATTAAGGATGAGATGAGCTGCAAAAGAACATATGTCCAAATTGCAGCAGAGTCTGCAAATCCCAGATGGGTCTCATCAGCCATGTGTGGTTTTACAAATAAAATATTCTTTGATGATAATAAATTGCAAATGATAATGAGGTACAGGTGCAATGCCATGTCTGTCAGCCCCAAGTTCCTGATATGTGTAGAGGAAAGCAGACGGGTCGAGAAACGTCTTTATTAGTCAAGTCCAAATCAAAAATGAACATTAGTTTTGCAATAGCTGTCTGTCACTTTTCAACACCTATGCTTGCATCATTGAAAAACTGACATGCATTCACATAGTAGCTGGCAGCATGTGATCATCGAAATAAACATTAGAGATATTTAAGGAAGCTAAGTTCCCCCCCTCCTCTGGAAATATGTTGTGACACTTAAGAAGTAAAACTACCAATAATAAGTTTTATTCAAATGAGTCAGCATACCTGATTAGAGAATGGAAGCAATGTATGAGGCATTGAAGAAGAGAGAAAAAAAAGATTAAAATGTTTTTTGAATAGATAGATGAGATGGAATTTTTGATTGCGTTTTAATTAACTTGATGAGTGTAGATTTCTGAACAAATATTAAATGTTTTCTCTCTGCCATAGTTTTTTGGTTTTTATTTTGTTTTGTTTTTTTAGTTTTATAATTATGAGTTTTACAGAGTACTGTGTTTACCTATCTGTTGTGCTGCTGCAAGTAAGAATTCAATTGTTCAATTTCGGGACATATGAGATAATAAAACACTTGACGCATCTTTCAAAAGATAATCAGATAGCTCAAGGTTCATGTTATTAAACATATATAAACTACAATTAATCAGTTTATTGAGGAAAATAAAAGACGAGGCAGATGACTTCCTCAGGATTCCCAAAATGTTAATCTGCAAGTCGAATCGGTAGCAACGAAAGCAAACTCAATGCTGGTAGTTATTTCAAGAGGGCTTGTATACAGAAACAGGGATGTAATGCTGAGGCTCTATAAGGCGCTGGTAAGGCCGCATTTGGAATATTGTGAGTAATTTTGGGTAGCATATCTGAGGAATGATGTGCTGGCTCTGGAGAGGGTCCAGATGAGGTTTACAAGAATGATCCCAGGAATGAGTAGGTCTACCTATGATGAGCATTTGTTGGATTGGGCCTGTACTCGCTGGAGTTTAGAAGAATGAGGGGGGACCTCATTGAAACATACAGAATAATGAACGGCTTGGCTAGAGTGGATGTGGAGTGGATGTTTCCACTAGTGGGAGAGTCTAGGACTAGAGTTCATCGCCTCAGAACTAAAGGCTATTCTTTTAGGAAGGAGATGAGGAGAAATGTCTTTAGTCAGAGGGTGGTGAATCTGTGGAATTAATTGCCACAGAAGGCTGTGAAGGCCATCAGTGGATATTTTTAAGGCAGAGATAGATAGATTCTTGGTTATTACAGGTGTCGGAGGTTATGGGGAGTAGGCAGGAGAATGGGGTTAGGAGAGATAGATCAACCATGATTGAATGGCAGAGTCGACTTAATGGGCCGAATGGCCTAGTTCTACTCCTATTCCCTATGACCTGTTGAACGTGGAGGCTAACACATGTCTACATTGGGTATTATGCAATATTACAATTGTCAGGTCTGATATAGGATTTGGATCCCCATATGTTTGAATAGGATTTACTGATTAGGAAGATAGTAAATTCAGTATTTACTTATAATTTATATGAAATAGTTTTCCATTATTTATTAGTGTGTTAATATGGTTAAATTATTCTAAATGTTAATTTAAAACAATTTTGTAAGCATAAATATCTCAATATCAGATGCATTTAAAAAAATCCAACACGGCCTCACAGACTTTGGTGGGAGGGGAAGTAGACACCATCCCAGCCTTGAAGATAGACACAAAATGCTGGGGTAACTCAGCGGGACAGGACCGGAGGGCAGGAATGGTTTACGTTTTGGGTCAAGACCCTTCTTCGACTGAGACTCGGGGGAGAGGGAGACTGGATATATGGAATGGTATGGTGTGAAAACGACACAAAGTAGACGATGCTCAAGGAAATGTAGAATGGTTCATTGTTAGCTGACGGGAAGGTGATAACGAGGAATATAATCAGTAAACTTAATCAGGAGTGAAACTGGTTGGAAAACTATGGTGGGGGGACGGAGAGAGAGGGAAAGCAAATGTTACTTGAAGTTAGAGAAATCCATATTTATACTGATGTCATACTGTAAACCGTCATCCCAGCCTTGTCTTTTCTTAAATAATGCCAAGTACATTCTCAAGGCAGATAATGTCAAATAATCTGTCAAATGAAGATGAGTTGCAATTATTGCTAAATGTTGCTGCCTGACTCCAGGATCATGAGACCCAGGTTAATGGAACCTGCACATCTATACCAGAACAGTATCAGGATAGTAAAGGTAATGATGCAGGGGTGCATCCACTTCATGATATGCTGAGGATGAAGAGTTCAATGCAAGTACAAGTTTTTTGTTCTTGGTGTCCTTTAACTTTAACAATATGTAATTCAACAAAAAGGACTGTAGATTCAGCAATATCAGTTGATAGTTATCCATCTGATGACAGACATTGGTTTTACAAACAATCCCCTTTTTTCATAATCTCAATGATTTATGAGGGATCATATTTCTATTGGGTTAGCTTTGAATTGACAAGAAGCAGAATTACATGAATATCAAGTGTAAATGCCTTAGGGTACATCAGCCCAGTGAATTATATTTTCTATTCAACCTTTCTCACTCTTTTTTCAATACCACTGCAGTACTCGACAGAAACAAAGACAATTGTGTATTTATCATCCCATTGGACATTGTAAAATGTTTTGCAAAAACAATTAAGTACCTGGTTCGAGTACAACATAGAAAATGCTGAACGAAGTTCCCACAAATTATACTGAGGCTAATGGTTGAATGAACTATTTTTAATGCTTTTAATTGTAATAAGCGTCTCCCACAGTACTTGGGAGAGGGTTCTCAGAATCTTGGTTTATCATCTTCTATGAACACTGGGCAATTACATGGTGCAGCACTTCCTCAGTATTGTATTAAAATATGAAGTTAAATTCTCGGGAGGTAGATGAACTCTACAGACACAGGTTGAAATAGCTGTTATTTAGTGACAGCTCATGTACGAAGGGATATAAAGCATTTTAATAAAAACTAAAATTTCATTGTGTTCAGCAGGTCAGGCAGCATCTGGTTAGACAAACTGTGTTTCAGGCTGGTGATCTTTAATCCAAAATAAGAATAATTAGAAATAAAACATTTTTGAAGTTGCACAGGAGGACTGAAGAGTATATCTGTTATATTGCTGAAACCACGGGAGATTGGAAGACATAAAAAGCTGTTACTGCCAGCTGAAAGAAGATAGTGAAGACTTGTTCATTGTAGCTGTTCTTCCTGGAGGAAATGTAATTAGAAGAAGCTGAATGAGAATGTGCAGAGAAAAAATGTGGGATCTGTGAAGTACAAAGCACAATCTATGCACAAATAATTGAACATTTTAATTGTGGTTACTTATTTGCAACCAAACTCCACAGCACTCCACTTACTGATGATCAACACCAACATTGTCAAACCTGTTTTAAATGATTGTAGTGTTTTTGTTTGGCTAATTGACCTATCTCACAGAGGCTGAACATCACCTCTCTGACCTCCTCATTACTGGACCATAACCCAATTATTGAACATCTGGCCATTTCTGATGATCTCCCCCTAATTAAATCTGGAGATCTTTCCTCCACAACTCCCATCCACAGTCCCTCAACATGGCCTTAATTCAACCTCTTTCAATGATCCACAGTTCTGGTATATCCACCATTCCAACCCACTTCAGACTAGCCTGAAGAAGGGTCTCGACCCGAAAGGTCACCCATTCCTTCTCTCCAGAGATACTGAGTTACTCCAGCATTTTGTGTCTAGATTACACAGTATTTACTTATTCCTAATTTGACACAATACTTTCTCCCTTTGTTCAGTTTCTTCAAACCTACCTCCATGATATCATGTCCATTTCCGACACTTCCTTACCATTCCTTGACCTCACCATCTCCTTCGCAGGGGACAGACCTCTGACCGACATACACTACAAACCAACTGACTCACATGGCTATCTGGACTACACGTCTTCCCACCCTGCCCCCTGTAAAGACTCCATCCCCTACTCCAAATTCCTCCACCTACACCGCATCTGCTCCCAGGATGAGACGTTCCACACCAGGGCATCGGAAATGTCCTCGTTCTTCAGGGAACGGGGATTCCCCTCCGCCACCATAGATGAGGCTCGCACCAGGGTCTCATCCATACCCTGCAACACTGCTCTCTCTCTCCCCATCCCCGCATTCGCAACAAGGGCAGAGTCCCCCTAGTCCTCGCCTTTCACCCCACCAGCCGGCAAATACAACAAATAATCCTCCGCCATTTCCGCCACCTCCAACGTGACCCCACCACTCGCCACATCTTCCCATCTCCCCCCCTGTCTGCCTTCCGCAAAGACCGCTCCCTCCGCAACTCCCTTGTCAATTCTTCCCTTCCCTCCTGTACCACCCCCTCCCCGGGCACTTTCCGTTGCAACCGCAAGAAATGCAATACTTGTCCCTTCACCTCCCCCCTCGACTCCATTCAAGGACCCAAGCAGTCATTTCCAGGTGCGACAAAGGTTCACCTGTATCTCCTCCAACCCCATCAACTGCATCCGCTGCTCTAGATGTCAGCTGATTTACATCGGCGAGACTAAGTGGAGTTTGGGCGATCGTTTCGCCGAACACCTCCGCTCAGTCAGCAATAACCTACCAGAACTCCCGGTGGCTCAGCACTTCAACTCCCCCTCCCATTCCCAATCCGACCTCTCTGTCCTGGGTCTCCTCCATTGCCAGAGTGATCAACACCAGAAATTGGAAGAACAGCACCTCATATTGTTGCTTGCGTCCGGATGGCATGAACGTTAAATTCTCCCAGTTTTGCTAGCCCTTGCTGTCTCCTCCCCTTCCTTAACCCTCGAGCTGTCTCCTCCCATCCCCCCGCCCATGGGCTCCTCCTCCTCCTCCTTTTCCTTCCTTCTCCCCCCCCACCCCCATCAGTCTGAAGAAGGGTTTCGGCCCGAAACGTCGCCTATTTCGTTCGCTCCATGGATGCTGCTGCACCCGCTGAGTTTCTCCAGCATTTTGTGTACCTTCCATGATATCATTCGTCAGTTTGACATTTTTCATTTACCTGTTTAGTATCATGTGTATCGAGGTAGAATGAAAAGCTTATTGTTGTGTGCTATCCAGTCAAAGAAAAGACTATGCATGATTACAATCAAACCGTCCACAGTGTACAGATACAGGATAAATATCCTGATACAGATACAGGATATATTATTAGTGTAAGATAAAGTCGGATTAAAGATAGTTCAAAGCTCTCCAATGAGGTAGGTGGGAGGTCAGGACCACACTCTAGCTGGTGATAGGATGGCTGTTGCCCGATAACAGCTGGGAAGAAACTGTCCCTGAATCCTGAGGTGTGTGTTTTCAAACTTCTGTACTTCTTGCCTAATAGGAGAAGGAGTGACCAGTGGCCCTTGATTATGTTGATGGCTTTGTCAAGGCAGAACTTCACTCTGTCAATGTTAGGGAGTTTGGTTTGCACAATGGCCTGGGCTGCGTTCACAACTCTGCAATTTCTTGGGAGTCGGATGCAGCTGTTCCCAAACTATGCTGGGTCCAAAATGGCGGCGCCCTGTACGGCAGCGGCTACTCCAGCTCCCGATAGCGATGTGCGTTTTATGTTTAATATGTTGTCTGTACCGTCACAGTCTTGTGCGAGAGTAGTCTATAACAGAACTATACTACTTGGACTAAGAAATAATGTATATTGTCTATCTTATTGGTATATTGTCTGTCTGTGTTATAAATATTACTAGCACATTTGGAGTATGGGGAAACGCAATTTCAATCCAATTTATTTGAATTGACAATAAAGTTTACTTTGAACTTTGAACTGTGATAAATGGTTTTTACAACACATTTGTAGAGATTAGTGGAATTAGCTGCCAGTGATGGTGGCTTTGGCCGATACATTTAGGAGGCTTTTGGATAGGCACATTGATATGCATGAAATTGAGGGATATGGATCACCAACAGACAGTTCAACATATATATATATATATATATTACAAAGGTCCCAGCACTGATTCTTGCAAAACACTGCTGGACACAGACCTCCACTCGGAATAACACCCCTCCAGCACTATCCTCTATCTTCTTTGACCAAGGCAATTTTGTATACAACATATCAACTCACAATGGGTTCTGGATTACCTTACCACGAGAGCTTTGTGGAAAACTTCACTTATTCCATGTATACAACATCTACTGCCAACCAATCATCTTTGTCACCTTCTCAAAAAAAACCTCCCAAGAATTTTCAATTGTTTCCCTGTCACTGATGTAAGACACTGGCCTATAATTTCCTGGTTTATTTCTATTGTCTTTCTTAAAAAGAGGACAAACATTGGTTACTCTCCATCCTCTGTTGCTACTAACTAAAGAGGATATAAAATCTCTGCAATCTTCTCCCTTGCCTCTCACAATAACAGGAGAGGTTATCCTGTCAGGTCCTGGGGATGTGTCCACCCGAGTATTCTTCAAGAGAACCAAACCCCCAATTCCTTGATATCAAGATGCCCTAGAATATCAGCATTCCCTCCCCAATCATGCTATTCCCCATGCCCCTTCTAATCTTACATCCTACCAGCCATATTTAAAAACCTCTGTAACTTTGAACATTTTCCGCATCTCTCTCCTTTCAGCATTTAAGAGGGATTTATTTACTGCACAATCCCCAGGTTTTGGCTCTATCTTCACCAATATCCTCTTCACTCTCAAAGATTTCCCCATGCCCTTTTATCTTTTCATTTCTCACGATACGAAGACCCAAGCATTGTTTCCAGGTGAAGCAGCAACTGACTTGTACAATTTTCATTTTACTGAACTATATCAAGAGTGCTTAATTGTCATATGTACTGAAAATGGAACATATGCAGCAGCATACACGTCTGTAAACATCGTACTGATAGATAACAAAATAAACAGAAAGAAAAAGTTCAATTATTTTTTTTTTTATTATATTGGTGCAACAAAGGCAAAAGTCATTGCAACCAAGATAAATCGTAGTTCATAGTTTAGTTGGTGTTTATAATGTTCAAGAGCCTGATGGGTGATGGGAAGAACCTGTTCTTGAACCTGAAGGTCACTTTTTCAGACTCTTTTACCTTCTTCTCAATGGCAGGAATGAAAAGAAGAGCCTGGTCAAGGTGGTGTGGGTCCTTGATGATGCTGGCAGCCTTTTCGAGGCAGCACCTCTTATAATTCTCTTTGATGATGGGGAGGTCAGTGGCTGTGAGGGACTGGACTATATACACCACTTTTTGTGATCTCATTCTTTCCTGAGCGTTTGAGTTGCTGACCAGGTCAGGATGCACTAACTACTATAATTGGATAAACAAATTCTGTTTTGGTGACTTGTTCAGAACACTTCCATTCAGACAGCAAACGGGTCCTAGAGTTTGCAGTCACTGAATCTTCAATTTTCAATCCTGCTCCATTTTGACCTGTCTTTGACCTCTTCAAGCAAAGCTTAATATGAGCTGAAGAAACATCACCATCCTCAAGACTCAACACTGAATACAACACTTTTCGATAACCAGCCTTCCCAGCCTGTATCGGAAAAGAATGCTTTATTTCCGAGTTCTAGCCCTTAACTGTTTTGCATATTCAGTTTTTTTTTGCCTCGTCGCTATTTATATCTCCTCAAGACAGATCATCTGCGATTAACAAGCTTTTTACCAGCACCATTTGTGTCAATCAGTCTCATTCTCCATCTTTTCGCTGACGTTGTTCTGACCCATCGACCTTAATCGTCAATTATGTTTCTCTGTCCACAAATACTGCCTGATCTAACATTTACAGCATTTTATATTTCAGATTTCCAAATATTTGAGGTGTTATTTGTTTTCAGACTTTTTTTAATGAGAAAATTAGACACCAGGAAAAGGTAAAATCATTAAGGGCTCCCGGAAAAGGTAAAACCATTGTTCAGATAAATATAGAACAGACTTATTCATGTTTGAATATTTCCAATTTATATAATTTCCATCATCATTCCCACTGTTCCCATTTCGGACTCATGATCAACGAGAAATGGCCAGCGGTGGAGTCACGTAAGCAGCCGCCCGACCCTTCATTCTGTTTATTGGTTATTGATTTCTGCATATTAAATACTTAATATTGATTTATCTAACTTCAAGTAACCCTTGCTTTTCCTCTCTCGCTCTCTCTCTTTGCCCCCCCCCCCCCCATCCTAGTTCTCCGACTAGTTTCACTGTCCATCCGATTAATATTGCTGATTGTATGCCTCCTTGTCACCTTCCCCATGGCTAACAATGAACCATTCTACATTCCCTTAGCATTGTCTGCTTTGATCCGTCATTTTCACACCTTATCCTTCCATGTCTCTAGACTCCCTCTCCCCTGACTCTCAGTCTGGAGAAGGGTTTCGACCAAAGATCTTAGGTTTCGACCAAAGATCTTTGGTTTCGACCCGAAATGTTACCTATTCCTTCTCTCCAGGGATGCCGCCTGACCCGTTGAGTTACTCCAGCATGTTGTGTCTCGCTTATGTATAGTGATCTCTGTAGGAAGGAACAGCAGATGCTAGTTTAAACCGAAGATAAGACACAAAAAGCTGGAGTAATTCAGCGGGTCAGGCAGCATCTCTGGAGAAAAGAAATAGATGACGTTTCGGGTCGAGACTGAAGAAGGGTCTTGACCCGAAACGTCACCCATTCCTTCTCTCCAGAGACGCTGCCTGTCCCGCTGAGTTACTCCAGCATGTTGTGTCTTGCTTGTGTTTCGTGATACCTGTACTGAACTGCATACAAAAATGAATGTCACTGTACCTCGGTACATGTGACAAACAAAAGTACCATTGAACCATTGATACTGATTAGGTTTTAAAGATCCTTCAAGTCAAAAGAAATGGTGGGGATGTGTCCCGTTAAAGTAGAACAACTTTTCTCACTCTTACCATTGGGTTGAAACTTCCAGCAGCTGAGAGGCATTCCAGGCGCCCGAACCGTGTGACGTAATCGTAAACCAATCAGACGACGAGGCAGAGGTCACGTGATCGGCCTCCCTCCCTCCCCGACCCTTCATTTTGTTTCAGACAGACGGACACAAAATGCTGGAGTAACTCAGCGGGACAGGCAGCGCGTGTTTGGGGTTGAGAGGAGGAACGGGTGATATTTCGGGTGGAGACCCAGCTTGCGACCCGTGTTGTTGACGCGACGTAGTCAGCCGACCCCCCGGTTGCTCGAGGTGACGTCCCGTTCCTAAACAGCAGGGTCGGCGCCTCCCATTGGTCCGCGGCCCGACAAGAGGCGCCGTCCAATGAGGGGCGCGAGCGTGCGGGGGGTGCGATGTGACGTCGTGAATCTCCCAGCAAACTTTGTCCGATGTTGTCTTTGCCGTCGCCATTAGAGTCGAACAGCGGAGCGAAGGGAAGAGGGGGGGGGGAAGAGAGAAAAAATGTCATAATACACCAGCGGGCCGGGGGGTAGGGAGGGGAGGGGGAAGGGAAGGGGGTGGTGAAGTGAAGGGGAAGCCAGAGGTCACCGGCCGGGAGGTCGGTCGTTCGTTCGGACGGAGCGATGACTGTGAGCGGGGTTTTTGTTTGACCCGGCCACCATGTAAGGAAAAGTGCGGCGGGGGGGGCAGCGGGGTTGGGGTGGGTGGGTGGGTGAGAGAGAGGGGGTGGTGTGGGGGAGCGGATCGACTGGAGCGGCGGAGGAGGAGGCGGCGGCGGTGGACAAGAGACGAAAGAGAGCGAGAGTGCGCGGGGGAGAAGGTCTGTTTGTTGTTGTGTGCGCCCCCCCCCCCCCCTCTGACCCGAACCTAAACATAAGGTAAAGATGTGGCAGCGGCGTGGAAGTGCAGCCCCAGCGCAGCTGAATGCGAGGCCGGTGCCCAAGAGCTGGAATTAGGTAACTGCTGGTCAATCAGTAGCGAAAAGTAAAATCCGCAGCGAGAGCTAGCTGTTTTAAGTATCCTGCGCGAAGTGACAGATAGCCGGGTGCAGAGTGAGGCCGTATCTGCTTCACACTGATGCTTCTGTAGTTTCCAGCGTAAAGCTAGCGAAAAAGACAAAGTTTAGTTCTTTTAGCAACAGAATTAAACGGACATGTTGCGGACAGGTTTTGGCTAAATTTTCCATTTATAGGTTCCAGATTTTAAGTTTTTTGCAAGTTTGTGGTTGAGTTGTGATTTTTAGCGTGATCACCGGAATCCTGCTTTGTTACTTGCATTTGAAGTACTTTTGTGCCAAGCATTTCTTTCTCGTTTGCCATAAAATATGCTGTATGAAATTACGTTATTCGATACATTACCACATTTACCTATCTTTTATTAGTTGAACTACAACAATAAACGTTTCCAGCTTTCGTAATTCTTTTATTTCCCAATTGCATTTTGTCTAGAACAGATGTCACGTTTACAGTTTTCTTCTCTCCAATGATAATCTGTGTAAAGAAAAATATCACTCATTCTGCAGCCTTTAAGTTTGTGATAAGAACTCGGTACGCAAAGGTTTTGAAAATTATCTTTACATACTGCAGATTGGAATATAACGCAAAACGTTTATAATTACAATCTTGTTCAAGTTGCCTTTGTTACCTACCGTCTACAGTTTTCGTAGTTGGCAATCCTTTGTTTAGAAATGCTGGGTTAGTATGTACGTTTACGATGTTTCTTTGTCACGTTTATTAAATTATAACGCAATAAATCATTTGACACCTCCCGGGCCCTTGATCAGCAACCGAACCCAGTGTTGCAGATATGTTGATGCAAATCAGCTGACTTGCATATATACAATGTGCTGCCAATTCCTAATTTGGAATTGCTTCATTCATATTTTAAATATCCTGGAGTTGCCATAACTCCTGTTGCTATATTCAAATAATTGAACAATGTAAATGATAGTGTAGAACTTGACATTTCTACGCCAGTATTTTGATTAGTGTATTTGATCACGCAATGTGCAACCATTTTTTGAGAAACAATGCTCAATCCAATGTACAAATAGTATTTAAGTACTTTTGTTTTTCAAGGCCAGTTTTTTTCCCCAAACATTGCATCTTTCGTTTCTGTTTGATGGACTTGTGCTAGCTGTCTGGTTTTGTTTTGTGCTGTAAGGTCTGTTTTTTTAGCTTTCTAATTTATCTAAACATTGTTCGGCATGGACTTGTAGGGCCGAGATGGCCTGTTTCCGTGCTGTAATTTGTTATATGGTTATTGTTATTAACTTTTAGAAATCCAACTGACTTTTTGCTAAAAAGGGAGAATCCTAATATGCTTGCATCTTGTCAGTATTTAGACAAATAATTTTTGTGGAAATTTCGGAGCCATGTTGTAGATTCAGAGAAAGTTAATCTGCAACAGAAGTTGATAATAATTAATTTAACTTTGCTTATATCACTTGATTACGAGCAGAAGATTACTGCTGCTTTTCCCCCACTGTGCTGAATCTTAAATGGTATGTTAGAAGCCATCTGCCTTGCAGCACTTGCTGCTTACCACAAAATATACACCATGCCTCTTTACAAAAAATAGTTTTTTTGGCGAGTGTATTTTTGTTTTCAAAAAATAGGATGAAATCAACCAACATTCTGAACGTTAAATTTAATTTCTAATTTTAGACTATCATTTTGTAATAGTCAAGATGCCTTCTGGGTTTCATTTGCAAGGAGCAAACATTGGCAGTGTTTAGTTGTTTGCGAGTTGCTGGAAAGCTTGGTCTACAGTCACAATTAGAAAATGCTGAAAAACGAGGTCAGTCGGAATCTGTAAATGTAAAAGTAGGTTCATGTAATAGATGTACTATTTTTTAGGAATAGAAACTGGGTTTCCAATTTTCTAATAGTCAACTGTTGAAAGAAAAACTCTTGTTTTCCCTATACTATTACTAAATAGCTCAAGTACTTTGTCTTTCTCATTTGTAAATATGTGGATATCACTTCAATTACAATATCTTGCATTATCTAAATATATTTTAGAATTTGGGGAACAGCATACTGATTTTGTGTGGATTATTTTTTAAATTGGGTTTATAATTCTATTGCAGCAAAACTCCATCAAATGCTAAAATTATTACTAGTCTGATATTAAGCATTGCAGGTATGAGGCTCGTCATCATTCTCATGACTATTTTTCTGCTGAAATGTGTTTTCTACAAAACTAGGCAGTAACAATTATCTGAATGTAAAACTGACTTCAAAACCAAAACCGCCTTGAATGTAACAAGTTCTTGTCCAACATATAGCTAATAATCTAGTGAGTTAACTGGTTAGGATGCAAGGAGTACCATCATTACTATACCATTCTTATAGAAAATACATTATACTGTCTAGCTTTGATATATGCAAACCATGAGTCGAGTCCATGAAAAAATGCAAGTTGACATGTCTCAAAATCCAGGGAATGCCTGGAGTTTTTTTTTCTGTTGCTGGACATTATTTCTGTGTTAATCATTTAAGTGAGATATATGGAATATCAGCATAAAATGAATCTGTCCTTTTTATATAGTTAATTGGGAAATATTTTGTTTCTAGATATGAATGAGTTGCTGGAGCTGGAAGTACAATGAACAGTGACAAATCACTTTGTTCATGTGTCATTTTGCTTAAGATAGAAATTCAGTCTACCAAATTCCCTCCCAAGTATTCATGACCAAATCTATAGAAATTATGAACTAGTTTATGGTGAATGGATGGTCTGAAATTGATTGTCATTTGTTCCATTGTTTTCACAGATGCTATATTAATTAATATAAAAATGTTGTATTTATAGTTTTAAATTCCACTAAATTGAGTGAAAGTGTAATGGAAAATGTTGATTTGAAAGACCAAATGTGTTACCTATAAATTGAAAAAAAAAATCTCATTTTTCCATACTTTATAGAAAAACAGTGTCATTGTAATGTTTGCCCAGTTGGATGGTAGGGGAAGAAATCTGTATTAATTGTTGATTTTATTTTTGTTGCAGCCTCTTGTCCTGCATAGAAAACTGATGCTAGATGTGAGCAACAATGACTGAATATGGAATAAAATGGCCCTGTGAATACTGCACGTATGAAAACTGGCCATGTGCAATCAAATGCACCATGTGTCGTGCACCAAGACCCAACGGCACTATAATTACTGAAGATCCGATCAGAGGTAGCTCCAGTGATCTGAATGAAGATTGGGATACTGCAAGTATAGAAAGTGGCAGCAGTCCTCTGATTTGTCCAGACTCTAGTGCTAGACCAAGGGTTAAATCGTCGTACAATTCTGAAAGTGCAAGCAAGTGGTCATGCCACATGTGTACTTACTTGAATTGGCCAAGAGCAATAAGATGCACTCAGTGTTTGTCTCAGCGTCGGACCAGAAGTCCTGCAGACTCCCCTCAATCATCTGGTTGCATTTCAAGACCAGTTCAGGCTTCTCAGGACCCTTGTGAAGAGTATAATGACAGAAACCGACTCAACACAAAAGCAATGCATTGGATCTGTGCAGCTTGCACATATGAGAACTGCCCCAAGTCTCGGAAGTGTGCAGTCTGTGACTGTCCTACACCTAACAATTTGGATGCAATTGAATTTGCAGAAGCAGATGAAGCTTCTTCACTGATAAATGAACAGGACAGGGCTCGATGGAGGAGCAGTGGCAGTAGTGGTAATAGCCAAAGAAGATCTCCTCCGGTACCTAAACTTGAGTCGGAGATGAAAATGGACTTTCAAAGGATTGAGTTGGCACCGGGAGCTGTTTGTGGTAAAGGAGAGTTGGAAGTGGATTTTAAACGACTCAAACAAATAAAGAATAGAATGAAAAGATCAGATTGGCTCTTTCTCAACGCTTGCGTAGGTAGGTATTTTGTGAATTTCCTTTTGTTTATCACCATGTGTACTTTACTCACTTCATAATAGTGAATGTGTGTGGCATTTTTAGAATTGTGTATATTTGTTAAAGAATATTTTGTTCAGAAGATAATGTAAGCAGCATTTTTTAAATTGAGAAGTTTATGTTTGGATTATTACTTTTAGCAAATTTTGCTGCGTCTGGCCACAAAGTATGGGCACAATTTTCCAATAACTTAATGTAGGTCACAATCAGGAATATTAGATATAGGATTCATTTTCCACGGCGATTTAAGATCAACGAACAGGACTCCAGTGATTTCCAGAGTGTTATTTTTACTAATTTGATTTACTTTTGATTGCGACTGTGATTGGTAGATTTTTAAACGCCAAATGTTTTCCAAACTGGGTTGTGTTGAGCAATGCATGTTCTGCATATTGCGACTATGAAACTGCATCACTTCACCTAATATTTTCTCACCTTGAAGCAAGATCAAACTTGATCAAATGTGTGTATCAACCTAAGTATGATTAATTTGCACCTACCTTTGTGTAACAAGGAAGCAGACAAACCACTCCGCTTGTCTGAGTCGTTCGTTATGTAAGCTTACTCATGTCTCTTGCTGATTACGTGTGGCACTCTCTCTTACTGGATATATCCGGTGTATATATTTTTAGTTTTTAATGGAACACTTGCCATTTGCACAAAACGGTCCATACACCACCACTTCATCTCTAAAAAATTGAGAAGATTGGAAAATTGAGGGGGGGGGGGGGGGAATAAGGGGGAGGATGTTTTTAAATTATCACATGGTATGGGGTTGTTTCCACCATTTAATTTGTATGTCCAAGATGTACGTTTGATTGAAAGCACTTGTCTTGCAAATGAGATTATTTTTGGCAGGTTGACACCTCAAAATATTAACTATAATAAAGGTATAGTATATAATTTGATATGGCAATTTATCATTAATTGTTCAGAATTCTTGATCTCAAACTTTGGCATCAAATTTGTTATTGTAAAAGTGTGTCAGTTTTTGACTCGTATCTATGTTTTTAAAACATTTTGCTGACGGAATGATAAACTTTCACTCAAATTAGATTTCCATTGCATCATAAAATTATCCATTATATTGAATTTTATTATTGAGGTTATACCATTGTCTGATTTATACTGTTTCGTCTTATGTGATTAAAGCCTCATATCTATTGTAAAGAGACTGCTTGTAACCTTGGGTGCCAAGGATTGAGTTATGAATGTCCACCAATTGTGCCCACGTTCACAGACATTTTCTTTTGCCTATTTTAAAGCAAAGGAGGATTGCATTTCTGCCCATAGTCTATAACACTACTTCGAATTTTAAATTATATTGAGATTTGCATTTTCCCAAATGGGTTTGGATAAGCACTGGAATAAATTTGCTCAAACGAAAGAATAGTATAATTGCTGTTTCATTTTAGTTGGGGAGGAATGGACATAATTTGAGTTCTTGCATTTGATCATAATTGTGCTTTGCCTTTACTACACCCAATCTGCATGTCCAATTAATGGCATCATCTGCACAGTGCTATGATGTGTGGACAGTATAAGTATTCTCCAAACAAAATAACTACCAACAGGCATGATACGAACCTTTGGAAGGAATAATTGATTTCATGCAATGTGTTCGGAAGACTGAAGTACTTGTACTGATGTAATGAAGCTTTATTTTCACACCTTCAATGTCATTCTTATTCAAAACAGCCAGGTGTTGTGGTGGTACTGTTGTGCAACTTGTGAAGGGAGTTGTCCAGCATTGTATAAATCACTTGTGATCTGGAACCTTCAAGCTGCAATGCAAGGATGTTGATGTTAAAGCCAGCAGAGTTTTAGCATGTAGTGAATGAGTGATTAATTGTTTTACTCCATTGCCAAAGCTCCATTTGTTTTGTTGGTGCATGTAAGATATTGCACTGATTATTAAAGTGCATCCCTGTCCTTAATTTTTTTTGTAATATTAAATTCTTCAATTGCATTTGACTGTGAATTTATGTTAAGATATGGATGAAATATAGAAACTAATATTGCTGGTGGACATTAATTAGTTATTTTGGAGTGTCTTTCTTTAATGAGCAGTTTTCTTTGGGAGTCCTTTGAGGAGCACTGCAATGTGCTGTCAGAACATTTTCTATGATCTTGCATCAGAATTGCCAGGATGAATTTTCTGCCAACAGTTAATGGGCAGTGAATTACAGATTGTTGTGGCTGAATTTAACATGTAGACCTCATCACAACTGAGAGCCAAGAACACGAGTAAAATAGGGACTTAAAGCCAACTGTCTCAACATTGATTTTCCTTGATGCGAGTGCTCTGGACTATCCCACAGCAAAACTACAAGGGCAATCCTTGCTATCACCTGAGTGATTACGAAATCATAAACTATATTCCAACTCAAAAATAAAAAGATTTGGGAGAAGATTGCATCTTTGCTGAGCTCCTGAATGTGGCAGTGTAGAACTCAATTACGAATCTACATGTCTGGGAAGAGGTGGATATTCCCAGTAACTTCAAGGATACTGTAAGCTTGACCAGGGCTCTCACCTAACTTTTTTTCCCTGTTGCCAGCCGGGCAACCGTGGCAGCTTTTTAGGTTGCCAAATGACAGTTTCGGTGGTCATTTAAGACAGCTTGCATGACGCGTGCGATAAGTGCTCGGACAAATTTAACTTTTTTTTTATCAAGTGCTTAGTTAACAGTCGGAATTATGCTCAATGAAGCATTCGTATATTATTTCTGCTTCAAATAAAGTCACAAACTAAACATATTCACCAATCAAGACATGATATATACCACAATGACATGCAGCAACATTATAATACAGTATCTAAATTCTTTTTACACATCGCAATTAATGTAATTTCTATTAGTTCTTTCCACTTCCAAACAAAAATGTGGTTGAATTATTCAGCGTATGATCAACATGTGTCAATAAATCCTGGACCATGGTAACATATATGCTTAACCATGCATACTACAGATTGATGCAAGCATGTTTTCTGTGAAGGAACAAAAATTACCATGACATGGCCATAGCATGGGTCGTTATTGCTATTGGGACAGAAACACTCTCGCTTCCCACATAATTTATCCATGACAAAATATACAGGTTGCAAGGTAATTTCTAAAGGCATTTTATGATAATAGCTGTTAAAACCGAATATACCCATCTGACAGGTGGGTATCTAACCCATCTAAACATTACACTAACTGACAAGAGATGGCCAAAGGACATAACTGCAGCAAATGTTCTTTTGGTAATATGTTTAAAGGTGTTGAGAAGGCAATCGGTGTGGAATGGATGGATTGAGGCAGGTGAATTAGTACGTGTTAGATTATGTAAAATTGTGAGGGGAGAGCACGGGGGATGTCAGTGGTGTTGAATGGGGGGGTTCAGTATGGGATGGATTGAGAGGGGGGATCAGTACAGGATGGATGGGGGGGGGTCAGCGCAGGATGAATGGGAGGATCAATACAGAATGCATATGGGGGGGGGGCAGTACAGCGTGGATCGGAGGGTCTGCAGGATGAATGGTGATCACAACAGGATGAATGAGGGGATCAGTACAGGATGAATGGGGGTAGACAAAATTGCTGGAGAAACTCAGTGGGTGAGGCAGCATCTATGGAGCGAAGGAAATAGGCAACGTTTTGGGTTGAGACCCTTTCAGACTGTCCCCCCCCCCCCCCCCCTTCTTGAATGGGGGGGATCAGTACAGGATGGATGGGGGGGGGGGGGGGTCAGCGCAGGATGAATGGGTGTATCAGTGCAGGATGAATTGGGGGGGGGGGGGGGGGTCAGTACAGTGTGGATCGGAGGGGCTGTGCAGGATGAATGGGGAATCTGTACAGGATGAATGGGGGATCAGTTAAAGATGAGTGTGGATCAGTAAAAGATGAATGGGGGATCACTACAGGATGACTGAGGGGATCAGTATTGGATGAATGAGGGGATCAGTATTGGATGACTGGGGGATCAGTAAAAGATGAATGGGTAGGTCACTACAGGATGGATGGGGGGATCGGTGCAGGATGAATTGGGGGACCAGTGTAGGATGGGGGGGGGAGTGGCAGGAGAATCAATGCGAGGTGGATAGGGTGATCAGCGCAGGATAAATAGATGGGGAGGGGCGCACCGGGGATGTCAGTGAGAACTGAATAGAGGCGGGAATGGGGATCCGTGTGGGATGGAGAGGAGGGGTCTCAGGATACTCAGAAGATTGAGAGGGGATCTTATAGAAACTTACAAAATTCTTAAGGGGTTGGACAGGCTAGATGCAGGAAGATTGTTCCCGATGTTAGGGAAGTCCAGGACAAGGGGTCACAGCTTAAGGATAAAGGGGAAATCCTTTAAAACCGAGATGAGAAGAACTTTTTTTCACACAGAGAGTGGTGAATCTCTGGAACTCTCTGCCACAAAGGGTAGTTGAGGCCAGTTCATTGGCTATATTCAAGAGGGAGTTAGATGTGGCTAAGGGGATCAGGGGGTATGGAGAGAAGGCAGGTACGGGATACTGAGTTGGATGATCAGCCATGATCATATTGAATGGCGGTGCAGGCTCGAAGGGCCGAATGGCCTACTCCTGCACCTAATTTCTATGTTTCTATACCTTCTGAATTTTGTAGTCGCATATTGCCATCTTGGACAATTTAACATTTTTTTTATCAAGCCGATTAAACAAGCCAATTAACCTACAAACCTGTACCTCTTTGGAGTGTGGGAGGAAACCGAAAATCTCGGAGAAAACCCACGCAGATCACGGGGAGAACGTACAAACTCCATACAGACAGCACCCGTAGTCCGGTTCGAACCCGGGTCTCTGGCGCTGCATATTGCTAAAGCAGCAACTCTACTGCTGCACCACCGTGACTGCCATTAAGGGGGTGGAGGGGGGCGTACGAGAGAGAGAGGGGGGAAGGCCAGCGCTCCTCGGACATCATTGCCCTGCTTCCTTGGCCGTTCCTGTCCACCGCCAAGTACTGCCGCCAAAGGGGGAGGCGGTTGGGATCTCTTTGCCACAGCCTCCCCACCTCCGCAAGCCAACAGCAAGATGCGGGGCCGAGCGGTGCAGCTCAAAGATCCTATAGCTATAGGATCTTTGGTGCAACTGCTTCAGACGGCGGAAGGAGGCCTCGCCTCGCCGTGCAGGAAGGTTTGCTTTGAAAGCACCTTTGGCGGAGTGACAAGCAGCGGCTGCTATCAGGGCGGGGAGGAGGAGATTGAGCCCCTATCGCGGCCGCTACTGCTGCTGTTCGGGGCTCGTCATTCGCTCCGACCCTTTCGTCACCACTCACCTAATATCTCTGCCCCGCAATACTGCCGTTGCCAACACGAAACATCACCTTCCTTTTCTCCAGAGATGCTGCCTGACCCACTGAGTTACTCCAGTTTTTTGTGTCTTTATCTGCAGTGCCAAGCCGGGCAAAATGACTCTCTGTTTAGGTTGCCCGGCGGCACTTTGGGTGGTCATTGGCACCCGGGCAACCGCTAATTTCGAGCCCAGTTAACCATTTTTAAGAAGGGAGACCAGTTACATTTTTTTTAATTTTAATTTTTTTTTAAAAAGGAGTCTTCTTGCAATCTATCTTGGAAAGACATCACCAGTGTCCTCTTCACCCAGAAAAATTGCTCACCAAATTGGTGTGCTTTCTGTCCATCCAAAGTGACAGTGTATATGATGGTGCCAAGAAAAATGTAAAGATCAACACCAGCCACCAAACACATTGGATTATTTTTATTTCTGTAAAGCCTTTGAACTGTCTTGGATTTAGCTACTCATAGACTAGTTGGTGGGAGAGTTGGCTTTGCTTCCAAACTGATGTGTACAGTTGCAGGCAGTGATTCTAGATGGCAGGCCAGGTCTTGCAGGATCAGGCTCTGGTGTAAAAACATTCTGTTGGTGCATTTACCAATCTGTTTAAGGCATTGACTGTTTAAAATAGTGCACCTTCTGTTTGTGGTGCTAGCTAACCCACTAGGACATCATTGGGTTGTGGGAGGAAACGAGAGAACATTGAGGATATCCAATTGCGGAGATTTTATAAAATGGCACTATTTAATTGAAACAAAATGTAAGATGTCTACATTTACCAGTTTTTGTTACATTGCTTGTTCATCCATTTTTGTATTAAGGCATACAGACAAGCAGATTGTGCATTACCTAACTGGTTAAGCTGTTGTTTTCTGCACTCAATGCTATTGATTTTCCCATAATGTAATTGAAGTCAACTGTTCAGCATTGAAGAAATTGCCACAAAACAGGAAATTCTATGCAAGAAATTGCAGTTCAGGATTTCTTTCTCTCCATTCTTTCTGATTGCATAAGAATAATGGGGAAGCCAAGCTGTTTTCAGGTATTTAGAGGGATACTGCATGGAAGCAGGCCCTTTGGCCCAGTGAGTAGTCTGATCATCGATCACCTGTTTACATTAGTTCTATGTTAAACCACTTTCACATCAATTTCCTACACACTAGGGGAAATTTATGCCAATTAAGCTACAAACATGCCTGACTTTGGGATGTGGGAGGAAACCAGGGCACCTGGAGAAAACCCACGAGGTCCAGGGAGAACATGCAAACTCCAATGAATACCTGGCCCACATGTGTTGGAAAATTAATCAATGGTAAAAAGGACAATATTTATTTCTCCTGTTGTCTTCAGAACTCTTATCTCGTGCTTCCAGACACAGCAATGTCACTTGGGGCATAACTTCCAATGTACCACATAAGATAAGCAATTAACTAGGTTTGATTAACCTTAATAATGTTTCTGATAATACTCATGAATCAATGTTTGGCATTTTGGCTCCGAAACAAATATGCTGCTGAGTTTTTAATCCAAATATTTTAATCCATATTCTGAGGAAGCCTTTCTGAATCTACTGTCTCAATTACTTTTTACTTTCTTTTGATTTATTAAGAAACTTCTTTAAGAGATTAAAAATCTGTTCAAAGTATTGAATTTTTATAGATTGGCAGCTTGTAGGAATAAAAAGTAACTTCAAAGAAAACAATTAACATTTATTCTTCCCACCCTGCTTCCTGTAAGGACTCCATCCCCTACTCCCAATTCCTCCGTCTACGCCGTATCTGCTCCACGGATGAGGCGTTCCACACCAGGACATCTGAAATGTCCTCACTATTCAGGGAACGGGGGTTCCCCTCCTCCACCATAAATGAGGCTCGCACCAGGGTCTCTTCCATACCCCGCAACACTGCTCTCTCTCCCCATCCCCGCACTCGCAACAAGGGCCGAGTCCCCCTAGTCCTCACCTTTCACCCCACCAGCCATCACATACAAAAAATAATCCTCCGTCAGTTTCGCCACCTCCAACGTGACCCCACTACTGGCCACATCTTCCCATCTCCCCCCATATCTGCCTTCCGCAAAGACCGCTCCCTCCATAACTCCCTTGTCAATTCTTCCCTTCCCTCTCGGTCCACCCCCTCCCCGGGCACTTTCCCTTGCGGCCGCAGCAGATGCAACACTTGTCCCTTTACCTCCCCCCCTCAACTCACTTTCAGGGACCCAAGCAATCGTTCCAGGTGCGACAGAGGTTTACCTGCATCTCTTCCAACCTCATCTATTGCGTCCGCTGCTCTAGATGTCAGCAGATCTATATCGGTGAGACCAAGCGGAGGTTGGGCGATTGTTTCGCCGAACACCTCCGCTCGGTCCGCAATAACCTAGCTGACCTCCCGGTGGCTCAGCACTTCAACTCCCCCTCCCACTCCGTCTCCGACCTCTCTGTCCTGGGTCTCCTCCATGGCCACAGCGAGCAGCACCGGAAATTGGAGGAACAGCACCTCATATTCCGTTTGGGGAGTCTGCACCCCGGGGAAATGAACATCGACTTCTCCCAATTCTGTTAGTCCTTGCTGTCTCCTCCCCTTCCTCAGCTCCCCTGCTGTCTCCTCCCACCCTCCAGCCTTCCGGCTACTCCTCCTTTTCCCTTTCTTGTCCCCACCCACCCCC
This sequence comes from Leucoraja erinaceus, assembly GCF_028641065.1. Taxonomy (NCBI): domain Eukaryota; kingdom Metazoa; phylum Chordata; class Chondrichthyes; order Rajiformes; family Rajidae; genus Leucoraja; species Leucoraja erinaceus. The sequence goes on along the minus strand of NC_073391.1, from coordinate 15,759,747 downwards.
ACCCCTGATCAGTCTGAAGAAGGGTTTCGGCCCGAAACGTTGCCTATTTCCTTCGCTCCATAGATGCTGCTGCACCCGCTGAGTTTCTCCAGCTTTTCTGTGTAACCTAACATTTATTCTTTCTCTGAATTAATGTTATTGATCCATGCAATTTGCTATCATTTCATGAATTTCTCTAGTTAGAGCAGAAGTTATCATGAGGGCACTCATTTTGGGGTGGGTGGGGTAGTGGAAATGCATACAGCCCACTGACGCTCCTGGCATGAATCTTCAGGTCTGGGTTCTGAATTGTGTTAGTAAAGATTATAATGCTAAAAGTCTTTGGGCCAATATGCTTGGTAAGTTTTTCCTTGACAAATTAATTTCACTCTTCATAAATGAAAGTATTTCAATTAATTAACAATGCTTTACTGGGAGTTAGTGTTAACTAGTTACAAGGTTAGGCTTCATTCACTAATGGACTAAATCTAGAAAAATGAGAGTTATGTTATGAAAATTGTTGGTGAGTAGGAGCTTTGGGGAATTCATTGCATATTTATCTAATAAATTGTGATATTAAGACATCCTATATTGCCAAATAAGGAAATCCACTTCCCTTGCTGATTTGCACTGTTTACTGCAATGAATTCTAGATTAAACTGTGAATACATCTTAGAAGTTGGCCACAGTTATGCTGTACTGGGAAATGATGAGAGGTGTTAAAATTAATTGTTTAAAATATATGGCATGATTATTAATAAATTGTCACAGCTTTTTTATTTCTAAATCAGTGGTTGTAACCAAATTCCCTACAAGTTTATTTTCCTTCTTGAATGCTTGCAGGCATTTTGGTATAACTAAGGTGGCCTGTAAAGTACATTTTAAATGAAGCTTGAACTTTTTAACAGATGAAGGCATTGTGTGGTATCTAAGACAGAACATTCAAATGAGAGAAGAGGATTGTTTGTATTAATTGTTTAAGTAATGTGCAACATGTGATATGGCTGTCTGACAGTATTTGAATCATGCTCCATCCACAATGTGTTTAAATAACATTGAATGGAATTAATAGATTGGGGTTGATTCTATGAGCAATTGTATAATGACGTGATCAGTAGTTTCTGTCGGTGATTGCCCACTTGCTTTAATTTCAAGATTTGTGACCTCCCCCCCCCCCAAACTTGTGGTAAATGAATTAGTTGGTTGGTACATGTTGATTTTATTTTCCTCTTAATATTAGTCTTAAATGGTCATTCTAACGTGGGCTTTTTAAAAAAGAAGCTCATTAATTATTTTTGTTTGACACTAATAGGATATTCTTCCTATTCTGCACATATTTGATCAATAGTTGTCGGTAGTAAGGAAAGCAAACTCGATGCTAGTATTTATTTCAAGAGGGCTTGTATATAAAAACAGGGATGTAATGCTGAGGTGCTGGTGAGGTCGCATTTGGAATATTTTGGGCACCATATCTGAGGAAGTATGTGCCGGCTCTGGAGAGGGTCCAGAGGAGGTTTACACGAATGATCCCAGGAATGAGTAGGTTAATCAATGATGAGCATTTGTCGGCACTGGGCCTGTACTTGCTGGAGTTTAGAAGAATGAGGGGCACCTCATTGAAATATACAGAATAGTGAAAGGCTTGGATAGAGTGGAGGTGGAGAGGATGTTTCCACTAGTGGAAGAGTGTAGGGCCAGAGGTCATAGCCTCAGAATTAAAGGGTGTTCTTTTAGGAAGGAGATGAGGAGAAATTTAATTAGTCAGAGGGTGGTGGATCTATGGGATTTTCTGCCACAGAAGGCTGTGGAGGCCAAGTCGGTGGATATTTTTATGGTAGAGATGGATAGATTTTTGATTAGTGCAGGTGTCGGAGGTTATGGGGTTAGGAGGGACAGATAGATCAGCTGTGATTGAATGGCAGAGTAGACTTGATGTGCTGAATGGCCTAATTCTACTCCTATCACATGACCTCAACAATTGTTCAATAGAGAATCTTCCTTTTAATAGTAAATTTTTAATTTTCCCGTCCACCCCACCATTTGTCAGTTTTTTGTATTTGGCCGTTGCCTTAATGTGCGCCACTGAGCAAATCCTCATTGCCCCTTGCTGAACCTCTGATGCTGGACTCTTTGTATTCAGGATATCATGTGACTGGTCCTTAATTGGATGCAGTTGACACTGGCAATATAGTCATTGCATCCAACCACATGTGTCTTTTCTATCAATTTTAGGACTTTACTATGAAGGAAATAGGGGGAAAAGATATGTCGGGGTTCAGCGTGACTGAAGATTTTATTGGACATTGAACAGTTAAATTTCAAAATTCAGACTTGTCTAAGTATCAAAAGGCTCGAAAAGCACAAAAAGTATCAAATATATATTTGTGTGTACTGGATATTCAAATCCCTACATTGTGTTGAATTAATCCTTCAAACAAAGGCAAGGTCGGCTCAGTAACAATGTTAGAGTGAGCAGCCACTAAAACCACATTTGATATCATCAGTATTAGGTTTCCCAGATTTTGCACCATGTTTTTACTCTGTGAAGCTTGTTGCTCAGGGGTATATTGGGGCTGGTATCAAGCCTCTTATCATATCTCATCATTCGTAGACAGTGGCTTGTCACCACAGTGTGCCCATTATTAGTGATCAGATAAAAAATCAGACTTTGTAGTAACATTTTGATTAAATAGTTAAGCTGTTGTTGGGGTCAATACATTATTTTGCTTCCATTGCTACTTTGAAACTAAATTGCAAGCCACTTGAGCCGTTGTTGCACAAACAACTCCTTGTCCCTTCTATGACTATCAACGCATCCCTAATTGTATGATCTCCTCAGCTGCAATTTGCCTTGAAGTAAATTATACCTTTTCCTACTTTTAAAGTATCCAGTCACTATAATAATAATAAAACATTCCTGTGCTTGTCATATAATGCCCCAACTGTGCACACTTACAATTCAAATTAAATAGAAAATTGGATAAGCTACTTTATTGGCATAGGAGCGTCTGTCAATTTGCTGTATCTGTTGCAACAAAAAGCAGTTTTCAATCAAATAAGCTGTGTTTGAAGTGGGCCAGAAGTAAAAATGTGAATTTTGTCTGTCTGATAATAATTGAATGCATGTTTGTGAAAACAACATGCCAAAGTAGTATTTGGCTTGGATTTTTGTGGACACTCTTAATCTGTCGCACACAAGTCCAAGAATGGTGTGCTTGATGTAATAGGCTGTGCTTGAGGAAACCTGCACAAAGACTGTTCCTCAGTTTACTAGCATACTGGACAATGGCATTTACTTCTGATTTTAGTGAATCTTAATTAAACACAAACAGTCACCCTAGATCCAAGTAGTTTCAGATTCTCGACAATTGTTGGTACTGGATGCTTGTGTTCCTTTTGTTTAACTTTAATCTCTAGTCAATAAAAAGTAGCTCTACTTACAGCCATTCTGTAGAAGGATCAGCAGAAGAAACAAATTCAGATAAGCATTCAGTATCAGATTATTATTTATCTCTCCACATCACCGTCTATATCTCTCGCTTCCCTTATCCCTAACCAGTCTGAAGAAGGGTCTCGACCCAACACGTCACCCATTCCTTCTCTCCAAAGATACTGACTGTCCCGCTGTTACTCCAGCTTTTTTTGTCTATCTTCGGTTTAAACCAGCATTGCAGTTCCTTCTTACACATTCAGTATCTTCAAGCATGAATAGTCACTATGTCTAAGAAGTAAGTAATACTATACCTAATGAAAATACTCCATAGTTTTGAACCAATCACTTTTGTGACAACGTACTACTTTTCTGTTGGTCTTACGAAGTTTTATATTGTATGACTGGGACAGCTGAAAGGAATTGCGTTGGAATTAAGAAGATATTTATTTAAAAAAATGAATAGGTCATGAGAAAAAAGCTGATGCAATTGAAATGCGTGGTATCCCTGATATTTGGCTTCCCTATTCTCAATCTGTGCCCTCCCACTATCGAACTGGTGTTACTAAGAATTAGAAGCAGGAGTAGAACGTTCATGTCCAAGTGCCAGCTCTGCCATTCAATAATGGCAATCATTTGCCTCTGCCCCTTTCGTGTACTACCCATAAAGATCAACATATTTTTGGATATTGCCTGGATTACTTGCCATCTGAACCATCCATAATTATTTCGCACAGTTAAGATCTATATGACATGCATGCAGTTAGAAGGACAAAACCAAAGATTATTAAAAAAAAGCTGCAAAATGCAGAGTTGTAGGTAGAGTCCACAGGTAAGAATGTGTTAACTGAGCTAATGATTACCCACAGTCGAGCTATGACCAGTTCTGTTACAAATACAGAATCCAAGTTACAAATTGCAAACATAAAACCATTTTTCATCTGGGTATTTGCCAGACCTGCTTTCAGCATTATTAGAGCTGTGAAGAAGGCCATGGATGGGATGGAGAGGCAAACTACAGGCGATTAAAGCTAGGATTCCCCCTGTCAATTGATTGCATGTGTTCCATGGAGCGTTAACTCAATCTGCATTTTCCGTGAAGAGGAAAGCACAATGTTAACTTTGAATGCAGTACACTAGATTCAAAGTGCTGCCTCATCTGGAAGGATTATTTGTGTCCCTGCATAGTTGGAAAAGAGGTGAAATGACATAGGTAATACTCAGCTGGTCAGATTGTGACAGGAATGGAAGGTATTCCCTTTTGTCCTGCCTTCCCTGCATGTTAAAACTAACTTGTTTGCTCTCCCAGTTCTGATAAAGAACTTTGACCTGAAACAAACTGTTTCTCTTTCCATAAATACTACCTGCTCTTTTGGGTGCTGCTAGTATTTTGTTTCAAGTTCTCCACTTATTTTTTCATTGTATGAATGCAAGATTTTTCTTTATAACCGTAACTTAACGTACTTGTGCATTGACAGTAAACTTGGAACTTCTGTACAGGTTCCTGGTATCATTTCAGTAAGGTCCTCATTTTTATACTCAAATCCTCTTGCAAAGAAGGCAACACATGCTGTGGTTGCAGATTCACTTATAGTAATATGTGTACAAAGAAACTCAGATAGCGCAGAAGACCAAAACCTTGCTATCAGTGTAAATTTTGATAACCTCACATTTTTCCATATTGTTATCGAAATGAATATCCTTTCCTATTCACCCTTCTGTCCCATTATAGCTTCTCTGCACCTTGTGAAATTGCTATCATCAGCAGACCTGGATATGTAACCAATCCATATTTGCTTGCGAGCAGCTGGGTGCCTCACATCAATTCCCGCGGTAACCCACAAACCACAGCCTCTCAATTTGAAAATGATCTGTTTATTCCATATCTTTTTTTATCAATTGATTTGTTCCATTTGTTAAAATTGTCTGATTGCCCTCAAGTTATTTTGGGAATGATTGTAAGACTACAATCTATATATAATTGAAGTGACAGGATTTATAGGCAGTCAGAATATAGGTAACTAGAATCTCAGTCAACCAGCTACTAAACCATCAAAAACAAGCTGAAGAAAAATAGTTAATTTTCAAATTTTATATTGGATCACTTCCACCTTTTTTCCTTAGATCTTTTTAAATTATAGTATTGTGAGTACTATTTCTAAGTTTACTCCTGGTTATTTCGATTATTATCATTGTAGCAAGGCTAATTTGTTTTTGGGTACCACAAACTATTGTTATCATTGCCTGGTATATGACTTCCAAACTACAAGGACTTTCCTGGTTTTAAATTTGCTTAGTTAGTTCTCCTCGACATTTTGGTACTGATTCACCTCTTACAGTACATATACTTGCTGTGAGTAATTTGTAATTGAGGGAATCTGTATATAGCGTTGAACACATTTTTATTTTCCCAGGTTTCCCTGATCCATACCCCACTCTCCAACTCCACCTCTTTGTTACATTGTATGATCTGTTTTTTTCCCTCAAGTCCTAGTTCCAGGCATTTCTGAGTTCTTAAATTCAAGACTGTCGTAGTCATTGCATGGTCACCCTACTTATGAGCTAAATCGCTTACATTTATTGTTGGCTCATAGCTGCCCATATCAACAAGTTCATTACCTGTATATTTTGTACTGTCACAAAGTTGCCAGACATGCAAATTGTTGGTCAGTAATAATTAGAATTTCTACTTGACGACTAAACCAATTTTATGGGCTCTTTCGAGCATTTTCTTCATTCTGCCTTGCACTTTTCTATGTAATTTTTGATCTCTGGTTCAACTTTTTAATTCCTGCTTTCCTTTAAGTATACACGCTGGAATAATTTTCTGAATACCTACTGGAAATGTATTCCTGTTATTATAGCACCTTGTGTTTTTGCACAAGCATCTTGTTTTTATCCTTGGCTGCATGTTTCTTCCCTTGCATCTGGTTCAAAATATCTATTGTTTCATTCCTAGCCATACATTGCACTCTGCCTGTCAAGTCCTGTCACCATTTTAACTCTCTCTCCCATTCCTATACTGACCTTTTCTGTCCTTGGCCACCTCGCTTCCAATGTAAAATCCCACACTCATGGCCTATTTGAAGCCATTACCGTTCAGTATTGTCCGTATGCATCCTTTCCCAACAAAAGTAGTTTTGGTATAATTTCTTAAGTGATTCAATGAGCTTATTCATTAGCAAATTCAATACGAGTTTGATTTCTGAAGAATGGTTTTGGCCCGAAACGTTGCCTATTCCCTTCGCTCCATAGATACTACTGAGTTTCTCCAGCATTTTTGTCTACCTACGAGTTTCTAAAATGCTCTTTATAATTTAATTTTAAATGTATCTACTTAACCTCTGTCCCCAATGCTATCTTTCTCTCCCGGCTCCATCTACCCATTATCCCTCTCCCTGGTCCACCTATCATCTATTGGCCCCTATTTCACCCCCTCCCTTTTGACTCTATATGCCAGTTATCTACCCTCTCCACTGTCAGTCCTGATGCAATGTCTTGACTCAACACATCAACAAATACTTCTCTGCCACAGATACTGCTTGATTCACTGACTACTTCCTGTAGAGTTTTTTTTTTTTTTGCTTTAGATTCCAGCAACTTCAGTCTGTTGTGTTCCAAAATAGAACTTTTTCAAGCTGCGTAAAACCTAATGAACTCAAATATTAAATTGAGCAACTGATTGTTTATAAGCTTTCTAAAATGAATTGGATAAAATTACTACAACTTTATCTGTTTGGGGTTTCTGGAACAGATGCTTGGTTACTTTTCCTTATGACAGTGGAGTGTGTTTATGTTGAAATAAAATCAAACTGCCCTTTTTCCAAAATTGCCTGTTACGAAACATAAAATTCAATGTTAGCAGCTGATAAAAACCTTGCTGAAAAATATGCCATCATCGTGGAGGCTTCAATATTTTGTCGGACGTATCTTTCCCATCCACAGGTATTCATATTGAATTTGCCTTCACATATTTTATTGTGCCGGGGTAAGCTTTTTCCACTGTCAAGGAATCCTTATTTATTCCCCTCTTTCAAGCTCCCCTAGTGTTTAATAAAATAATCTGATTTGCTGTACATAATTCACTCGAGTATAAATCAGCTTCCTTGTATCTTCTCGCACTCAAGTATGTTGTTCTGCTACCTGTATTAAGAGTTGAAATGCATTTCATTAAACAATCTGTAGGTCCCATAAACTAACACAAAAGTTGTCCTTGAGTGCAAGTATTTGTATTTTGGAAGATTTTTTATCATTGCAGTCTTCAAATACCTGCATCCTGAGTTCCAAATTCTGTATTGTATATTGATAAATTGGTTTGTGGTAATATTTGAACAGCTTACTTAATTTGAGTATGCATTGTGTTCTGCAGGAGTTGTTGAAGGAGATCTGGCTGCAGTGGAAGCTTACAAGTCATCTGGAAGTGACATTGCTCGTCAGCTTGTGTCAGATGAAGTGCGCCTGCTGAATCGTCCTTCTGCTTTTGATGTAGGTTACACGCTTGTACACCTTGCTATCCGTTTTCAGAGGCAGGACATGTTGGCAATTTTGTTGACTGAGGTAAGTTAACTAATAGAACCTTTATTAACTACTCACCTGCCCATCACCCCTCACTGTTACCCCCATTTCTGTTGGCAAAATTGAGTTAATGTCAAGTGAGTTACAGATTAAACCTGGTCTCGTGAAAGAAAATAATTTTGTAAGCTCTAAATAGAAGCTAGTAGTATAGATTCAAATGGCATTCTTCAACATTGCTGTGCTTACATAACCAAAATACTTTTTCAGATTTTTCATATCAAAATCACACATCCAGCTAACTCCTTTGCCCATCCTACTATTAACTTCCTCAAAGAATTCCAACAGATTCGTCAGGCAAGATCTCTCTCGCCTTCACAAAACCATGCTGACTTTGGCCTATTTTATCATGTGCTTCCAAGTCTCAGAAACCTCATCCTTTATAATGGACTCAAAAATGTTACCAGCCACTGAAGTCGGGCTATCCGGCCAATAATATCTCCTCTTTTGCTTCCTTCCCTTCTTGAACAATAGAGTAAAATTTGTGATTTTACAATCCTCTGGAACCACTTCTGACTCCAGTGATTCTTGAAAGATCACCACTAATGCCTCCACCATCTCTAAAGCCACCTCTTTCAGAACCCTGTAGGCTAGTCCATCTGGTCCAAGTGACTGCTCCACCTTCAGACCTTCCAGCTTCCCAGCTGGTTTAAATAAAACCTGGACCACTGGTGTCTGGGAGTGATTGCTCCAACTGGATATGAAAAGACTAGTGTAGGTGGAGCAGATGTTTTGGAAGTGGTTGTCTGTTGGGGTGAGGTGCTGTGTTTGAAGGTGAGTGACACTGCTGTGAAGAGGCTGAAAGGAGGTAAAAGGTAAGATGAGTTGAGGTCTTTGTTTTTACCAGTTTCTCTTTAGTTTAAATGCAGCTTGGATGGCAGTTTGGATATTGGTATGCTCCTCCTGCAGGGTATAGGAGATCGGGAATGCTACCAATGTCCGTGTGGACTATACCTGTCGGAAGTGTGTCTAGCTGCAATTCCTGACTACGAGGGAGCTGGAGCTAAGATGATCGACATTGGGATCATCCGGGAGAATGAGAGTATTATAGATGGGAGTTGTTATGGGAGTGAGGTGGCTATATCCAAGATGCACACAGAAAGTAGATGGATGGCCATCAGGAAAGGTAAAGGGAGGAGGCAGGATACACAAATCCACCACAGCCGTTCTCCCCAAAAATGTGTTTGGACTGTTCTGGATACTGTTTTTTGCCAGGGGTGGGAGGGGGAAATGACTTCAGGGGAGAGCAGCAGCAGTCTGGTCTGTGGCACCAGACTGGGCTCTGAGGCACAGCACAAAAGAGTGAAGTCAGACAGTGATTGTGATAGGGGATTCTATGGCCACAAATTGGACTCCAGGATGGTGATGTACCCTGGTGCCAGGGTCCAGGAAGTTTCAGAGTGGCTGCAGAACATGCTCAAAGGGGAGGGTGAGCAGCCAGAATTGTTGTGCACATTGGCACACATGACATGGGTAGGACAAGGGATGAGGTATTGTAGAGTGAATATATGGAATTGGCAAAACATTAAAGAGCAGGACCTAGAGGGCAGTAATTTCTGGTTTGCTTCCAGTGCCTGGTGCTCACGAGGCAGGTGAGTACTTAGCTGAGGAGTTAGTGCAGGGACATGACCAGGACAAGAGGGACTGGTTGCACCAGAATTGGAGGAGGATCAATATCTAGGCTTAAACATGTGCTCCTTAGCACGGTTTAAACTTAATTGGTAGGGTAATGGGTCCTAATGCAGTAGTGTTACAGGTGGGAGGCTGTAAGTCGATACAGAAATCAATGATGGTAAATTCAGTAGACAGGTCTGGCAGTAGTATGACAGGTATGGGCAAAGGCCCATTGGTTTAAATTGTGTTTATGTTGGTGCATGAGGCCTGACAAATAAGGTGGATGAATCCTGGGTGTGGATTGGGTACATATGGCTGGGATGTTATATCCATTACGGAAACCTGGCTAAGAGCGGGACATAAATGGCAGCTTAATGTTCCAGAGTACAGATGCTACAAGGCAAGATGGAGATGGGAGGGGAAAAAAAGAAGGGGGAGTTGCTTTATCAATCAACTTCACTGCAGTTGTCTAAGATGACCTTGTTGAAGGATTGCCCAGTGAGGCTGCATGGATGAAGCTGAGAAATAAAAAAAAGGTTGATCAGCTTGTTGAGATTATACTGTTGGGCTCTAAATAGCCAATGTGAATTGGTGAAACAAATATGTCAAGAAATAGCAGGCAGTTGCAAGACTAATGCAGTTATCATAGTATGGGATTTTCATTTTACCAACATGGACTGGGGCGGTCATAGTCACAAGGGCCAGGATGAGGTGGAATTTGTCATGCGTGTTCAGAAATGTTCCCTCCGGCCATATGTGGAGTGTCCTAGAGGGAGAGGGCAAAGCTTGAGCTAGTTTATGGAATTGGGCAGGGCAAGTTACTGAAGTGTAAGTGACACTTTGGGACCAGCAATGACAATTTTGTGAGCTTTAAAATAGTTATGGATATGGACAGGGCTGGTAAACACATTGACATTTGAAATTGGGGCCAAGACCAACTTTGGCAAGTTCCTGTTTAATAACTTGCCAAAGTTGATTTGAGTGCGTTGTTTGCTGATTTTTTAAAGTAGACATTGCAAAATAATCCCATGCTTATTATCAGTTTCACGATAATGATTACAAGAGACAGTTGTTTAACTCCAGTTTCTGCAATCAAATCATTCTAGTGCCTGACCTGCAGAGTTAAGAATGTTTTGATGTTTCCCCCTCCACTCAAAACAAAATCTTTTCAGTGGAAACTTATTTTTGTTTAAATTGTCCCCCTCCCTAGGTGGTGCATTGAGAGTGTGAGTGACTGCACCAAATATAACACCTATTTTCTTGTATTTACAGATTGTTAGTGAGGGAAGATAATAATCTAATCAAAGAACATGAAGTTTTGCCTTTTAAAAATGTTGACAAACTGAATATAATGAAAATAAAAATATCATTAGAAATTTGAACTAAATACAAAATACTGGAAATATTCTGAGCATGCAGTACCTGTGGGGAGAGAAACCAAGTTAACATTCAGATTGGTGATCTGTGACATGATATGAAATATTGACTTGAAACATTAGCTCTGAGTGTTGGTAGCATTATCAGGTTTCTAGCAACAACAACTTTGTTTTTGTTGCATTGAAACCACTTGAATGTATTACAGCTTAATCCAATTTAATTTATAGTAATTTGATGATGTAATCATTGCTGTTTTTTCTTTAGGTGTCTCAACAAGCGGCCAAGTGCATTCCTGCAATGGTATGTCCCGAGCTAACGGAACAGATACGGCGTGAAATAGCTGCATCACTTCATCAGCGCAAGGGAGACTTTGCTTGTTACTTCCTAACTGATCTGGTGACATTTACATTACCTGCAGGTACCAACTATAATCAAAAGGATGTATCTAAATAGTTCAATTCATGTGTCACCTGTTTTAGCCATTGTTAAATCCATTGTACATGCAGATTTTTTTTAAAGAAATGAATAGGCATACCTTTTGAGGTATGATGCAATACATTGTCAGTAATATTAGTTTTCTCAGAAATGCGTAATGAAAATTTAGGTAAGGTGAACTTTAACCCACAGTGATTTTATCCTGCAATTGCAGCAACAGTAAGTTGCATTAACTTAGTGCCTTTTGAATGTATTAAACGTTTGTAAGGACTTGGGAGATGTAATCAAACAAAAATGTATCTGAAACTATAGATAATATCAGTAACCATTGAGTATTGGTGACGTCATTGATGTTTTTGGACAAATTAAAATTACCGCTGAGCATATTCACGTTGTTTATAACAATTGCAAGGATCCCCCATTGAAAGAAATGTTCAGTCTTAGTTTTAAATTTTCAAATTTTGATTGGTGGCTTGGTGAGTTTATTCAGTTAGAAGTGGGGCCTTGCTGAGACCAAATCCACAGTTTGATTTGGCTCATCAGTGATTGACACACAACTGCTTTGCCAAGAATTAAAGATTATTTCTGCAAATTGTACTGCAAAATATTTAAATGCCTCCCTTTGCTTCCACCTTTTCCTCCAACAGATGCATGTGAGAGGCTGATTGCTGATTGGACTGTGATTAATCTCTATAGTGGAGAATGATAACTTTGCAGTTTGTGGGTCTAATTGGCACTGGTATCATTTTGTAACTGGAGCAATGTCCTAATCGTGGTTGCCGCAAATGCTGCTAGATTTATTTGTGTTGAAACTTGAGATCATCTCGACCTTTTACCCACATGAGCATTGCCAATACAAAACTGTAATCTCCACAACTAAAAACACAGTGATCTTTTAATTATCTATGATATTTATTTCACTATTCCTGGTTGGAAATTCTGCCCTTGGTGTAATTGGGAATGTTCAGACCCAACTGAAATATGTCAAACTTCCAAGTAATACTGATAATATTTTTGGAATCTTTTTTGTAATTGCAAGACCCCAAATCAAAATTGAGAAGTAGTTGATCGTAATAATGAAACACTTTTGTTATTGCAATTTCCATTTTGGGTTTTAGTTGTTACATATATATAAGAACTTTTCTCTCACCATGCATTTTACTATCTCTGAACATTCTAACTATTTTATTATCCTCTTTTTTTATTACCCACCTCCCAATTTGCCATACAAATGTGCCAGATTGCCCCTTAAATGAGGATGAATAACTTGATATACAGTGCATTCAGAAAATATTCAGACCTTCGCTTTTTCCACATTTTGTTACATTACAGCCTTGTTCTAAAATGGATTAAATTCTTTTTTTTTTATCATCAATCTACACAATACCCCATAATAAAAAATCGAAAGGTATTTAGAAATTGTTGCAAAGTAATTAAAAAGATATAACTGAAATATTACATTTAGATAAGTATTCAGACCCTTTACTCTGTACTTTGTTGAGGCACCTTTGGCAGCGATTACAGCCTCAAGTCTTCTTGGGTGTGATGCTACAAGCTTGGCACACTTGTATTTGGGTAATTTCTCCCATTCTTCTCTGCAGATCCTCTCAAGCTGTCAGGTTGGATGGGGAGCGTCGATGTACAGCTATTTTCACGTCCCTCCAGAGATGTTCGATTGGGTTCAAGTCCGGGCTCTGGCTGGGCCACTCAAGGACATTCACAGGCTTGTCACAAAGCCACTCCTGCGTTGTCTTGGCTGTGTGCTTAGGGTCGTTGTCCTGTTGGAAGGTGAACCTCCGCCCCAGCCTGAGGTCCAGAATGCTCTGGAACAGGTTTTCTTCAAGGATCTCTCTGTGCTTTGCTCCGTTCAACTTTCCCTTGATCGTGACTATTCTCCTAGGTTCTGCCACTGAAAAACATCCCCACAGCATGATGCTGCCACCAACACCATGCTTCACTGTAGGTATGGTATTGGCCAGGTAATGAGCGGTGTCTGGTTTCCTCCAGGCGTTCAGGCCAAAGAGTTCAATCTTGGTTTCTTCAGACCAGAGATAGTTAGAGAGTTCTTTCGGTGCCTTTTGGCAAACTCCAAGCAGGCTATCGTGTGCCTTTTACTGAGGAGTGGCTTCCGGCTGGCCACTCTACCATAAAGGCCTGATTGGTTGAATGCTGCAGATATAGTTGTCCTTCTGGAAGGTTTGCCAATCTCCACAAAGGAACTCTGTCAGAGTGATCGTCGGGTTCTTGGTCACCTCCCTGACCAAGGCCCTTCTCCCCCGATTCTTCAGTTTAGTCAGGTGGCCAGCTCTATGAAGAGTCCTGGTGGTTCCAAAGTTCTTCCATTTTAGAATGACGGAGGCCACTGTGCTCTTCGGGACCTACAATGCTTAAGAAATTGTTTTATACCCTTCCCCAGATCTGCGTTTCGACACAATCCTGTCTCGGGGGTCTACGGACAATTCCTTCGTCTTGACATGCACTGTCAACTGTGGGACCTTATATAGACAGGTGTGTGCCTTTCCAAATCATGTCCAATCAATTTAATTTACCACTGGTGGACTCCAATCAAGTTGTAGAAACATCTCAAGGATAATATATGGAAACAGGTTGCACCTAAGCTCATTTTGAGTGTCATAGCAAATGGTCTGAATACTTATGTAAATGTGATCTTTCAGTTATTTATTTTTAATTACTTTGCCACAATTTCTAAACACCTGCTTTCTCTTCTTCGTTCTGGGGTGTTGTGTGTAGATTGATGATTTAAAAAAAAAGAATTTGATCCATTTGAAAATAAGGCTGTAGTAAAAAAAATGTGGAGGGGTCTGAATACTTTCTGAATGCACTGTACACGTGTCTGCCACCTCCCTCCCATCCATGAGCAAAAAAACCTGCTGGAAGAATTTGGCAGGTCACGCAGCATCTGGAGGACAATGGATAGTTGATGTTTTTTTGGGTTGAGGCATCAGGACAGAGTATAGAGGGGAGATCCTCTGACCATGTTGTCTGAGCAATACTTGGTTTTCAATTTATCTGTTTATGGAAATCTCTTGAAGTTTTAACCATGATTTATGGAAACACTGGCCAGTCACTATGTTTGGAAGAATCCATTAGTGATACTTAATATTCAAATTGTTAATATTTTGCAATCTCAATTACATTTCTCATTCTGTTATTGTGTAATGTCTAGAGTTAATTTAACTGTTTCAATTTTCTGCTGTGAACTTTCATGGATTTGAATAGTTCAGAAACGTGATTCGCCATCACCTGCTCAATGACAATAAATCCTGGTATAAAGCCCATAATTGGAGATTAAGATGCGGTTGGAAGTGCACATAAAAAGTGTAGTGAATTTTATGAGGGAGATTGGGTGCCATTGTTGCAAAAAGACACAACAACAGATAACAAATTATAGTACCGATACATCAAGTATTGTGGACAATTGTATAGCTACACAGATGAAACATAGAAAATAGAAAATAGTTGCAGGAGTAGGCCATTTGGCCCTTCGAGCCTGCACCATCATTCAATATGTTCATGGCTGATCATCCAACTCGGTATCCTGTACCTGCCTTCTCTCCATACCCCCTGATCCCTTTAGCCACAAGGGCCACATCTAACTCCCTCTTAAATATAGCCAATGAACTGGCCTCAACTACATTCTGCGGCAGAGAATTCCAGAGATTCACCACTCTCTGTGTGAAAAAAGTTTTCCTCATCTCGGTCCTAAAAGATTTCCGCCTTATCCTTAAACTGTGACCCCTTGTTCTGGACTTCCCCAACATCTGGAACAATCTTCCTGCATCTAGCCTGTCCAACCCCTTAAGAATTTTGTAAGTTTCTATAAGATCCCCCCTCAATCTTCTAAATTCTAAAAGTACAAACGAGTCTATCCAGTCTTTCTTCATATGAAAGTCCTGACATCCCAGGAATCAGTCTGGTGAACCTTCTCTGTACTCCCTCTATGGCAAGAATGTCTTTCTTCAGATTAGGAGACCAAAACGGTACGTAATACTCCAGGTGTGTTCTCACCAAGACCCTGTACAACTGCAGTAGAACCTCCCTGCTCCTATACTCAAATCCTTTTGCTATGAATGCTAACATACCATTCGCCTTCTTCACTGCCTGCTGCACCTGCATGCCTACTTTTAATGACTGGTGTACCATGACACCCAGGTCTCGTTGCATCGCCCCCTTTCCTAATCGGCCACCATTCAGATAATAATCTACTTTCCTGTTTTTTACACCAAAGTCGATAACCTCACATGTATCCACATTATACTGCATCTGCCATGCATTTGCCCACTCACCCAGCCTATCCAAGTCACCTTGCAGCCTCCTAGCATCCTCCTCACAGCTAACACTGCCCTCCAGCTTCGTGTCATCCGCAAACTTGGAGATGTTGCATTCAATTCCCTCGTCCAAATCATTAATATATTTCGTAAATAGCTGGGGTCCCAGAACTGAGCCTTGCGGTACCTCACTAGTCCATGCCTGCCATTGTGAAAAGGACCCGTTTACTCCTACTCTTTGCAGTATGAAAAGATCCAGCTGAAAATAAAATTATAACGCATGCCAAAAATGCAGATAATACGCTAAGCATTTGCACCAAAACAAAATCTTGCAAACACTGACATTTATTGATTTCTTGTCTCAAAAATAAAGCTGAGGAGTGATGATCGCACCTCTGAGGAACAAAGCAGTATCATTTTCAGTACATGTAGAATGATCAATGCCACTAGTGTTCTGTTTACACATGTACTTATTTCTGGACTGTATAGGGTTACTGAATTTGCAAATATTGATTGGACAATGAGCAATTTTGAAGTCAATATGTACACAGTTCAGGTTTGTTGATTCTGAAATAGATATCTAATGCAGATATATAAGTTGCATTCTGTGTGTTATTTTTTTGGAGATGACTTGGGGAAATTTCTATATTTTCAAATGAGTAAGATTTATTTCCAACACTGCCATTTACCATCCACATTGATGAGACAGCCAGGATTGGCTCTTTTCTGAGGAGACTGAGGAAATTTGGTGTGTCTCCAATGACTCTTGCAAACTCCTATAGATGCACCATAGAAAACATACGGTTGAATTGCATCACGGCTTGGTTTGAGAACAGCCCCACGCAATCAATTGCAGAAATTTGTAGATGTCACCCCCGCAGACCGAACATCCCTCCATTGATTCCATCTACACTTCTCGCTGCTTTGGGAAAAGCACCCAACTCGTTCAAAGACTTGTCCCACCCAGTCATTCTGTATCTGACTGGCATCACTATTAAAGGTAGACTCAAATTGCTGGAGTATCTCAGCAGGACAGGCAGCATCTCTGGAGTGAAGGAATGGGTGACGTTTTGGGTCAAGACCCTTTTAGTTCTTTTGTACACATCACTATTAAAGAATGGGAAACTGCAGACCAGTTAGCCTGACATCATTGGCTTGAAAGTTGTAGTAGGGCAGTTGGCAGGTATAAATAGATTGGGCAGAATGGATTAATGATCTGGAAATTTTATTTGGCAAATGCTGATGGTGTTTCTTGCAGTTCGACAAGTAGAAGAGGTAAAGGAGCAGGAGTGGGATATGTTGTATTTGAACCTCTGGTCTCGAAACATCGAAATCCTCTCATTGGATAACGCTTTATATATGCTTGTTTAGTTTTGTTTTGCTGTCATCTAAAATGTAAGCGGTAACCGGCTGAACGGCAGAAAAGAGTTGAGTTTATTGCTTTACCTGGCTGAGAAGTCACATGGAAATTCACTTCAATAGCAGTGGCTATTTGTAAATTTGTAAATTAATGTATGATGCAAGATTGAGGCAGGATTAGTATTTTTGAAAATGAGGAATTTCAATGGCTCAATAATAAAGCAAATCTGTTTTTCTGAAAACATGGTATATATTAGTGCACTTAAATTGAGATTGATTTTATTTAAGATCGAGGAAAGTATTTTAATATTCTAGTTTACTAGATGTTTATAAAAGTTATTCAATTATGTTTTAACTAGTAATTTTACAGCATAACAATGGATGTGTTCTGCAGCAACATGTATTTTGGGATTCATTTTGAAAGAAACGTGTTTAAAATGGGCTGATTCTATAGTAATATGACATTAGTAATGTTTAACATAGGGGAAAGCTTAATGGCTGAGATTGTGCACACTCAGATCCATAGGCCTGATCAGCTAATCCAGCCAGCCTCTCTTGGTGACGAGGTCTGGATGAACTGACCAGAGATGAGAGAGAAAGACATTAAAATTAAGATTTAAATAATTCACTCGGATTCAGATTTAAGTAATTAAAAATTAAAATACATTAATTGAAAACACCTCTACATTAATAATTTAATAACATTTGAGATAAAGTCACTTCACTGTTACCTGCATGGCTGAAGCAGTCATTCAAATGCCAATGATTTGTGTTATAAAGCTCTGCGTATCTTCCAACTAGCTTGGTGCTGGGCTCAATAGAGAGCTACTAGAACAAGGAGGAGCCACCATAGTCTTTTATATTTAAAAAAAAAAGATCAGCTAGTTCAATTCAACTATGCATTTTAGTTAATTAATTAGGTTTGTAGTCAATATTTTAAAAGTTGGGTTACGTGCCCTGTTATGTCCCAACTGATTTATCTTGCTCTCTCCAAATTGGATGCATCTTTGTATTTCATTATTGTCTTTGAATTTTAAGAAAAGGGAAATTTAACAATGGTTACACCATTGTAATATGTTTGGCAGTACATAATAAAGTCATTTAGATAAAATCCATTATGAAAACTGATGGAGAAGTTGTGCATATATGAACGTTTGCAATGAAAAGTAAACTTGTTATAATGGACTGTTGGGGGGGGGGGGGGGGGGGGGGGGGGGGGGGATGTGAGAATGGTGTCTGTTATTGCTGACGTTTGCTATAACTGAGCAATGTTTGTAGTAAAAGCACGTTGTTTGTAGTAAAAGCACAGAACCAGATGCTGATTAATATACAAAAGGACACAGTGCTTGGAGTAACTCAGCTGCTCTGGCAGCAGCTCTGGAGAACACGGATTGGTGACATTTCTGGTCGGGACGCTTCTTCAGACTTATTCAATCAGCTGAGTTACTGCAACACTTGGTGTTGTTTCACCTTAAAACTATGTGCGGTTGCTGCTGATCTGCACCAGCGAGGCCTTCTTCAGCATTGTAGCCCCTGGACAGCATGCCTTTCTTCAGGCCGCTGCTACTGACAGAATGTGCTCAAGTCACTGTGGGACAGCCTCCCCTCTCACCAGCTGTTGCTTATTTCTGTTGGCTGTCACTTTGCTTCGCTATCTGCTGCCACCTCCTCCTCCTGTTGCTTTGTGCACTCTGCCATTCCCTTGTCCGCTGCCGCCACCTTCTCCTCCCCTGGAGTTGCTGACATCTTTCAAGGTGGAGTATGTCGGCAACTCCAGGGGACGAGGCAGCAGTGGAGAGGGGGAGGCGGGCGGTGGGGGGCAAGAGCCAGAGTGGACAAAGCGACGGCCAACAGGATGAAGTGGCAGCTGGTGTGAGGGAAGATCTCAGTGACTCCAGGGAGAACGAGAAGGAGACAGTGGCAGTGCAGACAAAGTGATGGGAGAAGGAGGAGGGGGTGGCAGTGATGGGGGAGTGGACTAAGAGACGACCAACAGACAGAATGGATGCAACTCCATGGTGACCGGGCACGTCCCGTCGGTGACTGCGGCCTGAATAAAGTGCCGTCGGCCTGGGGCAACAACATGAGCCGCAACAACGACTGTGTCAACCAACTGTCTGTGTCGCGGGGCTGTCAGAAGTCAGGGAGGCAGTGCAAGCTGAGCTCTAACTGAAATCCCTTATAAAGAGGTCCGTTGACATCAGGGTTTACTGTAGTTCATAAGTTACTGCATTATTTAGAAAATAGAAATATATGTAATGGGTACTTAAAACACTCTAAGCCTTTTTTGAATACTTTAAAATACATGTTTATTTAGAGCTACAAAATATGATTTTGGTAGTGGCCAAAATCAAAATTGGGTTCACTCTTAGATTTTGCTTACTTGTGAACATATTTGAAATTGTCTCCCAGCAAAATTTTGGTTCGGATATTGTCTGTTTAAATGTGTTATTACCATCTCTTTTGGTAGAGTTCTTGGGGGTATTAGGGTGGAGGCAGGAAATTAATTTGGTGCATGGTTCATTATGGGCAGCTGTTTCAAAGCTATAAGTAGCAACGAAGAGATCATTTGATATTTCGAGATGTACCCTGTAAGGCTGCTACGCATTATGTCGGTGACTTTCAGGAACATTAATGACCAAGACGGAGCCTGCTTTTTATATGACTGACAGATTGGAAGCTAAAAGCAGTAAACTTTTTTAAATTGTCAGCATATAAGTTACACATGAGCAATAGGATATGTTAAAAATAAAATCTTGATAGAGCATGAATGGACTGTGCGAATAATGGATCTTAATTTATTATTATTATTATTATCTTCACGTGTACCGCTGTCCAGAGAGCTTTTTGTTGCATGCTGTCCAGTCAACGAAAAGATGATGCATAATTACAAAATGCTGGAGAAAATTAGCTGAGTTACTCCAGCATTTGTGTCTATCTTCAGTGTAAACCAGCATCTGCAGTTTCTTCCTATACATAATTACAATCAAGATGTGTACAATGTACAGATGCAGGCTGAAGGGCATATTATTTAGAGCGAGATAAAGTTGGAATGAAGGCAGTTCAAAGGTCTCTAGTGAGATGGACCGCACTGTAGACGGCGATAGGATGGTTCAGTTGCACAATAACAGCTGGGATAAGCTGTTATTGCTTGCGTAAAGGTATCTTGCGTAAAGGTAGACACAAAATGCTGCAGTAACTCAGCGGGACAAGCAGCATCTCTGGAGAGAATGAATAGGTGACGTTTCGGGTTGAGACCCTTCAGACTGATGGCAGGGGATAGAAAATAGTCAGACAGTAAGGCTGGTGGCAGAACTGGAAAGGGGGAGGGGATGGCGAGGGAACGAAAGCAAGGGCTATTTGAAGTTGGGGTAGTCAATGTTCATACCGCTGGGGTGTAAGCTGCCCAAACGAAGTATGAGGTGCTGTACCTCCAATTTGTGCTGGGCTTCACTCTGACAATGGAGGAGGCCCAAGACAGAAAGGTTAGATTGGAAATGGGCGGGGGAGTTAAAGTGCTGAGCAACCGGGAGGTCAGTTTGGTTAAGGCGGACTGAGCGGAGGTGTTCAGCGAAACGATCACCGAGCCTGCGCTTGGTCTCACCAATGTACAGGAGCTGACATCTGGAACATTGGATACAGCAGATGAGGTTGGATGAGGTGTAAGTAAACCTCTGCCTCACCTGGAAAGACTGTCGGGGTCCTTGGATGGAGTGGAGGGGGGAGGTTAAGGAACAGGTGTTGCATCTCCTGCAGTTGCCGGGGAAAGTACTTGGGGAGGGGATGGTTTGGGTGAGAAGGGACGAGTTGACCGGGAAGTTATGGATGGAACGATCTCTGCGGAAAGCAGAAAGGGGTGGAGATGGGAAGATGTGGCCAGTAATGGGATCCCATCGGAGGTGGCAGAAATGTTGGAGAATTATATGCTGTGTGCAACGGCTGATGGGGTGGAAGGCGAGGACAAAGGGGACTCTGTCCTTGTTACGAATGGGGGGAGGAGGACCAAGAGCGGAGCTGTGGAATATCAAGGAGACTAATGAGAGCCTCATCTATAATGGAAGAGGTAAACCCCAGTTTCCCAAAGAATGAGGACATCTCCGATGACCTGGTATGGAAAACCCCATCCTGGGCGCAGATGCGGCGTAGACGGAGGAATTTGTAGTAGGGGATGGAGTCTTTACAGGAAGCAGTGTGGGAAGAAGTGTAGTCTAGATAGCTATGGTAGTCAGTGGGTTTATAATAGATGTCAGTCAATAGCCTGTCTCCTGTGATGGAGACAGTGAGATCAAGAAATGGTAGGGAGATGTCTGAGATAGTCCAAGTAAATTTGAGTGCAGGATGGAAATTAGTCATGAAGGTGATGAAGTCGGTGAGTTCTGCATGGGTGCAGGAGGTAGCACCGATGCAGTCGTCAATGCAGCAGAGGTAGAGTTCGGGGATAGGGCTAGTGTACACCTGGAACAGTAATTGTTCAACGCACCCTACAGAGGCAGGCATAGCTGGGGCCCATGCGAGTGCCCATAGCAATGCCTTGGATTTGGAGGAAGTGGGAGGAGTCGAAGAAGTTGTTGAGGGTAAGGACCAGCTCTGCTAGGCGGAGGAGAGTATTAGTAGAGGTATGTGTTATCAAACGTCTGTACCTCTTGCCTGATGGGAGAGAGGAGGGAGTGACCGGGGTGAGATTGTTAAGCTGGTTGCCTTGACAAGGCAGCGTGAAATGTTGATGGGGTATTTGAATTGTGAAAAGGTACACAGACACACACACACACACACACACACACACACACACTCTAGAGGAGCCTATTATCAAGGTATCTGTAGATTGATTATTAGGAAGTGGAAGATACAAAAAATATGGCAAATGAAATGGAAATCTTTAAGTAGCTAGAGTATAAAACAAGTTGTTTTTATACGCTTAAAGGTTTGATTAGACCACAGTCCCAATTTCGGCTGGATACAGTGCCCTCCATAATGTTTGGGTCAAAGACCCATCATTTATTTATTTGCCTCTGTACTACACAATTTGAGAATTGTAATAATAAAAATCACATGTGGTTAAAGTGCACATTGCCAGATTTTATTAAAGGCCATTTTCATACATTTTGGTTTCACCATATAAAATTACAGTTGTGTTTATACATAGTCCCCCCCCCCCCCCCCCCCCCCCCCCCCCCCCCCCCCCATTTCAGGGCACCATAATGTTTGGGACACATGGCTTCACAGGTGTTTGTAATTGCTCAGGTGTGTTTAATTGCTTCCTTACTGCAGGTATAAGAGAGCTCTCAGCACCTAGTCTTTCCTCCAGTCTTTCCATCACCTTTGGAAACTTGTATTGTTGTTTATCAACATGTGGACCAAAGTTGTGCCAATGAATGTCAAAGAAGCCATTATGAGACTTGGAAATTAGAATAAAACTATTACAGACATCAGCCAAACCTTAGGCGTACCAAAAATCAACTGTTGGACATCATTGAGAAGAAAGAGAGCACTGGTGAACTTGCTAATCGCAAAGGGATTGGCAGGCCAAGGAAGACCTACACAACTGATGACAGAATAATTCTCTCTATAATAAAGAAAAATCCCAAAACACCTGTCCGACAGATCAGATACACTCTTCAGGGGTCAGTTGTGGATTTGTCAATGACCACTGTCCGCAGAAGACTTCATGAACAGAAATACAGAGGCTACACTGCAAGATACAAACCACTGGTTAGCTGCAAAAATAGGATGGCCAGGTTACAATTTGCCAAGTACTTAAAAGAGCAACCACAGTTCTGGAAAAAAAGGTCTTGTGGACAGATGATATCTTATATCAGAGTGATGGCAAGAGCAAAGTATGGAGGAGAGAAGGAACTTCCCAAGATCCAAAGCATACCACCTCATCTGTGAAACAGTGGTGGGGGTGTTATGGCCTGGGCATGTATGGCTGCTGAAGGTACTGAATGGTTACTTCTTGAGTGGCCAAGTCAATCACCCATTCTGAACCCAATTGAGCATGATTTTATACGCTGAAGAGAAAACTGAAGAGGACTAGCCTCCAAAAAAAACATAAGCTAAAAATGGCTGCAACACAGGCCTGGCAGAGCATCACTATAGAAGACACCCAGCAACGGGTGATTTCTCTGAATCGCAGACTTCAAGCGGTCATTGCATGGAAAAGATATGCGAAAAAACAACTAAACACGACTGCTTTCATTTATATGAATTTGTTGTGTCCCAAATATTATGGTGCCCTGAAATGGGGTGGGGGGGGGGGGGAGGCGGGAACTATGTATAGACACTGCTGTAATTTCTACACGGTGAAAGCAAATTGTATAAAAATGGCCTTTATTAAAATCTGACAATATGCACTTTAACCACATGTGATTATTTTCTATTACAAATCTCAAGTTGGGGAGTACAGAGGCAAATAAATAAACGATGGGTCTTTGTCCCAAAAATTATGGAGGGCATTATATGTTAGCATTTGTGGCAATGCAGCATATTGGCAATGTTATCAGAGCTCCGAGGGTTAAATTATCAAGAATTTATTTCACTGAGGTTTTGGTATGTCAAAATGAATATTCAGAAAACTGAGGAGCTTGTTCTTGAACACTTATGACGGCAATTTCAGAATTGGGCCCTTCAGAAAAGTTAAAGAATCTGGAACTGGCATGTAAAACAAATTTGGACTGTAATCTAATTTCTATCACCGCTGACTCACCCAATTCCTCAAAAAGCATTTGTTTTAAACTAAATTTGGGGAGGTGAAGATGGGGTTCCAATTTAAGGAAATTTAGGGATTTGTATAGCAAGACGATCAAGATATGATGGAGAACTGTATAAGTGAGCCAGAACAACACACTACAACCACAAGTATATCTTTGAGTAGCATAATGACAAATACGGTTAAAAAGACAGTGCCTAAATGTGCGTGTCTTGTCTAGAGAAAAGATAATGGGTAAACTAATGTAATTAAAGTCTGAAGTGCTATGAATGTGATGGCCCTGCATCTTTGGTTCTTGAAAGGTTGATGAAGAGAAGGTGGATATGTTGGTTGTAATTAAGGGACCCACATGTACAGATTATGTGTGGAAGATGCTAAATAAAAATTCTCTATAGCTTCTTAAAAGATTGTAACAAGTTGGAAAACCAGAAATACAACTTTTTTTAAAGAGGAGACGCAAAGGAAGTATCTTAGGAGCGAATCGATCTATGCATCCTTCGCTCCATAGATGCTGCTGCACCTGCTGAGTTTCTCCAGCATATTTGTGTACCTTCGATTTTCCAGCATCTGCAGTTCCTTCTTGAACACAAAGGAAGTATCTGTTGGCCGTCCAACTCCATATCATTTGGAAAATCCTGGAATCCATTATTAAGTTGCAGTTGGAACAAAGTCTGTTTTCATGCATTTGAAATCGTGTTTAACAAATATTTGACTTTTTCAAGGGAGTGTAATGGTGTGGGTGAATAAAGGTGACATGGTAAATGCAGCATGTTTTGCATTCCAAAATGAGGTACCACATAACTCCAGGATATAAATGCTCAGAGCATAAAGAATAACATATTGTTTGGCAAAGTAACAAATGATAGATGGCTCATTTTGAGGCTGGTAATCTAACTAATTGAGTAGCAGGGATCTGTGCTGGGGGTTTGACTATGAAAATCATAAGATCGCAATGGATTTAAGGGACCATTTATGTTATGGCCAAAATTGTTGACAATACAAAGTGTGGGGAAAATGCATTGATGAATACTTGGTCTGCAAACCATTATGGACATGTCAGTGGACTGGGCAAAAATTAGTGGATGGAATGTCATGTGAGGAAATATCTTCATTTTGGGAAGAATAGGAAAGTAGAATGAAACTTAAATATGGTAGGCATTCGAAACCTGAAAGGACGATGTAGAAACTGCTCAGTACCTACTGCAATGTCTGTGAAAAGAGAAATGGAGTTATCATTTCAGATTGAAGTTCTGATGAAGGGTCTTTTACCTGAAACTTTAACTCTTTGCAAAGAGGCTACAGTAAAAATTGAAGTCTTACCACAATCAGATTATTGGTGAGACTGAGAGTAGTGTTTAGTTTAGACATACAGCGTGGAAACAGGCCCTTCGGCCCACCCGGTCCGTGCTGACCAGCGAACCCCGCACATTAACACTATCCTACACCCGCTAGGGACAATTTTTACATTTACCAAGCCAATTAACCTTTGGAGTGTGGGGGGGAAACTGAAGATCTCGGAGAAAATCCACACAGGTCACGGGGAGAACATACAAACTCCATACAGACTGCGCCCGTAGTCGGGATCAAACCCGGGTCTCCAGCACTGCATTTGCTGTAAGGCAGCAACTCTATCGCTGTGCCACTGTGACCGCCCTAATGGTCTCCTTTATATTGTGGAGACATTTAGAGGTTCGCTAGATTGATTTCTGGTGGGGATGGGATGATTTGTGTGGAATAGTTGAGTACTTTGTGCACAATGATAGAGTATCGTGTTGAAATGCAAAGAATCTTGTTGAAATGCAAAGATTCAGAAGGTGGTTTGACGGGTAAAATACATAGAAAATTTAACTTAATAGAAGAAAAAAACTAGCTTTATTAGAAAATTGCTTCATTAAATTTTTTATCTAGCTAAAATAAAAGCAAGTTATGTAGAAACTTAACGTGTTTGAGCCCCTTCATCAAAACTGAGGGAAGGAGAGACAAGTTGGTTTGTGTGGCAGAGAAGGTAGAGAGTGACGATAAAGGGAACAAAGGGATTTTCTCTGAATGAAATAATGGGGCTGTTAAGACCCCTTTTGATGTTTCATGTGTTGCTAATGTTGTAAAGTATGTATAATGTAGAGCAAAAAAAACAACAGGAGGAATTCAACATGTCAGTCAGCCCAACGGACCAAACAATACAAGTGAAAGAAAAAGGAAAGGGTGCAAGCAAAAAATAGCCAGACCCCTTACCACCAGGGGAAAAATAGCCAGACCCCTTATAAATATAAACAGGCAAAAATGACCAGACCCCTTACAAATAGGGGGAAAAAGTTGCCTCAAATTGGAGATTTCAATATCAAGTAAGCTGCAGCATCCATTATCCATTGAAGGAGGCACATGGCAAACCGTGAATGTGGTACACCAGACTGGAGGAAGTGTAAATGAATTCTTGCCTTAATTCGAAAGACTGGGTCCCTAGATGTTGGGAATGAAAGAAATAAAAGTATCAGTATTCAAGTTCATTTGAAACCATGATGGCTAGATTACTGGGAATTAAGGCAATCGCCCAATTATGGCGATACAGTGCCGTGCAGTAAAATGGTGTTGAGGCATAAGATCAACCATGATGAACTGCAGACTAGGCTTGAAGGACCTGATAACGTGCTCCTATTTTTGTCTTCAGCATTTTAAACAAAACTATTTTCATCTCTTGACCATACATTCTGATGCATAAACTATTTCTGTGCTCATTAGTGATTTTAATGCACTCTAATCTTATATTTTTTACCTTCTCATTTATCTCTGTCACAAGTTGTGTATAGCATTTTGAAATATCCCCACATTCTTCTGATTTGGCAGAGATGAACCAGTTGAGATTCTGTAATTTATTAATAACGCTGCTGGTGAGATAAACAATGCTGAATGCATGAATCCGACGTGTTCCTGTGTAGACCCTTTTTAACAAGTTCTCTCAAATTGGGTTGCCTCGGTAAGATAATTTTTGATTCATTTGCAATAGAATTGAATGTTCTGATGGGAATTTTATGGATGCTTTCTGAAAATTAAACCATTGGCATTCAATTGACCTGATTTGCATTGTTGCTGCAGTCATTAAGGAGCATGTACTTAATTTTAATCAAACCTGCAATATTATTATTGACACATTTATAATGCATATCTTGATTCAGTAAATCTAACTTTGATTCAGTGCATGGCCAGAAAAATGTCAATAAGGTTTTTTGCCCATGCTGAGGTTGTTTTTACTCTAATTTATGATCTAGATATGCTGTATATTAACAAATATGACACTTTTGACAAGACTGACTAGTTCTGCCTTAAAACTAAATTTAACATTTATTTAGCATACTTTTCAATCTTGTTTTTGTATTTTGTAAAAGGAAAATATTTTTTAAACATTCTAATTTTGAATCTTGTAATTTGAGTTAATTGCAATAACTATCCCAAATACCCAGTTTTGTCTGGAGTGTGTCCATATTCTCAGAAGTGGATGGAATTAGTTTTATTCTCCAAGAAAGAATAGGTATTGAATAGAATGGGTGGAAATATCTAAAGTATAATCGTAACTATGCTGAGAATGTAGGGTGTGGTCAAGACCTGTGAGTCATAGTCTCAAGATAATGTGTTGACTATCATTCAGATGAGAAATTCTTTCTTGAAGCTGTAAGTTTTTGAATCCCCAGTCAATGAGAAAAGTTGGATTTTTAGCATTCGGGGAAATTGGAACCAAATGAGTTTGAAGAAATCATTCCAGCTCCATGATTTCCTCAGGGCAAATTCCTAGCTCAACCATGTTCCTCTGATTGTAATGTTAGAAGTGAGAATGTCAAGTGATGATGCATCATATTCCTAGTCATAAGTGCACCTAGACTTCAACCTTCAACCATGGATTTATAAATGGCAAGTAAAGTTTTGTGTTAACATTCAACAACCAGACTTTAACATTTTAACATTCAGTGCCCCCCCCCCCCCCCCCCCCCCATCATTTATGAATCCCCCAACATCAATATCGTCCTGAGAGTCGCTGTTGACTGCAAATTTGATTTGACCAATCAAATGTATACAACATCCTACTTTCTGATGCCTCGAAGTCTATTCATCATCAACAGGAACAAAGGCAGCAGCATGATGGGATAGTCCCCACTTGCCTTGATCAGTGCTGCTGCAACAACTCAAGCAACTCATTTGACAGGCTCCTCATCAACCACCATTTATTCCCTATACCAATGACCTATTTACAAAATGCCCTGCAATTACTCATCCATGCCACTTTGATAGAATGTCGAATCCATGACCTCTCCAAACCACCAAGAAGAATGACAGCAGCAGGAACATGGGAACTCCAATATATGCAGCTTGTGTATGTTCCTGACAACATATCAGTCCGTCCTCATACTCCTTTGCCAGAGTGTTTGGGGGGGGGGACCTTTGTCTGACAAGTTACAGCAATTCACCTTAACAAGAACCATTACGGATAGGCATTAGATGCTGGCCTCTTAACCAAACACCTAGATCCTGTAAATAAATAAAAACAAATTTATTCAGTGGAATTCCATTATAGTCTAGGAACTAATCAGATAACTGAAAAATTGTGTTAAATTTAGAATTTTGGCCATACTAGTGGGACTGTGAATGAGTGAAATAGCATGATTCAATCTGATGTTTTTATTTGTTTCTTGCAGATGTTGAAGATCTTCCACCATCTGTCCAGGAAAAGCTATTTGATGAGGTGCTTGATCGAGATGTACAAAAAGGTGATCAGCTTATTGGTATTTTTTTTTTAATTCTATATGAATCGGTTATACTGCTGGCACTGATTAGAGTTTGTTAAATTATACAGTGGATGTTTCCTTTGGTGGTTTTAGGATCTTGTGTGGTCTGTAGAAGTGATCCAATGTGTGAGATCCAGGGGTGGACCTCTCCTTACAAACCTCCCCCCACCCCCCCCCCCCCCCCCCCCCCCCCCTCCTTGCCCTTTCTTTATTCCCCTTGCCACAAAGCTACAGCTTAGCAATGATCTAATTACATGACAGTCACGCTCGTGGAGGAGTCTGATCTATACCTAGACCATAGATGTACAGGAGCAGGTCATTGTTTTATGTTCCTGCTAACAGCGGGTAATTGTTTGCTCTTTTAAGTGCTGCAGTCTAATTTACTGTCTATTGGGTGACTAACCGTCTAGAGACTTTCCTCTAATTCCTGGTCTCAAGATAATGGGTGCCAACCAACTTTTCACCAAAAAATCTATTGAAGTATAAAAACCACAGTATTTAAATCTAAGTAACCAATGGCAGTACTGCTGATCTATCTCCTGTAAATCTGATTATTTCATTATCCGTGAAAAGGATATATTAAACTTTTAATTTGCAAACTAATTGTATGTAAGTTTATTTTAATCCTTGTATATTCCGGATTTCTAGAATTAGAAGAGGAATCCCCTATTATAAATTGGTCTTTGGAGCTTGGAAGCCGCTTAGATAGTCGACTATATGCTCTCTGGAACCGCACAGCAGGTGACTGTCTGCTTGACTCTGTGCTACAAGCAACGTGGGGTATTTATGACAAAGATTCGGTTCTGCGGAAAGCTCTTCATGAGAGCTTGCATGACTGCTCACATTGGTATGAGTTTTAACTATGGTGTCGATATTTGCAAAGTTTATTCATTCTATCTCTAAAAATTAAGTGCTCCAGCAAATTGCTGGAATTAACCCAGAAAGCAAATAATGACTTTTCTAACTAACATTGTAATCAAATATTGCTTTTGTAAAACCTTTTCTGTGGATTTGCATGAGCAGGTGTAAAATCAGTATTATTGTTTGAATTTTAAAACCATCTTTAATTTTTTTAGTGGTGGGAGGGAAAAAGATTGCCGGAGGTTCACTGAAGGTGCCATGCTGTAGTATATTGTAAAATGGTGGGAATATCATCACCATAAGGTCTATGGCAGTAGAAGATGATAAGTTGCCACTAACTTATAAAAGTCAGTTGGGGGATCAACCAATAAATGTGATGGCCACATTCCAAGGAACAAATCTAGTATAAACTTGTATTTCCTCCCAAGGTTTAGTAATGTGCAGTCCAAAGTTCAAAATCTATATTATTGAACTAAGATCTTAGCTGAGTTTTTTGCTCTTGTTGGGTTGGTATTCTGTCGATCAATACTGAGACTTACCTGAGCAATGCAGAAGTGTCAAGTAACCTATCCCGATAGTGCTCCACACCCCAAAAGTCTATCAGTGGTCTTAATGCAGGACCTCCAGAAATGCAGAGAGAAAGTACTGTCCCCCAAATCCCATGATATCCTGTTAACAGCTGGCAAATGTGCAGGCAACGCTTTGCTATCTGTGAAAGATGTCAGTGGATTTGAAATGTTTCAATATTTTTGATATGAAAGACATTTTCAATAAGCCGGCTAATCAACAATGATTTATTTTTAACCATTAAACACTCGATCAATTTTGCTTGGTATTATGCCCTGTTATATAGTCTGCCATACCCAGAATTTATTCACTATTCCCTTTATTCTTTTTTAAAATCCAAAGCATTTGTGTACATGCGCACACATTTTTGAATTGGAAGTTCATTTTACCTCTGCTGTTTAGACTTTGCCTCTAATCTTCCATTCAAATCACTTTGTACGTCGCCATTATTTCAGCACCATTTACTTCCACTAAATTTTGGGGAATTTTACTATATCATTTTATAGGATTTATTTTTAAATCATTTCAATAAAACACATTGCATTTCTTTTATTTCTCATTGTTAATGTGAATCATGAATCATTGAATTAATGTACCTCACTTAAATGTGGTCTTAAATTTTTTTGTTTACATATCTTTTTTCTAATATGGTCCTGTTTTATTTTAGTGATAATCTGGATTTTCTATGTTTTCCCCTTTTTGTATAGCTTTGAAGTGCTTTATAGACAATATTGTGAGTGCATTGATTTAGTATAGAATACATTAACTGCTTCAGAGGATGTTGCAATTGTGGAATTTGGCTACTGAAGTCAGTACATGAAGTAAATTTGGTTAATATTAATGATTTAAGCTTAGATTCAATGATAAGTGTATCAACTGGATAAATGTGATTGGAACCACCTAATTATTTGGAATGGAAATACCATCACTATTCATATGAAATCTTTTATAACTAATATGCATTTCTATGATACCCCATGTTCATATGATCATGTATAATGCATGCCAGATCATTAGTATTCCATTTAATTGTTTGTGATTTACTGGTACAGTATGAAAACTCTCATCTTTACAGCACTCCCATTCTCGAACCCAATCACTTGCATATAATCAGCATGAACCTTCTTGAACACCACAGCAGTCCTCTTGTTGCCATGAGATCACAGAGAAAGAGATTCCATCAGATACAATATTTTGTGCATGGTACAATATCATGGGTCAATAAAACAGACCACTATGGCCCCTAGGCCACAAGTTGGTTTCCCTGTCAAACAAGCTTTTGGGCTGAAGAGCAAAAAATGATTAATGGTAATTATTTGCAGTCTTGTATAAAATTATTGTATTTAATCTTTTATCAGGTTTTACACACGCTGGAAAGAATGGGAGTCGTGGTACTCTCAGAGCTTTGGGTTGCATTTCTCTCTGCGGGAGGAGCAGTGGCAGGAAGATTGGGCATTTATTCTTTCCCTTGCAAGTCAGGTAAATGTCTTTATTACTGACCAACAATTCAACATTTATTTTGGGTTCTTTATAATTTTTAACTAGACTAATTGCTTGAATGGAATAAGTGTGGTAGAATCTTCCATTTTGACTTTTTAATTTTTTTCGTACACAACCAAAATTACCAACTGCTTTATCTGGTTCTTAAATTGGGTATTGTGTTAAATACTATTATAATCAGACATGCACATTTCAAAAATTTAAAAAAACTGCAGCAATGGAAATTTTAATTGGTACATTCAAAGTACTCAACAGGTCAGATAACATTTCTGGCAAGAGAGTCTGGTTCAAGTCTGAGCTCATTAGGGTTTTTAACAGTTGAATGTAATTTTTTATTTAGTCTTCAGGAATGCTCTACTTCACATGGCAAGTCACGAGTTGCTGGTCTAACAATGTTTGGTGTGGATGTTTTATTGCCAGACATTAACCCAGACATGATGTGGATGTCTGGGAACAAAACGAGAAATGCAAGAGCATATTGCCCCTTTAGCCACCTGTTTATATTGTCAAGCCAAAATCCTTGCCTAGTCCCTGTGATCACAGCGAAGAATGACAATGATGTTACTTGGGATGGAGATGTTCAAGTATGTGAGAGATTGGATTAACTGGATGTGTTTTCTCTGGACCAAAGCGGGCTGATGGTATTGAAGGTAAAATTGAGAGGCTTTGAAAGGATGGATGGTGAGAGATATCTATAACCAGAAAGCATCGGTTTAATGCAATGGGGATTTGCCAAATAATTATTTTGATTTGGAGAAATTAAATATGAAGCATATTTTCTGAAGGGGTGGTGAAGCAGGTATACCCTCAAGTTTTTTTTAGATTAGCACTTATTTTGGGTTTTCCCCTTGGCATCACTACCCCATGAGCTCTCTTGCCATGCATCTCCCCCTCCCCCATGATTATATTTTGTGCCCAATGTGTTGGTGGTATCATTATGGAATCTGAGAGAACAAAGCAAGCAGCTCGTTCTATCTTTAAATGAGATTATTTTAAAGGGAGAATTAAGTGAAGGGGCGAAAATGAAGAGGAAAATGTAATATGTAGCACAGACTGGAAAAAAAAAGTTTAAAGTTGTATTAATATTTCCAGTTAAAACTTGATGAGATTGGTAGTAATTAATAATTGCATAATTACTGTTTGAAATGGGAATATTTGACTGTTACCAAACTCTGTTTACTTTGTACTGTGCAGGTATATGAACATGTCGCCATTTTGTTAGTGAGGCAAACACCATGAAGCCATTTTCATTAACATCATCATTGGTGTACCTGACCTGGGATTTTCACAAATAACCATACCTGTTGCCTCATTTGAAATTGTAGGATTGTCTTATGATTAGTGAAGAAACTCATCAGTCCTACTGTTATCTTAGCCTTGAATTCTGGTGCCTAAAGATTGCAAATTAATGTTGACACCAAATATCTATTTGGATATTTGTTTCACAGTTTAGCTTCAAATGAAATGTCCAGCCTGTAACTACACACCACTGTCCATGAGGCTGTTCAGAAGGCAGAAAAACCGGAAATCTGTAGGACCGGACAATGTTTCCCCCTCAATCTCTGTGCCGAACAACTGGCACCGGTCTACACAGACATTTTCAACCAATCCCTACAAACCTGTACTGTCCCTGCCTGCTTCAAAGTATCTACTCAAAAAAACAAGGATTACTGTTCTTAATGACCACATGTCACACTGACCTCTAGTCATGAAGACCCTTGAAAGACTTGTGATGGCCAAGCTGAAAAATATCATAAAACCCCCTGCTGGACCCTCTGCAGTTTGCATATCGGGCCAATAGATCTGTGGATGACAGTCAACCTCGGCCTGCACTTCATACTCCAACGCCTAGACCGGCAAGGGACCTAAGCGGGCATTTTTGTTGATTTTAGCTCTGCATTCAACACCATTGTGCCAGAGCTACTACATTCCAAACTTTCCGAGTTGACTGTGCCTGAACCTCTCTGTCGGTGGATCACCAGCTTCCTGACAGACAGGAAGCAGCATGTGTGGTTGGGAAAGCACATCATGGACCCGCAAACCCTCAGCATAGGAGCACTGCATGGCTGCGTACTCTCCCCTCTCCTCTACTCTCTCTACACCAATGACTGCACCTCCACTGACTCCTCTGTCAAGCTTCTCAAGTTTGCGGACGACATAACCCTGATTGGACTGATCCAGGATGGGGAGGAATCTGCCTACAGACAGGAAGTGACCCAACTGGCGTCCTGGTGCCGTTGCAACAACCTGGAACTCAATGTTCTTAAGACAGTGGAATTGAGAGTAGACTTTAGGAGAGCTCCCCCTCCCCTCACCCCACTCACCATCAACAACATCACAGTCACATCTGTGGAGTCTTTTTTAAGTTCCTGGGAACCATCATCTCCAAGGACCTTAAATGGGGGGCTACCATCAATTCCAGTCAAAAAGACACAACAGAAGATGTACTTCCTGCGGCAGCTGAGGAAATGCAATCTGCCACAGGCAATGATGGTCCAATTCTCTATGGCCATCGTAGAGTCAGTCCTTACCTTTTCCATCATGGTCTGGTTTGGCTCAGCCACCAAACACGACATCCGGAGGTTGCAGCGAATCGTTCGATCAGCTGAGAAGGTTATTGGCTGCAACCTTCCCTCCATTGACGAACTGTACACTGCAAGGGCCAGGAAGCGAGCGGGTAAGATCATCTCTGACCCCTCTCACCCTGGCCACAAACTCTTTGAATCACTTCCCTCTGGAAGGCGACTCCGGACTGTCAAAGCTGCTACAGCCAGACATAAAAACATATTTTTTCCACTAGTAGCCCTTCTCAATAACTAAAAATCTATAGTCTCCTTTTGCTCTGATATTTTATATTCGGATATATTCACACATTTAATCATTAATGTTTTATTTTTTTTATTTTTTATTTTTATTGGAGGAAAAAAACACAGTACATCTGACGTAGTGCATTACATTTCCCTCCATCTTGTTTTTTATATATAATAACAAAATAACCCTTACCCACCCTCCCTAAACACCCTTTGGCAGCTAATGTGTTCACAATACAAACATATCACATATACAAATGCACATTTTAACAATAATAAAGTAACAAAACAGAATAAAGGCGAATCCTCACCTACTGTCAAGTGCCCTCAGTCAATAGGTAGTTCCTTTAGACCATCAAAGTATGATAATAAAAAAAAAGGTTCCCATTTCAAATAAAACTTTTTCACAGACCTCCTCAATGTGAATTTAATCTTTTATAGCCTTAAAAAACAAAAACAAAAAACATTACGTCTTCCAGCCAAGCAGCAACAGATGGAGGTAGATTTTCAGACCAGCAAGCTTCTCCTACGGGCCAAAAGTGATGTAAATGTAATTATATCAGACTGGGTTGTATTTAAACCCAAGGTTTCATCTGCTACACCAAATACAGCTACAAGCGGGCAAGGTCTTACTGTCATCCCAAGGACTTCACTGATAGTTTTGAAAACCACTGCCCAGTAGTTACCAAGTTTGGGGCAAGACCAGAATGCTTGAGCTAGATTGGCTGGATAGAAGGAGCACCTGTCATAGCCAGCGTCTGTCTCTGGATATATGCCAGCAAGCCTGGCTTTGCTTAAATGAACCCTGTGTAAAACTTTGAACTATATGAGCCCCAATCTAGCACATGGTGACGAGGAATGAACTCTTTTCAGTGCTTCTGTCCAGAATTCCTCAGACAGATCTATAATGTTTTATTATTAATGTTTTATGTGTCACTGTATGTCATGTTGTCACTTGCGGGTGGAGCACCAAGGCAAATTCCTTGTATGTGAATACTTGGCCAATAAACCTATTCATTCATACCGCGAGTTGAGTAATTTTCTCTCGTGAAGCAGGTGTTGCTGAGATTTCAGATTTTTCCTGCAGTGGATGCACAAAAACATGGGTCATCCGAATATTAAATGCAAGACAAGCCCAATGAATAATCCTCTCAAAATCACCCAAATGTAACACAGTTGTGTTTGCTGCAATGCAAATGTATGTACTTTGTGTATTCGAAGAGTAGCAATCAGGCTGCTTGCTTCAGAAGCAAAACAAAATTGAGGTTGGGAGAAATGTTTCAAATACTTTTTTAAACAAAAATTTCCACATTTGCAGTTTTTAGAAATGTGTATGTCATGAATGCATGCAGAATTCTCATTTTAATGTATCAATACTTTACAAGGCCTTGTCATTGCCTAATTTCTAATTCTTTGTCTACAAAAGTTATGTTAGAAAATGAAAATATATCTTGTATATTATGTAAGAGATTCATGTATTTCTGAATGGTGCAATGAATATAACTTTATTTTACTCATTTTAGCCTGGCGCTAGTCTAGAGCAGACCCACATTTTTGTTTTGGCTCATATACTTCGCCGACCAATTATAGTATATGGAGTAAAGTACTACAAGAGTTTTCGTGGTGAGACTCTGGGTTACACACGATTTCAAGGTATGGATTTTGCACATGTCATTCATTTTGTTTAGTAATAACTTTTATCAAATCCTGCCTGGCTAATAGTTGTGAAATGAAATGACACTAGTTATGGTTAATCAACTCAGTTTTCAGAACTGGGCTGGTTTTCACAATCATCTTGCTTTGACAAATGGTAATGGTTTTGAACATGAGAAATTTGAGTTTTGTCTCTATTACAGTTGCTGATATTTTAGTTGTTTGAGACGAGTAAACAGCATGCAACACAGATTAATAAATGCAGATTTTTATTTTCTAAGAAGACGTTGGCTCCAGAGTAACAGTCAAAGATTAGGACTTTTATTTTTTTTTAAAACTGACATGGTTGGGTCGTAAGGAAGGCTACTTTTTTTTAGAAAGAAACCGCTATAATATTGGTCATTAGGGGTACTTGATTTTTCATTCAGGTGGCTTCAGAGAAGAGTAAAGGGCCTGTCCCACTGCGGCGACCTAATCTGCGAGTTTAGAAGAGTTTCCCCGCGACTCAAACTCGCAGTATGGTCGACACATGGCCTTGGGAGGTCCTATGAGGTCATTGGAACTCTCCTTCATGCTCGAGGGAAGTTCCCGAATACTCGCAGCCTCAGCTAGGTCGCGGAAAATGTTTCAGCATGTTGAAAGTTTTTCCGCGAGTAAAATTTGGTCGGCACGGTTCTTTTTAACTCGCAGTGCAGCGGAGTGGGGTCGCTATGTAGTTACAGGCAGTCGAGGGCAGCTGTAGGCAATCGTCTTGGCTGACCGGGCATTTTGATTGGCTCATTGGAATTTTCAGGACCAGGGAAAACCGACCAGTAGGTAAAATGCCCATTGAACTTTATTATACTTCTTAAAAATGTCCGCGCCCCTTCCTCCTCCCCCTCTCCCCTCCGCACTCTCTAAAGGACTTACCGTACACTATGCCAGCCGACTTTAACCTTCCTTGTCATCGCGGGTGTGAATTTCAGACAGCACTCCCCAGCTTTCCCTGCCCCCCCCGCCATTGCGATGTGTTTACGTGTGTGCGTGTGCGCACGGTCGGTCGATGCAGCTCATGGTTTCAACGCGGACGGTCCATCCAGCTCGAGGTTTTCTAGGCGAATTATACTATTCTGTTGTTCATTTGGCAAAAATGTCTGCTGGTCTATGGTCTGAAGGTTTCTGTGAATTGTGATGTTCTGAATTTTGTATTTTTTTTTAATTTACTCGTCTGTATAACATTTGTAAGGGATTTTAGTCATTTAAATCCTATACAATTTATTAACAACGTTTCTAATTTATAGTACAGAAAATTTTAATGTTTAGAGCAAGATAAGTTAATGGGACTAACGTGCTTTAATCATTCATATGCTGTAAACATACCCAAGGTGCTGATATCGGTTGTCCTTACCCAAAGCAGTTAAGAGTAGGAACATCAAAAGGTCTGATGATACACAAGAGACCACTAGGAATGGCAATTTCCATTCCTTGAAGGAGAATAATGTACTGTAATACTTTGTAGATTTGAATTTTTGTTAATAATGTACAAAAGATGTTCTCTTCGTATTTATGCAGAATGCTTGAATAATTGCTTTGGATAATATTGATGAATATGTGTAAATCAGCCCAACACCCTTAATTACTTTATTCACAAGTTATGTAAGGGAATTTGTTCCTCAAAACTGGGATTTGGTATAGTGAAATTGGCAGTTTGAGGCAATTTATCTTTGAATCAATTTGGCGTAATAAAGCCTTCAAGCAAGTTGGTTGCCCAGCTTTGAAAAAGTCAAATGTAGTTTTGGATCTGCAAACAATTGGTATAATTGTATATGGAGATGATCGACACTACAAGGGATGACATTTTGATCGATTCATTTAACCTGATTGCAATCATCTAGTTATAATTCCATCCTTCCCTTCTAGCACTCCACTGCCTGTTAAGAGTTTGACCTTGGGTCGAGAGAAAATTTTCAGCTATGTAAGTAGGAGTGTTAAAGTGCAGTTAGGAGTTTTTAAAGGGATAAGTGAAAATACTATGACGAAATTTAGAAATTGATAATGTTTCATTATTCACAAACTATTTATAAATTATACATTTGGCGAAGGGCAGTGGAGCAGCATATTTAAATAGAAATATGAATGATGCTTCCTAAAATTCTCTGGGAAATGGGCAATGACTGGAAGGTGCATAGGTACTTGCGTATAATCCGATGGAGTTTATAGGAAATGTCAGTAGTCAAAAGCATAGTAGATTGAACAGGAAAGCAGTTAATTGGCTCATTGATATATCACTGTCATGATTGGATTTGAGTTTTCTATCTATGGTCTCTTCTCAGGTGTTTACCTGCCTTTGCTATGGGAACAGAGTTTTTGTTGGAAGAGCCCTATTGCTCTTGGGTATACAAGGGGCCACTTCTCTGCACTGGTTGCTATGGAGAATGTTGGCTATGACAATCGAGGTGCTGGCGCCAATCTAAATACAGATGATGATGTTAACATTACCTTCTTACCATTGGTGGACAGTGAGAGGAAGCTATTGCACATCCACTTCCTATCAGCTCATGAGGCAAGTATCATCTCCCCCCCCCATTTTTATTACATATTTTGCTGTAGTTTAAACATGCTTTAGAACATACTGAAATTTACCTCCAGCCATTGTAGTTGTTTACTTGTGTGTGTAATTGAATGTAATAGTTGTGTATGGGGCTTTACAAATAAACTATAGTGATTACATTTATAACCATGTGAATGTTGGTTTCACCATATAGAAATTACAGCTGTGTTTATACATAGATCCCCCCCCCCACCCATTTCCATGTCACCATCATGTTTGGGACACCGCAATGTCATGTAAATAAAAGTAGTCTTGTTTAGTATTCTGTTGCATATCCTTTGCATGTAATGACTGCTTGAAGTCTGCGATTCATGGACATCACCAGTTGCTGGGTGTCTTCTCTGGTGATGCTCTGCTAGGCCTGTAATGCAGCCATCTTTAGCATATGCTTGTTTTGGAGGCTAGTCTCCTTCAGTTTTCTCTTCAGCATATAAAAGACATGCTCAATTGGGTTCAAATCGGGTGATTGACTTGGCCACTGAAGAATTGACCACTCAGTACCTTCAGCAGCCATACATGCCCAGGCCAGAACACCCCCACCACCGTGTTTCACAGATGAGGTGGTATGCTTTGGATCTTGGGCAGTTCCTTCTCTCCTCCATACTTTGCTCTTGCCATCACTCTGATATAAGTTAATCTTCATCTCATCTGTCCACATGACCTTTTTCCCGAACTGTGGTTGCTCTTTTAAGTACTTGGCAAACTGTAACCTGGCCATCCTATTTTTGCGGCTAACCAGTGGTTTGTATCTTGCAGTATAGCCTCTGTATTTCTGTTTATGAAGTCTTCTGCGGACAGTGGTCATTGATAAATCCACACCTGACTCCTGAAGAATGTTTTTGATCTGTCAGACAGGTGTTTTGGGATGTTTCTTTATTATAGAAATAATTTTTCTGTGATTAGCTGTGGAGATCTTCCTTGGCCTGCCAGTCCATTTGTGATTAGTAAGCTCACCAGTGCTTTCTTCTTAATGATGTTCCAAACCGTTGATTTTGGTAAGCCTATGGTTTGGCTGATGTCTTTAACAGTTTTATTTTTGTTTCTCAGTCTCATAATGGCTTCTTTTGACTTTCATTGTCACAACTTTGGTCCTCGTGTTGATAAACAGCAATAAAAGTTTCCAAAGGTGACTGGAGGAAAGACTAGGTGCTGAGAGATCTCTTATACCTGCATTAAGGAGGCATTTAAACACACCTGAGCAATTACAAACGCCTGTGAAGCCATGTGTCCCAAACATTATGGTGCCCTGAAATATGGGGGAAATATGTATAAACACAGCTGTAATGTCTACATGGTGAAACCAAAATGTATAAAAATGGCCTTTAATAAAATCTGACAATGTGCACTTTAACCACATGTGATTTTTTTTCTATTACAAATCTCAAATTGTGGAGTACAGAGGCAAATAAATAAAGATGGGTCTTTGTCCCAAACATTATGGAGGGCACTGTGCATGTTAACAAGCACATAAAAACTGATTGTGTAGATACAAGTATATCATTGGGATCATCAAGTGGGCATCCCCCTTCAGTGGTGTTTCATTGTGTTAAGCCCACGACACCTTGGGAAGGCTCATTGTAGTCCCAGAACTATCCCCCTCAATACCTGCTCTCACCACCTATGTTGCCAGTAACTACTAAATAAATACATTGATAGATTGCAAAAAAATCTATTTCAGATACATTAAGTGTAATGCTGAAAACACTATAAGGCTATAAGAGTACCTAAACTACACACAATACTAATGGTGTGCTTGCCTGAAAGACCCTGTACAACCACAACAAGACTTTGCTTCTGCATTTGTATCCTCTAGGCATGAAGACTGATACATCATTTTTCTTCCGAACCTGCTGCTGCATTCAATGTGGTATTTTCAGTTGCTGGTGCACAAGCACCCAGGTTTTGGTGCACTACTTATCTTTCACCATTCGGAGAATCAGTTTACCTGGATAACTTCAGATTTATGCGCAATAAACTGCATCTGCAATGCTTTTCCCACCTTTCCCCACAATCTACTCTGTGGTTTTTCAGTATCTTGCTAGTAATTACTTCCATTCTTTCTGCAAGCTGGGAGATATTTCCTTTAATTCCTTTCATCTAAATCAATTGAAAAGCATTTGGATAGCTGGGGCCCCGGAAATACCTTTGGTATTGCCACTGGTCATTGGAATATGACATTTTTTTTTCCTTGTCTTGGTTTCCTGCCCACCAGCAGCCCTTTATCCATCTCAATGCATTGCCCCATTCCCGTGTGTTTTAATGCACTGATTGGCTCCCCAGGAAATTATCCTTTTTCATGTCAATTTATATGTCACCTTGGATCTCATATCCAAGATTCCCTTGTGGACAGAAATTTCCTTATGTTTCGCTGAGCACCTCCGCTCAGTCAGTCTTGACCTAGCTGATCTCCCGGTGGCTCAGCACACCAACTCCCCCTCCTATTCCCAATCTGACCTTTCTGTCCTGGGCCTCCTCCATTGTCAGTGAGGCTCAGCACAAATTAGAGGAGCAGCACCTCATATTTTGCTTGGGTAGTTTACACCCCAGCGGTATGAACATTGACTTCTCTAACTTCAGATAGCCCTTGCTTTCTCTTTCCATCCCCTTCCCCATCCCAGCTCTATCACTAGTCTTACTGTCTCCACCTACATTCTATCCTTGTCCCGCCCCCTCCCCTGACATTAGTCTGAAGAAGAGTCTCAACCTAAAATGTCGCCCATTTCATCTCCAGAGATGATGCCTCACCTGCTGCGTTACTCCAGCATTTTGTGTCGATATCCAATATTCCCTTGTTAGCTGTACATGAACAATCCTGCCTGTTCCATTCTTGCCCTAGGTCTATTCCTGTGTTAGGTGTTTCCCAATCTATATTAGTTAACCCTTGCCTCGTGTCATCGAATTTTCGTATGTTTATGTTCAAGACCCCAGTTGATGTAGAGTATCTGCTGCATCTGCAATCTTTGGGATGCCGAGTTAATTATCTGATGCAATTCTTTTTGCAGATTGGTAATGAGGACCAGCAGGAGAAACTACTGAGGGAATGGCTTGATTGTTGTGTCACTGAGGGCGGAATTCTTGTTGCACAGCAAAGGAGCTCCCGGCGACGCAATCATCCATTAGTTACACAAATGGTGGAGAAATGGTTGGACCGATATCGGCAGATACGACCATGCACTTCACTCTCAGATGGTGAAGAAGATGAGGAGGAGGATGATGAGTGATGCATGGTATCTGATGGAGTCATGGGCATTACTTCGTTGAGAAGCCTCCAGATTGGACTCTTCTAGTTTGTCGTGCATCATGGAAAGTTTGGATACCAAATAGAAGTTGCATTTGAAGTCTGATCTTTGGCAACAAAAAGGCTTATGTGATGTGCCATGTTAAAATCAGAACTGGCATGGTTGGACAATAAACTATGTATGCTAAATTTACTTTAATGTTAATAGAAAAAGCTTTTTTTCCCCAACCCCCAGTCTGTACATCCTTAGCTCTAAATGTACTGCATGTGGTTGTGTAAGAACTTGTGTAACAAGGGGGAATAACTATA
This sequence comes from Leucoraja erinaceus, assembly GCF_028641065.1. Classification (NCBI taxonomy): domain Eukaryota; kingdom Metazoa; phylum Chordata; class Chondrichthyes; order Rajiformes; family Rajidae; genus Leucoraja; species Leucoraja erinaceus. The sequence goes on along the minus strand of NC_073391.1, from coordinate 15,717,686 downwards.
CCAGCATCTAAAATAATTGAATTTGTAATGGTTTCCAAAAAAAGGGCGCTTAAAGACTCCTCATCTTGGATTCTGGTTTGTTCCTTTTAGGTTTATTTTATTATAGTCATGTTTTTAAAGTGCGTGTGCATATGTTCTTTGAGAAATATTAATGCCAGATTATGTTGCTGAGGGCCAGGTGACATATATTGGGTTTGTTGAGTTTGGGGCATTGTGGATGGCAAAAAACCATTGTGAGAACAAGTGCATGGGTATTCCTTTTAAATGCAGGAATGAATACTATAATGATGTCAAATCTCTAAGGAACAAAATGGAGATGTTGGGTTTTTTTGGAAAGTGTTCATGAAATATTGTCTTTGTTTCCAATTTCTTTCTTTTTTTTTTAAAGAGACTTGCTCTATTTAGAATAGAGTCAGCAAATTAGTGTTTTCACGTTCTCAGAGATAATTCATGTTCTCATCTCTTCACTAATGTTCACTACAAAAACCTAGTTTAGATGCTGAACTCTGCCAAGAATTCTGTTCTGATAAGCCTATTTATTTAAAGTGACCTGAAGAAATGAGGTGCTTTTTCCCATAAAATTAAGTTCGGAACCGATTGTGTGGATTTTGTTGATTGTTTATTCAATCCTGATGAAGAATTTCATGTTGCACAAATACATACTCTTTCTGTGAAAATGTTGCTGAATATGCTGTTGACTTTTTTTGTCTATGCAAATGCTTGCACCACTGCAAAGCCAAAGGTTTCAACTTAACAAGGGTATTATACTGCAGTTGCATGTGTCTCACTGAAATTTTATAATTCTATTCAGTACATTTTTGAGCTTTACAAGAGATTTTCTCTCTTGGTAATATTATTCTGGGCATTTTATGCAAATTAAGTTTACTGTGTATAATCCCTGTTGTTCAGTCCTTGTCACATCAGCAGCCATGCAAATTAAACTACATTTGACATGAAATATTTAGGTGATGAGTATTTAATAAAGAAAATTGCAACTCTTCAGAAGGCACTAATGGAATTGTAACCAAAGTATACAATAGGCACTAAACAATTCCGAAGTTTTGTTTTAAACTTGACTTGTTTTATGAAGAAAGTTAAATCCAAACTTGAGATGGTATCTTGTACAAATTAATTGTATAAATGTAAAATACAAATTGCATAGAAGCAATTTTGGGTTGAGGTATATTGTATGTGCTGTCAGGCATGCATATGGCCTATTTAATTGCTATAAATTAATATTTGTTTGAGACTTGTCTAGCTGCGGTATTTGATGATGAATCCACGTGACATTTTCAACACGTCAGGCTGATTGGATTTTAAATGGAGCATGAAAAATGCCCTAATGTTTCTTACAGTTTGAGTGTTGTTTTTGTTTTATTTATTAATATGGCATATATCTAAATGCTTATAGAATTGGAATGTAAAAGTTCATCCAATCTTAACTTAAAAGCAATACTGACAATAAGGAAATACATTTTGAGTATCGGTCTATTTGTAGAAGTGAAGACAACAATATACTGTCTCTAGGAATGTCTTGCTTTCAGTGGATATTTTTTTCTCATTCCGGTTGTGAATTTATTATTCCAGTTGTATAACATTTTCTTGAATGAAAAGGGAAGCAATTTGCCAGTTTTAAGTGGTGTAAATGTTGATGATTATGTCTTGACTTGCTTTACAGCACTTAAGTAATAGTAGATAGGTGAGGGAATTGAAATATTAATCAAAGCAAATGATATCCCAAATGTTGATTAAAGTGATGTATTTGAGTTTGCAGGAAAATCTGTTCAGCAATTTATTAGCATCTAAGAATACAAATATTTTTGAATCATCGGTGTCCGATTGTGTCATTGAAGAAGTTAATTGAAATTCCATGAAATTTATTGCATTTGAGCTCGTAACTAAGGTTTGCAATATTGTTCATATTAAATAGTTGAGATTGTGTACAGTTGAGACCTGTATTTTTCCCATTAGGGAAAAGTGGAAATGGAAAAAGTCCACAAAGATATGGCATTGGATACCATTGACATGTACAGGTGGGAATGAGAATGATCACATTATTGAACCTCGGGTATTGCCGAACTACTGCCTACATGAGGAAAGGTTAATGTATTTCACAAAAGCCCAAGATATTTTAAAGGATCAAGTTAAAGCTGAAGTTTGAATTCTTAGCTGCAACAAAAGAAAACTTCAGATGGGACACTTCTGACTGCACAATTTTTTATCATCTTAAATTCCTTGAATTTATCTTGAAAGTAAACATAATGCTTATTTGAGCATGATCTCCTGCTTGAATACTTTGAGGAATAGAGATCAAAAGTTTGCAACAATCAATCAACTATGTATTAATGTGCAGGAATGCATGCTGATAAACTGGTAAACTGTTCAAGGTTTAAGTGAGAGCAGTCAATAATGTAAATGACCGAGTGGGTGCTACAGGGCAGGAATTGGTAAATGGATTCATGGGTGGTATCCTATTCACTGATGCTTCTTGTTAGTGACCACCCTGCAATCAAAACTGCATTAAGTCAAAGGTTTCCATTTTCCTGTTTTGCTTATGACATTGTGAAATACTGCTTTAAAATGTTGCATTCTTGCTCAGAACATTAGAAAACCATATTTCAAATCTGTTTGTGAGAGGAGTTTTTTAAAAATGTGAATATTTGCATCTTTTTTTCTATCTTAACAAACTTGAACTACATAGCTGGTTCTTGTGTTTTGATAAGATGCACTTTTTTTGCTGGTGTCTTTTTTTCAATCATAGCTGACTAGAAGAACTAAGTGAGTTGGAGGTGCCCAGTTGCAGAAATTGGATCTTGTTGTTTCGCAAGTGTAGCACTAACGAGTATCTGGATGGTAAATATTGCAAATCATATGTAGAAGCAGAAATTCACAAGCCCTTTTAATTTTATTCCCATATAAATATATCTGAGCGTATATTTGAACAGTATTGATATATTGGGTAGATAAAACACATTTTTGCATGTTAAAAGAAAATTATTGTGCATGATTCTGAAGTAAATATCAAAATTGCATTAAATGCAAATCAGATAAAAAGGCAATGAAATGTTAATTTTGCACACACTTGGGTCTTTGCGGAGATGAATCGTAAATGAGTCATGGGTGACTCTAGGTCCTGGAGTGCACAACACAAAATCAAACTGGTGGACCAACTCAACAGGTCAGGCAGCATCAATTCAAATTGTCCATTTTCCTTCACAGGTGCTGCCTGACTCACTATTCCTCAGTTTGTTTTCATGATGAATCCTTAATTTTTTTTGTGTATTGTGCTAACAATGACTTCACTTCACATTGTTACTGCTGTTAAGTATTTTTTCTACTCAAAACACTATGCTGTATTAATGTATTTAAGAGCTACGCCTGGGAAAGTGCTGGTCTGCAATTTACGAACATTTAGTCTTGCTGTTTTTAAAAGACAAACATTTGGTATATATATGCAGATACATTAGATTCTCAGAGGTTTCACAGTATTCATGCCATTTCTAATGGACGATTGAATAATACTGAGAATTACACAAAGACTATGATTTTACTTTTTTGCCAGTTCAGATGCTTTCTTGCTCCTAAAACAATATAGATATATTTTACTAGATAGTGAAAGAAAATGACCATGAAAATTTAACAAGCTAAATAAATCAGTAAAAATTTACATGCAGAATCTGTATGCTGCTCAATGTGCTAAATAATTTAATAGGTTACTGTCCGTGATACAGCATTGAAGTAGGTCCTTCAGCCCACTGAGCCTATGCAAAACGTCAACCACTTATTTACGTCAGCCACTTATTTATACCATCCATTTCCTCGGCCTGTAATTTCTCCAGGTTTTACCACTCACAAGAAAAAAATTGCGGTAAGGAATTAACCAAATAACCCTCACTAATTTGGATGTGAGAGGAAACCAGAACATCACAGGGAGCAAGTTTAAATTCTGAACAGCACTGGAGATCAGGGTTTCTGGAGTTGAGGTCAAGGCTCTGCCACGGTACTGCTGGTTGTTTTCTCTTTGTATGTGTATCAGCATTAATCTATGGTTTTCATATATTCTCCTAGAGTAGGTTATAAATGACATTATGCAAGGGTGGTTGTGCTATAATCTAATGGTGTACAATAAACCTCTCCAAACCTAACACTGGTTAATTTGCTTTGAAGTTCCTCTGCTGGAGCATAAGCGTTGCTTCCTTAAATTGCATTGTCTCCATGTACAAATAAATTCTTTACTGGTCATGTGCACATTTTAAATACACACATCAAATTATGGCTGGTTTTGTAAGTTACACTTAGTTTTTTTGAAGATGAAAATCTCAATCGCAACCTTGAGAACCAGTCTCCCATGTACAAAACCGTACTATCCTTTATAAGCCATCATCTATCTAAATGAATGCATATCTTATCCCAATATCTTACCCAGTCTACCAGCACCTCACTTGTATTTAATGATGACTCGTTTATCTGCACTTGCAATTTGTTCTCTAGCTTCCCACAGTGTCCTTGTAGATATCTAATCAGGCGCGTGAGATTTGCCTGCCTTGTGTGTTGGGATGTCCCTGGGCTTCATGTCTTTCTCAACAGTAAAAACTGTAAAATACTTATGAGCACCGTGTCCATTTCCTGTGGTCCCACACAGAGATGACAGCTTTGATTCCTGTGTGGCCTATTTTCTCTCTCTGTTTACCCGTTTCCCCCCCCCCCCCCCCCCCCCCCCCCCCCCCCCCCATAATGTACTTGGAAAATCTCTGGCTTAACTCAGACCATGTCTTCCCTGTCCTCTAATTTTTAGGAGTTAGTTTCACTATTGTTGGATAAAGAAATCTCTCTCGCAAAGATTTCTTGCCTTAGGTGTTTCTGTTTCAGCTTTGGTGTGCCCCAGATTACCCAAGAGCCCCACTCCATTTTAACCCAGCTAGAGCAGAAATCCCCACCTCCAGAGTGAAGATGTTAACTGATGACAATTCCAAATAACTACCCAACAACAACACCATCTTCAACCCCATTGCAGGTGCCTTAATATTATAATGCAGGACTTCTGTCTGTGGTGCTTTGATGTGATTTCCTGTAAGTCGCCCATGCACTGAAGAATGAGATGCAATTAACAATGTGGTAGGAATCAAGTAAGCATTGCACAAGAACTGATGTCACTTAAAAGCAGACAAACTATGCTGTTCAATGTTGAGTGACATGTGACTTACTGTTCCTGTTAGCAATGCCATTAAAATTCTACACCAGAAATAAGCAGCATGCTTTGCAATTGAATTTTTGTTCCATGACTCTGGCGTCTTGTGCCTCTTGCTTCATCTTATGCTATTTTCTTTCTGATGCATATATAGATATAGCGCAAATCTTTGGTCCCAGCAGAAAGATTTTCAAAGATTAACTAGCTAAATCAACTTAAACTTTATTGCAGTACTTCAATGTTACCATTTTGAGACTTTAACTGGTCCATTTTCATGCCAACTAATTCTTTGTTTAAATAACAGCCTTAACTTGCTGTGGCAAGTTTAATTAGTATTTCCAGCAGAAGACCAACAAGCCAAGATGTGGGATGTTGTTAACAAGCTCATGTGTACAAGGCATGGCGCTGATTCTCATTCTCAACATGTACTGTATCTTTCACAACACAATCTGGGCTTTGAAATAAATATAACATGCAATGCAAAGTCGTCATTACTTAAACACTTTGTCTTGAATTTCAATTAATTTATTCACTCAGTTATTCATGTGACCGGCACAAAATTTAAATGGTGCACATCTTTTGTATTCAATATTTGACTTGCGCTCTTCTATACTATGTAATGCATCATCCCTTCACAAGATCAATTAAGGAGAAGGGGAATGAGGGGGGAGGTAGAGGGCTGGAAAATGAATGAATGGAGTGAAGACCTGGGTGGAATGAGGAGAGTGGAGAAGGCACATGGGTATGTGTTACATGAAAGTGGAAAAAGAAACCCATTCATACTTTGGTCTTTTCCATTGCTTCCCCCTTGTTATCAAGATTTATCCCACATTCCACATGGTTCCATCTGCCAATCTCCCACATCTAGCTGACTTTCATCTCAAATGGTTCACCTGGCATATCCCCTAAGCCCACCTGGTTCCAACTACCCATTATCCCCCTTATCTAGTTCCATCTCTCATCTACCTGCTTCGACCCCTCCCCTCTTTAATGTGGCTGCATTACCTCTATGCACTCCATCCAGAAGCAGGGTCTTGACCTGAAATCTTGACCAATCCGTTTGCATCCACAGATGGTGTTTGTCCCGCTGAGTACTGCCAACAGTGTGTTTTTGTGCACGAGTTTAAAATGCTGAGTTTGTTGTTTAGCCTGTGTTTATCACACAGCAGTGAAGCAAGTCCTTTGGCCCACTAACTCAGCAACAACCTTTGGACACCTGTTTTCACTGATTCCATTTTATTTCCACATTCACATTGACTGCTGCTGGTTTCTACCAATCGCCTACACGCTGCCAAATGAACAAGACTCTGGGACAAAGGAGGAATGTGAATAGCTAGTACCAAAAGCACTTGAATTCAGGAATTGGGTTGCTGGAGATACTTGATAACACCGGCACTAGTTGTGCCACTGTTGTGCAATGCTGAAAGTGAGTAGAGTGTAAAGGAAGAAGAATTTGATACACAGCAAATAGAGAATGGACGTTGAAACATTAGAACAGCAATGACGTTAATTTGGTACCACTGTGCTGAGTAGATTTGGCTGTCTTCCAATTTTAATGGAACCCAGTTAGCTGATCCTGACCAAAGCCTGATTTAGAAACATGACTGAGTATTATTAATACTACAGATTCTTGCTTAATGTTACTGATTTTTCAAAGCTAAAGGTTGATACCTGCGAGATCAATGGGTCCTCTCAATTATTTTTTAAATCAATTTTAAAAGTAACTTTATTCATCGACTGGCTTAGAATTGGTTTGGTGGACTGACTAACCCACTAACAGCAGCTGCAGTGAAAGAGAGCTACTCTCGTGGCTCGAGTACATCTATTTCCAGGGACGGGGCTGCTACAATGGAAATCGGAGTTCCATGACATCAATAAAACTCCCATCTGTTACTTCATATCAACACCAGTAGACACGTGCATCGTACTCACTGTGACCAGATCCATACACAGCGACCTGCAAACGTATTGTTTTTCATGCATATTGTGCGTACTCACAATTTGTGTGGCTATTAACTTGTGTGTTCTACAATCATGATCCCTACCTCCACTGCTCTGGCTTGGTTGTTGACTTGTCTGCAAGGCTGCATTGGGACGTGTTTGGTACCTTATGGCTCTCTTACTACTTACAGCTTTAATCCAACTGCCAGTGGGATCTTTAATCCCAGAGCAGATGGCCAACACATTCCATTGGTTTATTGTCTAAACGTCAAAATCTATCGATATCTTGAAAAGCACAATAGGTGAAGAGGGTAAGTCTCAGTTTAAAAACATATTCATAATTAAGCTATAAACAATTCTTATTTCAAATGCACTTTTGCAACTTCCTATTTTGGCTTCATAAAGGATTCTGTAAGTCTTCATATTTCAAAGAATGTTGGGCTTTACAGTCAATTGGGCTTTGTTCCAGGGTACGAACAAGAATTACACACCTTGTGCGGTCTTAAGGAACTGCTTGAGGAAAGCTTCAACCTATCGAATGGGTTTCCTCACTCATTTTGAGTTGTCTGTAGAATCGTGAAATATATCAGATTTTTGTTTAATCCCTTAGCAATTATAATCAGTGAGCTGCATAGCACAGAAACAGGTCCTTCCTCCCCCCCTTGTCCATGTCGATCAAGTTGGCATACAGGGCTAAACCCATTTACCTGCATTTGACCCATACCCCTCTAAATCTTTCCTATCCATATCTGTCCAAATCTCTTTTGATATAATTGTATCAGCTTCTATAGCAATTCACTCGAGAAACCGAGCATAAAAAGTTGCTCCTGTATTGTTTGATATTACAGTACAGTTTGTAGATTAATGAAAAGTCTTTACAATACAAAATGTGTTGCAACATTTAAATATTCAGGTGATGTTTTAATTTGCATTTCATCCCTCTTGTTCTTGCTGACCTACACAATTCAGTATCAAAATAGTAAACAGTATTACTGAAACAACAAACTGCTTCAAGGGCAATACTTAGTAGTGAGTCATTGACTAGGAAGGCACTTGTGATCTTTTGCCAAGACCGAAAACCTGATACTGCCTCTTTAAAATGCCTTTGTGCCTGGTGGTATGACGGGTCCCTGATGGGGGGGGGGGGGTGCTGAAGGTTTGACAAATTAGCCTGGTTTGATGGGGTCCTTGATGGTTTAACGGGGCTGATGGTGTGATGGGGGGCCCGGATGGTTTGATAGGGGGTCTGATGGTTTGACAGGGGGGGCTGATGATTTGACTTGATGAATGAGTCCAAAGCTGAACCAGGATTTTGGTCCCTGCCACATTTTGTGAGGGTGTGTGGTTAACCATGTAGTTTAAGTATTCAGAGTTGCGATGAAAGACACCAATACCCAGTAGACTGATCTAGTCCTCAGAAGCCGTGATACAAATTTCAGTCATTTTTACTCGTGAGCCTGAGTTTACTCCTCTGCTAATCCTCTGCCATATCTACACAAAAGAGCTGGTTACATCTTCCCATCATCTAGTTTAATATTGCTCTTCATGATGTACTAAAATGCTACCTGCCTGACACCATAGATGCTGTACCAACTGAACTGGAAAGAAAGTTCATCTGCATTACAATAAGTTTTGAAATGACGGATGACCCACAACATAATTGCTTTGTTTTTGCAATTAATGTACGGTCCCATCTTTCAATGAATCACCAATCTTATCTGTTTGTATTTCAAATTGCTTGAATTCCTAGTTAAATGATTGTTTAATGTTTTAAGCACAACATTAGATACCATTCCCGGTGAAATGTATAGTGCAGAACTTGTGCAGTCGCAGCAATAATTAAGTAATTACAACCAGTCAGGGACATTAGCAAAGATGTGGATCACCACCCCAAAAAGATAAATGTTATAATTGTGCAAAGGCAGATCTTTCAAACGTGTAAACTGCTATTATAGAACAGAGTTTTTTGTAAGTTATTTTATATCCACACAGACCATGTGTTGGGACTGCTAATCTTACAGTAGGGTCAACATTTGTAGCAAGATGGACACAAAAAGTAGCCATGTTTTCAAGAAGATTAGTAAAATACTGCCACCTAGTGACCTAACCCTGTCAAAAGATAATCAGCAAGGTAAATACAAATCTTTGTTAAAGCACTCGCTCTCTTTTCTCACCCACTACTCTTTCCCTGCCCCTACCCTCCGGAAACTGACATGATCCTAAGTGATAGGAGCAGAATTAGTCCATTCAGCCCATCAAGTCTACTCTGCCATTCAATCACGATCTATCTCTCCCTCCTAACCCCATTCTCCTGCCACTAACTATTGAGCGTAAGAAACTCCAAAATCTGCCTTTTATTTATTTTTCTCCTCAACTCTGCATGGAAGACATCTCTGCATTTTTTTTAATGCTTCCTTTCTACCTTCAAGTGGCTGTGAGCAGCTGCAGGAGGGTGGAACATTGCCCTCTGACAAAAATGTAACTGTTCCAACACTGGCTTAATTATGACCTTCCTCATTCTGATGAGTCATTTTTAAACAATTATGACCTTCCTCATTCTGATGAGTCCGTTTTAAACAGTAGAGTCAAAAATATTCTTAAAGTACCCTGAGTTGGTGAACACTAGCATTTGGCCTGTAGGGATGACTTTGAGCTTCCCATGGTCTGCCACTTTAATTCCTCATCCTACTCTCACTCTGACCTATCTGTTGGTTTCTGCACAGATGCAACAAAGCCCAACTCCATTTTGAGAAATAACAGTCACAAGAAACTGCAGATGTTGGTTTACAAAAAAGGCACAAAGTGCTGGAGTAACTCAACAGGTCCTGTCGCGAAACACCTATCTCCATGTTCTCCAGAGATGCTGTTTGATCTGCTGAGTTACCCCAGCTCTTTGTGTCTTTTCTCAAGAAAAAACCCCACCTCTTCTTCTGTCTGAAAACCTCGCTGTCTTCTGCTCAAATTGGAGACTTCAATTTTCATGACTTGCTCTCTCTGCCAATATCAGAATGAACCATTGTTGCTTCACATCATTCATCTTGATACTGGCTTAGTTTTTTCCCCTCTCCATTATTATACACTGATCTGTTATTTACTTTCTCACCCCTGAACGCTCATATTAACAACTTGTCTCCATAGCTACGCAGGCCTTAACCAGTCAACTATTCCCTTTGACCTATTCATTTCCATTACCTCCACCCCCAGACACAAACTTTCTCCGCAACTTTAAACTATTTTGTTTTCATTTTGCAGTTCTGATAAAGGGTCACCAAACTGAAACTAACCACAGATGCTGCCTGACCTGCTGTGTGTGTTTCCAGCATTTTCTCTATTTATATTAATTCGATGGTTTGACTCCTGAACAGCAGCACCATGACACAGCAATACAAGTGTCACAGGTCTGACGTTGCTGACCAGATCAGGAAAGGAAATTGGCACGTTTCTGTTTTTCAAACTGATAGTTTTTGGCATGTACATTTGTGTGAAAGCATGATTTCAAAAGAATCAATTAACCCTTTAAAATTAATTAAATCCCTTTAAGTGACTTGTCAATTGTACAACTTTGCCTTACGCAAAGTAGGTGCTATTTCTTCCTAAGTCAGTACATTGAGTGCACTATGACACCCTAACAAAATGTTCCATGTAACTGCCAATTTATACCTTTTTTGAGGAGACACTGGTTACGAAAGCTCAGGCTGAATTAGCATTGGCTCCCAACCATCTTCACAAGGATGTCCTGTCTTTGCAGTCTGGCATAAAGACAGCAAATGTTTGTTTTACCTGTTAACTCTGCAGGCTGGGTTTTGTTAAATCAATCAAATAGAATACTAAAGCAAAAATATTCTGGAAATGTTAAATACAATGATTTAATTATCCAGGTCAGGCAGCATCTATAGGATGCAGAACAAAAACAGTCACTCAAAACTCCTTTACCCATCGTGATGCACTGTGCTATTCTGCACATTTTAAAATAGTATCTGCCCCAATCTATTTTATTTTCCCCACAAACCTTTCCATCAACTCTTCCCAGATTCTACCACTTGCACAAACCAGGGGTAATCTACTGTGATCAACTAATTTACCAATCCACACATTTTTGGGATGTGGAAAACTAGAGGATCAGGTGGAAAATGTCACAGGGAGAATATGCAAACTTCACACACAATGCTAACTGTCAGGATCAAATCTGGTACAGGAAGGAACTGCAGATTCTGGTTTAAACCAAAGATAGAGACCAAAAGCTGGGGAAACACTGAGGGACAGGCAGCAGCTCCGTAGAGAAGGAATGGGTGATGTTTCAGGACAAGACCTTTCTTCAGACATTTCTTCAGACAAATCTGGTGTTGTGCTAATCACAGAGCTTCTGAGGGGCTGTAATTAAAATGTCTACACGCTGTTTATGTTCATATAAAAAAATCGATGTATACAAGATCATGCACTCATGGATAAAGTGAATGATCACATTCTAAATCTAAAGGACAGGCATAAGTTGAGAGGGGAGAGATTTAGAAAGCATTTTTTCAGGGTGCATCACAACATGGTTTGGGAACAGCTCCATCCAAGGCCGCAAGAAATTGCAGAGAATTGTGGACGCAGCACAGTCCATCACACATTGCGACCTCCCTTCCATTGACTCCATTTACACGTCATGCTGCCTTGGCAAGGTCAACGACATAATCAAGGACGAGTCGCAGCCTGGCCACACACTTCCATCAGGGCGAAAGGTACAGAGGTGTCAAAACGCACATCTCCAGATTCAGGGACAGTTTCTTCCCAGCTGTTTTCAGGCAACTGAACCATCCAACCAACAACTAGAGAGCAGTCCTGAGCGACTATCTACCCCATTGGAGACCCTGGGACTATCTTTGATTGGACCTCATTGGCTTTATCTTGCACTAAACATTATTCCCTTTATCGTGTCTGAATACTGTGAATGGCTCGATTGTAATCAGGATTGTCTTTCTGCTGACTGGTTAGCTCGCAACAAAAGCTTTTCACTGTACCTCGGTACACGTGAGAATAAACTAAACTAAATTTAAGAGTGACTGCAGGGATAATATTTTCACTCGTAGGGTATTGCGTTCGGCTGGAGTAAGCTATAGAAGTGAGTACAATTCCGACTGTTATAGAGATATATAAATGGGAAAGGTTTAGAGGGATATGGGGCAAAAGTAGGCAAATGTGACTAGCCCAGTGTGTCAACATGAACAAGGTGGGCCGAAGAACCAGTTTCTGTGCTCTATGACTCTGATTACTCTGCTGGGAGTTGTTAAGGATCTGATGGGCTGGGCAGTCTCCGGTGACATGATAAGTAAAGTGCTTAATTAGAAAAATATTCACTGTCCTAGATAACAAATTAGCTGAATAATTTGAACAGTCTGAAGAAGGGTTTCGGCCTGAAACGTTGCCTATTTCCTTCGCTCCATAGATGCTGCTGCACTCGCTGAGTTTCTCCAGCATTTTTGTGTACCTTAGCTGAATAATAGACACAGATTGTCAACATAATGGTTTGGAAAAAGCAAATAAATAGTCAGTAGGTGAAGAATCAGCCCATGTGAATGAAATTGCAATCAACCCTAATATTGTGAAATGACAATAACCTCATCTGAACAAATGGATGGATATGCTGGAGGAAGTAAGTAGTGGTGGTTATAATTGATCAACCACATCCAATGGCGTAGTAATGGTTAATCAGACCTGCATATAGGGTCGGGGTTAGTTGTGTGTTGTAACTTCCATTGAATGCATTGGGCAGAAATGGGGGATGGGGAAGTTGGCAGGGCAGGGTTACTGTTTCTGGGGAAGCAGGGATAGCTTGAAAGACCATTCTTTAAGCACAGAGAAGCACAACATATCACTGTAGTCTCATCCAAGGAGAAGTGCACATGTGAATTTGAGCATAAGTTCATGTCAGAGGAGTAGAATTAGGCCATTCGGCCCATCATGCCTACTCCACCATTCAATCATGGCTGATCTTTCCCTCTCAACCCCATTCTCCTGCCTTCTCGTCAAAACCCATGACACTCATTACTAATCATGAATTTGTCAATCTCCGCATTAAAAATATCAATTGACGGCCTCCACAGCCGTCTGAGGCAATTAATTCCACAGATTCACCACCCTCTGACTAAAGAAATCCTTCATCTCCTTTCTCAAGGTACGTCCTTTTATTCTGAGGTCATGGCCTCTGGTCCTAGACTCTCCCACTAGTGGAAACATCCTCTCCACATCCATTCTGTCCAGGCCTTTCACTATTAGCAGACACTATGAGCAGGACAATTTCTGCTGGCGACCCAGTCCAGTGCTCTGGCTTCCTCCCTCAAATGAAAGATGTGCGAGTTTGTAGCATAATTGGCCTCTGAAAAATAGCTCCTTTTGTGTAGGGAATTATTGAGAAAGTGGGATAACAAAGAGCTAGTATAAAAGAGTGAACAATGGTTAGCATGGACATAGAGGGGCCGAAGGGACTGTATCCATGCTATGCCACTAAACTGGAGAAAAATAACTTTAATTTACAACTTTTAAAAATGTGGAGATATATTACAGATAGTAATAGACTGAAAATATTTTTAAGCTGTAAATATTTTGCACAAGTGACAGGAAACATTTTGAATTAATTGTGTAGTATAAGAACACCTAACAGTGAGACACATGCAAACAGTAATAGCAATAGTTTTAATTCTTTATAATTTTTCACTGTTAACACAAATTGTTGAAGAAATATAGAAATTGAAAGACTGACTTTAAAAAATGATTTTACCTGCAATTGGAAACTGTCACTGCACAGCTACCAAAAAAGTTTCAAGTGAAAAAGGCTTAACACTAGTAATGTTAACTCAACATGGCTGCACACAACATTTGAACAACAGAACAGCAAGTTTATGACACAATTTAACAAACGTTAATAAAGAGCTTTCTAGTTTTAAATGATAACACTCTAAGCCTAAAAGAATGTTTAAACAAAGAGTCTTTCACACACACATACTTTTTGATCTCCATGATTGAATGTTGACCCTTGCTTTAAAAGGGGCAAGTTAATATCCAGGTACAGTAAGCTACTCCCCCCTCTTCCAACTCATAGCAGTGGTATGCGTTTCCATAGATTCACAGATATCACTAGACAATTTGTCTTTGCTGATTTTAAAAACAATCTTTAAAACTACATACAAGAAATGATGCTAGAACTCTATAAAAAATAGCAATAGAATGGAATCACGATAAACACATATTTAGCAAAGATAAGGGTTTGGATCAGGACATTGGGCTATAATAATGTGCAATACTAAATTCAGCTCAGTTAGTTTTTCAATCAGCAACTGAATATAACTAAAATAAAACACAAAACACTTGTTATTTGAAAACAAGATTAACCAAAACATAAGCTTTACTGAAATCTGTTAATGTAACTCGAGCTGCTGTTTTAAGTGAAATCAGGCGAAAGATTGGTGATGTCCAGCGTGTTGAGTATCAAGAAAACGTTTGATGGTGGAAATGCTTAATCATGAACTAAAGTTTTGTTTGGGTAGTATTTTGACCTGGATCACAAGTCCTATGTAAAAAGGAGTGAACGGGAAGGAATTTGTAACCTTTTAAATTTGACTCCGGTATTCAATGACGACTTTCTGTGACCACAATCACCAAGTGATCCTCTTAATGTTTTGCTGGAAAATAATCCACCCTAACCACACAACCACCCCATTAAAATCATCACTGTCTGGCTGCCACATCTGGAATTACAGCTCCCCCTCCTTCACCATACTCACTGGTAAGACACTGCACTGATGCACATGGATCTGAGCATGATTGATTCAATAGTCCAGACAAATCACAGTTGAGGTGAGTTCATATAAAAAAAGCCACATCATGACAAAGAGAAACAGTTTTGTTTTGATCAAGAAATGGGAGACCTCTTGAGGAACAAATGCTTTGAAGTCAAACTTGCCAACCAACAATACAAAAGGTTTTGTTCCTGAGATGAAGGGAAATGCTTCAAGCTACCTATTGAAACTCCACACCTAAGGCTACCATTTTCTGTCAATAGCACATTTCACTCTCTCTTATCACCTATCAAACACTTACTTCAAATTATAAGAAAAATCTACCCAGTTAAACTTGTGATCAACAGATAAAAGATATGAAGGAACGTGACACACATTTATCAACAGGGACATTTCTTCGGAAAACACACTTTGTAAAATACTTCTTAGTTTCTGTTGAGTCAAGGGAGTTCTCTTGGGTTTAATGCAGCTTTCAATCCCATCCATGGATAACACTAACTTCTCAAGGCTGGCAGCTGTAAAGAGTACAAATTCTTAGAAGAGTTTCAAGTCTCAAATATCCTATAAATATTCCATTTTCATAATGATATTTTCGGTGTCTCTTGGTCCCGGCCCTAAAACTGGATGAGCCCTGCAAGGTGCTATTGCTCAGTGGCGTGCTCTCTGTCACCTTCGTGTTTTGTGGGCTGATTGGGAGACGGAGTGTGGGACGGATGCACGACTGCAGGAAGGTTGTGGGAGACGGCCACTCCACCAGGAATCATTCCTTCCATGGATGCAGTGATTCCTGCTGACGTTACACCCACTATACCAGGAGGGTACCTGCAAAGAAAGACACAATCAAATGAAAACCGTATACAAGTATTGATTGATACTTTATGATAAGGTATTTCTCAGATACTCAGTTCAGCTACAGATTACACGTTGTCAATGATGTTTCTTCTTTGTTCCACCAGCCAGACTAAAAACATACTTGGAGATCTAAAGTTGAGGTTTTAGTTTTGTATTACCTGAAAGACAGACCGGGCTTTAAGCAAAGTTGTTCAAGGCAAACATTAAATCAGTACACCTCAACAAGATGTAAATAAACAGTAACATTGTCAAAAACTGCAGGACCGGAGGCTGGGGCAGGAGGACTGGGATGGGTTTGGATAAGATGAGCTTCACTATAACGCCCCACAGATGAAAACGCTATCTTTCATCATCTATGAAAAATAGGCACGTGGTGAATGGATGCACACCCATGGGCGGCACTGACAGCATCAACCAACACCTTCAGTTCTGAAGGTTTGGCAAGGAAATGGCACAGATAGGGGGGAGGATGGACAGAAGCTTCACATCATTTAAATCTATAAACATGTATTTCCTTACCTTACAGCATTTTATCAGCAGATATTAGCAGCTGCTGGCTGAAATAGTAAACTTCAAATATCAATATAGGAGAGTTTTTGAAAATGAGGAGAGCTCACAACAATTAGTCTTTTCCCTATTGATTAAACAGAAAAGGAGTTTGTTTTCTATTAACGGGCATTGTACATTCTGCTGGTAAGATGCACAAGACTCCTTGTTGCTCTCTTTAAGCCAGAAGCAGGTAGCCTCCTGCCATCACCCAATGACAAAACGCTATTAGCCAATTCTCCAGAAGTTTTACATTATGAATCTAAAACAAAATTTTAGGAATTGGCTAAGACATCTTACATTAGCAGGATGATGCTAATGCCTACATCAAGTAAAAACTCAAAATGAATAATGACTATTTGAATCTATGATGTGACTAGCTTGGCATAAGTTGAAGTATGGCATCATTTCTCAACTAGCTCAGCTCCTTAAATAATAACTTTGCAGATCAGCATAAATCCCCATTTTGAAAGATAATGAAGTTGGTAAACAATATTCTAGTTAATGATATATATGACTGCACAATAAGAGGATATGTAACCAATTGCTCTTGCTGATCTTGTACCCCTCTTTTGACTTCAGATAAGCATTTAGCTTAGTTTAGTTTAGATATACAGCGCGGAAGCTGGCCCTTCGGTCCACTGAGTCCATGCAGACCAGCGATCCCCGCACTAACGCTATCCTGCATACACTAGGTCATGGGGAGAACGTACAACTTCCGTACAGACAGCACCCATAGTCAGGGTCAAACCCGGGTCTCTGGCGCTGTAAGGCAGCAACGCTACCGCTGTGCCACCCATAAGGGGCAGTTTGGATGGTTCGGCATGTAAACATGGCCATTTTAGATGCCACTGAATGATAGCAAAGCTTTAATCACAACAGCTTCTCCAAATGAAGGACTGAACAGTCACATATCTAGTGAAGTTGATCAACTCTTCAAGTATCCAGCAAATGCTTCAGAATTGGAATTTAAAGTAAAGACCTTTCACTTAAGACAAGGCAAGGGCTATCAGACAACATATGTCCAATGTATGTTTTTAATAACTATTACATTATCAGCAGTTAGCACAGGACCTTATCTAGCCTACTAGATAATGCTCTCCGCTAACCATCAAATATATCAAAGCCATGAAATGTCATTTGAATATTTCTAATCCATTGTATTCGTATCTGCGAAATTAGCTCTTAAAATTTAGGGCAACTTGGTAATACCTCCACCTTAGACAGCACGAGATTTGCTAAACTAGTAAAGACAATTTCTCCAGTTCATTGCGACTGCCGTTAACTGTATGACACTGGGATTAGATAATCTCTTGACAGGACCTCAGTGGTAAACAGGAACTGGTTTTGAAAGCTTTTTTGAAATTTAAGCATTGTTGCCTGGTTATCTGGAGTGGGACCTGAAGCCATCGACCTCTGACACAGATGATCTTGTTAACTACCCAGCTAAGACTGACAGCAGGGGAAGTATTAACTATTCGAGATGATACAGATGAGGGCACAGCATCTCTCATAATGGAAAACTGCCAGCCCTCCTCTCCGGAGTCCAATATCTATCAGTACATTTCAAGATCATCTAACCTAACAATCATAATCCAATACACCGCTACAGTTTAAAATTGAATAGATACATCAAAGCTACCAGTAAAGCATTCCTGTAGAAAGGAATTACAGATGGTAGTTTAAACCGAGATAGACACACATGGTGGCGCAGCGGTAGAATTGCTGCCTTAGCGCTTGCAGCGCCTGAGATCTGGGGTTGATCCCGACTACAGGTGCTTGTCTGTACGGAGTTTATACGTTCTCCCCGTGCCCTGCATGGGTTTTCTCCGAGATCGTCGGTTTCCTCCCACACTCCAAAGACGTACAGGTTTGTAGGTTAATTGGCTTGGTGTATGTGTAAATTGTCCCTAGTGTGTGTAGGATAGTGTTAATGTGCAGGGATCGCTGGTCGGCGCAGACTCGGTGGGCCAAAGGGCCTGTTTCCGCCCTGTATCTCTAAACTAAACTAAACTAAACGCTTGACTAACCCCGCGGGACAGGCCGCATTTCTGGATAGAAGGAATGGGTGACGTTTCGGGTCGAGACCCTTCTTCAGACTCCTCCTCTTTATCAACTGTGTTACATGGCAGCATCACAGAGACACTCTTTTGCTGATGAAGGGCAACAAGGAAACTAGAAAGAAGAGGACTGAAACTTTTGGAAATCTATGATACAAGGAAGTCATACATCCCATTTTATCTGTGGTGATTGAGAGAACTACCAACATAACCCCACCTTCCTGTATTGTCATTGTAGCCCTACAGGTCATGGCTCTTCAAGTACACTGGTTAGCACGCAACAAAAGCTTTTCACTGTACCTCGGTACGCGTGTCAATAAACTAAACTAAACTGATCCGCCAGATACTGTGAAGAAGATTTGTGTTTGTACAAGGGATCAATTAGTTTGACCTGAGGAATCAGCTTTCCAGTTTTCAAAAGCTTCCCCCAACTATTGTCCTCTGTCATCTGCCAATGAAAAAAAACATTAGATCTAATTTGTTATTCTCCTTTGAATCCCATTGTCTCATTGCACAAGGGATCAATTTTTTGACCTAGATCAGCTAAGGTGAAAGCTAAAAAAACTATTGTCCTCTGTGTATAAAATGTATTAAAAAAATAGATCTAACTCTTCTTGTTATGATTTGAATCCAATTGTCTCATTGGCCCCCAACCCCCCCCCCCCCCCTTGCAAATGATTATATTGAGGCAGCCACACTCAACCTTCCCTTAACAAAGATGGCTCTCCATAATTAAGTGGTTCATTAATCTGTGCCTTTCTTGAAAGTTAGTATCCTCCCTTAGATTGATCTGAAAACTCTAAGGCCTTTAATGACTAACTTTATCCCTTCCTCTAGAATTAATAGAATTTTATATTGACTGTATTTATAAATAAAAACAAAATGTATTTATTTTTCACACACACTTGATTAATATCCTGGGACAATGATCCACAAAGAAGAGTTTGGTTCAAATCATAAACTTAAGAAATTTAAATCAACTACAGTTTAAATAATGTCAGGAATAGCAAAATTACAAGATTGCTAGAATATCCCATGTTGTTTAGGACAGGAATTTTTGCCATCTTTACCATCCAGACTCACCACCGGACTTATCATCCCAAACGTGTTAACTCTTGCAGGAAGCATTGGGAATGCTCAGTAGGTCAGAAGGGTTTGAACAAAGGGTCTCTGACTCAAAACATTGCTGTTTCCAGCATTTTAATTGTTTTAATTTCAGATTTGCCTCATCCGCACTTTTTTGTAGACGTTGGCTGATTCTTAAATGCCCCCTGAAGTGCCACGACAACCCGTTTATTCAACAATCAATGATAGAAAGGGAATAAATGCTGTTTTTTTCCCCGTACAATCTCCTGTTCTGAGAATGAACGCGATGCTGTTTTAAAAATGTGCCCGTGAAAGAATCATCTTACCTGTAGGTGGCACCATTGAGCTCTGGGTGGACAGCCTGTGGATCCATGCTTGGCCAGGCAGCAGTTGTAACAAAGTAATCCTTATTTACACAGTTTCTTAAACTGTCTGGGATCCGACCTGTGGAGAACAAACAGGGCAGAGATATCACAATTTAACGCATTACAAATATACATTCATAAAGATAATATATCAAACACAGCCAACATGGGAGGGTTTCGGCCTGAAACGTTGCCTATTTCCTTCGCTCCATAGATGCTGCTGCACCCGCTGAGTTTCTCCAGCAATTTTGTCTACCATCATAATTACTTCCGTTAAACCTTCCGCACGCGCAGATTAAAGTAATGACGCTACCAATATAGGAGAATTGATGGAAATATTTACTTATATTGAAGAATGTTGCACCACATAATTACAGGTAAACAAGTACCATCATCGTAACATCTTCTGAAATCACATCTGTCAAGTGGTCTCACCTGTAATAGCTCTACGAATCTCAGTGGCAGCTGCTTCTCTCATCTCCAGGGATGCCTGTTCACTGTACCAGGATGTGTGCGGTGTGCAGATCAAGTTGGGAGCATCTTTCAGCGGGCCTTGTGTAAAACTGCATGGGAAACAAAATAAGGAGTCTCTATAAATAAGGAATCTGTAAATGAGGAATGTGTAGGAAGGAACTGCAGATGCTGGTTTAAACCGAAAATAGGCACAAAGTGATGGAGTAACTCAGCGGGACAGGCAGCATCTCTGGAGAGAAGGAGTGGGTGACGTTTTGGGTCGAGACACTTCAGTCTGAAGAAGGGTCTCAACCCAAAATGTCACCTGTTTCTTCTCTTCATGAGATGCTGCCTGTCCCGCTGAGTTACTCCAGCATTTTATGTCAATCTTCACTGCAGGAATCTGTAAATGCAATATGATCGCACTCCTCCTGTGGCTCATCAATCCAATAACCCAAAGCAATTAACCCATGGAGGCAAGGGGGGTGAAAGCATGAAGGATAACTGCCACCAAACTCTCAGGGATCAGTGTTTAAGTCAGCAATATCTGTCTGCCATGCAAGTCCATTATAACGGATGAGACTTCCGAGTATTTAGAGACATATGATAAATTACAAGAATGATCTCATGGATCAACATATGAGCTTTTGATGAAACTGTACTCATTGGAGATTGGTAGAAAAGGGGGGGGGGGGGGGGTCAGACCTTAACAAATAGTGGCCTGGGATAGAGTGGATGTGGAGAGGGTGTTTTCTAAATGTCTCCTTAGAAAGGAGATGAAGAGGAGTTTCTTTAGTCAGAGGGTGGTGAATCTATGGCATTCATTGCCACAGTCTGCTGTGGAGGCCAAGTCATTGGGTATTTTTAAGGTAGAGATTGACAGATACTTAATTGATAAGGGTGTCAAGGGGTATGGGGAGAAGGCAGGAGACAGGAATTGAGAGGGAAATATAGATCAGCCATGATTGAATGGCCGAGTAGACTTGATGAGCCGTATGGCCTCCTTCTCCCTCTCCCACAGAGCATCCTGGTGAGAACTAGCAGAATATTTTATATTGACTAATAAGAAAAATCAAGAGCGGGCAACTGGAATCAAACTATCGCTACAAGGCAGGAAAACGACGCAATGAATAGATGTCGAGAAGAGCGGCACATAGTGGTTATGTTGTGGCACCAAGATTCTCTCTCACACACCCGTCATCTCCACTTTCTGATTTAAAAAAAATGTTAACATACACCGAAGGGTAACTTACAGTAGTCAATTAATCTACCAGCACATATTTAGGAAGCGGGAGGAAACCAGAGAACCCAGAAGAAATCCATATGGTCACACAGAGATTGTGCAAACTCAACAAGGTTACTGCCCAAGGTCAGGATTGAAACCTAACCCTTGAAGTGTATTACAGCAGAACTAACTGCTGCACCCCTGTGGCACACTTGTACCAATATTACAAAAAATATTACAAAAAGTTTACTTGCGTTATTTTGTTTTGCCCTATTTTCTGGCAACTGTTCATTAATCTTGCAAAGTATCACTGGACATATTAACTACTGCCGTTGAACAACAGAGTATAAATCATTCATATGACGTTATAATCTTACACTGGTGTAGATTTCCTATTTAATATAATTTCACATTCTGTTGTCACATTTTGTAGATGGTAATAGACAATCATTTCCCACCAGAGTTTTGCACGGCCTTCTTACACTGACACAGAAGCAGATTATTTGATCTGTCAGATCAATGGTAGAAATGTAGGGGCTGCAACTGATGGAGCCTCACACTGTGGCCTGGCCACAGATCAGAAATCATGTTAAAAACCCTTCATACCTTGTCCCCTTCCTTCCTTTGTTATCTCTGCCGCACACAATTTCTATCAGCAATAAAGGGTAGATGAATTTAAGTTGTGAATTTATATTTGTGTTAACCCTTCAATTAATGGGCAGCACCAAATGGCCTACTCCTGCATCTATTTTCTATGTTTCTATGAAACAGGCCCCTCAGCCCACCGAATCCACTAAGACCATCAATCATCCATTCACACCAGTACTATGTTATCCCACTTTCTCATCCACTCTCGACACATTAGGAACAATTTACATTTGGGATGCAGGAGGAAACCTGAGCACCTGGAGAAAATGCATATGGCCGCAGGGAGAACGTGCAAACGCCACACAAATATAAACCGCGATCAGGGTTGAACCCAGGTCTCTGGCGCTGTAAGACAGCTGTAAGACACTGTGTGCCACACAAATACCATGGTGGAGTTTTAACAATATATTAAAGGTGTTGGTTCAGTGCCACTTAGAATCAGAAGTCAATTGACAGGTCAAAATACAACAATTATATCCTGTATGCAGAGTCCATATGTATCACAAGTCAAATCCAAGTTATAAAATGTCAAAAACAGTAAAGGTGTATTGAAACAGGAGCACTAAGTAGTCTTTAAAGCTCATATTCAGGTTAAATTGGTACTTTACCTCACCCCAAATGCCAGGTACAAACAACATGGAAATTCAGGGAGCAACAGGACAAAGTAGGCAGCATAGAAGCATCTCAACCCGAAACGTCACCCATTCCTTCTCCCCAGAAACGCTGCCTGTCCCGCTGAGTTACTCCAGCTTTTTGTGTCCAGCACCACATCCCCTGCTGGTTGTATTCAATTTGCCTACAGTCAATGGGACTAAATAGCAGATCCATCTGTCTCCTCAGATCCTGGTGAACTTCTACCGCTGCACCATCGAGAGCATCCTTACCAACTGCATCACAGTATGGTATGGCAACTGCTCTGTCTCCGACCGGAAGGCATTGCAGGGGGTGGTGAAAATTGCCCAACGCATCACCGGTTCCACGCTCCCCTCCATTGAGTCTGTCCAAAGCAAGCGCTGTCTGCGGAGGGCGCTCAGCATCGCCAAGGACTGCTCTCACCCCAACCATGGACTGTTTACCCTCCTACCATCCGGGGGAGGCGCTACAGGTCTCTCCGTTGCCGAACCAGCAGGTCGAGGAACAGCTTCTTTCCGGCCGCTGTCACTCTACTAAACAACGTACCTCGGTGACTGCCAATCACCCCCCCCCCCCCCCCCCCGGACACTTATTATTTATTTTTTTTATTCAAAATCGTTTGCTATGTCGCTCTTCAAAGGAGATGCTAAATGCATTCCGTTGTCTCTGTACTGTACACTGACAATGACAATTAAAATTGAATCTGAATCTGAATCTGAATCTGATACCGTGTGTAACAAGTGGGTGGTATGATACTGCTCAATAGAGATATTTCATCCCAGTTTATTTTCATAAAGGTAAAAAATCAGTGAGAACAGACAGGATTAACCAGTGGGCAAAATTTCTAAAGTTCACTGTACTTAATATATAATTTTGGCTCAGATGTTTTGTTATATTTAGTTTACTTCATAGTAACTGAGTTAAACAAATGGAGGAAGGAATATCATATAAACTGGAGGAATAGCACCTCTAGCGGCAGCTCAGTGGTGCTGCGGTGGAGTTACTGTCTTCCAACACCAGAAGCCCAGGTTCGATCCTAAGTACGGGTGCTGTCTGTACGGAGTTTGGACCTTCTCCCTGTGATTGCATAGGTTATCTCCGGGCGCTCCAGTTTCCTTCCACAATTCAAAGACGTGCAGGTTTGTTTGTTAATTGGCTCCTGTAAAATTGTCCCTAGTTTGTAGGATAGAACTAGTGTACATGGATCGCTGGTCGGCACGGACTCGGTGGGCCAAAAGGACTGCTTCCACGCTGTATCGTTAAATGAAACTAATGCACTCAAATTCCGCTTGGGTAGCTCGCCACCCAACAGTATAAATATTGAACATAATTGTGCCACTTTCCTCTTTCCAGCTTTACAATCCACAACTCTTCAAACATGTTCCACAGCTTCCTTTCTTATCTATGGCCTTTGTTCCAATCATTTGAATATCGTAAAAACCATTGCCCTGTCAACCTATTGCCTGCCACACTTTGCCCCGCATCTCTCCTTCTCCAGCATTCATCTCATCTCCCCCCTATAATCAGTCTGAAAAGAAGGGTCTCAACCTGAAACGTCACCCCTCCATGAAGATTCTCAGTCTCAATACAATTTGATGGCTCTTAGTTGTTATTCACAAAATGCAAAGTAAAGCATTTCAAGTTTTTGTTTATACAACACTGATAAAGAAAAGCACCACTGGCATTCTTCAACTGAGAAAGAGCTAATTATACTCAATTTGTGTAACAGCTGTTCTACTTCCAATGCCCGAGAAGATGGCAAATCAGCTCCAATATTGTGGTTGACTCAAAATACTGGAGTCAGGAAGCAGGTCAGGAAGCATCTCCGGTGAAAAGGAATAGGTGAAGTTTCGGGATGAGACACTTCTTCAGATTTTGTGGGTATTGGAAAAAGTGATCACATTAACCAGTGGCCATATTTATAATCCTATCATATCCAGATAACAAATGTTTCCAATCAGAGTTTAAAGTGTAATATTCTCCCTGTAACCACGTGCATTTCCACTGGGTGCTCCTGTTCCCCTCTCCCCCCACACATCCCAAGAGCACGCAGAGATAACCCAGGCGATCACAGGAACATGTTTATGCCTTCATACAGACAGGAGCCAAGGTCAGGGTCAAACCCGGGTCTCTGGCAGTGTAAGGCAGCAATTCTACCGCTGTGCCACTGTGCCACTTTAGCAGCTGGAGAGTTTGGCTACAGGAATGGGACCGGAAAATTGGGGGCCACAAATATCGTGTCAGATTTTTGGATGAAGGGTTGAACTCAAGACCGATCAGGAGATTGGGAAGAGCAAGTTGGTTAAAGGGTTCAAGGCTGAAGACTGACTTTCCAAATTAACCCAAACCATGCAGCGTGATGTATGTTTGACATAGCTGCAAGTATTACAGTTGAAGCAGTATATCATCTCTATCATCACGCATCAAGTCCTGAGTGGCTGGTGACATGTTGGCCGGTGTGGGCACGTTGGGCCAAAGGGCCTGTGCCCACGCTGTATGACTCGATGACTCTAATAGAGGTATAATGTCCAATCAAGTAGGAAGTATAATTACCAAATGAGAAGGAAAAAGTGAAACAAAATAGAGATGTAAGCAATGCAATTAGATGTCTTTTTTTAATAATCAACTCTGTGCAATGTCGTTTTTGATTAAGTTGAGTGCCTGTAAATAAAACTTCCAAAATAAAGAAATTAATACCATTAACCAGAGGACGTGGTTCTTCGCTGTATCTTTCAATGGGTTTAGTTGAGTTTAGTTTAGTTCATTGTCACACGTACTGAGGTAAGTGAAAAGCTTTTCTTGACTCTACCCTTCACCACCAACTTGCTCATCTTTAGGATGTGGATGGAAACCATAACACACAAAAGAAAACCCACACAGTCACAGGGAGAAAGAGCAAACCCTAACTCTAACTCACTGGAGATCAGGATCAAACCCAGGCCACAGGAGCTGTGAGGCAGTAGCTCTACTAATTGCGACACTGTGCTTCCTACATTGAGGTACTGCTCCACTCTGGTTAGTTTTAGATTTGTTGTTGATGACTGCATCTCACCTGAAAGGTTCACTCTCATGGACATCAAGAGCAGCTCCTCGTATCCTTCCCTCTTTCAGGCCCTGAGCTAAAGCCTTCTCATCGACCAATCCTCCTCGCGCTGTGTTAACCAAAAATGCTCCCTGCCTCATCTGCGGACCAAGCACAGCAAGAGTTTACTTCAGGAGATGATGAACAGAGTTTATGACAATGAGAAAACAAGTACTATGACATCTAATTTGTGCACAAAACCAGATGTGATGTGGCTTTAACATCTATAATGTTGCAGTGAGCTTCAATGGAGTAAAAGCAATACTTGAATAAAGAACAGATTAATAGATGTTGTCTGTTTAGAAAACGGAGCAGCACTGACTAAGTTCAAGTTGTGCTTGTCTATTTCTGATTCAGCATTTAACACTGGGATTCTGACAGACCAACATCAACAGGGTCATGTTGGTCACATACAGCATGTTCCCTCTGTATTATTTGGCTAAGAAATGTATCAGTCTTTACTCCATGTAAAGAACATCCCTTGTACAATGAATGGATTGCATTTATTGATTTTCAGTCAATTTAAGTGAAAAATAGACTATGACATGTACCTTTTTGGCCTCAAGTTATCCATTTTCTCCTGAGGATACTAACTCAGGCTGCATGCAGTTTCACTGCCAAGTGGCGTTTTTTAATGTACTCGTGTAGGAATTATTTGTTATTATCATGCGTCCCACATTGGTTGTTACACCAGTGTTTGTAAACCTGAATCTATCCTAACGGAAATACAAATGTGCAGTATCTCTTTATTTAACGACTAATACCAGCAAACATGTGTTGGAATCTGCTGGTGTACATGTAGCTAACTATGCACCTCACTACCTTTTGTAACATTATCATTAAAAATACACCACAAAAAATGAAAGACAACATAGATTACACAGAATATGAAACAGTAGATGAATATATTCACACTATGTTGACCTATATCCCCTCATCCTTTTATGAAGGTTTGCTCCCGTGGAACCTCTTGAATTGTCTGGCACAGAAGGCCAGTAGATGATTCTTCCCTAAACTCTTTCACTGTCATTCTCTAACCTGAGGGCAGGAACTGTATCTAGGTCATTGAAGATAATGGAACAGCTGAATTTATTTCCACTCCTTTGTTGGCATGGACAAGTCGAGCCGAAGGGCCTGTTTCCATGCTGTATGAATGTATAATCAGGTTATGATTTTGCCACGCTGGCTGTCACAGCCTTGCTCTTTCATGTCACACGGGGACTGAACAACATATGTACCAGATCAGTGAGCCACTCACTCACTCACTCACTCACTGTATATCAAGAACAGTGTATAATCATAATACAGTGGCCACAAGACTCCTCTGGACAGGGACTGCTTTATTCTTACTCCCCAACCACTTCTTAGAGGAAACGTTCTACGGCAGGGCAAGAGATACCTGGAGCTCTGGTTGTCGTTCTCTTAGTATGGGATTACCTGTTTGATGGTAAAGTCATTGATAAGATGGTGGTTGTGTTCATTCAGGTTACAATGCAATGACACACAGTCACTCTGGTATAACAGGTCCTGAAGAGTATAAACTCGTTGTACGCCCAGAGCTCTCTCAATTCCATCGGGCAAATATGGATCATAAAATATTATATTAAACCCAAAGATTTTAGCTCGGACAGCAACAGCCTGGCCAACACGACCTGCAAAACAAACAACATAATGATTTTGTAGTATGAGATAGTGGGCAATACTATTGACTGAGTTAATCTAAACCACTATTGCTCTAAAGAAGCAAGGCGACATAAGTGATCATTTTAACAGTAAATCATTCCAAGGTGCTTCACTCCAGTATTAGCTAGCAACGTTTTACGATGTGAAGTTTGATCAAAGAGGTTTCAGAAGCGATTTAATAACAGGGAGACAGAAAGGATTTTTTTTCCACAGTAACAGTTCCAATAACTCATTTAAATGCAGAAAGGGCTGTGTTTTGGCAGGAGAGCCAAGTGTGATCGGTAGTCTTCTTGTACGATTCACAGGATTCCTGCAGGGAGAAAGCTTTGCTACATTCTCAGCTGCCTTGCCTTGGTTAAGACCAGAAATATGGCAAGCTGGCACTTGGTAAATTAACACAAGGAAGGCATCTGCAGAATCTCTGTAGGTGTCAGTGGGTGGGGATTGCCAGCCTTGTCGATGCAGGAAAATGGGACCACAAGGAAAAGAAAAGTGACATTTTTTAAAAAGCATTCCTTTATACCAATATCCAAAAGTAAATTTCATGCAAGTCATTCTTGTTTCATGAAATAATTGATGAAAACATATAAAAAATCTGCATTCTTCTGCCACTAGGCTTTGACCTCTAAGTCTAAAAGGAACAAATTTAATTTATACAATATCTCTATCACCTCATTATGTAATTAGTGTATATTTTCCTGATTGTGATCATGTAAATTAAGTGTAGAGAAAATTAAATCCCAAATATAAAACACTTCAGAAGTTGTGAAGTGATTGGAATTAAGGTGATTTTCTGTCCTCCCCTTCATAGCTAGCGATGTTAGGTTCTTAATTTACCTCGAGGTCCATAAACCTAACGGTGTTTCGCATTTAATGCCAAAATGTCACAGCCTAATTTTGGTACTGCTTAAAGCAGTGACAATTGGTAACATACATATATAGAGGCATACAATGCGCTCATAGGCTTTCTAACTGAACCTGTAAAATAATCTCAACTACAGATCAAAACTGGATGTCGTCCTACAAGGATGTTTTTGCAATTTTGTATAATAAGTTGTTTAATAATGGTATCATTTGCAACTTGTTGTCATGGCAATTTCTGGTTAAATGGATTTTTAATTGGGCATGACCAGGACAACTGGCCAGAGATGAGGTGCCCCGACACATACTTAATGAAGAGTTTCTGATAAAGAAGAACAGCTGCAGCATAATTACTAGGTCATTAAACAAACAGCTTTGAAATTGGATCCAATTGCATGCCCATTGGGAAACTGTGCTAGCCACTGTTGCCACCTCAATGCGGATGACATTTTCCCAACAAAAGTCGAGCACTTTATGACGTAACAAGTCTCCCACTGTTTCTTTCCGCATTACCGAAGTAAATTGGAATAGATGCAGCCACCAAAAACCAGAAGCACACTGCGCTAATATTTCCAATCAGATGTCAGATAGTGGGTCTCCAATGTTGACACTGATGGGAACCATTCTTCAGACCCGACCTGAGACGTCACCCATCCATGTTCACCAGGGATGCTGCCAAACCTTCTGCGTCACTCCAGCACTCTGTATTTCTTTTGTAAACCAGTATCTGCAGTTCCTTGTTTCTACTAACTGTAAATATTGTAGCCGGGCCCATTCAATGCTAGTGATGAATAGTTCATGTTACCTGTGGTAGTACCACAGCATAGAAGTAAGACTGGTGATAAAATACAGCTTTAGTGGACCAAATATAGTCTGGTGTTCCAGCCTGGCCATCTTCTACGTGGCCAAGCATGATTTCAATCATGACGGTAACTCTGCAGTGGGTTATGCAAGTTGTGGGTGTTTTACAAGCATCAGCTTGCCTAACAACCAACCGCAGCCCAATCGACTGTGAAGCACCATCGGTGAGACCAAGCGGAGGCTTGGCGATCGTTCCGCCGAACACCTCCGCTCGGTCCGCATTAACCAACCTGACCTCCCCGTGGCTCAGCACTCCCATTCCGTAATCAACCTCTCTGTCCTGGGTCTCCTCCATGGCCAGAGCGAGCAACACCGGAAATTGGAGGAAGAGCACCTCATATTCTGCTTGGGGAGTCTGCATCCTGGGGGCATGAACATTGAATTCCCCCAATTGTGTTGGCCCTTGCTGTCTCCTCCCCTTCCTATCCCTCCCTCAGCCCTCGTGCTGCTCCTCCTCATTGTTCCTTTCTTCTCCCTGCCCCCCATCAGTCTGAAGAAGGGTTTCGGCCCAAAACGTTGCCTACTTCCTTCGCTCCATAGATGCTGCTGCACCCGCTGAGTTTCTCCAGCATTTTTGTGTACCTTCAATTTTCCAGCATCTGCAGTTCCTTCTTAAGCACCATCCTATCCCTGCTTTCACCTGGCCCACATGTATTTGAACATCAAACAAGATTCTGAAAGCTGACTGATATAAAGCAACGGAAGCATCCCTAATGCTATCTGGTACATATTCAGTTCAGATTAGAGACAGCTCTAACAATCTCTGGAGCCTGCGTAAGATTCAGTATGCATTGAATACTGCTGTCATCAAGATTAGTGCATCTTTGTCATTCATTTCCTGTTCTACAATAGAGTGTGACAGGAGTATAATAATGTGTGAAATATTCAAATTAGATTTATTTACAGCTTCTTGCAACATCATCTTTGTTCAGCATTTGAATGCAGGTCAGATCATCAATGTTATAATTAACTCAGCAAAGATCTCTTGCTTAGTTAGCCCATGGATATACTGACATTTGTAACTGGAGGTTCCAAGAGGGTACATTTGCAGGTAAGAAGGGAATCTTACGCAGACTCCAGAGTTTGCAGAAATGGTCCTGTATCTGCTTAGATCTGCCATATTGATGACGCAAGAAACTGCAGATGCTGGAATCGAACAAAACACAAAGTGCCGGAGGCACTCAACGGGGTCAAGCAGCATCTAGGGAGGGAATGGACAGATGGCGTTTCGAGTCGGGACTCTTAGTCAGACTTATGCCGTCATTCAGATGTTTTCCTAAACCTTTCTTCTGGTGTCAATCTAAATTTCAAGGTTTGGCTAAGTGCTTCCAACTTGCATTTAATTGGCATCTTTAACGCAGTAGAATGCCATGAGTTTTCTACAGGAACGTTTTCTACAGGTGATTTTAAAGTAAATAAGGGGGGGGGTGTCAAATGGGATAGTCAAGGACGGAGTTAAAGGGAAAGGGAGTAAAGGGATAGTTAATGACCCCAGAATTAACGGGAAAGGAAGCTCACAAAGGGATCGGAGGATATGGACAAGTGTAATAGGGATCGATGTGAAAGGTGAGATGCGTAAGGAATTAAAAGTATTGTATATGAATGCGCAAACTATAAGAAGTAAAGCAGATGATCTTGAGGCTCAGTTAGAGGTTGGTAGATATGACATTGTGGGGATTACTGAGACGTGGCTGCAGGAGGGTCGGGCATGTGAACTTATTCAGAGTTATACATCTATAGAAAGGGCAGGCAGGTGGGTAGAGGGGGGGGGTAGCTCTGCTGGTGAGGGATGGAATTCAGACCCTTGAGAGGGAAGACATAGGGACTGACGAGCTAGAGTCACTGTGGATTGAGTTGAGGAATTGTAAAGGCAAGAAGACACTAATTGGTGTTATCCACAGACCCCCAAATAGTAGCCCAGATGTAGGGTGTAAGTTGCAGCAGGAGTTAAACTGGCATGTAACAAAGGTAATGCCACTGTGGTGGTGGGGGATTTCAATATGCAGGTAGACTGGGAAAATCGGGTTGGTTCAGGACCCCAACAAAAGAGAGTTTGTAGAATGGCTCCGAGATGGATTCTTAGAGCAGCTTGTAATGGAGCCGACCAGAGAAAGGGCAATTATGGATTTAGTGTTGTCCAATGAACCAGAATTGATAAGAGAACTAGAGTTAAAGGAACCGCTTGGAGGTAGTGATCATAATATGATTAGTTTTAATCTGCAATTTGAGAAGGAGAAGGTTAAATCGGAAGTGTCAGTGATGCAGTTGAACAAAGGGGACCATGAACGCATGAGAGGGGAGCTGGCCAAGGTAGACTGGAAAGGGATCCTAGTAGGAATGATGGTGGAACAACAATGGCAGGAATTTCGGGGCATAATCCAGAAGGCACAGGATCGTTTCATTCCAAAAAGGAAGAAAGATTCTAAGGGGAGTAGGAGGCAACTGTGGCTGACAAGTGAAGTTAGGGATAGAATAAAACTAAACGGAAAGATATATAACACAGCAAAGAGTAGCTGGAAACCAGAGGATTGGGAAACTTTCATTGGACAACAAAAGGAAATAAAAGGGGCAATACGGGCTGAAAAGATGAAGTACGAAGGGAAGCTGGCCAGGAATATAAAGAAGGACAGTAAAAGCTTCTTTAGATATGTTAAGGGAAAAAGAATAGCAAAGTCAAATGTGGGTCCCTTGAAGGCAGACGCGGGTGAAATTATTATGGGGAACAAGGGAATGGCAGAAGAATTGAACAGGTACTTCGGATCTGTGTTCACTAAGGAAGACACAAACAATCTCCCAGAAGTACTGGAGGACAGAGGATCTAAGGGGGTAGAGGAACTGAAATAAATTTTCATTAGGCGAGAAATAGTATTGGGTAGGCTAATGGGACTGAAGGATGATAAATCCCCTGGGCCTGATGGTCTGCATCCGTGGTGGTGCTCAGGGAGGTGGCTCTAGAAATAGTATACGCATTGGTGATCATTTTCCAATGTTCAATAGATTCAGGATTAGTTCCTGTGGATTGTAGGATAGTTAATGTTATCCCACTTTTCAAGAAAGGAGCGAGTGAAAAAACAGGGAATTACAGACCAGTTAGCCTGACTTCGGTGGTGGGAAAGATGCTGGAGTCAATTATTAAAGAGGTAATAATGGGGCATTTGGATAGCAGTAAAAGGATTAGTCCAAGTCAGCATGGATTTATGAAAGGGAAATCATGCTTGACTAATCTTCTGGAATTTTTTGAGGATGTGACAAGTAAAATGGATGAAGGGGAGCCAGTGGATGTAGTGTATCTAGACTTACAGAAAGCCTTTGATAAGGTCCCGCACGGGAGACTGGTGACTAAAATTAGAGCACATGGTATTGGGGGCAGGGTGTTGACATGGATAGAAAATTGGTTGGCAGACAGGAAGCAAAGAGTAGGAGTGAACGGGTCCTTTTCAGAATTGCAGGCAGTGGCGAGTGGAGTGCCGCAAGGCTCAGTGTTGGGGCCGCAACTGTTTACCACATATATTAATAGTTTGGAAGAGGGAATTAGGAGCAACACTAGCAAGTTTACGGATGACACAAAGCTGGGTGGCAGTGTGAACTGTAAAGAGGATGTTAGGAGGTTGTAGGGTGACCTGGACAGGTTGAGTGAGTAGGCAGATGCGTGGCAGATGCAGTATAATATAGATAAATGTGAGGTTATCCACTTTGGCGGCAAAAACAAGGGGGCAGATTATTATCTCCATGGGGTTAGGTTAGGTAAGGGGGAGGTGCAGAGAGACCTGGGTGTCCTTGTACACAAGTCACTGAAAGTTGGCGTGCAGGTACAGCAGGCAGTGAAGAAAGCTAATGGAATGTTAGCCTTCATAACAAGAGGATTTCAGAATAGGAGTAAAGAGATTCTTCTGCAGTTGTATAGGGCTCTGGTAAGACCACATCTGGAGTTTTGTGCACAGTTTTGGTCTCCTAATTTGAGGAAGGACATCCTTGTGATTGAGGCAGTGCAGCGTAGGTTCACAAGATTGATCCCTGGGATGGCGGAACTGTCATATGAGGAAAGATTGAAAAGACTAGGCTTGTATTCACTGGAGTTTAGAAGGATGAGGGGATATCTTAGAGAAACATATAAAATTATAAAAGGACTGGACAAGCTAGATGCGGGAAAAATGTTCCCAATGTTGGGCGAGCCCAGAACCAGGGCCACAGTCTTAGAATAAAGGGGAGGCCATTTAAGACTGAGGTGAGAAAAAACTTTTTCACCCAGAGAGTTGTGAATCTGTGGAATTCCCTGCCACAGAGGGCAGTGAAGGCCAAATCACTGGATGGATTTGAGAGTTAGATAGAGCTCTAGGGGCTAGTAGAATCAAGGGATATGGGAAGTAGGCAGGTACGGGTTGTTGATTGGGAAAGATCAAACATGATAGCAATAAATGGCGGTGTTGGTTCGAAGGGCCGAATGGCCTCCTCCTGCATCTATTTTCTATGTTTCTATATTTCTAACGTAACCATTCAATCCGTAGAGAAACAAAATGGCTGATCAGAGATTCCTTGAAAAAAGTCGAACTGTGCAAAATGAACAATGCAAAATGTGTTGTATATGTTGTCAGTTCACAACTCTGAGAACATTCTGATGGGAAGTTTCTGTAGTTTTTGTCCTCTGGCTTGTAGCCGTTCACTTCAAAACCACTAATTGACACAAGGGCCCCAGGGACTTCATTTCTGTGCAATCTCTCTCCCAGCTACTGTGATCAAAAGAGGTCAAGAAACAGCAAGGCACTAAAACTGTTATGAGGAAAGTCACATTTCAATTTAATATGTGAAAAGAGGGGAATAGAGGGAGAGGAGTGGGGGCGATAGGGAGTGGGGAATAGAGGGAGAGGAGAGGGGGCGATAGAGAGTGGGGAATAGAGGGAGAGGTGGGCAGTGGGGGAGCTGGGGA
Source organism: Leucoraja erinaceus (assembly GCF_028641065.1). Taxonomy (NCBI): domain Eukaryota; kingdom Metazoa; phylum Chordata; class Chondrichthyes; order Rajiformes; family Rajidae; genus Leucoraja; species Leucoraja erinaceus. The sequence goes on along the minus strand of NC_073391.1, from coordinate 15,683,500 downwards.
TAGAGGGATAAGAGGGAGGTCGGGAGAGGAGAGGAGTTATGGCGGGAGGGATCCCCCAACCCCTCAAACTCTTCCCCCCTCCCTCTCCCCCGCTGCTCCCTCTCTGCCCTCCTACCCCCCCTCTCACCCCTTCCTCTATCTCCCCTCATCTCTTTCCCCCTCCCCCCCCCCCCCTCCTCCCCCTCCCCCTACCCCTCTCCCTCTCCTACTCCTCTCCCTCCCCTACTACACTCTCCCCCTCCCTGCCCACTCTTCCCCCTCTCTCTCCCCCCCCTCGCCCCTCCTCCCCTCCTCCCCTCCCTCCTCCCCCCCCCCTCTCCATTGTATCCACTGTAAAAGCAGAATAAGTCAAGTATTTTTAGAAGTATTACAAATGGCTTGTCACATGACAAGAGCTTCCAGGAATTCCTCAAACTGAAGAGAATTAGAAGGGTCATTTACCGGTGTGATAAATTTCGACAGCTTTGGTGACTGAAACGACTGAATCTGAGTTAATTTGCCTCATTTGCGGCTTTCAGATGGAGACATTAACATCTGGGAAATACTTGACTCTTGAGAGTTGTTTCCTTTTTATTCATGAACCTTCAGAGCAGTTTCTTATGACAAGCAGTTGCATTGAAACCATTTTGTTTTGCAGAGGAAGAGATGCAAATGAACTTCCAAGAACAATTTACAGCGGGAGGCAAATAAAATAATTTTGGCCAGATTGTAACCATATGAATGACTACACACCAGCTTTTCTTTCGTTGAAAATGAAAACCTAACTCCAACCTCAAACACCAACTTCTTGCCAATCTCTCATACTTCAGCAGCACTTAGCTTGCAGAGAACCTCAACAAATGTTGGAAAATATAACCAACCAAGGTGTTTTGAACAAAATGCATTTGGATCACTCGCTACGTTGGGATGCAGCCAACTTGGACATCTCTCAAGATTAAGATGGAAAACAGAAAGCTGTACAATGCTATGTGTGCACTGGTTAGAGCATACTTCATGTAAATCATAGAAACACAGCTAATCAATGGAAAGCTGGGGAACAACAGTGCCTGTGACTATACTGCTTCTCACTGTTTCATTATAGATTGATCCTTATTAAATTTGGACTGAGGCAGACCACCTAAAACTAAGTTATTTGAATCTTTCCTTTTCTCTCTGCTCCCTCATATTAGCATCAAGTCCCAAAAGTGGGTCCATTTACACTTCAAACATAGTTCCAAAGTAGTTAAATGATTAAGGTAAATTGCCATTTATTTTTTATGATTCTGTTAAAGCAGCACGGCCCTTGTGGCTAATGGAATCAGGGGATATGGAGAGAAAGCAGGTACCTGTACGAGAAACTGAGTTGGATGATCAGCCATGATCATATTGAATGGTGGTGCAGGCTCGAAGGGCCGAATGGCCTACTCCTGCATCTATGTTTCTATGTTTCTAAAGTACCTTTGACCATTTTGTATTCCAAACGTTTAGACCAGACTCACCTGAAGCTCTTGCAGCTCCTCTCTTAAGCCAAAGCAGATGGGACAAGCGCTGGCTGGGAAGAGACCTGTGTCTCCAATGATTCTTACAAACGTCTGCAGATGAACGCTAGAAAACCTACTGTCACTTGCTTCACAGCTTGGTTTGGGACCAACTCTGCTCAAGATGTACAGGTTTGCAGATTAATTGGCTTGGTATAATTGTAAATTGTAAAGTGTGTGCAGCAATTTGTTAAGGTCCCACACAGGAGATTAATGGGCAAAATTAGAGCACATGGTATTGGGGGTAGGGTACTGACATGGATAGAAAATTGGCTGGCAGACAGGAATCAAAGAGTAGGGATTAATGGGTGCCTTTCAGAAAGGCAGACAGTGACTAGTGGGGTACCGTAAGGCTCGGTGCTGGGACGGCAGCTATTTACAATATATATTAATAATTTAGATGAAGGGATTCAAAGTAACATTAGCAAATTTGCAGATGACACAAAGCTGGGTGGCAGTGTGAACTGTGAAGAGGATGCTATGAGGATGCGGGGTGACTTGGACAAGTTGGGTGAATGGGCAGATGCATAGCAGATGCAGTTTAATGTGGATAAATGTGAGGTTATCCACTTTGGTGGCAAAAACAGGAAGGCAGATTATTATGTAAATGGTGTCAAGTCGGGAAAAGGGGAAGTACAACAGAATCTGGGGGTCCTTGTTCATCAGTCACTGAAGGTAAGCATGCAGGTACAGCAGGCAGTGAAGAAAGCTAATGGCATGTTGGCCTTCATAACAAGAGGAGTTGAGTATAGGAGCAAAGAGGTCCTTCTGCAGTTCTACAGGGCCCTAGTGAGACCACATCTGGAGTATTGTGTGCAGTTTTGGTCTCCAAATTTGAGGAAGGACATTCTTGCTATTGAGGGAGTGCGGCTTAGGTTCACAAGGTTAATTCCCGGGATGGCGTGACTGTCATATGTTGATAGAATGGAGGGCTGGGCTTGTATACACTGGAATTTAGAAGGATGCAAGGGGATCTTATTGAAACATATAAGAATATTAAGGGATTGGACATGCTAGAGGCAGGAAACATGTTCCCGATGTTGGGGGAGTCTAGAACCAGGGGCCACAGTTTCAGAATAAGGGGTAAGCCATTTAGAACGGGACGAGGAAATACTTTTCACACAGAGAGTTGTGATTCTGTTGAATTCTCTGCGGTGGAGGCCGGTTCTCTGGATGCTTTCAAGAGGGAGTTAGATAAAGCTCTTAAAGATAGCGGAGTCAAGGGATATGGGGAGAAGGCAGGAACGGGGAACTGATTGTGGATGATCAGCCATGATCACACGGTGCTGGCTCGAAGGGCCGAATGGCCAACTCCTGCACCTATTGTCTATTGATAGTGTTGGTGTGTGGGGATCACTGGTCGGTGCGGACTCAGTGAGCCGAAGGGCCTGATTCTGCGATGTATCTCTTAACTAAAGTTTAAAAAAGGCCACAAGTAATTGTGAGCGAGTTATAGATGTAGCCCAGTACATTACACAGACCAGACACCCTGCCATCAACCATCTCCACTTCACGCTGCCTTGAAAAAGCAAACAAAATATAATCATAGACTGGTCCATCCTGGTCATTGCTTCTTCTCCCCACTCTTGTTGGGCAGAAGATACAGAAGCTTGTAAGCTCACACCACCAGACTCAATTTCCCTCTGTTATAGGCTGCTGAATGGCGCTTCTATAAGCTATGTACTGTACAAAGACATTGGTCATTGTCTATGAAACTGGTGCGCTAAAATGCTGGAATGTTGTATTCTGCATTCAGTATATTCCTCTTTGCTGTATCTATAGTACTTGAGTTTGACATGATTGTATTAGTATCTAGTATTGTCGGATCTGATTGGAAAGCATGCAAAACATAGCTTTGCACTGAACCTTGGTACACTTGACAATAATACAGCTAAACCTAACCCCATGGAAGTAGATTGTTCATGGGACAAGTTTGAGTCGACCTGGACAATTCTTTCATATTCCAATTGAAAGTGCAAGCCCAAAAGTTAATTAGCTCGTCTGGAAGATATTAAACTGTATTCCAATTTTCAACCAAATAATGGAAAGCATTTCCAACACATTTACACCAGGTTAATTTGTGTCAAGTGTCGAAGCAGGAAGCAATCTTTCTGCCCAGTTGCAGTGAGCTTACCAAAACCGATGAGTCCGAGTGTTTCCCCCCGGATCCTGGCCGCTCCTGACGCCACCTCTCGGATCTGCTCGACGCTCTGTACCCGGGTCCCCTCGCGCAGCGCCTGGTACAGCCACGTGTTCCTTCGGTAGAGGTTGAGAATGTGACAGAGGGTGGAATCGGCCGTCTCCTCCACGGCTGCCGCTGGGATGTTACACACGGCGATCCCTGCGCAAGGAAGAGCAGAACACATCAGGGCACTGGAACAGCGGGGAAGCTGCAACAAATGTCTAATCACACCGCAGTCTGTTCATCCACCAGCGGCTTCAACAAAATGGCAAATATGGATTGCAATAAAATTCCCACAAAAAAAAAAATCGAGTATCTTTATTGGCGCATTTTAGAGGTCACATGCACAGAGAACTGTGTGTTCTTTGGGCAGTACATGTTGTCAAAAGCCAAAAACAAAAGCCTGAGTGCAAACTGTGGCACGATTGACCTTGGAGGAGGGGGCACCAGCCGGGGAAAGGTCCCAGAGGCAGTGGCCAGAACAGGCTCACAGATCAACAGCGGCTGGTCTGAGGTCATAGAGGGCCCAGGGGTCAGACAGGGTCGTGGAGAAGCCCCTGCAATTCACACTGGAATGAGACTGGATGGGATATTAAAGATGGAGGTAGAGAATAACTGGACTGGGGCAAGGACTGTAAAGAGTGTGTGGAGAATTGGGACACGCAACTCGTCTCAAGGCTGAAACCACCAGTCTGAGATGATTTGCTTTAAAATAAAAACAATTTTTTAAAGCTGGCATGATCAGTGGAGCAATCAAAATGATAAAAAAACACAAAAGCTAGACTTTCATGAGGAACTACATGAGGTCGATTAACTGAATCATTTTCTTTTTTAGGCCCTTTATTTTCATGTTGTATATGAATTATACTGCATCATCAGCACCAGTTTTATGCTGCTGGGTTTAAATTTATTTTTTTGTATTACATTGACATCAAGCGATCTATTCTGTTTTCCACCCAGGTCCTGATGCAATGATGCATTCTCAGCCCCTTATTGTACTCCCTATACATTCTCCCTATACACATGGACAGGTGACAATTCGAGTCGGGACCCTTCAGACTGAAGAAGGATCCCGACCAAAATGTCACTGATCCATGTTCTCCAGTGATGCTGCTTGTACTCGTGTATAGTATAATTTGACTGGATAGATTCGTACTATCAGATTTATAATAGAATCCACCTGTGTAAACTCATCTGCTTAGTTCAGTAGCACTAAAGATGAAATACAGTAGTAACAAGATTCTGTATAAGGCTTCAACATTCATTCCTTTTGAGGGGTTCAACACCTCCAATTAGAGACAGATTTTTGAGTAATTCACACATTTTGCTGAGGTTAACCTCCAACTAACTCTTTCAGAAAGGTATAATGTTATTGCATGAATGGCTTACTTGGCCAGAGTGATTATCAATGTTAATTCAGGAATATATGATATAAATAGAAATGTTAGAACCCTAGATAACATCATTATTCAAATTTCTCCTAGACGTTTAACCAACCTTTTGGTGGTGGGTGTATGGAACGAGCTGCCAGGGGAAGTAGTTGAGGCAGGGACTATCCCAACATTTAAGAAACTGTTAGGTACATGTCCAGGTACAGGTGCTGTACAAGCTCAGCTTCAATGCTGACCTTGGGTGCTATCTAAATGGAGTTTGCATATTTTTTATGTGATTGCATGGGCCGCAGGTGCATCAATTTCCTTACATATCCCAAAGATGTGCAGGTTGATATAGTCATTATCCATGGTAATTTACCCCCAGAGTGCAGATGAATGGTAAAAATCAACATAGAAACATAGAGAGTAGGTGCAAGAGGAGGCCATTCAGCCCTTCGAGCCAGCACCGCCATTCATAGGAACATAGAAAATAGGTGCAGGAGTAGGCCATTCGGCCCTTTGAGCCAGCACCGCCATTGAATATGATCATGGCTGATCACCCAAAATCAGTACCCTGTTCCCGCTTACACCCCGCATCCTTTGATTCCGTTAGCCCTCAGAGCTAAATCTAACCCTCTCTTGAAAACATCCAGTGAATTGCCTCCACTGCCTTCTGTGGCAGATAATTCCAGATTCACAACTCTGGATGAAACTGTTTTTCCTTATCTCAGTCCTAAATGGCCTACCCCTTATTCTTAAACTGCGACCCCTGGTTCTGGACTCCCCTCAACATCAGGAACATTTTTCCTGCATCTAGCCTGTCCAATTCCTTATGTGCCTGTCCCACTTAGGCGACTTATTAGGCGACTGCAGGAGACTATGCAGTCACCACATGGTCGCCAGATGTTCACGCGTGGTTGCCGGGGAGTCGCCTTCATGGTCGTGAGGAGTTCCCGCATTCTGGGAACTAGTAGCGGCCTCATTATGGACGCCGCGAATATGTCTACATGTCAAAACAAATTATTGACAACCAGAATGAAGCCGCCATGGAGAGTAGCGATAATTCTCGTGCCGCAGGTGCAGCGTTAGTGGGTTGCCAGGAGGTTGAATGTTGTCGTTGGTTGTTGCCGGTGAGACCGGCGAATTTCATTGGCTCATTGGGGGAAAAAACGTTAGCAGTAGTTTTCAGACCCAAGGATAACCGACCGGTAATGTTAATGTCCGCCGAACTTCACAGCCGTGTATCTCTGGCTTCTTAAAAGTTGCCTCCATTCCTTCTCCTCCCCCCCCCCCCCCCCCCCCCCCCCCCTTTAAAGGACTTACGTGACCCTTCACGTACACTGTGCTTTCACCTTAATTACAGCGCCAACCTTCCTGTTCATCACGGTGTGTCTGTAAGACATTGGCTTTCCACCGTGTGAATTTCACTCAGACAGCGCTCTCCCCGCTTGCCCCGTCCCCCACCTGCATAACGGGCAGGTGAAGGAAGCGATGTGTGTGTGTGTGTTCCACTCTGACAGTCGCCATTCCAGTGGCCTGAAAAACCAAATTTTATATTTTTCTATAAGATATCCTCTCATCCTTCTAAATTCCAGTGAATATAAGCGCAGTCGATCCATTCTTTCATCATATGTCAGTCCCGCCATCCCGGAAATTAACCTGGTGAACCTACGCTGCACTCCCTCAATAGCAAGAATGTCCTTCCTCAAATTAGGGGACCAAAACTGATTTTTTTTGTGGATTGTGATTGGTATGGGCTCAGTGGGTTGAAGGGCCTGGTTCTGTGTGATGTCACACTTATTGACTCCCTAGCCAAAGCCTGTGCAATAACGAGAGATCTTTCTTCCCCTTTGGATAGAGGTTTGTAAAATTTTGTTTGAGAAAATGAAACTGCAAACTCTGGCATAACTTTAAAAAAAAAAAATCCTTCTAATTGCCTATGATAATTGGTGGGAAAGTAGCTGAATATTTCCCACCCTATCCATTCACCATCATATCCTGGATAAACATTCTAATATTATTCCAGCTTTCGCTAACTGGGCAGCTGGAGGGGGTTTGTTCCCAGAGCCATCCCTGCTCTCAACTCTGCAGGCTGCAGTGGCTGGGCTTCCACTCATTCCTGCCTCCTGTAAGAAAGCCCCCTGCAGAGCACAAACTTGCCCGTAAGCCCCAACACAGTTGTGCTGCCAGGAAATATAAAAATAGTGCCATAAACAGACTGAAGAACTGCAGATGTTTATTGTATTAGTTACAACATATAAAATGCACCGCTGAGAATAATGTTTAGCAAGTGGTTAGCTCGGTATCAATATTTAAACACCACAGCTCTGTTAATTCTATATTTGTTATTGAGGCAGAATGTAATGGCAACAGAAATGCAATATAATATTGCATCGACTCCAGTCTCCCTGCTAGTCTTCGAAAGCATTACTATCCATCACTGTCACTTGAAAGTAGAACTGGCAGGTTGCTGCTTGCAGTTGTAGCTGCAGTTTGTAACTAACAGTGTTAAGTGGTAAATGCTTCGACCTCTGAAGAAAGAATGTTCCTCAGGGGATATTTACACTCTTCCAATCTGTCAGATACTGCGTACATCTGTCGTATATATGTAGGCTGGAATTTAGCAGCTACAGAGGTTAGTCTCATACAGTTAAGCAAAAGTGAATAAAAAATCCTCTAGACTACTTATAGACTACATTGAATAGATGAGGACAGCACTGTAGGAAATATGAATTGAACAGTTTTGCAATGTTCTGCTGCTTCCCTTGTTGTGATGCCCATACGTTTGGTTCCTGGTCCAGTTCTCATTTGCTGTTGCTCCCCCACTGGAGCGCACACATTCCTCTCACCGCCCACATTCCCCTGTTCCTTTCTCCTCCTCCTACTTTCCCTTCACCCCTGTCTGTCTTATCCCTCCATCTGGCTTTACATTCGCTCCTATTCTTTATTTTATTCCCTTATTCGACACCCCTTTTTCATCTATTCCACCACCTACTCCACTCATCTGCCAAACATCCCCCTCATCGGTATCTATCTATCTATCACTTGCCAGGCTTTGCCCACCCCCCCTCTCTCTTTTCCAGCTTTCTACCCCCCACTCAGTCTGCAGAAAGGTCCCGACCCAAACCATTGTCTGTTATTGCCGATTGTCCACTGCAACCGAGTAAGGTATTATCATTGTATGTGGCTGAATGGACAGGGCGACAGCGAAGGAAGCGGTCGAGTGGGGAGTGGATAAAACTACTGCCGGCAACAAGAAGCAGTGGCTGGTGAGAGGGGAGGGAGCCCCATGGTGACCGGGGCCGTCCCATCGCTTTTAGCAGCCTGAAGAAAGTGCCGTCCACAAGGGCGACAACATGAGCTACAACAACAGCTGTGTCACAGGACCGTGCGGTGGATGAAGGAGGGCTCGCTGATGCATCTTCGGGGATGATGTCAGAACCAGGGGTAGGTAGGCGGTGCGAGATATAGGCGGGTCAGTGGGTCGGAAGGTCTGTCCACTATATCTGAAATCCGTTATAAAGGGGTCCATTAAAATTAGGGTTTACAATACTAATTCAGATAATATGACCAAACGATGCTGGAAAACAGCACCAGGCAGCATCTGGTGGAAGGACCTCAGGTCCGAGACCCTTTTCATATCAGTTTTCTCACATCTGCAGTTTATTTGATCTGCATTAAATCAGACAGTACTTTTAATCTCACAATCTAACAGAGGATGCCTGCTAAAGGAATGGAACCAAATAGTCCAGATAAATCAGTATTCCTGTTTCTGCTGAATTATTTGCTCTCATTCTGGTCAGAGTGACCTTCTGGCCTTGGAGTAAGAAAGGAAAGCTGCTGTTCACTTGAGATATTCTCATGCGTGTAGGCAAGGTCAGGTTCCCATAACTTGCTGTCACTCACCCTAGTGAATCTACGAGGTAAAATGACCACCCGGTTCAGACTCAGCAGGTTTGCCAACATCTTCACTGGAGTCACTACCTCAAGGAATGGGAAAGTGAGAAGAAAAATAGATTGTGTTTTTCTTTAAAAGTGTATTTGAGCCAATTAAAAGTCAACAGCAACGCTAAAGTCAATATCTTTAACGTTTTGTGGGGCTTTTTGTGTGCATGTTTACATGTTAGATAATGGAAATGGGAACATTCAGAATCAATTTAAAGGCTTTAAAGAACAATCTATTAGCAACAGGAATCTGTATCTGCAATGAACATACAGCGATTATAAACATGGAATGGGAAACGGATTGCTGTGGTTAACAGTAGCACACCTGAAGAAGACAGGTGGTGAAGAGTGCTGGTGTAACTCAGCGGGTCAGGCAGCATCTGAGGAGAACAAGGAAAAGCAACATTTTGGTCTGGGACCTTTCTTCAAACTGATTCAGGATGCACCTGAAGTTGGGTTTCCAGTCAGTGAACAGAAAATTGAATTTCTAATTTCTCCATATGCATCTATTACTAACCATCTGAACTGTGTTACTGAAACAGAAAATGCATTATATTTACAGAGCATGTTTAAAATAAAAAATTGTGGTAATAACATAAATATTAAATAAAGTGTTTAACATTGAGCCAATAAAGGAAGCATCATGATGTTGCTCTGGGTAAGGAAATATAAATATAAATGTATAAAAGCATTTTTCTGTAGTTTAAAAGCTATATTTAAGAGGGAGTTAGATGTGGCCCTTGTGGCTAAAGGGATCAGGGGGTATGGAGAGAAGGCAGGTACAGGATACAGAGTTGGATGATCAGCCATGTGGCCGAATGGCCTACTCCTGCACCTATTTTCTATGTTTCTATGATTTGATAGATGTATTGGAAATAATGTTATGATATGAAGAATAGATAGAAACAGACTTTTTGAGTGTTTAACGGACGAAGTGGTTGTTGTAGATCACAAGATTAAATGTAGCACATTTATGATGAAGTGATTATTTTATAGATGAGGAGTTGTGACATTGCCCACTGTGAGTGCATGGTGTAGTGCCTATGTCAGCTTTGGCTACGCTATACCGATCACTGAAGGAGAAGGCGGTGACTGAGTGGGGAACATGAGATCGTGTTCGTTGTTCATATAGAATATAAACAGCAACATAGAGTTTTTGGACAAAGTGGTTTGTTTTTTATGTGATCATTTATTTCTAGTTAAGAAGGATCTTAGATCTGAAGAGGGGGCTAGAAAAGCAAAGGGCCTTGGAGCCAACATTCTAAACTATGTGGTTTTGATGGCATAAAAGTCCAGTCATCAAAAATGGGGCAAGGGGGAGCTGGAAAGAGATCACTGTCTGTAAAATGGAGGAGGAAGAGATTTTAGGAGTGGAAAAGGTCTTAGAAATTGTCAGAGCATCAGGAAGACCAAAGCGCAGTGATGGGTATTGGTCAAAGTACCACATATGGGAGAGATTAAACTTAGCTTAACTGGAGGAGCAGAGATAGGAAAATAGAGACCAAGAGAGGAAAATAAAGGAAAGAACGAATGTTATGAAAGTTAAAAGAAAATGTAGCTAGAGAAGCTATGATGTGTATAGGAAGGAACTGCAGATGGACACAAAATGCTGGAGTAACTCAACGGAACATGCAGCATCTCTCGAGAGAAGGAATGAGAGAGGTTTCGGGTCGAGACCCTTCGTCAGAGACCCTTCAGTCTGAAGAAGGGTTTCGACCCAAAACGTTTCCAATTCCTTCTCTCCAGGGCTGCTGCCTGTCCCGCTGAGTTATTCCAGCATTTTGTGTCTATCTAAGCTGTGACATATAATGTGCTTAGTTGTGTTTCAAGAAATATGTAGCTCAGCTACACATCTTCTATATTAATGATAAAAGACAGAAATTGCTAGAAACACTTAGCAGGTGTCAGGCAGCTGCTGTGGAAAAATAAACTCTGCATTTTTATTATTCAGATCTCCAGCATCTTTGATATTTTCATTATATTTGTGGACTGTTTGTTCCTCAGCGACTGGTTTGTTGTGCAGGGATATACTGTATACGTTTTTCTACATCCATCATTTTAAGCTGATTTTATGATGTTAGGCTATATTTTGCTGTGGCACTTTCTGTTAAGTAGTCCTCCAAAGGGCGCTGGAAGAGTTGTTGAATTGCTACATGTGCTGGGCTGTTTGCACAAGAGAAGGTCTAATAAATACCTCACCAAGTGGCAGGCTGGAGCAGCTGTTCCTCCATTTCTGAGGAGCACACCTCCAGCAATGACCTGACAACTATCAACAGCTTAAATTGCCAAAGGCATGTTTCACGACTTTTCCGTCTCCAATAACCAGCTATTTAAAAAGCTGAAACTTCATTTTTTTTTTTAATTCTAAAATTTCAAAAATATGTGAAACTTAACTACATAAAAATTACAGAGAAATGCAACTAAACTTCCTTTTAAGGAAGGGTCATGACCCAGGATGCTCCAGCCAGGGTTGGCATAAAGATTCAAAGTGTATATCCCGGCCGTCATGTATTGATTGCAGATTCAACGATGAGCTGAGGGGTGGAACGCGAGATCAGATGTGCCTGCATCTGACCTCCCACGTGCTTTGCACTAACGCACTGAAGCGAGACCACCGTCCTGTGTAGAATCGCAATATAGCTGACAGCACCACCACGGCAATACAATCCATGAGTGTACTTCTACAATCCACAAAGTATATATTCAAGAGAATTACAAATTATTCCGTTTATCATTTGCCATTGCCTATCTACTATTGTGTCTTTGAATCTAATTTCCCAGCTTACCTCAGACAACCTGGCCTGCTTGTCTTCACTTTGTTTCAGGCTGAAGTTTAATAAGAAATTTTATATTATAAACTCGCTTCTCCAGAGGATCCATTACTGTAAGATTACTAATCAATCCTGCTTCATTACATAAAATGCGCAGTTCCCTAGATGATTCCTCGACATCTGTGCGCAGAAAATGGTCTCGGAGGTATTGCATGATTTGTCCTACTTTTATTAATTTGGTTTGCACACTCTTTATGAAGATTAAGGTCTCCAATGATTATTGCTTATCCTTGTTTCATGCTCCTTTAATCTGATGATATATACTTTGTCCTGCACTATGATTACTGTCCCAGCTTTGATTGCCTTGCAACCATATCATTAGAATGATTGTTATCTCAAGCCCACATCTCTAGTTACACCATTAATTCATCTACCTTGATATAAACATATAGTGGGGCATAGTGGTGCAGCGGTAGAGTTGCTGCCGTACTGCACCAGAGACCCGGTGCTACAGGTGCTGTCTATATGGAGTTTGTACATTTTCTCTGGGACAGCGTGGGTTTTCTCTGGGTCCTCTGGTTTCCTCCTACATTCCAACGACGCTTGGGTTTGTAGGCTAATCGGCTTTTGTAAATTGTTCCCAGTGTGTAGGATAGAACGACTGTACGGGTGATTGTTGGTAGGCATGGACTCAGTGGGCTGAAGGGCCTGTTTCCACACTGATCTAAACTAAAATGTTCCACACATTCAGATATGCCACTGCTAATTTTAAATGTTACAATTTTTCATTTTATGGCATGGTCACCGATACCCCATCACCTTTTCTGACAAACCTGCTTAATTTTATCCAAACATACTTTTTTTCGAGAGCAAAAAAAATTAAATGCTGGAGGAACTGAGCAAGTCAGCCAGCACCTGTGCCTGCTTTCTCCCCCTATCTCTCGTATTTGTCACCAATGATAAATGGGGCTAATAATGTGCCATCTCCCACACTAGTCTCACAACTATGTACTTAAACGGTTAATCTCCTTGTCACAATGTTACTTGGTCTGTACCGTCTATGATTTGAATGTTCAAATGCACCCTTGCCAGAGCATCATAGCAGAATCTCATTCCTCGCTAATCCCAGTTGGTGTTTGTTAGGAGGACCAAAGTTAACCCTTCCCCACCACCCACCCTGCAAGTTTTTCTCCAACACCATAGAAACATAGTAACATAGAAATTAGGTGCAGGAGTAGGCCATTCGGCCCTTCGAGCCTGCACCGCCATTCAATATGATCATGGCTGATCATCCAACTCAGTATCCCGTACCTGCCTTCTCTCCATACCCCCTGATCCCATTAGCCACAAGGGCCACATCTAACTCCCTCTTAAATATAACCAATGAACTGGCCTCAACTACCCTCTGTGGCAGAGAGTTCCAGAGATTCACCACTCTCTGTGTGAAAAAAGTTCTTCTCATCTCGGTTTTAAAGGATTTCCCCCTTATCCTTAAGCTGTGACCCCTTATCCTGGACTTCCCTAACATCGGGAACAATCTTCCTGCATCTAGCCTGTCCAACCCCTTAAGAATTTTGTAAGTTTCTATAAGATCCCCTCGCAATCTCCTAAATTCTAGAGAGTATAAACCAAGTCTATCCAGTCTTTCTTCATAAGACAGTCCTGACATCCCAGGAATCAGTCTGGTGAACCGTCTCTGCACTCCCTCTATGGCAATAATGTCCTTCCTCAGATTTGGAGACCAAAACTGTACGCAATACTCCAGGTGTGGTCTCACCAAGACCTTGTACAACTGCAGTAGAATCTCCCTGCTCCTATACTCAAATCCTTTTGCAATGAAAGCCAACATACCATTCGCTTTCTTTACTGCCTGCTGCACCTGCATGCCAACCTTCAATGACTGGTGTACCATGACACCCAGGTCTCGCTGCATCTCCCCCTTTCCCAATCGGCCACCATGCATTCTCTAACCAATTTTATTTTCTGCTCTGCATGTCCCTTATTTTGCTGTAGGAAGGAACTGCTGGTTTAAACCAAAGATAGATACAAAATGCGGGAGTAACTCAGCAGGACAGGCAGCATCACTGGAGAGAAGAAATGGGTGAGCTTTCGGGTCTGAAGAAGGGCCTCGACCCGAAACGTCACCCATTCCTTCTCTCCAGAGATGCTGCCTGTCCCGCTGAGTTCCTCCAGCATTTTGTGTCTATCTTCCCTTATTTTGCTTATTTTTTAAACAAACTATTCAAGGATAACACCAAAATCATAGCACTATATCTTGCTAATCTTTTCTTTGCAGAGAACACCATTCTTCAAGATCATTTGCTACTACTATTTGCTTTTTTTTTGAAGTCTGTCACTGTTGCTGAACAGATACTCCAGCTAGTTATTTGTGTAAAGCAAGTATTCATTCAGATGAATAACGAGTTGCTCTCGTTTTAGACTGAGGGACCTGGTGCAAATTAGTGACACATTCACAGACAACAGAAGCAAATTGACAAAAACAAAACAAATTATTAAACAAACTATTGTAGACCCCCAACAATGCTAATATTTGTACTGGCTCAGTCAATATAGTGTTGGCAGTGGGGGAGTCACTTCCTCCATTGAACAATGCTTGAGTACCATCTTTAACAAAATAATTTCAGACTGCTTTAGCCCTATGCCAAATGACATTAATACATTGTATTATAAGAAACCCAAATTCCTCTTTACAAAATAACATTAAACTATCTTAAAATAAACAAACCATATTAAATGTTATTATGAAAAATGAAAACATATTAGATAAAATGGCAGGAAGGAACTGCAGATGCTGGTATAAACCGAAGATAGACACAAAATGCTGGAGTGACTCAGCGGGACAGGCAGCATCTCTGGAGAGAAGGAATGGGTGACGTTTCGGGTCGAGACCCTTCTTCAGTCCTTCGTCAGCATTTTGTGTCTATCTTTGGATAAAAGGGTGGCTTGCTAACAGGGGACAGGGAATGTGGGTATTTGGAAAGATATAACAAGGGGTGTGTCATAGGGATGGGTGCTGACCCTAAACTTTCTGCAAGTTATATACAAGACTTGGATGAAGAGTCCAGAGGTGTGATTACTAAATCATGGCACACAGATAGCCAAGGAAGTGAATTGTAAAGAAGACATAATGAGGCTACATAAACAACATGGATACATTAAGTGAGTGGTCAAAGATTTAGTAAGTGGAGTATAATGTACAAAAACATGTCTTTGTCTGAAAAAAGGAAAGCGTCTATATGGTAAGAAACTGCAGAGCTCTGAGAATGGGATGGATTTGAGTGTCCTGGTGCTTGTTTTGCAGAAGGCTAATATGCAAGTAAAGCATATAATTAAAAAAACGAACAAAATGTTTGTTGATTGCACGTGTAATTGATTATTCACGTTATGCAGATGCTGCTTTAAAGCCCTGTCTCACTGTACAAGTTCATTCAAGAGCTCCCCCGAGTTAAAAAAAAAAAATCAAACTCGTGGTAAGCACGTAGAATGTACGTTGCGGGTACGTCGGAGCTCGGGGACGTCTCTTAGCGGCTCGTAAAGCTAACGGCAGTTACTTGGGAAACGCGGTAAGCTCGGGAAGACTCGTGAAGATTTTTCAACATGTTGAAAAATGTCCACGAGAGCCCCGAGTACCTACGAGCGGCCATTACAGTAAATCTCCGAGTTCGAATCAGGACAAACTCGGGAGAGCTTTTGAATGAACTCGTACTGTGGGACAGGGCTATTAGTTACACAACGGACTGACAAAATCGCATCTGAGTTCTGTGTCCTATGATTATACAGTCTCCTTCTTTAAGAAAGGTTGCAAATACATTGGAGGCCTTTCAGAGACGGTTTATTAGACTAATATCCAGAACAGGCAGGTTGTCTGATGAGGTGAGGTAAAGTTGGACAGGCTAGGCTTGTCCAAACTCTAAACGCTATTGGGGTTTATAGACGTGGTTTGATTGGAACTTACATGAACATGAGCAGTCAAGACAGGATGGATGTGGAGAAGACGTTCCCTCTTGTGGGTGAATCTAGAAATGGGGACCTGTTTAAAATAAGGGGTTGATCCAGCACCTGACAGCCTGGTGTGCCAACAATAACCTCGTCCTCAACTCCAAAAAGACGAAGGAGATTATTGTTGACTTCAGGCAGACCAGAGGAGGCAGTCATACCCCCATCCATATAAACGGGACTGAGGTGGAGCGCGTCTCCAGCTATAAATTCCTCGGAGTACATATCTCGGAGGATTTGTCCTGGTCCCTCAACACCTCCAAGCTGATCAAAAAGGCACAGCAGCGCCTTTACTTCCTGAGGAGGCTCAAGAAAGCCCACCTGTCCCCCCGGATCCTGACCAACTTTTACCGCTGTACCATAGAGAGTGTCCTGACCACCTGCTTCACGGTATGGTACAGCAGCTGCACTGCTGCGGACAGGAAGGCACTACAACGGGTGGTGAAAACCGCGCAGCACATCATCGGTGCCCCGCTCCCTGCCATGGATGCCCTCCACCGAAAACGGTGTCTGAGACGGGCTGGGAAGATCATCAAAGACCCCTCACACCCCAACCATGGACTGTTTGCCCTCCTCCCATCAGGGAGGCGGTACAGGAGCCTCAGGTCACGTACTAGTAGGATGAGGAACAGCTTCTACAATAATACAATTACATTGCTGAACTCGGAGTCCCGCCGATAGATTTCTCTGGTCCCTCCGTCCCCATTGTTTAATTATTCTGTATTTTTTGATTATTCTGTATCTTCTCTCTTTCTATTTTTTTTATTTCTTTATGCACAACTACTACGGACTGACGCAAAACTGCATTTCGTTGTACTCATACTTGTATTTGTGCGATGACATTAAAGTTGAATTGAATTGAATTGAATTGAAGAGCGAGGTGATAATGTTGCTTTCCCTCATTAGGTTGTGGCTTTGGGACCCTCTTTCTCATGGGAGTCGGGTGGTGAGTGTCTGAATAATTTTAAGGAGGCATAAATACGGCAGTGATAAGTTACTGATGGTAGGTGGAAACATGGAGTTGAGGTTATAGCCATGATCTAATGGCCTACTTCCTAATTCCTATGTTTACATCTTCAAACATGAGCCCAACTTATAAAAATAGTTCAGTGATGAAATACTTTTGACCTGTTTATTTGTTAAGTAAAAAAAAATTCATAGTTTCCCTAATATTTCCAACACTGCGGGCCTGATTCCTTTACTCCAAAAGCCTTCACAGATCTTGAATTTAAAAGCACCTCACTGCCCTGCCCTGCTGATCAATCCCGAGCCTTGATACGAATAAACAGTGCCAGGAACCGAGTGTTCCCAATTAGCTTGCTGCACTACACAGCAAACATATTAAGCAACATATTAAGCACTAACCAACTAAAGTGCATCTTTACATTCGATACTGTATCCCATTTAAAATAAAATCAGCCACTACGACTGGGCTCTTTGTTCAGTTTTTTAACCTGGCACACACTGAATTCAGCATCTTTTAAGCATCAACAATATGGACTGTTTCTAATAGAGAGCACAGTTTATTAAACGGCACACTGCCAAATCACCCTGGTGACCTTCAATTTGGCACCAGTCTTCTTTACAAATAGTATTGCAGACTAAATAATGACAGGATTCCACGAGTACAATACTTTAAAAGTATTTCTGTATAAACGACCACACATTTGTTTTCTTTATCAAAAAACTGCAGCTCGTCGATCAGAAGAGTAAGAAATCTTATTCCTGGCAGAACTCACAAATCCCTCTACCCTCAAATTGGTGTCCATCTTGATTTGGGTTTGCCTGGATACCAGCAGTTAGTTAGTTCCACTCTATGCAACTACTTCATCCTGCATAATAACAATTACCTAATGCAGCTGGGCAGCTGGAAGAGAATTCCGTCCGATTTCCCAAAAACTGGACAGGTTAAATCAGAGTTTGCAAAAGCTGGAGTTTAAATGCACGAGGAATACACGCGACCACAGATGCATAAAACACTTGTACTTGAATTACTACGTTTGGAATCACCCAAGATAATTCTCTGACAGATTCCTAGAAGGAAAGTTTTGCCAGCAAGACGCGAGTCTCCAACTTTCCACTTCTGGACACAAGGAGTGGCAAGCGTAAACTCAACGAGGATATCCCTCAAAATCAGAAACTAATAGTTACAGCAGATTTGTTTTCATAAACCTCTGCATGTTACAAGCAACTTTAGCTTGGTTTTTCATCCAGTTATGCCAGAATAAAGGAAAAATACTTTTAAAACTGTGAATCTCATTTAAGTTTTTGATTTACAGAGTTTAATGTTTGAAATAGTTTAAACATGGCAAAAGTATGTATATTACATCAGCTGCAATTTGGACCAGGATACGACCCACAGCTGCCTTTTTTTTGTTAAACCAGCAGTGTGCATGGCTGCCTTCCACCACATTGCACGGCCATGCCTCATTCATTGTCTCTGCAGTGAATGCCAAATCAGGTGTGGCAATTACTGTGATCTTCTCCCCTTTTCAGACAAAGAGTCTTGGTACCAACTTGCAGCACCATCATCATCTTGGTTGATACCTGTTATATCAGCTTAGTGCTGCATGGTGTAGTTTGATTATAAGCAACAAATTATCAATTGCTTACTCTAACGTTGCTGGTGCACTAGGAATGGTGCAGTGTTTCCAGAACAGGAGTGGCAGCACAGCACAAATTAATATTATTTTCTAAAAACAATTCTCATTCGGATACCACAGAACCTAGCCTAGCTTGTGCTTATAATTCACACCAAATATTACTTGCTCCTTTGTATAGGAAGGAACTGCAGATGCTGGTTTGCACCAAAGATAGACACAAAATGCTGGAGTAACTCAGCGGGACAGGCAGCCATTCCATCTATCCAGAAATGCTGCCTGTCTCGCTGAGTTACTCTAGCATTTTTTGTCTTACTTGTTCCTTTAATGAATTCCAAAGATTCTTCAATGCTGTTTTGTGTCTCTTCCATTGCAGAGTTATAAATGACATTGCAATTTACATTTTACACAATACATAAAAAGATATTGATGAAAGACATTGCTTGGACTTCACTCACCAAGCTCCCCTGCAGTTTTAACATCTATGTTGTCATATCCACTGCCGATCCGTACAATTATTCGCAGGGCTTTGAACTTCTCCAGATCTTCTCTGGTCAGGGTAATATTGTGGTACATTAATGCACCCACGGCTTCATTTAAAACCTACAGAGAAAGTAAAAATATCATTTAACTACAGCTAGTATGCAGAGATGTGTCAATGCTGATTCAGTGCCAACGTTAGTCCCATGACCTTTACACAAACAACTGCAGGGATGTAGCCATCTGAGGCTCTAAAATGATAAGACACTTATTGCCTTATGTGTCTGTTGAACCCCAAATATCAGGTCTAAGTGTTTAGAAGCATCAGAGCTCCCCGATTTCCATAGGTAGCATAAACAAGACACATATTTTGCATTCAGACTTATGTAAATTATAGGCTGGTGTAAATTCCTGTAATTTTTAGATCTGCAAAAGTGTTCAGAGAGAAATAAATGGGCTGTTCGAAACAAAAGTATTAGGTTCCCCATCAGGATAGCCTCTGTTCATTTTCTTGGTGGCAGCAAAATGTACTGACATTAAGAACAAAATAATAATTGTTACCAATGAAGTCTATGGTGTTTACAAAAGGAGAGGGTTTCTCCAAGCAGTACAACATACTTTAAAAACTGGCGCCAAGCGGAATTTGGTCTTATAGCGTTTACTGCACAAGATTAGTGAAAACTTTGGTCATTTAAGAGAACGAATAGTCCATTTTGTTCATGAAAATGGAGTGATATTGTGCTACTAAAAGCATTTGTAGGAATTGCTCCATGTGGTTAAAAGCTGATACGGAAATAACAGAAACCCTGACAGAAATGATTTGCTCTGCAAAGCATTTAATAGCTTTGTTGAGGCACGGTTGTTCACAAATTGTGAAAGTCTGCAGCATTTGTAGGGTTTCACCCGGGTAGTTTGTCCATGCTCAGCACTAATCATCATCAATTCTGGCACTGCAGTGTGACTTGAAATGTACAACATCTGGATCCAAAACCAAACACAATCACTGCAGTTAGTCACCAAAATCAAACGACCACATTTTATTTTTCCCAGACTTCAATTAACAGAGAAGTAAACACGCAGTGACTCAGGTTACAAACTATGAATCAGATTTATTACAAATTACAATTGGGCAATAACAGGAAATCATTTTGATTACATAGTTTAAAACACCTCGAAAATAAACCCCCAACAAAATCCCACTGCATTATGTTATCTTTTTAGTAAACACAAAAAAGAATTGATGAGTGAGGTTTGTAAACAAGAAAAAATCCTTAGCCTCCATCACAACTGGTCCACTTAAGAACTGAAGGCCATCACGGAGAGAGGCACAGAGCCTGTCAGAGAAAGGCCAAGCAGCTTCCACTTACACCAAGAACAGTAACCAAATGACACAAAGTTAAGAAAATCAAAACATAATTAGAAGAAAGATATGGAGTACTCTTTTAACACAACAATTTGTTTTCATCCGTAATTCACAGGCAGATCCACATTACAGGCCCGTACGAAGCTTTTCAAAAAGGGGGTGGCATGAGGGGGGATGCGGGGGGCTTGAGCGGGGGGGGGGTGACGGCGGCCTGAACGGCGGGGGGGGGGGGGGGGTGGGGGCGCGATTTTTTTTATTACTCTAGGGGAAAAAGTGGGGTGCGTTTGCACCCTCCGCACGGCCATGCATTAACACTGGAAACTTGAATACAAGGAGTAGAATCGTGTTTTCTAAATCACGACCCAAATAAATCAAAGAGGAATGATAGGAAGCAGCTTCAGGAAGGCACATACACACTGCACTAAGTTGCGTTTGCTATTTTACTAGAGAAGCATGAGGTCATGCATGTTGAAAGGAAAATGTGCAAAGGAATTATAAACCAAACTGTCAACGTTTTAAAGGCTGGGCATGATCGGTGGTTGACATATAAAAAAAACTTTAGAACATGGCTGGCAGAAATGAATAACTGTGGGAAGTAAGTTTCATCTCAATCTTGGTACAAGATATAGAAGTTATACAGAGCATTTATAAATCTGAAGCATTGTGTTCAGTTCCTGACAAGGGTGTATAATCCCAAAGTGGAGGGCTTCAGTTACGTGGAAAGACCCAAGGAGCTGGGATTATTATCTTTCAATCATGGAAGATGGAGGGGAATTTACTGAAGGAAAGCAAAATGATGTAAGGCTTTGACAGAGAAAGGACCGTCAAAGCTGCTTCCACTTACACCAAGAACAGTAACCAAATGACACAAAGTTCAGAGAATCAAAACATGATTAGAAGAAAGATATGGAGTACACTTTTAACACACTCATTTATTTCCATCAGCAATTTACAGGCAGACGTGTTGCTGAAGCAGATCCAACAGCCATTTTCAGAGGTTTGGACATATATTTAAAAATGAAATTTCCGCACGGCTGTCTGGAAAAAGTAGAGGTGAAGGACACGTTGGATACCTCTTACAAAAGCCTGGCGCTTTCTGGCTGCATGATTCACTTCTACATCATTTCAGTGAAGTTTCAGACATCTAAAATTCATACACCGCAGACCAGTACAGTCTCTGTACTGTACACTGCACAATGACAATTAAAGTTGAATGAATCTGAATCTGAGCATCTTTTCCTTATTTGACTCACTGTAGAGAAAGTTAGGTAGGTGGCTGTCACAGAATTTACAAGGGGGATTATTTCTCACTTAAGGCCAGTGTCAGATCAAGGACAGGGTATCCTGTGCAGTGGAAGCGGTGGCAATGCAAGAGAGTAAAATCAGGCAGCAGCCAAACCATCTTCTGACATTTACCATCAGAAGGGTCAGGTGTGCTGCGAGACTGTAGAACATCTGACTGAAAATCAATTAAGTGTATTCAATCGGCACAAATGGTGGGAACGTGCCACAAGATGTACGCAACCTGGTTGAAAATGAATAACTACAGTTCCTCGCGGAAAATGGACTAAACTCCAGGTGTGAAGTAGCGCAGGAGACCAGATATCAACTCAACCTAATGCGTAGGAAGGAACTGCAGATGCTGGTTTAAACCAAAGATAGACACAAAAAGCTGGAGTAACTCAGCGGGACAGGCAGCATCTCTGGAGAGAAGGAATGGATGATGTTTCGGGTCGAGATCCTAATGCATTCCTCAGTAAATAAAATTACAGCAGAATAGGTGGGCTCACAGTTTTTAAGAAGGAACTGCAGATGCTGGAAAATCGAAGGTACACAAAAATGCTGAAGAAATTCAGCGGGTGCAGCAGCATCTATGGATGCCTATTGTTGCCCATTTCCTTCGCTCCACAGATACTGCTGCACCCGCTGAGTTTCTCCAGCATTTTTGTGTACCTTAGGTGGGCTCTGATCTGTCACTACCAGAATATCCTCACTCCTCTCCCCCCGGATGGAGCTTTCCTCCCTCCAGCTCCATCCGCTTTGACAGCACAGGAGAAAACTGTTACAGGTTGCATTTCCAAACGAATACGGTGCTACTGGCTTGACAGCTGTTTCAGTTCTGCACAGTCATTTCTTTCCTTCACGTACTTCTGAAACTATCTCCCTTGTGTGTAGTTTCTCCACTTAAGAATGACTGAATGCTTCAAGCTCATCATGTGAGTCATTTTAAATTAAAGGATGTTATTTCTTCCCTTCTATGGTAAATTTCACGGGTGAATCTTTCTATGCCCAGGCTGCACTCACTGCCAAATGCTCCAGATGGCAGAAATTATTCCAAGTTCAGTGGAGCCAGTGCCAGAGGCAAATGACAAGCAAGTCAGGAATTTCATCCCAGCGACTTCTGACGAAAGCAATGACAAAGTGTTCCGTCGAAGGGTCATCGACCTGAAACATTAACTCTGTTCCTCTGTCCACAGATGCTGCCTTGACTTGTGATGGGGTTTCAAGTGTCGTTTGCTTTTCAGTGCAGCCATAGGGAATAGAAACAGGTCCTTCGGCCCACTATGTCCATTCTGATCACGAAATATCCATGTAATCTAACTCCATTTACCAGCACTTGGCCCTTTATCCCAGGTACACATATCAATTAAAAATTAAGCTCCATTTATCAACAATTTTTTCCATTAATTAAATCCCCCTCTTCAGTTTGAATTTGCAACCAATCAACCTAATTTAGTAAAGTAATAACCAAAAGGTTTAGAAGCAACAATGTTAAAAATTAATTCCAAATTTTATCAAAGTCGTCCAAGGAAAGCTAGTGAAGGGGCTGTCCCACTTGGGCGACCTAATCCGCGAGTTCTGGCGAGTTTGCCCTCGACTCATACTTGCAGCATGGTCGACACAAGGTCGTAGGAGGTCTTCGTAACTCTCCTTCATGCTCAAGAGTGGTCTCCGCGTACTCGAGGCCTCAGCTAGGTCGCGGCGGTTTATTCAATATGTTAAAAAAATGCCCGCGAGTAAAAAAAGGTCGCCATGGAAAAAACCAATAATTTTTTTACTCGTAGGTTTAGTCGTGGTAGGTCAGCATGTTAGTCGTAGGTAGTCGAGGGTAGTCGAAGGTAGTCGTAGATAGTCTTCATCACAGTCGAAGGGAGGTCGAAGGGGGGTCAAAGGGGGTCAAAGGGAGGTCGTCTTCATTTCAATTGGAGGTGTCCAATTTTCCCGAAGTTAGTCATAGCTAGTTGTAGCTAGTCGAAGCTAGTCTTCAACATAGTCGAAGGAGGTCTTCAACATGTCATTTTTTCAAACTCTTCTAAACTTGCCAATTAGGTCACCCAAGTGGGACAGCCCCTTTAACTGGGTACAGAAATGGCTTCATGGTAGAAAGTCAAGGGTGGTGGTGGAAAGTTGTGTCTCGGACTGGAGATCTGTGACTCGTAGTGTGGCTCAGGGAATGGTGCTGGGCCCATTGCTGTTTGTCAGCTTTATCAATTATTTGAATAATAATCAAAAAAACATGATTAGTAGGTTTATAGATGACACCAGACTAGGCAGCAAAAATCGTTATCAAGAATTACAGCAGGATTTTGATCAGCTGGCCAAGTAGGCCAAGGGATGGCTAATGGTGTTTAATTCAGATAAGTGCAAGGTGTTACATTTTGGGAAATCAAACCAGGACAGAGCCTCCACAGTGATTGGTAGGACCCTAGGAAGTCATGATCATCCATGATCATGATCAGCCATGAAGGCCGAAGGGCCGAATGGCCTACTCCTGCACCTATTTTCTATGTTTCTATGTCATAAAGTCAGATTGCCATACAGTGCAGAAACAGGCCATTTGGCTCAGCTCCTCCATGCTGACCAATGTGCCCCCTCTAAGCTGGACCCTTTTGCACATGTTTGGTCCACATCCCTCTAAACTTGTACCTGTCCAAGTGTTTTCCATCAGAGAGATCTCGGAGTAGAAATACATAGTTTCTTGAAAGTACCATTGCAGATAAATAGGGTGGCTCTTAGCATCAGTCAGGGAACTGACTCTGGGTAACGTGATCCTAGCTCCACAGCAATACAGCAATGAGCACTGGATGAAGAATGACAACAATGTGTTGACACTGCAAGCATGATGATAGCCAAGGAGGGCCAGTTCAGTTTCATCAGTCTAAAGAAGGGTCTCGACCCAATACGTCACCCATTCCTTTTCTCCAGAGATGCTGCCTGTCCCGCTGTTACTCCAACATTTTGTGTCAACCTTCAATTTCTACAGTGATGCAAAAGGGGTCTAGAAATGGTTGTCATCTTGTTTCACACTGGGAAAACAGGAATCAATTTCAAACCCCTATATGCTTCCAAACTTCTTCCCTCCATCAAAGCTACTGCAATTAACATAGCTGGCCAATATTTCCTTCCATCAGCAGAACATTAAACACTTTACTACCACTTATTTTGAGCCAAGTTTGTGACGTGAAACATGAGTCACCAGTGCAAGACCCGACTAAAACCAGCCACAGGGATGGCGGGGAATACACAAAAGATCAGGCAGCAGCGGTGGAAAGAAAAACAGGGAATATACCAGGTTGAAATGTCAAGGGCCTAAAACATTGGTTGTTTCTCTTTCCACAGATGCTGCTGCACTTGCTGAAAGTTTCCAACATTTTGATCTCAATTGTTTTGATTACAGATTTCCAGCATCTGTAGTTTAAATAAAATGTCACAAGCTTAAACTATTTTGCGTATAGAGCCCTAGAAATTAATTTGCATAAAGATCCCTTCTAAAAAAAGTCACATTGTTCTAAATCTGTTCTCTGGCACCGTGCCCTCAAGGAAACATTGCTTTGAACATTGTTATTGAAAGGGGCAGGCATGCGGTGATAGACACAATGCTGGAAAACCCACAGCCAAATAAACTCAAATAGGCTCATTCAAACTGAACTAGATCCTAGGCACCGCACAGGACATTTAGTAACTTCTCCCTCAAAATTAAGAGTCCAGAATTGCCAGAAGAAATCTCAGGAAAAGGGAAATGGTTCCAATGTTTTTGTACCTGTGATGAGACTAAAAAAAGAAAGATATCTGACCAAGGAGGTGGCCGTTTTCCCCATCCCCCCCCCCTCCTCTCATTCCCCAGTCCACAATTCCCATTGGCTGGAATAATGCAGGTTGTATTGTGGGCTGACCCCCTCTTAAGGCCTACTTCCTGAGGTCAGGGTTGTGAGGAAAGGTGCAACTAATGCGGGAAATGTGATCACTCACGTCTGCTGTTCCTGAGATGGAGTAGTGTTACAGGAATGAGCCGACTAACAGCTCGTTTGGAATCAGCACTAATGAATTAACTTTCACTCCTTCTTTAAACAGCTTTTTGAAAGCATCAGGTAGATTGGCAGCATTGTTACAGCATCTGATAAATAGTGCAGAGATATCTCTAGGCCAACGCTTTTCATTTTTTGCCAAACACATGCCTGTATTTACATGATGGATTTATTTTAATTCATTTTAGATTTTTTGCAGCAGTGGTGCTAAAAACAGAAGTCAAATTAGCTGTCGTTCTCTACCGACTGAATGTCAAAGTGACCTCCAGCTACAAGAACTAGCTATGATTTATCAAATTCCTCCAGTAAACATTGAGCGCAAGAAATGTTTCTATCAGTGCGCTATCTACTTTCATGGATCTAATTATGTTCCTAAATCAAATTACCAGTAAAGCAGCATTTCAATAAGCCTGGCTTGCAAACGGAAATACTGCATATGGTGGAAATCCTAAATGAAAATAAAATAATAGCTGGGAAGATAGCATCTGTGAAGAGAGAAACAGAGGGAATGCTGGAGGTCACCGATGAAAGGTAGTCAACCCGAAACACAGTCTTTGTTTCTCTTCTCAAAGATATGATCCAGCCAGCCAGGTACTTCAGTTTAGTTTAGTTCAAAGATACAGCATGGAAACAGGCCCTTCGTGCTCATGCCAACCACCAATCACCTGTTCACACTCGTTCAATGTTTTCCAACTTTTCCCACTCTCTACACTTTTTGGGGGCAATTTACAGAAACTAATTAACCTACAGACTCGCATGTCTTTGGGATGTGGGAGGAAGCTGGAGGAAACCCACGCAGTCACAGGGAGAATGTGCAAACTCCGCACAGATACCTGAGATCAGGACGTATACTGAGATACTGTGAGGTGGCGATTTTACCAGCTGCACCATTGTGCAGCTGTAGGCGGTGCGGTGCGGTCCGGTAGGCGGCGCGGCTCTGGCCAGCAGCGGCCTCTGCAGTCTGTCCGCGTTTTTATTATTTTCTGTCTGTGTTTTAATGTAGTTTTTGTTATTTTTTGTTGGGGTGTGTGTGTGGGGGGGTGGGGGTGGGGTGGGAGGGGGGGGGAACTTTTTAAATCTCTCCCTGCACTGGAGACCCGACCTTTTTCTCGTCGGGTTCCGTTGTCGTTGAGGCCGCAACGAGGAGCGGCCTCCAACAGGAAGAAGCCGGGGACTCAGGTGCTACTCACCGTTGCCGTCGCGGAGCTGGCCGAGACCGGAGCGGTTGGAGCGGTGGAGGAACGCTGCTGCTGCTGCTGCTGCTGCTGCCGATGCCGCTGCTGAGTCGGGGGCTGCTGCTGCGGGTCTGCGGACAGCGGCGCCGGGAGCCCGCGGATCCCTGGAGAGAGACCGCTTTTCGGGGCTCCTGCAACGGAGAATTCTCCCGCCCGTGTTGCGGGGTCGAAGAGCTACTGGAGCGGGGCCTCACTACACCGCCCCGCGCAGCTGCAATGGCCGCGGGTACTTGCGAGCGCACACCGGGGGGTCCAACACCAAGACCCGGTGTGCGACCTCGCACCACCCGGCGTGGCTTCAATGGCCGCGGGACAATCGCCATCGCCAGCCGGGGGCTTTGACTTTGACTCTGACATCGGGGGGGGGAGAGTGCAGTGGAGAGATAATTTTTTTTTTTGGCCTTCCATCACAGTTATGTGATGGATGTTTATGTAAAATTGTAATTATGTTGTGTCTGGGTCTATTTGTGTGTAATGTATGGCTGCAGAAACGGCATTTCGTTTGGACCTCTAGGGGTCCAAATGACAATTAAATTGACTCTTGACTCTTGACTCTTGAGATACTGTGAGGTGGCGGTTTTACCAGCTGCACCATTGTGCTGCCCACAAAATCCTTCAGCATCTTTTTGGTTGTCATTTGCCTCTCTGGAGCTAAGTCTGAACCCTGAAGATAGAAGATGTTTCCTGGACCATATGAAAAACAAGTCATGTAACCGTGGGATGTTGTTATGCTCATAGAATCATACTTTGTAGCCACCATTCCAGACTTCCTGAATGGTTCCCTGGGCATGGCTTGCCCCAATGGGCAAATAGTACCATAATATGGAATTGGGAGGGAATGGTTCTACAAGTCACCAACGATGGGTTCAAATCCCACATTGGGTCTCATGGCATTGATCAAACCCAAGGACGGCAATTTTAACCTGATTACCAGCCACTTCTCTCGGGTAATGAATTAGCATAGTTCATGTTCAACAGCACTAGCCAAATGCACTGTGAGTAACAGAGATATGGGCAAATGGTACTGTGATATGGAATTGGGAATGAGTGGCCAACATTAGGTCTCGTGGCATTGATTAAACTAGGCAAGACAACTTCAACCTGATTATCATCTACTTCTCTCAGGTGATGAATTAGTATTGTTCCTGTTCAACAGCACAGGCAAGGTGCAACATGAGTAAAGGCACACAGAAGTATCCAGGTAGTGGAATTCAATGCGCACTTCCTTTGCACCAATGACTGAACCTGATGGATGTAGTTCATCTTGACTTGGCCTGTTGTGGTTCGTGAGAAAATTAGACCCAGTAAAAATCCTTCTGCACCACTCCCCCATCATTCTGGCAACAGTTTTGCTGTATCCACTCTGCATTTACCTCCACCACATCTCATCGCAACCACCTTTGTTTCACAAAGGGTTCCAACTTCTCCAATCTATCCATTCAACCTCGCCCCTGATTTCATTTTGGTAAATCTTTTCTGCATCTTCTCCAAAGCCAAGCTGAAGCAAAAATGAACTGCAGATGCTGGAAATCCGATCCCAAAACAAAAGATGCCAGAAATGCTCAGCAGGTCAGGCAGCTTGTGCACTGAGACTACATTTCAGGGCAACATTCATCTGATGAAATGTCACTGGCCTGAGGTGTTGACTGTGTGTCTTCATGCACAAGCTGTCTGACCTGCTAGGTGTTTCTATTGTCCCGTTGCAATGAAGGTTGGAGAGAATGCAGAAGAGCATGCCGGGATAGCATCAGGCATCAGGCACTGAACATTGTGGTGCCAACCTGGAGAAACTGCAGCATTGGACTATGCGGGTATAACACTGCAGATGTAGCACAGTGGAGAGCAAGTCAAGCTATCTCACAGGTAATGGATCAACTCTAAGCTCTGTAGCTCTGCCACACACAGTGCTCAATACACACACAGTAGACAAAATTAAACAGATAATGAGAAGAGGAAACCCCTGAAATATGCCCATCCTTAACAATGGCAAGCCCCAGTTTAGCATCAAACACAAGGCAACACTGTATAATCATTTGCAGTCAGCTTTGGCCAGAAGTGTCCAGAGAATGAACCATCAAGGCTTCCCCAGAGTTCCCAGTATCACAGAAGTTAGTCTTCAACAAATTCAATCCATTCCTCGTGATATCAAGTACCTGCAGAGCGCTCTATGTACAGCAACAGCTCTGTGACTCCCAGCTGAGCATTGGTTCTTCAGAACCCACAGCATCTGCAGCCAATCTGTTCTCGCACCCTGCAAGGTGTACTTGGCACCAATACACTGCTCAATGACGCTCACTTTTGGTGTCGGTCAGGTCTAATTAGCAACATTGCAACTAGCTAAATTCAAGAGGTGAGATGACGGAAATTACCCACAACATCAAGACAGTCTCTCTGAATGAGTGCAGTTTAGCAAAACTGTAATCAGTGTGAAACAAGAGTAACCTCTCTCCAAGTCATCTCATACTATGAGAGAGAAAAACAGTAGTGGTTGATGAAGCTAATGAGCTCACTCAAAAACATCACTGCGGGGAATTCCTCAAGACAATGCCACAGACCCAATCATTTTCACCAGGTTCATCAATAACCCACCCTCCATTCTAAGAAATAAGTGGAGATGCTTACTTCTGATTCAATAGCACTCGGGTTCCATTGGTAATTGGTCAAAATAATTTGTGCCTACAACTACATTCTGAAGAAAGGTCTCGACCCGAAACGTCACCTATTTCCTTTGCTCCATAGATGCTGCTTCACTCGCTGAGTTTCTCCAGCATTTTTGCCTACCTATGACCAATATTGTGGTAGTTACAATGAATCGGAAACCAAAAGTAGACCGACTAGGTAAGTAAAGAAG
The DNA here is from genome assembly GCF_028641065.1 of Leucoraja erinaceus. Lineage (NCBI taxonomy): Eukaryota > Metazoa > Chordata > Chondrichthyes > Rajiformes > Rajidae > Leucoraja > Leucoraja erinaceus. The sequence goes on along the minus strand of NC_073391.1, from coordinate 15,653,860 downwards.
CAGATCAGAGCCTAGATATCCTACAACATGCAACTCAATTCCTGACTTCACAAAGCTCAAGGCAAGAACGTGATGAAATATTCACCACTTGCCCGGGTGAGTGTTGCTCAAGCAACAACTAAGAAGCTCAGGATAAAGTGGCACCATAATTGCTATCTTAAGGTTCCATTCCCTTGATCCATGGCTGCCATCTACAAGATTAATGTAACAACAGGCTAAGGCTTCTTCAATTGCAGTTGGTAAATCATTATCTACTATCTAAGGAGAAGAAAGGAGCAGGATACACTAAATCACACCTCACTCTCAATGGGAATAATATCACCTTTTATCATCATTTTAGTCACAGGCGCCTTAACTCATCGTCCTTATTTTCACACTAAATGTTTTGAATACATTTTATACTTCCCGAATTCTCATCTACTCCCTCTAGATTGAACTGCTCACCTATACACTAGAAACAATTTACAACAGCCGTTTAACCTATGTATCTGCAGGTCTTTGGAGCGTGGGAGGAAGTTCACATGGTCACAGGGAAAATGTGCAAACAGAGCAGAAGTCAGGATTGAACCTGGATCATTGAAGCTTTGACGCATTATCGTTACTCGCTGTGCCATGGGGTCAAATCAGTGCAGGTCCATTGCAAGAGCAATGCGGGGATATATTCATTCTCTCTCTCACACACACACACACACCTGTAGTTCAGGCCAGTCGCTCTCACCAACACCTTTTAAACACCAATAAGGGCTGAATAATTAAATTCTGGCTTTGGCCTCAACCACATCCTGGGAATTGACAGAAAAAGAGCACGTCCATTGTTCAGCAGCACCAGCATTGTATTTGGGCGAGGTGCACCTTGGACAAGCTACTTGTGTAGATCAAGGGACATTGTACCCATATTGTACTGAACTATAGCTTTGTATATGGGCATCATAATTTTGGTTTAATGGACAAACATATAGAAAGAAATGCAACAGAAGAGAGTCAGCACAGATATTTCATGGCATTATATTATCCACGAGTGCTGCATATTAATGATGATAATTTTCATACTGCCAAAATGTTTTTAATTTGTTCTCAGGATTAGAAACCAAGTGCAGAATCTCTTAAGTTGTGTAACGTAGCAAAATAAATGTTAGGAGGGGCAAGGAGAGATGATGATGACGACACGAGATGAACCAAATCAGCACCTGTTGTGTTCAATGTTAAAACTGAATACTACCTTTTCATGAATCTCCTGAGTAGATTGTGCATCGCAGAAAGCAACAGTGGCCATGTCCTTCAGGATTGGCATCTCGACGGTACAGTCTCTGCCATCTAGCAGTGCCACCAGAGGGCGCGGATGCATTGGTCCATTCATAATTTGAGGACGAATACCTGCAAAGAACAAATGAATGTGTTATTATAAGTGAACTGTTAAATAAAGGCCAGTACAAACTGGGATACATATAGAAGCTCAGCAGACTGACATCTGAATACAGAAACCAACAGTACAAAAATATGTAGACCTAAACTAAGAAGAGTTGCCAGTGAAGTGAACCATGATTTATCCCCGGTGCCAGTTCATGCCTTCCTTGTGAAATGTGTTTATTTCAAATTCTGAAGTTGTATGTTTTGACTGAAAATCTGCCATGTGTCACCTCATTGGCCTTAACTTTCAACTTGAAAAATTCAATTTTTCCTCATCACTAAAAATTTTTGCTGCCAATAAAAGACAACAGGCAGAATCCATTTAAATTTGTTTTGTTTTAAGAATATTTCATTCATTGGTGGGATGTGCAGGTCAACGGTGTGATGTGGTAGAAAATGGTCATCATTGATGTTAATTTGGCTCTAATTGTGTGTGTGTGTTTTGTTAACATCACCAGTTTTAGTTGATGATCTAGAGACAGGATATTGACCGATCTCTTGATCGAAGTTTTTCTAATGATTACAAACAATATTTTGCTGAACATTATTAATAAATGTACGCACCTGAAACAACCTACATATACATTCATGCCCTACTATCATACATTCCCTCACAAGAAATCTATTTGCATTTCAACATGAAAAGTCTCGTGTAAGCTTTCTCAATCATCAGAATAAATGTGCGATTTTTTTTTCCATTACACCCCTGTATTATCCTGCTGCTCAGTGCACCAGTGAAATAGAAACAAATGGAGCAACAGAACTGTTCTTCCAGAGAGCTGCCAGAGAATCAATGCACTGAGTGGACTCCTTTTGTGCTGGCCTATTTATTCTGAAGTCCAGTGAGAAGCTACCTCAACAAGGCTGGAAAGGAATGATTTTTTTATACTGCACTCAATTAAGCAGTTATCTCAAACAGGGTTCCTTTCTCCTAATTTTCACCCCTTTCTGCTGAGGCACTATGTTGGGGCCATTTGTATTTTACAAACACTCTTCAGAGAGGATTCCGATGTTTTTAACCTTGGAGGGGTGAATCTAGAGTCACAACTTTATCTGATATTTATCCCTACTTCGCTGTGGCCCACTGAATGGGATCAGCTGACTAAGCAGAAAAGGATCAAAACCTGGGAAATTTCTGCAAATTTAATGATTTTGAAAATGCTGTGAAATGTTTGACTTTGACCTCTGCTGCTGCAGGAACAAGGGGCTTTGCATCTGAACTTGTCCTGGGTTGAACGCATACCCTTTAATCCAGCTGTGCAAGCTGTAAATGCAAGCTCAGTACCAATTTTTTCCTTGGATTGTGGAAAGGGAAAAAAAAAAATCCCAAATCAGGTTCTGTTTGGTCACAGACTGATGGAAACAGGCAAAGGTTCAATGTTACTTATTTTCACTGTGCTGGCACCAACACAGACAAACTTGAAATGTTGAATCACTGCCTTCTTTTATTCAAGAAAGCAAAATCTGCTCGTGTAAATGATGGCCATGTGAAATCTTGACTGTAGTCATGTTTTCCTTAATGTGTGCACTTGAATATGTTATGAATAAAAGCTGGCATTCTAAGCTGGGACTGCACCTGGATAGAACGGTTGAGCTAAGTATCATTAGGATGAAGAATGATGGAAACATTTTGAGACGGGTTAAATATGAAACCTAGCCAAGCAGGTTTCCTAACATCTGGGCAATATTTCCATGCGAGGAGCTGTTGTAACTATGTCAGATATCAGAACAGTTTAAAAACAGCAGACAACAGGTACATTCATTTGTATTAGTTAAGTTTGATTTTTACTATTGGTAAATATAATTCCAGCGAGCTAAGGATAGCACCAAGCAGTGTTTGACACCATCAAATATTCATGAAGGCAAATCAATTAATTTCCAGCTTGGTTTCATGTCAGTAATTACTTTCTGGGGTTGTGTGTTGGGGGGGGGGGGAGGGGAAAGGGGTGGCAAAGAGGGAAGCTTCTCCTAAATGTAGGTCAGAGCTAAAATTAATTTGGGGAAAGTACTTGCAAAGAGAAACAGAATAGGGGTGGAGAAATCTCCAATAACCTCCCAAATACTCTGGACTATTTCACCCCAGTTTGAGTGCAGCATTGCACAATCTCTGGTAGCGGGAGAAGAGAACATACACGATCAAAATATCATGGTGCTAATTAAGGTATCTGCATTGTGAAATGTGCATCTTTCTGTTCTCAATCAGCCGCAGTTCTGAAATAAAATGATTTGAAACGGAAACAAGCTAATATCTGATCCTAAAAGCATTCAGCGACTGCAGCAGAAATCAGACACCAGTGAACCAAATCCAATAAAGTTCGACGTGGTACAATTCCTCCTCTTGTAGCAATGCTTCATGCTGAGTCTCTACTATGACTTTAATTCTGGGTGCACTAAAATAATCTTAAAAGATCCACAGCAGTTCTTTATGACTCCAAAGCAATGTCTTAACAATATAATACCATGGCATTTACTTAAGCCATATCAAAGCTAAAAACAGCCAAGGCTGGAATCAACGTTTACATTCCTTAATGCTGTTCCAAATAATACAGAGAAGCTGGAAAACCTGTACACTCTGCCTGACCAGAAAATATTAAACACAAAAGCTGATGAACAGACTTAATGCCTGTAAGCCGGCACAATAATACAGAAGCCTCACCTCCCCAGAGTATATGTTTGGAGGTGCAAATTTAACCTCCACTAATGTACTGACTGGAGAGATATCAGGGCTATCAGAGACCATTTACTGCTGAAAATTTAAATCTATCAGCCTTAAAATTAGAAAATATGAACAGGAATGATTACTGCACCATTTGCTTGGCTTTCTTCGCTATTTCCTGAATAGTTGGGAAATAACATGTGGAAATTGCGAACTTGATCATTACAATAGGGCAATAAAGAAGTCATCACACGGTCAAAGCAGCGGAACATGCAACATAGTCCAAGCAACGTATTCTGCCGATTTCCCTATGATTATTCTGTCTGCCCTGGCAGGAAGGTTGTGATTGGCCCTACGATTTGCTGAACAGAGACACACAGGACTCTGGTCCAATAGAGCTCTCCCCTGAAACATGATCCTCTATACCGTAAGCTGACAAAACACACCCAGCAAAGATGAACAGGCAGTAGGCCTACAGATATTGGGCATTCTTGCTAAGAACTGTGGGCAAAGTTCAATGGGTTAATAATCATTGACTTGCCAACAGGAAGAATGAAAACCAGTAAATATCACATTGACCCATCAACAAAATGCAGTTCGCAGGCACTCCCAAGATACTGCAGTATTTTTTTTTGAAACAACTTGAGCTCCCAAAAGATGAGGAATTGGCAAGCGGAGTGCAGAGACAGCAGGTTGGCAGAACATCTGTTCCTACTACGACTCTATCCAAACATTCAGTCACCCTGCATCTACGCTAATTATTTAAAATTCTGCTGCTGCACATGTCATTTTTCTTCATCATGCTAAATACCATTTTAACTTATGAATGACTGTGGCAGCTGCAATCAAGATTGGCAATGAGAATGCATTTCATGAAGACGTGAATAATACAGTGAATATTGCACTTTTGCCAACGTCAATACCAGACGTTATTTAGACAGAGTAAAAATCAATTATTTTAATCTCAAATGCTACTTCTTCCCTAAAAATATTCCCAAGGCTAGTTACCTTCTAATAGATAACAACTCCTTCAACAGAAGGTGAAAGGTTAACTAAGCGTAAACTATTTCCAGAAAAACTGCGTACTTGCCCATGCTTCTTAATCACTACACTGACGACACCACCTCAGAAAGTGCTGTGAATCTGCCATTTTGTAAAGGGCAGGCCTTAACCTTTGCCTCGATCCTATTTAAAAAACTCCAACAGTACATAATTTCCAGTTAACTCATTCACTTTTCACTTTTTTTAATTTTGAAAATATTTCCTTTAAATGTCTCTGCTCTTGTGCAGTTCGCTCATAGGGCCTCAGGCACCGTACCATTTATTTATCACAGCATAAACAGATAGCGATTAATGTTATTCAATTGGATTGAGAGTGAAGGGGAAGAAAGCAAGGGGGTTGCTCATATTGAATGCATGATGAATGCTTTATCAGGGCAATGAGAAAGGTCAAGCTAGAAATTCCTTAAACCTCACAAAACCCTCAATGTAAAAATGTACAATGATCTGAACAAGTTTCTGACCAATGGCACAAAGAATGCGCATTTTAAAAGTCTGGCTTCGTCAAAAGGCTCCTCTCAAAATTACTACACAGTTATTAAAAATGTTTGCAAAACCAATGGTTATCCAATCTGGCTTTTGTTTGGTGTCAGAAATTTGTCTTGCAAATCAGAAACGCACGTTTTTACAACAGCATACACTTGAATTATGAAGTAATATGATTAAAAACTAAATTCTATTTTTTCATCTTTTCATTTGAAAACATTCATTTTCTGAGGAGGCTGCTGACCTTTGCAAACCAGAGAGACCAGCCAGTGGGCTACACATGCCAATCTATAACTGACACGACAACAGGGTATTTACTCTCGTTTCAACAATCCAAACATCATTTTTCCCCCCCATCTTCTTGAAAGGAAATGCACTCAGTCATCTGGACAGGATGCTACACAACTTATTTGCACTGTAGTAAACCACATGAGGAAACAGATATCTCTGGCATTCGGTTATTTATTACGCAGCCAAAGTCATTTGGTTAATAATTATAATGTTTTAATGCAACGTGCTTTAGTGTTGTCTTGACTCCATTACATTCATAGTTTTTTTCAACAGGCTAAGGGTCAAATATCACTTCAACTAAATTAATTTTAATTACACAGCATCCTGGTGTATAAGTATTCCTCAAGATCATGTCCAAGGGAAAAACATTTAAACTGAGGGTTTTGTGAACTGATATATTCAGAAACCTGGGAACAGCAACGGATCTGCACTCAGCTTTCGAATGAAGTGCTGGTGAGAGGAAGGACGGGACGGAAACCACTTCAGGGTCAATAGTAGACACATCAAGAATGTGTTGTGAGCCGGCCTGTTCTTCCTAGACACTCTGCTGTGTTTGTTTTGAGGGACTTGAATTAGCAGGGACAAAACTAATTCTTCATCGACAGTCTGTGATGTTTCAGTTTAGCTTTGGATTACGCTTTTCAAAAATTAGTTCCAGCCCAGCTGCTCCAAAAATGAGAAGTTTAGGGAAGTTTAAGGTTATATGTTGGGACTTCTGGGGTACAACACACAACGTGGCAATCTGAACCCAGGCTCACTTTCACCAACAATTATACATCCTTAGTCACAAATTTCTGTTGTTTTACTGGGGAATTGGGCTGTATATTATTCTGAGGAGGGCTCTGAGTTTCCACTGTCTACTACCGCACAGAGAACTCCACCTCCCCCTCTAATGAAAGGCTGAACAGCTTGTTGCATGGAGCACACTGTATAAAGTGTCTTTGTTTTACTGCTGATGCACAAAGACTGCTTGTCCTTGCTCACGTCTCTTGCTCTTTGCCACCCAGTCATATCCTATTCCAATGCCACCCTGCCAAGTAAATTAGAGATTACTCCTTACTAAATAGCAGCCTTTGTATTACTGTAATGTCCCTGGTACGGTCTCACAGAAAAACAAAAGGGAAGCCATTTCTCTAATAATCATTAATCTCCATTGCATGCACCACAACAGGGCTTAGATGGTTTAAATGTGTTAAACTGCAGCATATGAAGTGCGCATAAGCAGACCAGTGACTCTCATCAAACACACGCTCTCATACACTCAAACGGAAGGATTAATCCACTAGTATAAACCAAACGTTTTACAGTTTGAAAAGATAGTGTACAATTATTAAACAAAGAGAAAAGAAACAGGAAGTTTTCCTTGCCTGGGAAATGTTGCTTCCACATTCTTCACATTAATACATTGATAAGAATCACACATGGTACATGGTAGCGGAAGAAGAAAAAAAAAACAAGTAATTAAAAAAAAAAACACAAGCAGACACTGAGTGTTCAGGGTCTAGTTCGTAGCCTCCGTCAGTGCAACTACAAGGGATGTCTTCGATCAAGCAGTCCCCCTCCCCACAGCTGCAACATCTCCAGACAAATGTCTCTTTGAACACAAATGGAAAGAAAAGGCTTTTGTCCTGGGCTCGGAGGAAAGGTCCAGGCTTCCCTAACACGGATACAGTCACCTTCACACCACTGTAAAGTCCACAGCACTCGCTCTGCACTATGCTGAAGCTTTTAACTAATCACAATTTATTCCAACCCCTTGAAAAATCATGTGAGCCAGCCTAAAAAAAAACACTTAGAAACCAGACACGCTGAATGTGCTTTTTGAAGTTATTATTTTAATTCGCCATTTGATTTTTGTTTTACAGTGCCTGCTGATTTTTTCCTGCAGTTTTGATTGACTCAATTTTATTTCACACACCAGTTAATTCCAAGTAGGAATTTGAACGGTTTTGGTAACTCTTCAGTTTTTCATATTTCTGTTTCTCTCAACCCTCTTCCTTCATGCCCCTCCCCCACTTTTATTTCCAATCTCTTGTCTCCATACGGCCTATCAGCAGAGTGGGTGGGGAAACCCAGGGTCTTGGATGTGTCTTTAACAATGTAGGCGCTGCCGTGTCACGGGCAGATGGCAGGACAGTCTTTATCTACCACACCCACCGATACGCCCCTCATGCCTAAAGTGAGATACTCCAGAGATAGCAGTGCAGCAAAGCTGCAATAAATCTAAGCAGATGGTGGCAAGTTCAATACGAGACTCAAAAACCTGAAGCAAAATTATTTTAAAAATCCAGGTTCAATACATTTGATTGCACATCCAATACTGCCAGTGCAACATTATTGACAGCCCACTACTCAAGAGATTGCAACATCATAAGCCATCCTAGAAAGGTTACAAAAAACATGCCAGAAATCTCTGTATATTTAGAAAGCCAAAATGAGGTGTCCCAGATGGGAGTTTGTGCAGTAGGGGATCATTTCTGGCAGCATGTCATTAGTTTGGATTTGAGCTGCCCATCTCTATTTCCCAGGAGTATAACAGATTCAAATGATTGATATTTGAAATTAACAAAAAACATTTTTAACAGGCTGGTAAGTAAGTTTACTGTAAACAGCCCTGCTTTGTATGAGAGATATTGAATTAAGAAGGAAGTGTAGTTAAGCGGAGAATAAAATGATACTCGGCATATGTAAATGAGTATGAAAGAACTGCAGATGCAGGTTTACACCGCAGATAGTCACAAAATGCTGGTGTAACTCAGTGGGTCAGGCAGCATCTCTGGAGAAAAGGACTGGGCGACGTTTCGGGTTGAGACCCTTCATCAGACTGAGTGTCCGGGAGTGTCCGGGGGGAGTAGGATGCAAGCAGAAACCTCCACGTGGTGCATGCCGGGCATGCTGACGGGCAAAACTACTGCAACCACCACGACAATAAACTGTAGCCAATTCTTTTAGTCAACCACCCCCAAAGTGCTCAACCATAATTACTGACATTTACACACAGGCAAAGGTGGGTGACCTTGCCCCAAGGAAAGACAGTGATAAGCGGGATTCGAGATGGTCGGACACTTAGCCCGTTGTGAATCTGTCGTCCCTCCGTCAAGATCACTGAGAGGGGAAACTATAGGTAAGGGAAGGTACAGAGCCTATCAGAGCCTGCATCAATACTTGATAGTCAATGCGGACTCAGTAGGCCAATTGGCCAGTGGATATGCTTTATGTCCCTGTGCGACATTTACCTTGAAACAAAATCAGTACACTTACTGCTGTAATAGTACAGCATGGATTTAACTCAATCACAACAGGATTTAAAGAGATCAATTTTGAGTACAGAATGATAGACTTGACTTGTGCTCCATTTGTTTTAATAGGTTCAGAGAAGCCCAGAAGGACATAAGGCATAGGCCGAGTGTGTTAACTGGAACCTCAAGTCTGCTCTGCCTTTTAACAAAACCATGACTGATCTGATCATTTGTCTGCAACTCCACTTTCCTACTCATATTCCACTAATATCAAGCCACGTGCAGTGAGAACAGAGAATCCAGAATAAGCAAGCTTAACCTTTACATGAGTCTGGTCAGGAGTTAAATCAGCAAGCACATATTCCACGGAGGAAATCTGGAATTCTCTTCCTCAAGTGGTGGTGGATGCTGGGTCAATTGAGTTTTCTGGAATTGCCACAAACAGATCTCTGTTAGGTAAGAAATTAACCCAAGATTTTAAAAAATCAGCACTGATCTCACTGAATAATACAATATCAAAGGCTGATGATCACCTATTCTTTAATGTACCTATATATAGCTCGAGCTTTTGATGTGAATTTGTCTGCTGGCAATAACAAAGAAGCGCGGCAGCTTCTTTAGATTTTTAATGTGCTGGGCAATGTCATCGGGAAACGTGTGTAGAGAGAGAGGGGAAAGGAGAGGGAGTGCGGAACACACCTGCAGAGCAGTTCCTGCTTTAGAAAGGCATCAATCCTGTAAGTTTAGAATCTCATTCATATTTTTTGTTCCCAGGAATATTTTACCTCTTCCTGAGGTTAAGAAAAATATTGCAATGATAATTAAGAGGCATGAGAACTACTGATGCCTTCAATTCCCTCTAGCTATGCTCATACCTGACGTTTGAAGTTGTTCTCACTGGCACCTTCTCTTTCCCTTTCTGCGTATCTAAACACACAATGGGAAGTGGTTTGCCAGGGAGCTGTATACATGAAGTCTTAATAAAGGAAGGCCAGTGAATAATTTTCATAACTCCACTGGCAAAGTCATTGCTTTCAACACCAGGAATGAGAGAATGCACTTTTACATGTTTAGATCTTGTACACAAAGGCATTGGAGCAGTCCAATCGGCCCACTGCATCGATTGCCGGTTCTCTGGGAAACATTCCATTGATCCCATTCCCCCTTTCCCTTCATCTCATTCTATTTTAAACATGCTCATTAACTACACTTTGGTTTGTTTCGGCATTAGGGGTAATCTACCACAGCTAATTACAAGCATATAATTGGGGACTGGTACCTAGAGGAAACCCACAGAGCAAACTGCACAGTCAGCAGCCAAGGCTGGGATGGAACCTGGGTCCCTGTAGCAGTGAGGCAGCTGCACTCACACCATTATACCACAGTTTATCCAGAATTCTCAGCTAAAATAAACTATCAAAGTAACCCAGCAACCCAAATAGCCAAACACAGGATTACTTGCTAACTGCACACAGAGTGCTTACATCAAGCGCAAATTGATAAACTAAACTACAAATCAATGAATTAAATCAAAAACTGCAAATGTTGGAAATCTGAAATAAAACCAGAAAATATTTGAGATGCTCAGCAGATCTGGTAATATCCCTTCAGCTTCATGTCTTTCTTCAGTACACAACAGTACACAACTAGAGGTGGCAACTTTTCACTGCCTCACTTATGCCTACCAGGAAGTCGACAGAGTACATGCATGGGCCATAACTACATGTTTTCATCCTCCAAGGGAGTTACTTGCCTTTTATAAAACAATGCACCACAGGAGCAGGACCTTCGGTCCACAATGTTTGTGCCCAACATGATGCCATGTTAAACTAATCTCATCTGCCTGTACATGATCCATATCCTTTTATTCCCTGCATTTGCATGTGCCTTATCTAAATACCTCTTAAACACCACTATTGTATCTGCTCACCCCGGCAATGATTCCCAGGCCCCCACCACTCTGTATAGAAAAACTTGCCCCGCACATCTCCATTAAACTTTCCCTCTCTCACCTTATAGCCATGCCCTCTAGTGTTGGACATTACCACCCTGGGAAAAAAGCCTTTTGACTGTCAACCCTATCTCTGCCTCTCATCATTATATATGCTTCTATCAAGTCTCCCCTTGACCTCCGATGTTCCATGGAAAAACAAACAAGTTTATCTAACCTCTCCCTGTAATCCAGGTAGCATTCTGGTAAATCTCTTCTGCACCCTCTCCAAAGCCTCCACATTGGTCCCGTAATGGGGCAACCAGAACTGCACACAATACTCCAAAACATGTGCCCGAACACAGCATGGAAGAGTCAATGACTAAAAGCACAGAACCATGACGTCACTATAGGGAGGAAATACAAGCAGCAGCTTCAATAATCTTTCAACATTTTCCAAGTTATTTTCAGGTTAACACCATTTTGTAATAGCCAAATGCTCTTGCTTTGTCCCTGATGTACTATTAGATTTTGGCAAACGTTTTGAATTTGCCTTGCAGTTCAACACGTGATCTCTGAGCTCTGGGTGACACCACAATGATAAATAGCCGTTGCCACACAATGCACGAACCTACTCTTTCACATGAGGGAAAACTCAATCTCCAAATTGCAAAGCCTATTAGTACCACACGGTTATTGAGCTCAGAGAACAGAGAACGCCAGAATCTGTGCCCCTCTCCTACCTCCTCAGGTATAGAGCAGGGAATTATCTGTTTAGAGGTTTCCATTTGCAAGAAGACTGACAAACAAGAAGAAATGACCAACAACTTGTGAACAGAACCTGAACGGATATGGACTTCATCAGGCAGTCACAATGAATGTGATTCAGGGCGATGGTGGGCCATATCTGATCTGCATCACAAAAATGTGATAAGAAGTGCTGGTTTGCCTTTGTAACAGTCTGATAAATTGTCCCAATCTGCCTTATTATTTACTTCAATATTCAAGCTTACATTCTACAATTTACAACAGTAGAACACTGTGAATACTGGAAATCTGAAGTAATAGAAGATTCTCGAAGTAACAGCTCAGGCATCTTGTGTAGAGAAGAAAAGATAGTTAGCGTTTTAGGTCGATCAGAACACTTTCATCAATATTTTCCATTTTTATTCCATTAATTTACCTCTGAGATGACTCTGCCTTTCTTGTCCCGGCTCCACAACCATTAATGCTAGTCTTCCACTTCTCTGAAGTTTACAATGGTGTGATTGCTCACTATTCTCTGTTATACACTCCACCTCCCCTCCCCCCAGCCACAAGTTCACACTAGTGTTCTCCCCTGACCACAGATGTGCACCTTTGTTGCTCCAGGGAGTTAATTAAACAGAAACAGCCTCACCATTGATTACATGACAGATAAATTCTCTTTAAGTATTTTGTTTGTTGTTCAGCACTCCCCAACCCACATCAATCTTGCCGCCAACATCTTTTGCTCCAGCCCTGGCCTACTCTGGACCCTGGCCTCATCCTGTGCTCTGGTTCCACTTCCACTGTTTGACCATGTCAATCCTCAGATTCACAGTCACACGATGGCCCTGATCCCCACCTCCCGATTCTTGATGACAAGCCTTGTCCTCTCAGATATCACAGCCACCCACTTCATATCCCACTGTGGTTAAAATATGGGTGCGTGGTTTGCAAAACATACAAGGTTTTCCCAAAGTTCGAGGAGTTCAAGAGATATGGATAAGCATTGGTAAAATTTACATTTGGATAATATAGCTTCTCAATTGTGGTCACATGGACAATTTAGGTGATCCCATTGAGCCCAATCCTGCTCCTATTTTTTATGTAGTGTACATGGTATCACAAATAGCCACATCTTCACACTATTTTGTTAAACTATCATTGCATTAGTAGATACTACATAGTGACATTCCCTGTTCCACATACTTCTTTGTTCTGTCGTTCTCCCAAATTATTCCCAGTATGAAGGTGCTTTAAACCTCCTTATCCTGATTACATTAAAAATCCTAAAATAATCCATGTCCTTCACATGAATATTACATAAGACCTAGAGAAATTGTTTGAAGCCTAGGAACTTCATAACTTACAGCTAAAAAAACATTCTCAGGCCAATTTCAGTGTCATTTTTGTGTCGCAACAGAATCCGTATGGAAGAATTTATACTTTTAAAATTTATGAGCTGAGGATATTCCCCCAATTATATAAATTGTGCAGATATTTAAATAATTGTGACAGAACAGGCCAAAGTTTACAAGTCTTTTTGACATTCTATACGTCCACTAATAAGACGTTGACTTTGTGCAGCCATGTGTTTCCCATTAGTTCGATTATACCTATAAACTGTGGCAGATTCTAAAAGCATATTTAGCATCAGTCCTGAAGAAATTATACTGAATGACAATAGAACAGAACATGCATGGAAGTATCAGAATACACAGCACATTTGGAAAAACAACCTGGCTCCTTGTTTCCTCAAGAGGGTGATAAAATACATTCATATTAGGAATAAAAAACACAAATTGTTGCCATACTAACTGCTGTCAGATAATGCAAAGACAGAATTGCACTCTGCAGGTGGGGTCCACATGTGCAACTCAGTAGGTGGTGCTTGGAAGGACTTTTTTTTGTCTGTTATTAGCCAGCTGGCCTAGTCGATTTATGACAAAACACCTAAATAGCCTTGGCCTGTCTGTAGAAAGATTGTCACACTTGTAAAGATTTGGCTGGTACTGACTTACTAACAAGGAGTCAGACCCATTTAATTGCACTGCAACATGTGCTGCAATTACATTTTTGTTCAGTTAATGTTATTTGTCTGAGAAAGAGAAACACATTCAAACAGACGGACGTTGCTCCTGACGGCATTCGAACGGTTTCTATTCCAGCTACAACACGTGCGGCTGTCGTGCTGGTCCAATGTTTCAGCTCACTGGCAAACCTATTCACGGAATAAAGGCAAAGGCTTCTCACTGTGAATGAAGGCCAATAAAGGACAGGCTGTCATTTCACATCACATTAATAAATCTTGCATGTGAGTTACCTGGATTGGCGCATCTACCCAATTTCTTTAGCCAGTCACTCTAACCAAGCATATCTTTGGACCATTAATTGGGTAAATGACTTATTGAAGCAAATTGATTGTCACACCATTTTAATTTTAGTTGAGGAGCGTGTAGATTATTTCACAGCATTGTACATGGCCCGGATTAGTTATAATTGATATGGTAAATGGCTGAATACACTTTACCTGAAAATGTCTGCACTGGGGGAGAGATCGGAGAATGTGTTTTCTTCAATCAACATTTTTTCACATGACCATAATGCACAAGCACAGCTTGCTGCTATTCTGCTGCTTTTTGATTCAAACAGAAAACAGCTTTTCAGGGACAACATACGTTGAGAAATGGCTGCAAGAAATGAGGAACCTAAACCAACATCATTGGCCAAGATCTTAAGATCAATTCCAACTGAATTTCTCAGCGCAATACAACTGAAAATCACCTCGAGCAGATTGCATGTGCAATCATGTCAGGGTCACATTGCACCAATTGGGAAATTGAATCAGGCATTTCCTGTTTTCAGTCTTGTGATCCCGACCTCATTCCACACAACGCTATTCCCCAAGGACACAGGGGAACTTGGACCAATGCTGTTCTTGGGGTACGCATCACTGGGAACTCTTGAGACAACATGGTCTTACTAGCATAGCAACAACCTACAAAGTGAGCAATTGACTTCCCCATAGCCTCGGCCTCTTCCCATTCACCCTGACACTCCATCAATAATGTTGCTGTCTTCCGATCTGAGGTCGTGACAATCCTGCAATTTCGCATCCTTTGCCCACCACTGTTGAACTCCACCTTGTTGTAATGCCAATCTCTCTGTTACTTCATGCTTCCATTAATACTTCAAAAAGAAATATTGAAAATCTTTCCCCCTTCCTCAAAAGATACATAGTTTTTTTTTTTTTTTCACTTTTGAAAATGTATTTGTCTCACAATTCTATTTCATGGAATGCCTACAGACAAAGAAGATATTTTCCCAGCAAGCCCCATCCATACCCGGTCCTTTATCCTTGCGATATAATGCTGGAAGCTGTTCCAACACTCCTCCCAACAACCTGCTCCCACCCATTGCACAAACCCAACTGGACATCATGTGCTAAAACCCTGGGCTGCTGCACCAAAGCCCTTGGGCACAACTAAAGTCATCTGCAATGAGAAGGTGGCCACCAAAATGGACGCTGGCACCAATTGCTGTGCAGGAATATTTAAACTCCTGTCATGTTACGAGCGACAACATGTGCACACATCATCTTTGACAGTCAAGAGGCGTTGAGACACAGCTTTATATTTATAAATCTTTGTAAAGCTAAAATCAACTCTAGACACACCTCCCGGGAAGATATGATGGAGAAGGAATAGGTAGGATTTTAATAATTTGTTGATAATTCTCTCTTCCAGAACAGACCACAATTAGAGGGGTGTATTGTATTGTAAGTCCAAATGGAAAGAGCTAAAGAAGTTTAAGAAGTTTAATATAGCAAAGATGAGCGGGAAGCAAGAGGATTTGGTAATGTTTAAAGAGCAACAGAAGATAACTAAAAAGGCAATACGGGGAGAAAAGATGAGGTACAAAGGTAACTCAAATTATCAAACCAGCCATGTCCTCAGCAGAGGTCTTACCTTTGTCCCCCTCCGTCCCCATCTCAATGAGTTCCGCGCCCACCATGACTTGTCAACGAACCCAGCCGCGCGTCATAAATGGGCATTATGGAATTGAACACTAAATTCTTCCATTTGGCCTATAAATTAATGCTTCTATTATTTGTGAATAATCTTTGGACCGTCTATTTAAAATGCCTCCGCCTCACAGCGCACTTCCATGGGAAGGTAGTCCTCGAAAATCCCCCCAATGATGATATTTTTACTTGAGATATGAAAGTGAATTTGGTGTCAAATTAAACTTATTGTTATGCTTTATCCGTCTAAATTGCAGACTTGCACCCCCTCCTCGTGGAACCCCTCTCGTAAATCCCGGCTCTGGAACACTTTATCCAGAACTGCCGCCGCGACATAACTAAAAAGGCAATCAACTTCTCCACTCCCCATGTCCTCACAGAGGTCCAATCCCCCTCTCCCCATCTCAATGAGTTCCCCCCCACCATGAACGCACTGCCTCCGCCTCACAGCGCACTGATGGGAAGGAGTCACTCCGCAAACGCACCCCTTCCTCGATTGGGTTATCAAACCAGTCCATCCCACTCCCCTGTCTCACTCCAATCTCTCCCCCCCTGAACGCACTGCCATTGAATCACTCCGCAAAAACCCAGATTGGGTTATCAAACCAGACAGGTACAAAGGTAAGCTAGCCAAGAATATAAAGGAGAATGGTAAAAGCTTCTTTAGGTATGTGAAGAGGGAAAAAAATTGTTAAGATCAAAGTTGGACCCTTGAAAACTGAAAAAGGTGAATTTATTATGGGGAACAAGGAAATGGCAGCTGAGTTGAACAGGTACTTTGGATCCATCGTCACTAAGGAGGACACAAACAATCTTCCTGATATACTAGTGGCCAGAGGATCTGGGGTGGCGGAGGAACTGAAGGAAATCCACATTAGGCAGGAAATGGTGTGGGTAGACTGATGGGACTGAAGGCTGATAAATCCCCTGGGCCTGATGGTCTGCATCCCAGGGTACTTAAGGAAGTGGCTCTAGAAATCGTGGACGCATTGGTGTTCATTTTCCAATGTTCTATAGACTCAGGATCAGTTCCTGTGGACTGGATGGTAGCTAATGTTATCCCAATTATTAAGAAAGGCGGGAGAGAGAAAACAGGGAATTATAGACCAGTTAGCCTGACATCGGGAACATGCTGGAGTCAATCATAAAAGATGAAAGGTGGTTAGCAGTAACAGGATCGGTCTCAGTCAGCATGGATTTACGAAGGGGAAATCATGCTTGACTAATCTTCTGGACTTTTTTGAGGATGTAACTAGGAAAATGGACAAGGGGGAGCCAGTGGATGTAGTGTACCTACACTTTCAGAAAGCATTTGATAAGGTCCCACATAGGCGATTAGTGGGCAAAATTAGGGCACATGGGATTGGGGGTAGAGTGCTGACATGGATAGAAAATTAGTTGGCAGACAGGAAACAAAGAGAAGGGATTAATGGGTCCCTTTCAGAATGGCAGGCAGTGACTAGTGGGGTACCGCAAGGCTCGGTGCTGGGACGGCAGTTATTTACAATATACATCAATGATTTAGATGAAGGGATTCAAAGTAACATTAGCAAATTTGCAGATGACACAAAGCAGGGTGGCAGTGTGAACTGTGAGGAGGATGCTATGAGAATGCAGGGTGACTTGGACAGGTTGGGTGAGTGGGCAGTGCATGGCAGATGCAGTTGAATGTGGATAAATGTGAGGATATCCACTTTGGTAGCAAAAACAGGAAGGCAGATTATTATCTAAATTGTGTCAAGTTGGGAAAAGGGGAAGTACAATGGGATCTGGGGGTCCTTGTACATCAGTCAATGAAAGTAATCATGCATGTACAGTAGGCAGTGAAGAAAGCGAATGGCATTTTGGCCTTCATAACAAGAGGATTTGAGTATTGGAGCAATGAGGTCCTTCTGCAGTTGTACAGGGCCCTAGTGAGACCAAACCTGGAGTATTGTGTGCAGTTTTGGTCCCGATTTGAGGAAGGACATTCTTGCTATTGAGGGAGTGTAGCGTAGATTCACAAGGTTAATTCCCGGGATGGCGGGAATTTCATATGCTGATGTAATAGAGCGGCTGGCCTTGTAAACTCTGGAATTTAGAAGGATGAGAGGATATCTTATTGAAACATATAAGATTATTAAGGATTTGGACGTGCTAGAGGTAGGAAACATGTTCCCGATGTTGGGGGAGTCCAGAACCAGGCGCCACAGTTTAAGAATAAGGGGTAAGGCATTTAGAACGGAGACGAGGAAACACTTTTTCACACAGAGAGTTGTGAGTCTGTGGAATTCTCTGCCTCAGCGCACAGTGGACGCCGGTTCTCTGGATACTTTCAAGAGAGAGCTACATAGGGCTCTTAAAGATAGCGGAGTCAGGGAATATGGGGGGGAAGGCAGGAACGGGGTACTGATTGTGGATGATCAGCCATGATCACATTGAATGGCGATGCTGGCTCGAAGGGCTGAATGGCCTACTCCTGCACCTATTGTCTATTGCCTATGACGCTGTCCTGGTTTCATTGTGAAGATCTGTAAGTCCGGGAGTGAATGGAAATTCTAAGAGCGCAACACAAAGAGTGCAAATGATGTATTTCCCAAATCACTGGCTTGTTGTCACCGAATAAGCAAATCTGTTCTGATGCTGATTTGGAACCATAATAATCAATGATCATCAGTTAAGGCAGCATTCCATGAGGTTGCCAGCCAGGTAAACATTCATGTGTAGGAAGGAACTGCAGATGTGTGGGAAAGAACTGCAGATGCTGGTTTAAGTCAAAGGTAGACACAAAATGCTGGAGTAACTCAGCGGGTCCGGTAGCACCTCTGCAGAGAAGGAATGGGTGACGTTTTGGGTCGAGACCCTTCTTCAGATTGATGTCAGGGGAGGGGGTGGGCCAAAGATATAATGTAGTCGGAGACAGTAAGACTAGTGGGAGAACTGGGAAGGGGGAGGGGAAAGAGAGAAAGCAAGGGCTATCTGAAGGAACTGCAGATGCTGGTTTACACCAAAGATGCTGGAGTTACCCTTCTATTGACTCCATTTACACCTCACGCTGCCTCGGCAAGGCCAGCAACATAATCAAGGACCCCTGGCCACTCCCTCCTCTCCCCTCAAGCGAAAGGTATAGAAGTTTGAAAATACACACCTCCAGATTCAGGGACAGTTTCTTCCCAGCTGTTATCAAGCCACTGAATCATCCTACCACAACCAGAGAACACTGCTGAACTACTATCTACCTCATTGATGACTCTCGGACTATCCTTGATCGGACTTTGCTGGTTTTACCTTGCGCTAAACGTTATTCTCATAGCATGTATTTATACACTGTAAATGGATTGATTGTAATCATGTGTTCAAGAAGGAACTGCAAATGCTGGAAGATCGAAGGTACGCAAAAATGCTGGAGAAACTCAGCAGATGCAGCAGCATCTATGGAGCGAAGGAAATAGGCGACGTTTCGGGCCGAAACTCTTCTTCAGACTGATGGGGGTGGGGGGGGGGAGAAGGAAGGAAAAAGGGAGGAGGAGGAGCCCGAGGGCGGGGGGATGGGAGGAGACAGCTCGAGGGTTAAGGAAGGGGAGGAGACAGCAAGGGCTAGCAAAACTGGGAGAATTCAACGTTCATGCCATCCGGACGCAAGCAACCCAGGCGGAATATGAGGTGCTGTTCCTCCAATTTCCGGTGTTGCTCACTCTGGCAATGGAGGAGACCCAGGACAGAGAGGTCGGATTGGGAATGGGAGGGGGAGTTGAAGTGCTGAGCCACCGGGAGTTCAAGTAGGTTATTGCGGACTGAGCGGAGGTGTTCGGCGAAACGATCGCCCAACCTCCACGTAGTCTCCCCGATGTAAATCAGCTGACATCTAGAGCAGCGGATGCAGTAGATGAGGTTGGAGGAGATACAGGTGAACCTTTGTCGCACCTGGAACGACTGCTTGGGTCCTTGAACGGAGTCGAGGGGGGAGGTAAAGGGACAAGTGTTGCATTTCTTGCGGTTGCAATGGAAAGTGCCCGGGGAGGGGGTGGTACGGGAGGGAAGGGAAGAATTGACAAGAGAGTTGCGGAGGGAGCGGTCTTTGCGGAAGGCAGACATGGGGGGAGATGGGAAAATGTGGCGAGTGGTGGGGTCACGTTGGAGGTGGCGGAAATGGCGGAGGCTTATTTGTTGTATTTGCCGGCTGGTGGGGTGAAAGGTGAGGACTAGGGGGACTCTGCCCTTGTTGCGAGTGCGGGGATGGGGAGAGAGAGCAGTGTTGCGGGGTATGGATGAGACCCTGGTGCGAGCCTTATCTATGGTGGCGGAGGGGAATCCCCGTTCCCTGAAGAACGAGGACATTTCCGATGCCCTGGTGTGGAACGTCTCATCCTGGGAGCAGATGCGGCGTATGCGGAGGAATTGGTAGTAGGGGATGGAGTCTTTACAGGGGGTAGGGTGGGAAGACATGTAGTCCAGATAGCCATGTGAGTCAGTTGGTTTGTAGTGTATGTCGGTCAGAAGTCTGTCCCCTGCGATGTAGATGGTGAGGTCAAGGAATGGTAGTGAAGTGTCGGAAATGGTCCAGGTGTATTGGAGTGCCGGATGGAAGTTGGTGGTGAAGTGGATGAAGTCAGTCAGTTGTGTGTGGGTGCAGGAGGTGGCCCCAAAGCAGTCGTCAATATAACGGAGGTAGAGGTCGGGGATGGGGCCCTGGTACGTATTGAACAAGGATGGTTCAACGTACCCGACAAAGAGGCAGGCGTAGCTGGGGCCCATGCGTGTGCCCATAGGTACGCCTTGTGTTTGGATGAAATGGAAGGAGTCAAACATAAAGTTGTTGAGGGTGAGGACCAACTCCGCTAGGCGGAGGAGAGTGTCAGTGGCTAGGTATAGGTTGCTCCTCTGGTCGAGGAAGAACCGGAGGGCTTTGAGGCCATCCTGGTAGGGGATGGAGGTGTAGAGTGACTGGACATCCATGGTGAAGATGAGTGGGTGAGGGCCTCGAGAGTGAAATGCTCGGAGGCGGCGGAGAGTGTCTGAGGTGTTTAGAACAAATTGTAATCATGTATTGTCTTTCTGCTGACTGGTTAGCACGCAACAAAAGCTTTTCACTGTACATCGGTACATGTGACAATAAACTAAACTGGAAAGGTAAACATTCAGAACTTGCATCCTTTCACCTGTTAGATCTGTCTGTCTGTCTGCATCAGTAACGCAGAGTAATTGCTCAATACTCTTATCTCAGTAACAGCAGGACTGCTCACAAACTGCATCCCAATGTTCTTAAAATTCGATAAATGCTGGATTCCCTGCTCATTCACAAAGAACTGGCAGAGAAGTAAGTCCAATCATGATGCAATATTGTACATTATGAAGCAATTGAAATAATGTTTAAATCAATATTCTCATGCGGTCATTTAAATTAACTCAGCACCATTCCTAACTTTTATACTACGTGTTGTGATGAAAGTTCAAAGAACTACCACGTTAGAAATGGATTACTAATTCAGATGCTCTTACTAAATTTTTTCCTAATTAAGCTGATTCCATCCAGCCAAAAATCCAGACATCTTCTGCAAATTGTACAACTTTAGAAGGCAAATTTAATTCAAAAATTGCTCTGGCCAAAAATAAAAGCACGTTAAAAAGACATGCAGATTTGCAAGCTGTCAACTAATTATTCTCATTGTCAAATTATTTGGCTGAAATAACTCGACAAATTCTCCAGATCTGTGTATGTACCGGATGCCTTGTTTGCCTGACATGTCAGATTAAGTTGCCTCAATCTTGTATGTCAGATAAATGAGGCAGCTCACAGGATGATACAACAGCAAAGAGTGACAAATGATGGCAGCCACGTAAAAGGGATATTGCAAATTGCTGTTATTTACAACCCATTCAACACTGTGAGATAGGAAATTTGATCTTTTCATGTAAATAAGGGAACTTGCTGTAACACTGTATTCTTTCTAATTATATTTTCTACCCTTCTCACTTTTTCTTGGTTGCCTATATAAGATATCGTGGGTGCGAACTGCCCAAACTCCGACTGTTGAATTTTTCAGCCATTCCCTTCCTGCTGGTGCTTTTGTATTCAAGGTCCAGTGCTGTCCTCCTCCTAATCCAACTGTGCTGAGGCCAGTATATAAGGGCTCTGGTTCCAATGTTCTCACTGATGCTTTTGCTTTTGCCTGGAAGATGTTAACATGATGAATGTCCACCATCAATCCAGAGACTGCAAGCTCCAACCCATGGTGATCTTCGAATGTCCACTAGGGAAGGATGTCTGCTGTTCTTATCCAACCTGGCTCACCGACAATATGCAGTTTGCACTCTATGTATGTTTGTCACTCTTCCCAGAAAAAAACTCATATTACATATCTATTCAAAGGTTTTTTTTTTACATCATTCACTTTAGAGAGAAATGTGTTTGGCTCTATCTGGAGCTCTCTAAATGCCCACACAGCACCTTCAGAACACTGAGCTCGTCCCATCCAGCCCATATCCGAACTATTGAGGAAGGACATCCTTGTGATTGAGGCAATGCAGCGTAGGTTCACGAGATTGATCCCTGGGATAGCGGGACTGTCATATGAGGAAAGATTGAAAAGACTAGGCTTGTATTCACTGGTGTTTAGAAGGATGAGGAGGGATCTTATAGAAACGTATACAATTATAAAAGAACTGGACAAGCTAGATGCAGGAAAAATGTTCCCAATGTTGGGCGAGTCCAGAACCAGGGGCCACAGTCTTAGAATAAAGGGGAGGTCATTTAAGACTGAGGTGAGAAAAAAACGTTTTCACCAAGAGAGTTGTGAATTTATGGAATTCCCTACCACAGAGGGCAGTGGAGGCCAAATCACTGGATGGATTTAAGAGAGAGTTAGATAGAGCTCTAGGGGCTAGTGGAGTCAATGGATATGGGGAGAAGGCAGGCATGGGTTATTGATAGGGGACGATCAGCCATGATCACAATGAATGGCGGTGCTGGCTTGAAGGGCTGAATGGCCTCCTCCTGCACCTATTTTCTATGTTTCTATGTTTCTATTAGATTCAGGTACAAATTTTGCTTGACAATAAAAGATGAAATATTAAGTGGTGTTTTTCTCGGTTCAAAGAGCTACACAGATGCAATAGCTAAAGTAGGAGGCAATCGGATTGGGAACCTTCTTCAGACTGATTGCGGTAGGAGGGAAGGAAGCTGGACAATAGGTCGGGGGTGGGTCATGGAATTAAGCCTGGCAAGTGAGAACTGAGATGAAATAATTATTAGAAAATGCTAAATGGGCTGGAATTGAAATCTTTAAGGCAATGGATTGGCATCGCTATCTTAC
The DNA here is from genome assembly GCF_028641065.1 of Leucoraja erinaceus. Lineage (NCBI taxonomy): Eukaryota > Metazoa > Chordata > Chondrichthyes > Rajiformes > Rajidae > Leucoraja > Leucoraja erinaceus. The sequence goes on along the minus strand of NC_073391.1, from coordinate 15,630,732 downwards.
AGCTCCAGGTAACAAGGTTCAATTGTGACCTCTGCTCCTGTTTGTGTAGAGTTTGTATGTTCTGGTCTCCCTGTAAGTGTGTTTTCTGTCCTTCTGGTGCTGCATTTTCCTCCCCTATCCCAGTGATGTGTTGGTTGTTAGGTTAACTAGCTGCTGTAACTTACGCTGCGCAGATAGCTGGTGGGAGAAGCAGGGTGTATAGTCAATGGGTACACGAGTGGGGAACAGAATGCGAGCGAGGGAATGGGACTGACAGGATTGTGCTGGGAGGTGGCATTGACTCGGTGGTCTGAGTGGCCACGCTCTACGTTGCTGTGAAGTATGAAAATTAAATGAGAGTGTTTGATGGGGCGGATGTACAGAAAATACTTTCTCGTGTGGAAAATTTATTCCTGAAGATCAGAAACACCGCACACCGACAAATTAAATAGGGAACTGAAGTAATAACTATTTATTCATTTAATAAAGTATAATGCATATTACATCACATGTATTGTGCTTTGTAAAAGAGAAAAACATCATGGCAGCTGCTGGGGCATTGAAGGGAAAGCTAGATATAGAAAGGAATAGAAGACTGAAGAAGGGTCTCGTTCCGAAATGTAAAGGGCCTGTCCTACTTTGGCGACTTTTTAGGCGAGTGCAGAAGACTCTACGCTCGCCACCTGTTCGCTGGTGGTCTCTGGTGAGTCTCCTTCATGGTCACGAGGAGTTCCCGCATTCTGGGAACTAGTTGTGGCCTCAGTATGGACGCCGCAAATTTTTCAACACGTTGAAAATGTTTCTGCGACCAAAAATTGGTCTCTCCAGAGATGCTGCCTGTCTCGCTGAGTTACTCCAGCTTTTTGTGTCTATCTCCAGCATTTTGTGTCTATTTTAAAGGAATAGGATGTGGAGAAGAGGGAGATGTCCTGTATGACAGAATAATCTCAGTAGAGAACATTTTTTAGAATGACCTGATGCTTTGGTGTAAAACCGATGAAACTGGAAAGGACTCATTTTCACCCATCCTTTTATCTGCAAATTGCACATAACACCATTTGCAGAGAGGCTAACACAATAACAACCATTTCCTTTGGAAGTTGTGCCCATGAGGAAACTGGACTGGACTGGCCACTTAAACGTGTAATTCACCTTGCTGCCCATAACAAATCCAGGCATCAGTTGTGTCAATAATGACACAATTACCGTGTTGCAATATTGATCCCAACTGCACTGACAGAAACAGGAGCAGAAGTCTTTAACTCTCAGTAAAAAAAAGGAGCAAACCCCAGGTTGGCAAGGAGACTTTTTATTATTTCAAAAATAAACTTTATTCACTATAAAGAAATATACAAATATGATAAGGGCGGAACGGTGGCGCAGCGGTAGAGTTGCTGCCTGACAACGCTTGCAGCACCATAGACCTGGGTTCGATCCCGTCTAAGGGCGCTGTCTGCACGGAGCTTGTACGTTCTCCCCGTGACCTGCGTGTGTTTTCCCCGAAATCTTCGGTTTCCTCCCACATTCCAAAGACATACATGTTTGTAGGTTGATTGGCATGGTATAAGTGTAAATTGTCCACAGTGAGGGGATCGCTGGTCGGTGCAGACTTGCTAGAAACATAGAAACATAGAAAATAGGTGCAGGAGTAGGCCATTCGGCCCTTCGAGCCTGCACCGCTATTCAATATGATCATGGCTGATCATCCAACTCAGTATCCTGTACCTGCCTTCTCTCCATACACCCTGATCCCTTTAGCCACAAGGGCCACATCTAACTCCCTCTTAAATATAGCCAATGAACTGGCCTCAACTACCTTCTGCGGGAGAGAATTCCAGAGATTCACCACTCTCTGTGTGAAAAAAGACTTCCTCATCTTGGTCCTAAAAGATTTCCCCCTTATCCTTAAACTGTGACCCCTTGTTCTGGACTTCCCCAACATCGAGAAGAATCTTCCTGCATCTAGCCTGTCCAACCCCTTAAGAATTTTGTAAGTTTCTATAAGATACCCCCTCAATTCTAAATTCTAGCGAGTACAAACCGACTCTATCCAGTCTTTCTTCATATGAAAGTCCTGACATCCCAGGAATCAGTCTAGTGAACCTTCTCTGTACTCTCTCTATGGTAAGAATGTCTTTCCTCAGATTAGGAGACCAAAACTGTACGCGAGACTCCAGGTGTGGTCTCACCAAGACCCTGTACAACTGCAGTAGAACCTCCCTGCTCTTATACTCAAATCCTTTTGCTATGAATGCTAACATACCATTCGCCTTCTTCACTGCCTGCTGCACCTGCATGCCTAATTTTAATGACTGGTGTACCATGACACCCAGTTCTTGTTGCATCTCCCCCTTTCCTAATCGGCCACCATTCAGATAATAATCTACTTTCCTGCTTTGCCACCAAAGTGGATAACCTCACATTTATCCACATTATACTGCATCTGCCATGCATTTGCCCACTCACCCAGCCTATCCAAGTCACCTTGCCGCCTCCTAGCATCCTCCTCACAGCTAACACTGCCCCCCAGCTTCGTGTCATCCGCAAACTTGGAGATGTTGCATTCAATTCCCTCGTCCAAATCATTAATATATATCGTAAATAGCTGGGGTCCCAGAACTGAGCCTTGCGGTACCCCACTAGTCACTGCCTGCCATTGTGAAAAGGACCCGTTTACTCCTACTCTTTGCTTCCTGTCTGCCAGCCAGTTCTCTATCCACATCAATACTGAACCCCCAACACCATGTGCTTTAAGTTTACTAATCTCTTATGTGGGACCTTGTCGAAAGCCTTCCGAAAGCCTCCAGATATAACACATCCACTGGTTCTCCCTTATCCACTCTACTAGTTACATCCTCGAAAAATTCTATAAGATTCGTCAGACATGATTTACCTTTCGTAAATCCATGCTGACTATGTCCAATGATTTCACCACTTTCCAAATGTGCTGCTATCCCATCTTTCATAACTGATTCTAGCAGTTTCCCCACTATCGACGTTAGACTAACTGGTCTGTAATTCCCCGTTTTCTCTCTCCCTCCCTTTTTAAAAAGTGGGGTTACATTAGCTACCCTCCAATCCTCAGGAACTACTCCAGAATCTAAAGAGTTTTGAAAAATTATCATTAATGCATCCACTATTTCTGGGGCTACTTCCTTAAGTACTCTGGGATGCAGCCTATCTGGCCCTGGGGATTTATCAGCCTTTAATCCATTCAATTTACCTAACACCACTTCCCGGCTAACCTGGATTTCACTCAGTTCCTCCATCTCATTTGACCCCCGGTCCCCTGCTATTTCCGGCAGATTATTTATATCTTCCTTAGTGAAGACGGAACCAAAGTAGTTATTCAATTGGTCTGCCATGTCCTTGTTCCCCATGATCAATTCACCCGTTTTTGACTGCAAGGGACCTACCTACATTTGTTTTAACTAATCTTTTTATCTTCACATATCTATAAAAGCTTTTGCAGTCGGTTTTTATGTTCCCTGCCAGTTTTCTTTCATAATCTATTTTCCCTTTCCTAATTAAGCCCTTTGTCCTCCTCTGCTGGTCTCTGAATTTCTCCCAGTCCTCTGGTAGGCTGCTTTTTCTGGCTAATTTGTACGCTTCATCTTTTGTTTTGATACTATCCCTGATTTCCCTTGGTATCCACGGATGCACTACCTTCCCTGATTTATTTTTTTGCCAAACTGGGATGAACAATTGTTGTAGTTCATCCATGCAGTATTTAAATGCCTTCTATTGCATATCCACCGTCAACCCATTAAGAATCAATTGCCAGTCTCTCTTGGCCAATTCACGTCTCATACCCTCAAAGTTACGTTTCTTTAAGTTCAGGACCCTTGTTTCTGAATTAACGATGTCACTCTCCATCCTAATGAAGAACTCAACCATATTATGGTCACTCTTGCCCAAGGGGCCACGCACAACAAGACTGCTAACTAACCCTTCCTCATTACTCAATACCCAGTCTAGAATAGCCTGCTCTCTCGTTGGTTCCTCTACATGTTGGTTTAGAAAACTATCCCGCATACATTCCAAGAAATCCTCTTCCTCAGCACCCTTGCCAATTTGATTCACCCAATCTATATGTAGATTGAAGTCACCCATTATAACTGTTTTACCTATGTTGCACGCATTCCTAATTTCCTGTTTGATGCCATCCCCAACTCCACTACTACTGTTAGGTGGCCTGTACACAACTCCCACTAGCGTTTTCTGCCCCTGATTTGCAGCTCTACCCAAATCGATTCCACATCCTCAAAGCTAATGTCCTTCCTTTCTATTGCGTTAATCTACTCTCTAACCAGCAACGCTACCCCACCTCCTTTCCCTTTATGTCTATCCCTCCTGAATATTGAATATCCCTGGATGTTCAGCTCCCAGTCTTGGTCAACCTGGAGCCATGTCTCCGTGCTCCCAATTATATCATAGTCATTAATAGCTATCTGCACATTCAACTCATCCACCTTATTACGAATGCTCCTTGCATTGAGACACAAAGCCTTCAGGCTTGTTTTTACAACACTCTTACCCCTTATACTATTATGCTGAAAAATGGCCCTTTTTGATTTTTGCCCTGGATTTGCCAGCCTGCCACTTTTACTTTTCACCTTGCTATCTATTGCTTCTACCCTCATTTTATACCCCTCTGTCTCTACGCTCACACATTTAAGAAACCCTTTCCCTTTAACTCCATCCTCCACTATCCCATTCGACACCCCACCCCCCTTATTCAGTTTAAAACCACCCGTGTAGCAGTGGCAAACCTGCCTCCCAGAATGCTGGTCCCACACCTGTTAAGATGCAATCCGTCTCTTTTGTACAGTTCCCCCTTACCCCAAAACAGATCCCAGTGATCTAAGAATCTAAATCCCTGCCCCGTGCACCAGTTCCTCAGCCACACATTCATGTCCCGTATCTCCCTGTTCCTGCTCTTGCCAGCACGAGGAACTGGAAGCAAACCGGAGATAACAAGTGATGGGCCAAAGGGCGCTGTAGCTCTAAACTAAACAAAAACCGTGCTATTGGCAAAGGTAAGTGAATAAAAGTGTCACCCATGGACACCGCAATAGTGACTGCATCTGTCCGCCTGAGTTTTTAATGTTTTGCATGTTTCACACAGCATTGCTGGGTTGCAGAGTTAATTACAACTGGCCACACCACAATCTCCATTTTAGTGATAAGCCTGTTTTTTGCGATGGCTCGATGCCGTTCAAAGCAATGGACTCTATCTGCCCTAATAATCATAAGAGTATAGGAAGGGTAGGGCAGCGCGGCCACAGAGTCGGAAGGCACATGGCCTCTCCCTCTGCACATTTCACTCACCACCATGGCAGCCTTTCATGCTGCTGTGTTATTTCTGCCATGGGCAGGGCCTGCTTGCCATGAATCCTAGTGGCAATGAGGCGCAACTGTGATCTCTGCAAGTAGCTGCCATTAGGAACCATACTGACAGTTCTTTAAGCAGTGATTAGCGAGCAATGATGCTAGAAGGAGAGGTAGTGGGGAGGCGGGGTTCAGATGCATGTCCAGCACATTCTGATGTCCAGCACATTCTGTGCTTCCACTGTGCAAAGCTCAGGCAGGAACTTCAGGAATACTCTGTCCTAAATAAGCACCTTGTGTAGGAAGGAACTGCAGATGCTGGTTTACACTGGAAGATAGGCACAACATGCTGGAGTAACTCAGCAGGACAGGAGAAAACGGACCCTGAAGAAGGGTCTCAACCCAAAATATCACCCATTCCTTCTCTCCAATCCAGTATATCTATAGAAGCACCTTGTCAGGGTTTCTCAAATGTGACTTTGGCCTGGTGTTAACAGTCCAGATCACCAGCAAATGGCCAAAGTAGAATTCAGGTTCTCATCATCCCCAGCCTCTGTATCCCGAATTAACCAGTTCTGTCTGTATCCCAACATCTACTACTAAGCAGTGTCAAACAAAAAGCAGTCCAGGTCAAATATTCAACAAAAATTGTCAACTCCACTTGTGTGATGATTTTACTTTGTGATTTATGTTCCACCAACGTCTTTGGAAGTTGACATTAGTGTGTTTATCCAACTGTTTCTGAGCTGAAAGGCAGTCACAGAAATGTCAGTCCCCAGTGCTAGCTCTAATCTTCCTTCCTTGCGCACGTGCCAGATGGCTGGTTGCTGTTTGCGGAAAGATAATGAAGAAATCCTCATCCTGAGGTACAGGCCTTGAATCCAAAACTATGAATTACTCCCTGCTAATTGCAATATACAGCCTCTTGTCAAACAATGAGATCATTTTTGGAACGTATAACGTGGTATTTATGACAAACGAAAGTCAGCTCAAAAACAGCTAGACTCAAATGTTGCATTTGCTTTTCAATTCCACATGCTGAATGCCATGCTATATCATCTTACTTTCAAATATATTTTATATTAACATATAAAATTACTATTTATTGCATAATTTAAGAGGAGCCTTCTGCATTAAATTTAAAATAGCATTTTGTCAAATCTTGTACGTTTATTTTAGGCCCTTTTGTTACTAGCTGAAAATTGGCAGCCATTCCATAAAGGAGAGTGCCAATATATAATGCAACAGTTCATTGAGCATTCCCAGGATTATCAACATTATCCTCATTTTTGAATAAGAAATGTTTGTAATTTATTATTCTATGAAAAAGGAACCCTTTCGTCATCCTAAACATACAGAGGAACACTGGGCATTTCAATCTCATATTCAAAACGCTGGGCCCCATCAATCTACGACTATTTTTCTAACAGTAAAAAAAAGAGTTAAGTGACATCAATCTTCAATGCCTCCCTCAGCACATATTCCTGCAGTCTGGAATGGGTCAGTTGGAAACATTCCCTATGGACATCTCACGGTGACCAACAAGTTTCAGCTCGAGAAGCTTGGTGCAACCAACGAAAAGACTAGGCTCCTTCTGCTGCTGGACATTAAGGGGTTGAGCCTGATGGGGCCACCCCTCAAACAGAGAGAAGGACCAATGTCCACATGAGAGGCAATGGCGACACATATAAAGAAAAGAAGAGGTGCGAACTCGGTATAACATTAAAAATATTGAATGTACAGACGCAAAGAATGTATTGTGAGATTTGCACAGATTCTGTTTAGTATATATATTTTCTTACAAATAAAGTTTATTTCTGAAATTAAAACATTTAGTTACAGCGATAAACATTGAGGCTATAGCTTTAATTCCTCTTAGTCCAGAGGTTAGCCTTCCAGTGCCTTTGGGAAGATAACCAGATTCTGAAATCAACATTAAACTCCAGCCACTCAGCTATCGCTTTGTCAGCAATTACGTACACATTCCTTTAAGTTGAAAATCCAGCAAACCAAACGCCATCCTGTGGAAGTACAATGTTTCCTGTAAGTAACTCAGAGAACAGCAGTCGATAGTTGCCAAAAAAAAATGTGTGGGTCACAACACCACTCCCCCTTCAGGTTAAGGCGAAAAACAAAACCACAGAATTAGCACGAGTAAGAAACAATTAATTGGTGGTCCGAGAATACTAACAGACATTTTCCCAGTATTAACTATATACATCTGAAAAATGTCAGTGAGCCAAGAAATATGTGTACAAATAGACCACACAACACTGGCATTATTTGAGCAACTGTCAGTTAGCATAAGCAAAACGCCAAGAAATTTATGGCTTATTCCCTACTTTGGTTTAAAAACAAATTGCGTATTGGATTTCAGATGGGGCTGGGAAAGATCAGTAATGAAACGTGGAGAGGGTTACAGAAGAAAAGATTAGAGCAATGAACAAAAAGATAAATAAGAGAAAGTGGTGGGGTAAACAAAAAACGAAGCTACGTACAAACAAACAAAGGCCTGGAAACTAAGTCTGGAAAGCGTCTGCGTGCAAACACTTCACACACTCCGAAGAAATTTCCCCGTTAATTAAGTTAGCCAATCACTTCTGAATGAAACGAAAGGAGCCTTGTGCAAAGCGTTCAGCAATTATACTCTGACATTCAAACTGCATAAATTCAATACCAAAGGGAGTTTTAAAAAAAAAGCAAACAAAAATGTAAAGAAATAAAAGCATTTTATAAACCAGTTCCTTTGCCATATACATTGTAAAAAATGACACTACTCGGACATCGAAACTTTTATTAGGCTACAGTTTGCCAAGGAAGCGGTTCTGCTGAGATGTGGGGAAACTACATAATGACACTACAGTGCGTAACAAGGCAGATTAAAAATGAGATTGGATTTCCTCTGATTGATTAGGCAAAATGGAGGATGCAAGGGAACTGCATAGGCAGCAGTGCTGGTACAACATACATATTTTTAATTGTGCAATAGATGCTGGCAGGTCAGAACCATCCTTTTCCCCCCATATCAAACCCAGCTAAAGTTGGGGTACAGGCATTGGCTCCAATTCCAGATCGTTTTATTTTAAAAAGTTCTTCAATTTAAGGACTGACCAGATCTGACTTGCAACAAAAAGGGTCTTATTTGGTCATGCACACTTTGTGGATTCTACACCTTGTTATTTGGGAGACAGTGGACAGTCAATTAGATTCACAATTACAGAACAATCTTTTTTAATATGCTCATAACTTCTATGGTGCAAAAAAAAGATCTATTAGTCCATCCAGTCTGTTACAAATATATACATTGATGGAAATATCCAGCAGGTAAGGCTGCACCAATGTTTCAAGTTGATGACCCCTCATCTGGACTGGGTCTCCGACCTGAAACACTGACTCTGTTTCTCTTTCCATGGGTACCACCAGACCAGACCAGCTGGTTATTTCCAGCAGTTACTGTTGTTGTTTTAAGATTGGCAGCATCTGCAGGTTTATGATTTCCACATCGTTCATTCCTCCTAGTAGAACAATCTATTCCCAATTCTAGTCCCATTCCCAATAGTCCTGCATTCCCAATGTCCTGCAAACTATTCTCCCTCAAGTGCTGATCCAGCTCCTTTTTGTGGGCTCACAATGACCGACCACCTTTACAGCGAGGGATTTTCAGACTTGAATTATTTATTAGTAAAATAGTTTTTTGCATGCATCTTAAACCAAACCTTTCAATCTAAACCACCGTCTCTCCACACCTTTAAGTATCTGCTAATTTGTTAAGAGTTTGTTAGAGTGCATGGGTGCAGCACGGAAACAGATCCCGCTTGTCCACACTGCCCATCATTCACCCATTTACAGTACAGTGGTTCTATGTTATCTCACTTTTGCATCCACTCCCCACACTCTCAGGGCAATTAACAAAGGCCAATTAATCTACAAACCAGCACATCATTGAGATGTGGGGGGAAACCACAGCATGTGGAGGAAATCCACGCACACAGGGAGAATGTGCATACTCCACCCAGACAGCATCGAACCCAGGTCTCTGGCATTTTGAGGTACTGGATCTTTCAGCCGTGCCACTGTGCTAGTCCCTAATGGAAGCATATTGTCATTATATACTCTCTATTGGTCATGATTTTGAATACTTCCTAAAATTTCCTCTCAAACCTCTTTGCTCCCAGGAGAATCAATGAAAATCATCTCTAGTGTAATGACAATGCTACAATCTACCATCCCAACATCCATTCTATTACAAGACCCTTGAATCACTATTGTTTACTTTGCCTGTTAGAACACAATTAGGTTTCCATTGATTGCTTCGTTTCTTTAGGTTGCACGCACAGCTAGAGATAATGGCTTGCCTGTGTTCCCAACTACCCCCACATCTCAACTCCGATCCAATCTTGAGCCTAATGCTGTTCCCCTAGACACCCCACCCCACACCAAACCCTTTATCTCCCCCACAGCCCTCACCACATCTGAGTAATTGTACTTATTTTTGAGCAAACATGATAAAGGCAGTTCTCCACAGCACTTTGTGCCTCTGCTACAGAAAGTCCGCACACAAAGCATATATTAGTCCACCGTAAGTAAATATTCCACGTCCCTTTTCAGGCACTGAAGTATTATTACACTTTGTGCATGTCTAAAGGCAGAAATGTGAGAAATATGCCAATTTAATTGGGAGTGGCAGCTAATGTACGCCGGAGAAAGAAGGGAGTGGGGTCAAATGGGAAGGCCTTGAGAAATGGTTGATTAGATTAGGGCCCCAAGATTATGTGCCCAATATCACAGGGGCCAGGAAGATGATCACTGGGGAGTTTAGGATTACATGTTGGGTGACAGTGTGGTGGGGATTATCAGTAATTATGAAAAGTCAAAAAGAAGCATAAACCTGAGGGGAAACAGAGGCTTTGGACTTCCTAGTAGCAGCTCTGGCAGGGCATGACCCTTTATGTAACACCAAAGCGGGCCTGAACTTCAGTGTTGATTCAAGTGACATCACAATGAGCACTAAACGTGACTTAACCTTGGAGCACTTGGCCAGAGGCTTCTGTACTGACGCACATGCTACCCCAGGGGGACCCAGACAGTCAATCTGGATTTACGCAGCTCACGTTCCTTGCCAATGCATTCCCAATGTTTTCAGTCAAGACCTGCGACCCTGCTTATGCAAGTAAAAAACCTGCTGGACCATGTGTCCATCCCCTTCCAGACTATTACCAAACAAATCATTTGCAAATGGAAGAAATTATTTTTTCCCAAGACAGAAAGAACAAGCGGCCTTTTGTTCAGAGGAAGATAACATCTGTGAGTGTGCCAACAATGTATTTCCAACCACCCCCCTCCGTCTTCATGGCAGAACCGTACATAGAAGGCAGTTCACTCATAAACTTTTGTTACTCAAAATACTTAGATCAGAAATTCATAAATAAAACTCCAAAATCAATATAGTTACATCAGTATTCTTGATTCCTACACTGCCAAGCTCTCATTTTTGATTCTTCTCTACTCCCGTTAATGAATAAACAATCACCAAAGAAAATAGCATGGAAATTACTCCTTGCATTCACTTACACAGCCTAGTGCATTTATTTGAATGACATTCCCTTAAATGCCATTAAAACAATCATTAACCTGTTTATTTTAAATGTGTTTGCTCCCCTGCTAAATCGTACAAGAATATCATACAGAAACATTAAGCGTTCATAACATTCATAAGCTAATGTTGCAAACAGTAATTTCTTGATGGATATTAAACAGAACAAATTCTTAAAGAGTCAGGTAGTTCAAAATTTCAGCACACTATGAAGCATGGGTTCCTTATTATAGATGCAGTGTTGAATGTGTCAGAAATAAGTAAATAGGTGTATTTTGGCAGATGATGACAATTACAACGGTAGAATATAAACTGTGATCGGGGCAAAGCTTGCCGACAACAAACAGTACGCATCAGGTTTAAGTGTGGTGCTATCGAAAAATACAATCTTTTGAGAAAAATATAAAATCTATAAGAGTGTGACAGCACAATTTAAAGCATTTTACATTAAATGTTGTGGCATGAAGCATTCATACATTTCCAATGTTTACCATTCTGATCAAGGCTGCAAAGTACATCATCAGACATTTCTCGTTGAAAAATGGGACTCAAAATGTTTTGAATGGATTTAGCACAACAATCTATTCGATAGTGGGGAGGCCTTGTTCCGAAAGCAATACTCAGAAGTGACACTGAGGCCACCCACCCACAATCAGATTATTTCATTTTATTCCTGTTGAGAATTCCACTTAGTAATACTTTTTTTTTTTAAGTGCCACTATGTTAATATAAAGGACACAAATACTTTTAAATGAACATTGTTGGCATCTCGGACACAGTATCTTAAAATTGCAATCTCTTTCCCTATCCTAGTGATTATACTATTTCTGATAATTATAACGGGATCAGACAACAACATGACAGGCATGTCAAAGAGTCCCTGCTACAACACTCCACCCAAAGTGTCCCCCATTGTGGGTGCAAGCACTGTTCTATTTGGGAACAATCATGATGATAAGATTTCATTTCTTCAATAATCCAGCATTGTTCACCATCATACTTTTAACCTCAATATACAAATGCAAACACTAGCTCAGTACCTTATGATTTAGACAAGCACCAGATTCAATCCTAAAAGCATATGAAGCTTAGAGATCATTTTATCCTCCATTCATTCATTGTATGCACAAATTTAAGGATTATTTACTCCCAGAACCATGCAGAATGCACAAGCTCCCAATCTTCACCACGTTAGATTTACTTTCCTCATCCTTGTCTTTCATAGCCTGAAGCAGACAGTTTGGCCCTCAAGTTTTTCCAGGTGGATTGTCTCCTTTCATCAATCTCATTTCAAGTGATCTCATTTTAAATCAATAGGACCATTCCACTCTTTCTACCATTTTCCTATGGATCTTATAATCTAGTACATTTCCTTACAAAGTAAAGTATGCCTTTCTTCTGAACCGTTGCATTTTCTACAATTGCTAACCTTTCCCATTTCTATTTGGAAAGCTTTTCACTCAAAAATGGTACCCTTCCAACATGTCAGCAGATCTATATCGGTGAGACCAAGCGGAGGTTGGGCGATCGTTTCGCCGAACACCTCCGCTCGGTCCGCAATAACCTAGCTGACCTCCCGGTGGCTCAGCACTTCAACTCCCCCTCCCACTCCGTCTCCGACCTCTCTGTCCTGGGTCTCCTCCATGGCCACAGCGAGCAGCACCGGAAATTGGAGGAACAGCACCTCATATTCCGTTTGGGGAGTCTGCACCCCGGGGGCATGAACATCGACTTCTCCCAATTCTGTTAGTCCTTGCTGTCTCCTCCCCTTCCTCAGCTCCCCTGCTGTCTCCTCCCACCCTCCAGCCTTCCGGCTACTCCTCCTTTTCCCTTTCTTGTCCCCACCCACCCCCACCCCTGATCAGTCTGAAGAAGGGTTTCGGCCCGAAACGTTGCCTATTTCCTTCGCTCCATAGATGCTGCTGCACCCGCTGAGTTTCTCCAGCTTTTCTGTGTACCCTTCCAACATTCTTTGTTCATGTTGGTTAGGATCATTTTGAGAAGATTTTTTGAGTCTCCCTCTCTTGAGTTCTAGTTATTCCTTACATTATTAATCACTGCAATCCTGTTCTGATCTAGGACTTCTATCAAATTTGACTTAGGCCCGGTGTTAATAGTCTAAATATGCCTTTCTCTCCTTCATGAATCCAGTATGTTTCCAATTCACACTCCAGTTTGATGATTCTGTATAAAAGCCATCACTGCAGATGTCATTGCTCATGTCTTGCTGGTCAAAAACTCCCACATACTGCATTCCCAAGACTTGATTTGCTTTTCGAAAGCTTTTGTGTTTTTAATGCATAAATTAAATGTATTTGTAAAATGTCTTTAAGAATTGGTTAATTGTTTATCCAATGCCTACATACAGAGTCTAATTAAATAAATAAAACTAGCTACCAACACGAAGCAACATTCGACCAACCACTTTCAATATTCACTAAAATTACTGACCAGTAAATGAAATATGTATCTGTAATGGGTTCAAACACTGGGCTGATCGACAAAACATTTTTACCTACATTTGACGGATTCCCGCTTTTCCTTCTCTGCTCTCATTAATTCCCCGCTGCTGATTCTCCCTCTGTTAACCAAAGCCCACCCATACAGTTTTCCCTTAGGCTTGCTTCTCTCTGCCTTCACATGTCTACTCCTACTCATTTTCTTTCTCCCCCGGCATCCTGCAACCCATTACATACACGGAGTCGTTTTCAATATTAAATGGAACAATACAATGCAAGCTCAGTTACTGTTGGGGCAATGTTACCTTAGCTGGTGAGAATACAAAACTTGCCACATTGCTACCCTGTACCCAGTGCCTGAATACATTGGTGTGTGAAAGCTAGCTCTACTGTTATTTCACTTCACAGTCCACTGAATAGCCCACTGACATTCATTGTACAGGCTTGCACATAAAGAATGGCCACTTATCTGAGATAATGAAGGGTTGCTGGCATCAGTGGAAGTGAATCCCAGCAAATGCATTAGGGAATGTGAAAAGAAATCATAAATGCACAACAGATACAGGACACTCACAATTAAACCATCATGCATAAGCCTATGTCATCAATTAATCACAGTGTTCTTTTTGTGCAAAAAAAAAATCCACTTTTTATTACTAGCACTATATAGAGTTACTGCCATTTCTCTGCCATTATAAATATTGTTACATGGAACTCTTCAGACAGTCTATCCATTTCATAAAGTGCACTGGTGACGTGCTGGCTAAATCAGTCCACGAGGCTTGAACTTCAAGGTCAGTATCTGCATTTTGCTACACAACAAGTAGTTGAAAGGTGCTGCACAATAAATAAAATTAATTACTTACACAAGTGTGAATAGATTACTGGACAGCGAACTTGTACATTACTACTTTCTTTCAAATGCAACCCATAAACCGATATATAACATTAAAATATCCATTTAATGCTCCTTTATACGGTGAAAATGGCTACTGGTCCTTTTTGAAGATAAAGACCTGAATGGGGACATCACTGGAAAATAAACAAAATATCAGAAGGATAGATGCCAGAGAGGGAATTTAAGCATCACCCCAACGTAGAAACATCAGCAGCCTCAAATATCATCCGCCTTATAGAAATTAATGCTAAGAGGAAGCGGTATGCAGGTGAGAGGAGAATATTTGGCAATTTTAATATAGAAGAGGAAAATATACTTGCACACTTTAACAACTGTTCCACATACTTATCGCTGCAACGAGAAAGAGTAACGGCACATTAAAAATAAATACCGACATTCAAATATTCCTATCTACTATACACCAACTTCAAAGTTGCATTAAAACTAGACGAATAACAAGGGAATAACGGATAATGACTTTGTGTACAGATGGTTCAGGTCCTGCATTTAAACAGTAGTCAAAATCTTTCATAGAAATGTGTTAATCATTCCTATGAAAGTGTATGCATATCAAAAGTTCAAGGCCTTAATGTCAATATGACCCAAGTCAATATATCTGAGTGGTTCTGTTTAGCAGTGGTTGCCTAAAGCGGATTCATTCAACACAACGGCAACTCTTGTTGTATGAGTGATATTACTTCATGTCACAAACATGAACACGACAGAGCTTCTGATTATGTGCAGGAAAGAACTGCAGATGCTGGTTTAAATTGAAGGTAGACACAAAATGCTGGAGCAACTCAGCGGGACAGGCAGAGTCTGAAGAAGGGTCTCGACCCAAAACATCACCCATTCCTTCTCTGTCAGAGCTTCTGATTATATGGTCACTGCGCACACCCCATGGCTTCACCTGCAGCGTTTTAGTATAAATAAGTTATTTGAGATAAGTGATAGTCTGCACATTAAATATTCTGCTGATCAACTGGATCCTCTGAATGTGAGAAGAACAATCTCAGATTATAGCCATGAAGAAACTATAGAGGGGTGCTGTATGACATAAAGACAGAGGCAGTATGTTGAATTTCACCGCAAGACCGTCAAGTTCTAAATCTCATCATAGTATGCCCATTAACATACAGTTAGAGGTGGCACAGACACAGCTGATAAAGTTGATCTCACAATTCCAGAAGACCAGACTTTCCCTCCCTCTCTGTCTCTCCCCCAACCTATTCGTCCTATCTGTTTCCTGCTTAGTTTCACTGTTTGTATCCACTCGTTATCACCTTGTCGACAGCCAACAATGGACCATGGTGGGCTCCACCTTTCCTTGATCACTGTAGCTGGCTTTGATATGGTCTTTTTATACCTTTTCATACCTCTGATTTCCCTCTCTCCTTTCTCCAGAGATGTTCTTTTCGACAGGTGCATGGGTAGGACAGGTAGGACAGGGATAGGGTGCAAATGCAGGCAGGTGGGACTAGTGTAGATGGGACACCTTGGTCGCGTGGGCGAGTTGGGCTGAAGGGCCTGTTTCCGTACTGTAAGACTCTGACTCTATGCTGCCTGACCCGCTGAATCACTACAGCATTTTGTGTTTATCTTTGGTGTAAACCAGCACCAGAAGATCCTTCCTACACATTCAATCCTGTCCTATGTGGCTGCCTGCGTTGAGTTTGCACATTCACTCTGTGACCCCATGGGTTTCCTTTAGGTGCTCTGGATTCCACTGATGTGTAAAAAAAATTAGTAGATTAATGGACAATTGTACATTGCCCCTTGCATAGATGAATGGTAGAATCTGGGGAAAATTTCTGGGAATGGGAGGAGACTAAAATGGATCAATTTTAAAACTGGTGCTTTGTGGATGGCATGGACTTGATGGCCAAAGGGTCTGCTTCAGTTCGGATTCACTCTATGATTTGCTTTGATTAATATACAATCATCAAGGTCACTTTTAAACACAAGATTTCCAACATTAGTTGTGAATTATAGAAATTTATAGCACAGGCCCCAGTTCTAACCAACGGAGATCTCTAGCCATCTATAGCAGATCTATAGCAGAGAAACAGCCGCTCGGCCTAACTTGTCCATGCCGACCAAGTGGCTTAACCAAGCTAATCCTACCAGCTTGTACCTGGGCCATATCATTCCATCATTTGTTATCCATTTGCCATAATTGTATTCACCTCGACCATTTCCTCTGGCAGCTGATGTCATACTTACCCCACCCTCTGTGTGAAATAGTTGCCCCCCAGGGCTCTGTTAAATCTTTCTCCTCTCACCTTATAATTTGTTGGGGTGATGCCACAAATCTAATTGGACAAGTTTAAATATGAACTGGTGGGAAATATAGATGTGCATTTTGGAGGTGCCAACACTCTGAATAACTTTAGGCGGGAAGGAGAAGTGGAGACAGCGAAGGGTCCCGACTTATTGTGGGATCCTCAAAACTTCCTCCACCATGTAAAACTAACCAATCTGATACACAGGTGGTCACAGTCATGGAAGAAGTGTCCAGTTCTTGCCATATTAACGTTCATTAGTCTGCAAATCCTTTCATTACTCCAACCTATTCTCTAATGGAAGACTGCAAAGACATAAATACCAAATCAGACACAATTCTCTATTTTGGATATCCACTCGAAACAGAATCAAGTATAAGACTGAGCTGAATTGATTTGAGTAACCATTCACATTCTGCTCCCATTCATGGCTCCGTTTGCCCGAGACGCCCATGAGTTCATCAAAATGCCACTTTTCTCCCCACCATTGACTCCATCTATACTTGGAGGCCGCCGACATAATCAAAGGCTTGTCCCACCCCAGTCATTTCTTCTTCTCCCAGCTCCTGTTGGGCAGAAGATACAGAAGCTTAAATACGCACACCACCAGACTCAGGAACGGCTTCTTCCCCTCTGTTGTCAGGATTCTGAATGGCCCTTCCATAAACCAGGATTCTGTCCAATGCTCCTCCACCCCATTGAGGACATGATACTTGGTCTACGGAGCTGGTGCCCTACAATGTGGAGAACTATATTTTGTACTCTTTACCTTTGCTCTATCTGTTGTTGTTGGGTTTGGTTTGATTGTCTCTAAGTATAGTATTATCTGATTTGAAAGGTTAGAAGGTAAAACAAAGCATTTCACTGTACCTTGGTACACGTGACCTAAACCCAAAGGCAAGACAATAGTCAATAGGTGCAGGAGT
Organism: Leucoraja erinaceus; assembly: GCF_028641065.1. NCBI lineage: Eukaryota > Metazoa > Chordata > Chondrichthyes > Rajiformes > Rajidae > Leucoraja > Leucoraja erinaceus. The sequence continues at coordinate 15,613,264 of NC_073391.1, read as the reverse complement.
AGGCCATTCGGCCCTTCGAGCCAGCACCGCCATTCACTGTGATCGTGACTGATCATCCACAATCAGTACCCTGTTCCTGCCTTCTCCCCAGATCCCCTGACTCAGCTATCTTTAAGAGCTCTATCTAACTCTCTCTTGAAAGCATCCTGAGAATTGGCCTCCACTTCCTTCTGAGGCAGAGAATTTCACAGATTCACAACTCTCTGTGTGAAAAGGTTTTTCCTCATCTTCGTTCTAAATGGCTTACCCCTTATTCTTAAACTGTGGCCCCTGGTTCTGGACTCCCCCAACATCTGGAATATGTTTCCTGCCTCTAGCGTGTCCAAACTCTTAATAATCTTATATGTTTCAGTAACAGTCCCTCTCATCCTTCTAAATTCTAGATTACACATGCCCAACCGCTCCATTCTCTCAACATATGACAATCCCGCCATCCCAGGAATTGAGTACTGGCAGAGCGGGAGATTGGAACATTTTATATTCAGCACCTCAGCTTTACCTCAGAGAACACTGGCTATCAATGGCACATCCCTTCATTTCAATGGAGTCACTGACCCCATGGGAGAGGTTGAGCGATTTTATTTTTTTTAATTGATTAAGACTATGGCTGATCTGTTTGTGAGCTCTACATTTGCCTCACAGCATCAGAGGTCCTAACCTCAGGTACTGGCTGTGTGGAGTTTACATGTTCTCTCCGTGACCACGTGGGTTTCCTCCAGGTGCTCTTACATCCTCTCACATAACCAAAGATGTGTGGGTTTGTAGATTAATTGCCCCCACAAATTGCTCTACAAATTGCCCCTTCTTTACGGGTGTGCGTGAGTAAGTGGGGTAGCATCGAACTAGTGTGAATGGGTGAGTGTGGACTAGGTGGGCCGAAGGACCTGTTCCCATGCTGTGTCCTTTAATCAAATTGTTTCTATTTATCCCCAGTTCATCCGCGTATATATTAAGAATCTAATTCTGTTTAGAAATACTCAAATACTGTGTTCTGAGGAAGAAAGTTCTGTAGAATCATTACCTATTCACAACCTCTTATTAGTGTTTGTGAAGAAAATATTAATCACTTATAGGCCTGCGCACCAGCAGTAAACCCTCACGGCAGTTCCAGTGGAAACTCTGTTTGTTTTTCAACAGGTCTTGAAGATGTAAAAGAACAAAGTTTGGGGAACCCGGTAGGTGGAAGTAAAGTCACACTAAAATACAGCAATAATTTCTGAAAATGTGCAAAAATAACAAACAAGAGTTAGGCTAAACTACAATTCATCAGTTATTTATAACTGTGCAACATAATACTACATTTAAGAAAAAAAATTTCCATTGATAAATAATGTAGTTACCTATCTTGGATAACGAACCAGTTGACTCAGGATGAAGGAGAGTCTAAAGGTGAACTGTTCTGGCTTATCACTACAAGGTAGAAAACTCCCTGTTTCCCATTTAGTTGCACGGTATTGATTTTAAAACTGCAGATAGCTTTGTCGCTTCTCCCAGATTAACATTTGCCTGACGGCTAAGCAATAATCCTCTCTTTGCATATGATCCTGTGTTACAAAATAACACTGGGATTACGGGCTTTGTACAATGAATGTAGACTTGCTGGGCCAATTTGAGAACTTCCTTACCTATCTGGTCTTATGCAGCCTTCTCTTATTCCACATCCGTTCAAATAATGTCCACCGATGGCCTCGTTTAACCACACAATCCTCACTGTTGCCACCCACGCCAGTGCTGGGGTTAGCACATGTGCAGTCTAATCTCCACAAGTAGGAAATTCATCTGTCACCTTGGCAGCCAGTCACACCAGAAACACCCGGCTGTTTGGATTTACTGAGCAGATGTGCAAAACATTACAATTTATATAACTCTAGCTTTAAATAAAAGGCATGCTCAGCGCTCTCCTATACCGAAGATATTTATTACTCAGATCACTGTTCTAATCAGCAGTTGGCTGGTGATATCAAATCAGAATATTTGACGCATTTCTCCCCTATTAAATATCAAGCTTCTTAAGTTTCATTGTCCCAGTTATGCTGCAGCAATTATGACTTTAGTTGGGGATCATGCTTGGCATGCTGTTTCATTCAGTACAGTGACTGCTGTGTTTCAAAACGGCACAAAATTGCCACTATTTCCACTTCCAGCCAAGCAGGGAGCTACATCTTCACTTGTCACTCACATTGCATAGTACATATAGATGCCAGAGGTCCTAGACAGGGGCAGCAGATTGCTCTCCAATTTCCAATGAAAACTTTAATGACCAGAAAGATATACTGAGCTCTTTTTCAGCCATTAAAATGTAAATGTGTCACACTTGACCAGTAAAGCTTGGTCTTACTTTACAGAACAGGCTTTTAGGCTTCCTGCTAGATCAAAGGGCAAATGTGGCCCAGTGTGGCATTGTGTGGAGGGGTGGTCGTATTACCGGCCTGGTAAACCAGAGGTTTGGACTGACCATCCAGAAACCAGAGATCAAATCCCAATTGTGGAATTTAAAACAGTTAACAACTAGAATGTGAAAAAGCACAATTGCAATTTATTATTATCTGAAGAAGAGTCTCGACCTGACACGTCACCTACTCCTTTTCTACAGAGATGCTGCTTGACCAGTTGAATTACTCCAAGCTTACATGCATCTCTATACCCATTTATGTGGTGGATACCTAAATACTCTTAGAAATAGCCAAGCAAGCCCATTAAGTTTAATTTAGGATGAGCAATAGTTTATTTTAGTTTAGTTTAGAGATACAGTGCAGAAACAGGCCCTTCGGCCCACCGAGTCCACACTGACCAGCGATCCCCGCACATTGACACTACCCTACACACATTAGGGACATTTAAAAAAAAAATTTACACCAAGCCAATTAACCTACAAATCTTTTTTTAAATTTTTTTTTTTAATTTTATTTTTATAAGAAGTACGGTAAATTACAATCCTACACAACACATATATCTTAATACATTTTTTGTACCGCTTCATTTTTTTTGAGCTTTAAGAAAAAGGTAGAAGTAAGGAAAGTAAAGAAAGTGCAAGAGAGTCGTGAAGTGCAAGAGTGTTGGGAAAAGAAAGCCCCTTAGAAAAGGTTAGAGAACAGTGAGAAAATGTAGAAAAACTCTGTGCAATCGCTCATTATAACATTAAACCCGCAGAAAAGGGACTACCAACCCAGGACTCTTTTTGTTGTTTTACCTCCCGTTACCAGGTCCTGATACCACTTATTTATATATTTGTTTTTTTTAAATTACTATTGCCTACAAATCTGTACGCCTTTGAAGTGTAGGAGGAAACTGAAGAAAAGAAAACTCACACATGTAACAGGGAGAATGTACAAATTCTGTGCAGTCAGCACCCGTAATCAGGATTGAACCCAGGACTCTGGTGCTGTAAGACAGTAGCTCTACCACTACGCCACTGTGCCTCCAGTTAAGGCCAGGTGCTAAAAAATAGATAACTAAATGAAAAGATATATATAACCACAGACTGTGTAGAATTAGCTGACAGAAGCTAGTGAAGGTGCATACATGAAATCTCAATAGTAGGCACAGGAGATCGAATAACAAGAAGCAGGAGTGCCTCTTGCTTCTGATTAGTATCCAGCTACAAAATATCCTGTTGCACACACTGAATGAAAGCAGAATCAGGCCCAGCTATGGTGTCACGCGACGTTCAAATAACATTTGATATTTATTTACCACACACAAGGCCATTTCTGTCTATCAAATCTACGCTGGCTCCCAGGGGATCCCATTCCCCATCAATTTTCCTTGTATCCCATTCTCCCAACATTTCTGTCATTTCCCCAGATTCTAGAAGTTACCTACACACATTGAGTAATTGACAGAGGCCAAGATGCCAAAACTCATTGCCTTGGTAGACTCTCAGAAGGTACTGAAATATTTAGTGATGTGCTTCGTGGTGCAATCCAGCAAATTCCAAGTTCATTTCTAATCTTTTCCCTTCTCAAACATCAATACCGCTTATAGTTCTATTCTGTCCTATTACTAAGATTGCAGAGCATCTTTGTTTGGTTTAACTTTACATCTAGGCAAGCATACAAAATTGATTGCATTTTTATAACAACGTTTATATTTTTGAATGATCCCTTTCTCTCCTGACACAGCCTTTTAAAAACATTTCCAGTGAACAAATTCATTTTCAAATACCTGTACTCAACAATAAATCTGCTTTTCCCATTCCTGCTGGGATATTAAAACATTTACAGTATTTCAATGTGATTTACACAACTGTTTGGATTGAGGAGAATGCAAAATAAGATATATAAGTACTCGCTCAATTTTTGCACTATTTTTAGTTTTCCCTAAATAAAAAGTGCAATTTAAACTTGCAGTTTTCAGCATATTTTTTTATCAGCTGTCTCCAGCAGTACAAAATATGAAGCTGTCAAAGTGGGTCTATTTCCTGATGCTCAACTTTTAACCACATATATAGTTTCTGCCCATGTTAGATGTACCATTGATATCTATATTACTAAAAGTCTGATCTTGACGCTTTTGGCCCACTGTGCTGCGATTTCTGAGTGAACGCCGCCACCTACGGCCGATATTTTTGGCCACCTCGCTCAGAGCCCCCCTCCGCCTTTCGGGACCGGAGGATTTTTCCCATCGATGAAAAATCAGAGAGATATTAATGTTTTTTTTTAATTCCCCATTCTCTCTGCTGCTCCCGCTGGCGGCAGGGGGGAGGGACTATAAAACCCGGAAGTGTAGTCCCTCACTCAGTCTCTGCCAGACCCAGGAAGCGAGAGGGTTACGGCTCTCTGAGCTGCGAATAACACTGAACGCACGTCTACTCCACGGTGAGTCCCCCGAAAGTGGCGGCTGTTTTTAAAAAGTTTGTTTTGACAAAATTAATTTTGGTTGTCGGGTGGCTGCAGCCAAATTGTTTGCCTCGCCTTTAAAAAAAGTTTGTGTTCACAAAATGAACTTTGGTTGTCGGGTGGCTGCAGCCAAATTGTTTGCCTTGGCTTGGCTTTTTAAATCGTTGCAACAGCTGCCAGCCCAAGAATCCATTCGGCCCACAATGTCTATACTAGCCCTCTGGAAACCAGTACCTTCGGCCCACAACACCCATAATAGCTCAACAGAAAGCGCCCCCCCTCCTTACTGGCGAGCAATATTGGAATTGGTGAGAGGTGGAATATTGCGTTGGTGACCAGCCCTCCTGTGTGATGCTGGGACCCAACGGGTCTCACTTAGTCTAGTATGTTATAAATAGCTAAAGTCCAACCACTGTACAGGCAGACAATCTGTTTTCCTCCACTACCCTTCATCCAATGCTCAATACATGGCCATTTCCACACATTCTGATTTTGAGTCATAATCTCGAGCAGTTTAAGTTTTTTGAAAATCCAAAAGCGCATCTCTTGCCCCCTCTTTATATACAACTCTAACAATGTCATAAAAATATCAAAAGTGTCAAGATTTAAAAATATCAAAATTTATCAAAAGTGTAATAACACAAGGATGGCATGGTGGTGCAACGGTAGAGTTGCTGCCTTACAGTGCTTGCAGCTCTAGAGACCTGGGTTCGATCCAGACTATAGGTGCTGTGCGTATGGAGTTTGTACGTTCTCCCCATGACCGCATGAGTTTTCTCCGAGATCTTCGGTATACATAAAGGTTTGTTGGTTAATTGGCTTGGTATAAAGCGTAAATTGTCCATAGTGTGTGTAGGATAGTGTTAATATGCGGGGATCGCTGGTTGGTGCAGACTCAGTGGGCAGAAGGGCCTGTTTCCGCGCTGTATCTCTAAACTAAACTAAGTTAACACAGTTCACTCACAATATAATTTTTCAAGAGTCCCTTTAACCCGAATATAATATATTTTTTCCACTAGAAAGAGTGATTTCCATTTTTATAGTGGTTTCATGGTCAAAAACACCTTGCCAGCAATTAAAACTACCTAGTGATGTGACTTTTCAACTGTAATGTAGGAAACACGGCAGCTAATTTGCACTCAGCAAGCTACCACAATCAACAACTTGACAACGAGCAGATAATTTGTTTTGAGTGATGTTGATTGAGGGATACAAATTACCCGTGACTCTTAATATTCTTTCACTTCCTTAAAAAGGTTTCTGTGGCATCTCTGCCAAATATTTTCAACGCCAGAAGAATCAATCCCAGGTTACGTGTAGGAAGGAACTGCGGATGCTGGTTTAAACCGAAGATATACACAAAAAGCTGGAGCAACTCAGCGGGTCAGATAACATCTCTGGAGAAAAGGAACAGCTGATGTTTCAGGTCGAGACCCTTCTTCAGACAAGCAATCCCATGTTATTTTGTCTCCCTATATAACTGATGTCTCTCAACCCAGATCACATTACATGACATTTTTTCTACACTTTCTCCAATGCCTTCCTGAGATCAAGTCAAGTTTATTGTCATGAGCGCAAGTACAGTGAGGTACAGGAATCATGAAAATCTTGCTTGCAGCACAAGCATATAGATTCAGCCCAACAAAAATATTCATTATACATAACTTACACAAGTTCTGCAATACAGTAAAAAATAAAGACCGGAAAAAAAGAACCCATTAGTACCATACAAAATTGGAACAGAAAATAATGGAAAATTGTTCTGCAGAAATTACATTTACATATGCACCCTGATCACATTCCATACTGTGCCATTTAGTTTTTACTAACTTTCATCATCTTAAAACATGCATCACTCTGCATTACATTTTATTTGTCACTCATACAAATGAGACTTCAGATTTGGAGATCTTAGAATCAAATACCAGTTGCAGCAATGTTATCCGTTAATTTTAAAAGTACTACTCTACCAATGTGGGTTTACACTCCACCAGTTTCACCCAAGTAAAGGATTTTATTGAACATGCTTCATTTTATAAAACATGCTACATTTTATAAAACATTCTTCATACCTCAACGAGCTTCACAGATAGTTAAGTACTTTTGAAATGTCTGTTGTAATGAGAGGAATTTAGCATCCAGTTTCCACACATCAAGGCCCCACATGTAGTAACGTAATAATAGCCAGATGATCTACTTTTTGCTGAGTTATTTTGGTTTAGAGTTAAGTATATAGAGATAGAGCGGGAAAACAGGCCCTTCGGCCCACCAAGTCCATACCAACCACTGATCATCTGTACACTAGTTCTATGTCAGGGGCGGGGAACCTGCGGCCTTCTAGGTCATTAAGTGTGGCCTTTTGAATGAACCCAATTTTTGTAGAACAAATCTTTTTATTATTATTAATATCTTTTTGTTCATCTTTTATTATTTTTATTTTAATCTTAAAATGAACATATATAAAATACCAGAGTAAAAGAAGATTCAACAAAATAATCCTCCTCGATTGACGGCCACAATTAAAACATTAGTAAGTCATGAGGGCTATTTTAACAAAATAATGTACATTTTGAAGTATATCCAATTGGAGTTTCTTGGATGCAGCCTTTTTAGATTACAGCTAACTTAATGCAGCATTCCAACATGAAAAGGTTCCCCACCCCTGTTCTATGTTATCCCACTTTCGCATCCAACACATTCAGGGCAAATTACAGAAGCCAATTAAACTACTAACCTGCACGTTGGAGAACGTGGGAGGAAACCGGAGCACCCGGAGAAAACCGCCGCAGTTACAGGGAGAATGTACAAATTCCCACAGACAACACCCGCAGTCAGGATCTAACCTGGGTCTCTGGCGCTGTGAGGCAGCAAGTCTACCCCTGCGCCACAATGCCACCTTAATTGGTTGAGGGATAAACATTGGCCACTATAATACATAAGAAGATGTAGAAACAAGGAACTGCAAATGCTAGTTCACAAAATAAGATTGAAGGCACTGGAGTAATTAAGTGGGTCAGGCAGCATCCCCATTCTGAAGAAGGGTCCTGACCTGAAATGTCACTTATCCATGTTCTCTAAGGTTGCTGCCTGACCAGCTGAGTTACACCACCACTTTGTGTTTTATTTAAATCAGACAGAGTAACTTGCTCTTCTCAGAATAAAGCAATAGAATTGTTTACGCTCACCTGGATGATTAGATGAGACCTCAATTTAACATTTCACTAATTAGAAAGCATTTCCACAAGTGTTAGACACTTTTAGTACTAAAACACTCCTTCAGTAACATGCTGGAGAGTTGGCCTAGATCTTATACCCATGATTCTGGACAGGAATTGAGCAATTATCTTCTGACTCGAGGTGAAACGGAGTCATTGCTATTACACCATATTATACTATACTGTATAAATAGCCATGAAAGACTGAAACTTAGATGTCCAAATAATTATTGCATTAAAATATCATTTTATGGTAAATTGAAACTTGACAATGAATTTGCAGTTGATTGTTCTTCCTATTTTAATAGCAAGAGGTGGTAGTTTTTACAATTAGTTAAATTATTAAGTTAATCCGTGCTTTGAAATATTTGCAGTCACTGATAAACCAGTATATAAACTATATGCACTAAACATTATTTTCAGAATTGGACTTCATTCTAAACTTTGAGAACTGGGTTGGCATTAACCAAGTAGACAAGTGAAAATGTCTTTTCATTTTATTTATCAATTTAAGTTGATGTAGTGTTGTTGACTCTTGATCTGATTAAGCTGCCTTAGTCTAGATTTATCACATGGAGACTTTAGGCCAGCGGCATCAATTCACTGCAACATGCTCTAGTCCAAATTACAATTCCTAGGTCAAGAGGAAGCATCTTCAGAGATTTATAATGCCAATTCACCTGCAAATAACATTTTTCATTCAGCACAAATCAAAAAGTACAACATGTCACTTACTGTCGTGTACTTTGGTTGGAATATGATTTTTCAACCACTTTTATTCATGTTATGATTATCTAACCACAGACATTCAAAGTATGCTGCTCATCCTGGGAAGGGCATCAAATTCTCCATGAAAACACACAGTTACTGTAAAATATTGGACATTTACTGTACAATAGCCACACTACAGAATGAACCAAAATAACAATGTTTCTCAGAGGATGATGTTTTTTCATTGTATTTATTTTCCTGTGGTGAACAGGAGTTGGGAAACCAAAGGGTCATTAAAGAAGATGGGGAAAGAGGTCTGGGAAAGATTAAAATTTAAACACAGAGTTTGGGTCAAATTACATGGCAGGATTATTATAATAATAAAACTAAAGATGAAATACCACATGTCTACTGTAAACACATGTTTTCATGTATCTTCTTGATCCTTCAGTCCTCCAGTAGGATTTCAGTGAGATGTTTAGAGAATTCATTCATTTATTGTGTGAATGGAATAGACATCCACGGGATTTCCAAAACTCAAAGTACTTAATACATTTGCTAAGCTTGCAATCAATATCCGGGCATTAGCAATTGAAGTTTTAACATAATGTTCCTGCCAGCTACATGATACCATAGATTAATTAGTTCTGCTCAAGGGTCTTGACTGGATCTCTACAAATACTCTTTAGGCAGTCAATTTTGTCTGACAAAAGGTCTTGTCCTACAACGTTGCCTGTCTTCCAGAGATGATGCCTGACCTGCTGTAACTACAGAACGTTGTGCCTTTAGATTTGTGTTTGTGTTTTGCACCTCACGTCAAACACTGTGCAGTGTGCAATTATTGCCTTACCATTAACCCATTGACCAACAGCTTTAACGTCCGGCTCACCCACCTGCAGCCAGCTACAGAAGGCTGTGGAGGCCAAGTCAATGGATAATTTTAAGGCAGCGATAGATAGATTCTTGATTAGTACAGGTGTCAGGGGTTATGGGGAGAAGGCATGAGAATGGGGTTAAGAGGGAAAGATTGACCAGCCATGATTGAATGGTGAAGTACACGATAGGCCGAATGGCCTAATTCTGGTCCTAGAACTACCACACAACTGCACTCAGGATAATGCCTTTACTGCAACTTTAACAGGTTTTCATTTTCACAGCTTTACGGTTTCCTAATTATATCCTAGTTTCTGCTGTGGGTCTTCGTAACATAGCTAGACACCTACATGACTGAGAAGGGAAAGAGAATTATCCATGGGGATTCTAAAATTAAGGTCATGCAGCGATACAACTACCGACTAAAATCACAGTGCATGTTTGGACTTGTCAGCATGACTTCATGTACGTGTTAAAGTAAGCCTCGAAACCTTCACAGCTCATAGTGACATTTTCAAATCAATTAGTTCTTCCAGCTTTATAATCAAACTCTTGCTTTAAAATGACTGATAGATGGAAACAGACCCTTTTCAACATAAATCATTTGAACATTTTCAATTTTCAAAAGCATATTACAAAGCAATTAGGTATTCAAGAAATAAGAAAGGCCTTCCAGAAATTCAAAGCAAAGTCCTAATCAACAATGGTCTGTACTTGAAAGCAAATTCATCATAGAAAAAATATAAAAACAGTACCTCAGGAATCTAATTAAATAGAGGTTAGTAGAGCATCAGATAGGGGAGTATTGGAGTAGGACAATCAAAGTGGTAGATTTTAGCAAAGGTCATTTTAAGGGAGAAGAGGGAAATGAAGAGGTGTAAAAGAAGTAATGATACATTAAATTGGACATCTTATGGTCGAGTCCACTGAAGACAAGGGCTACAATGATGGTTCAAAGAGCACAAGCAGGCAGAAGGAACAAAGAAAGATAAATCTTATTAGGTTTTACTCAATAGGGAGCCTGGTGATTTCCTGTACAGAATAGGTAGCAAAGTGCCAAATACTACTTATTCTAGATACTTAAACAATCTTTTTGCCCCTTTCAACACTGACTGGCACAGGAATCACAGTCTCCATCTTGCTATTTAGCTATGGCTACAGAATGCAGGACATTTTAGGAACTTAGGTGTAGCCTTATGCCCATTGCCCTTACTCTCTCCTTCCCTTTCAGTATCTTGTGCTACTCAGCATCACTGCCATAACATCATCATAGGTGCTTCCATGCACCTGTTTGAGAGAAACAGACTGATGTAGAAACCACGGAATAAGCAGAAACAAAATCTTTCAGCATCTGCCATGCCATTTCTTGTTGAGTGCTGCAATTTGATTAAAAAAAGTACCTGCAAACATGTAATAATATAATAATCTTATTTATATAGCACATTTTCAGTCAACTTGCATTGACCCCAAAGTGCTTCACATAATTACATTACATCACACACAGGCAAAGGTGGGTGAAGTGTCTTGCCCCAAGGACACAACGACAGTATGCACTCCAAGCGGGATTCGAACCGGCTACCTTCCGGTCGCCAGCCGAACACTTAGCCCATTTTGCCATCTGTCGTCCATGTGGCAGAACCCAGAAGAAAACAACCAGCGATTAACCTGAAAGCGACTGATGAGTCTTTCTAAAGTGAGACTTGGATTCCTTCCTACGGCTCAACATGTTCATCTGCGCAAAGTTAAGAGAGGGCATTGCCTGGAGCTTTAGTCGCCAAAATGGCGACGCTAACAACAAAACTACACATGGTTTGAAGTTGCGATATTCTCTGTACCTGCTTGAATGGCCTGACCAATAAGGCATCTGAAGGAGGGTCTCAACACGAAATGTCACCCATTCCTTCTCTCCAGAGATGCTGCCTTTCCTGCTGAGTTACTCCAATATTTTGTGTCTATCTGGTTTAAACCAGCATCTGCAGTTCCTTCCTGCACAGCTACTGTGATCCATTCCACAAAGGACACGTGAATCTCAGGCAATGTTTGGAACTCTGAGTGTTAACCAATCACCCCAAAAGCCTATAGCCGTCAATGGAAATTTCTTGCTGACTGATTCCCCATGGGGCTGTTTGACTTTAGGGTGGAGAAGGTTGGAGAGAGGTAAAGCAATCAAGTTTTTACAGGGGACTAAACTAATGTGGGGCTGGAAGATTGCGTGGGGCTGGGCCAGGAAGGCTTTGAAAGAGTTGAAATTCACGGCGGGCAACATATTAAATGCCAAAAGTGGAGCGTAAATGAAATTACGAGCCAACATGGCGTATATGAGTGTAGGCAAAACTGCTGGAGAAACTCAGCGGGTGAAGCAGCATCTATGGAGCGAAGGAAATAGGCAACGTTTCGGGTCGAAACCCTTCTTCAGACTGATGTGAGGGTGGGGGAGGGACGAAGAAAAGAAGATGTGGAGCCAGTGGGCTGAGGGCAGGCACGTGCCGTGAGTAATTACTCAGGCTAGGCAGTCAGTCCGCTTTTAAAAATGTGTAGATTGTTTTCCTCTCCGTAAAAATAAAGAATAAAGATAAAGAAAGTAATAATTCAATTTGTCCAAGGTTTCCAAATCTCCTTCATTCTGAATTACTGCATGTGTGGGGGGTGGAGGGTGACAGCAGGTGGAGAGATGGTGGGAAAAACGGGAGCACACCGGGACAAGTTGAATCAGTTGTGATCTTATTGAATGACAATACTAGTTCAAGGGATCAATTGGGGGGAGAGTTCCTTTCACAGCGTGTGGGGGGAGTCTGTCCAGGGCTAAAGTTGCGGGGAGGGCTAGCCCCCCACTCACTCTGCAACAACCCAGACTGGGTGATCAAACCCGCTGACAATGGAGGTGCCGTGGTGGTCTGGCGCACTGATCTCTACAAGGCTGAGGCCACGCGCCAACTCTCAGACACCTCCTTCTACTTATCCTTGTACTTATCCTTGGACCATGACCCCACAGACGAGCATCAGGCCATTATCTCTAGCACCATCACTAACTTCATCAACTCTGGCTCCCTGCCCTCCCAAGCCTCCAAACTCATCGTTCCCCAGCCCCGCACGGCCCGATTTTACCTTCTCCCCAAAATCCACAAACCTGACTGTCCTGGCAGACCCATTGTCTCTGCCTGTACGTGTTCCACCGAACTTATTTCCAAATACCTCGACTCCATCCTATTCCCCCTGGTTAAATCCCTCCCTACCTATGTCCAAGACACACACACGCTCTTCGTCGACTCCAGGACTTCCGTTTTCTAGGCCCCCATTCCCTCATCTTCACCATGGATGTCCAGTCACTCTACACCTTCATCCCCCACCAGGAGGGTCTCAAAGCCCTCCATTTCTTATCGACCACAGAACCAACCAATCCCCGTCTACTGATACTCTCCTCCGCTTAGCAGAGCCGGTCCTTGCCCTTAATAACTTTTCATTTGACCACCCATTTCCTCCAAATACAAGGCGCAGCTATGGGCACGCGCATGGGCCCCAGCTATGCCTGCCTCTTTGTAGGGTAGGTCGAATAATCTTTGTTCGAGGCATACTTTGGCCCTATCCCCGAACTCCACCTCCGCTACATCGACGACTGTATTGGTGCTACCTCCTGCACCCACACACAACCCGCTGACTTCATCCATTTCACCACTAACTTCCATCCGGCACTCAACTACACATTTCCCACATTTCCCTACCATTTCTTGACCTCACCATCTCCATCGCAGGTGATAGACTACTGACCAACATCTACTATAAACCCACTGACTCCTATGGCTATCTAGACTACACTTCTTCCCACCAGGAGGGTCTTAAAGCTCTCTGTTTCTTGTCGACCGCAGAACCAACCAATCCCCATCTACTACTACTCTCCTTTGCCTAGCGGAGCCAGTCCTTACCCTCAACAACTTTTCCCTTGACTCCTCCCTTTTCCTCCAAATCCAAGGCGTAGCTATGAGCACGCGCATGGGCCCCAGCCATGCCTATCTCTTTGTAGGGTACGTCGAACAAACCTTGTTCGAGGTGTACAGTGGCCCTATCCCAGAGCTCTACCTCCGCTACATTGATGACTGGATTGGTGCTACCTCCTGCACCCACACACAACTCACTGACTTCATCCATTTCACCACTAATTTCCATCCGGCACTCAAATTCACCTGGACCATTTCTGACATATCCTACCGTTTCTAGACCTCACTATCTCCATCGCAGGTGGCAGACTACTGACCGACATCTACTACAATCCCACTGACTCCCATGGCAATCTAGACTACACTTCTTCCCACCCTGCTTCCTGTTAGGACTCTATCCCCTACTCCCAATTCCTCCGTCTACGCCGCATCTGCACTCAGGATGAAGTATTCCAAACCAGGGCATCGGAGATGTCCTCATTCTTTATGGAGCGGGGGCTACCCTCTTCGACTATAGATGAGGCTCTCACCAGGGTCTCCTCTATATCCCGTTGCTCCACTCTCACTCCCCATCCCCCCACTCATAACAAGGACAGAGTCCCCCTTGTCCGCACCTTCCACCCTACCAGCCGTCACGTACAACAGATAATCCTCTGACATTGTCGCCACCTCCAACGGGATTCCACCACTGGCCACATCTTCCCATCTCCTCCCCTTTCGGCTTTCCGCAGAGACCGCTCCCTCCATAACTCCTTGGTCAAACCACCCCCTCCCCTGGTACTTGCCCTTGCAACCGCAGGAAATGCTACACTTGTCGCTTTACCGCCCCCCTCGACTCCATCCAAGGACCCAAGCAGTCTTTCCAGGTGAGGCAGAGGTTCACCTGCACCTCCTCCAATCTCATCTATTGCATCCGCTGCTCTACATCTGTGAGACCAAGTGCAGGCTTGGCGATTGCTTCACCGAACACCTCCGCTCGGTTCGCAATAACCAACCTGATCTCCCAGTGGCTCAGCACTTTAACTACCCCTCCCATTCTGAATCTGACCTTTCTGTCCTGGGCCTCCTCCATGGCCAGAGTGAGCACCACCGTAAATTGGAGGAGCTGCACCTCATATTTCGCTTGGGCAGTTTGCACCCCAGCGGTATGAACATTGACTTCTCTAATTTCAGGTAGTCCTTACTTTCTCCTCCCATTCTCAGCTCTCCTTCAACCAGGCACGTGCCGTCAGGGTCGGCAAGGTGGGCACTGCCGACCCTGAATAAAATTATAAAATTATGATTATGAAATATGAATAGTAAAGGTACGGGAGAATTATGCCTACCTAAGTGATCTATCTCTTAGGTAGGCATAATTCTCCGTGCGTTTCATGCGCAGTACATGTAAGACGGGAAAGTGTGTGCAGCCCACGTGCCGTGGACGCTGCTTCAAGCCGTCAATGACAAGGGGAGCTGAAGGTAGCTGAAATTCTGCCTTTGCAGCGTGGACTGTGTACTGCGCATGCGCATGCGCAGCGCAGGCGGCTGTAAAGTGGGAAACGGCTGTACAAGGACAGCGCCGCTGAGGGAAGGGGGGGGGGGAAGAGTTCCTTTCACAGATTGTGAGGAGTCTGGCCAGGGGTAAAATTGCGGGAGGGAGTACGTTCAGGGGGGGGGGGGGAGTGAGAAAGGGGAGTGGAGAAGTTGAGGCCGTTGACGTCCCGCCGGTAGTTTAAAATAAAAAGGTCTAAAGCTGGTAGATGGCCATGAGGGGGAGTCTAAGAGGAGGGGGTCCGTTGGAGACGGGAGAAGGGGTCATCACTGGGGGCGAGGACTCCTTCCCATGGAAGAGCGCTTTGAGGCGAAGGCGACGGAAGAAGTGCGTGGAACTAAGTGAGGTGGGGACGGAGAGGGACAAAGGTGAGGCCTATATTTGAGGGGGTTTTTTTAAATAGAAAGTGGCTTAGGCTGCAATGTGTGCATGCGTTGGAATGGCGGTGAAACGTTTTTTCAATCCCTTACCTTGCAATTGTTTTCCGGATCGTATCTCCGGTAACAGCATGGAGCTGGAGGCCTTGCTCGGGACCGACTTTGAACCCCCTCCCACCCATCCCCGTGGGGATGTGGACTTGCCATCAGAGCCGATCCTTTGCCTGGGAACGACGCTCCAACCGGGACCTGCGGATTCCAACATCGAGGAGCTCGCAGACTCGGGTAGAGACCGAAGTCAGGCGTTCCATTGATGCAGAAGGTTCAACCAGCCCCGACCCTGGGTCAGATCGCCCGGCGCGGGGAAGCTGAGATTCCTCCCCGATGCAGGAGCTTGATTGCCCCAACGAGGAGGGCCCAAACACCGCCAGCTACAGGAGCCAAGATTGCCCCATCAGCGGAACGCTCGAGGCTCCCGACCATAGGAGAACAAAGAAAGGAAGAGATTGAACTTTTTTTCGCCTTCCATCACAGTGAGGAATGTGGAGGAGTCACTGTGGTGGATGTTTATGTTAAAATGTATTTTGTGTGATCTGTTGCTTTTTACATAGAAACATAGAAATTAGGTGCAGGAATAGGCCATTCGGCCCTTCGAGCCTGCACCGCCATTCAATATGATCATGGCTGATCATCCAACTCAGTATCCCGTACCTGCCTTCTCTCCATACCCTCTGATCCCCTTGGCCACAAGGGCCACATCTAACTCACATCTAACTTTTATTGGTATGACTGTATGGTAAATGAAATTCCTCCTATGTTGCAAAACATGCTTGGCTAATAAAGTATGATTATGATTACGATTATGATTATTTGTAAGATAGCTTTCTCAGGCCTAAATATTTAAAGAATTTACGGAAATATTTACATCTCATCATCATATGTTTTTTTTTAAATATATATCATCTAATATTTGATTCCTTTCTGCTATTCTGTGTAACAAGCATTCACATTGCTATTTTTATATTATTTTTTACTCAATAATGTAGTCCAATTTTTTTTAGAAACAATAATTTCTCAGAAGTAAGAAATTCCATTGGTAATAACCAGCTGTTCTTTACATCTATTCATGTATATTTTGGGATTATTAAAGTGCTTAATAAAACGATGCATCACACAACAATGGACATTTCCTGGAAGGCTTACGGAAAATAAAGGTCAAACCATTTCCTACTTTCTGCTTTTTTTAAGGCAGGAGAGATTAGTAGTTCATTACTTTTGTTTTTGAAAATGAACATGTTTCATGTATGATATTACCACTCCGAATAATAATTCTGATGATTGTTTAATGTTCTGCATGAATAACTGCATACATCAAAAATCCAAAAGCAATATTCTCCAGGTCCTTCTTCGGGTTAAATCTTTCAGCAACTAAAATGAATCCATAATCTTTCTCTGATTATGGTCAAACCCTCTGTAACCTAGCAACGCACAATTAAGGAATATGTTTTCAGATCAATTCTGCAATCAGGCCATCATCAGGCAAATTTACTAGAGTAACAAATGTTAAGCTTATGCAAACGAGTTTGTTGTGCAATTGGAGACTTATTTTAGTTTAAAATATGAACAATCTGGCATCATACTGATTGGCCTTCTCTTGGCTCCACAAATCAAGGACAAAAATAGCCGACTGAAATAAATAATTTTTAAACATTAAGCGAGAACAGAAGACAAAATATGGCGTTTAATAATAGAAATATTATGTATGCCTATACGAGAGAGGAAGAGTTAGAAAGAGGAAAGAAGGTGGTCGGGGCTGTGTGGCAAAAGCGAGAGAAGGGACAGAGAGGGACAAAGAGAGAGAGATAGGAGAGAGAGAGAGAAGGAGAGAGAAGGGGGAGAGAAAGAGGCAGAGAGAGAAGGGGGAGAGAGAGAAGGGGGAGTGAGAGAAGGGGGGAGAGGAGAGGGACAGAGAGGAGAGGGAGAGAGAGGACAGGGAGAGAAAGGACAGGGGGAGAAAGGGGGAGAGAGAAAGGGGAGAGAGAAAGGGGGAGCGAAGGGGAGAGAGAAAGGGGGAGAGAGAAAGCGGGAGAAAGGGGAGAGAGGAAGCGGGAGAGAGAAAGAGGGAGAAAGGAGGAGAGAGAGAGGAGAGAGTGAGTGAAAGAAAGTGCAAGAGAAACAGACAGATGGGAGTGAGAAAGGTAAGAGAGAAAGTGTGTGAATGTATCTGTGAGCAGGTATAGGAATTGAGTAGCGTACACAATTACACGTAGGAAAATGATGTGAAAATTATAAGGTTCAAAATGGAACATGTGAAACAAAATGCCAAATATACAGACCAGGAGATCAAGAGGGAAGCATATGGTGAAGAAGTGAAAATATAGTCAACCAGTAATTCATCACAGGGATTTTTTTTTGTAAATGCACAATTAATATTATATGCTTAATTCTGTCATTATTGTTCCAGGACAATGTATTTAAACTTGACACAAATGCAGCAGAATGAGGTGTCCATCCTTCTCTTCGTCATTTGTTGGGTTTTGCTGCAGGAAAGCGTTGGATTTTATTACTGCCGAATTGCTGCAGGCAAACTGAGGTTTCTTCAAATTTTGTTAAAATTCTGACATTTTCACAGCATGGAAATGCGATTCACATCAAGCAACAATCATTGAATAATCTGCAATATAACCTTGAAATGAACATTGCAAACTAACAAGATGTGACCTTGCTGCCGATATTTTCCTTTTAGTATTCACTTATATTATAAGCTTGGCTAATGTGTATATCAATAGTGAATGCAGAGTACCTGCTGTGATTATATTAAGATGAAATGCTGCAGCCAAGATCGTAATGCAGTTGTGGTTTCTCCAGGACCATTCTCGTGTGCATTCGTATCGTTAGAATGCAGTCATGGGGACACTCTGAATTGGCAGGATGTTAGCACCATACAATAGTAGTATCTTTCTTCATGAAATCTGATGCATGAGCCCTGGTTTGTTAGCTTATTAAGTATTTAGGTATTAAGTATTGTAATCAGTTGTGACAGCATAAGTATCTTTCCAGGGAGCTTCATTAAATAACCTGCAAGAGGCAATATAATAGTGAACAGTCAGCCTCATGGGTAGACTGTTCGGGAGTAGACTGCTCATCATCATCACAGTCCCGGCTGTGATTATTCTTGTTTGAAAGCACATTGTGCGCTTGTGACTTTAATGAATTTTAATGAGTATTTCTACAGTGCAGGAAAGACATTGATGCTGCTATTTTGTCAATATAATTTCAAACCACCGGAATACGATGCTCATGTTTGCACATATTTCATTGCACATTTACTGCAGAGACAAGCGGTTGGTCAGATTTCTCACACATGACAAAGAAATGTAGCTCTAATTCTGCTGGTAGAAATAGGTATTGCAACCCTTGTATTTGATTTAGGGTTCATACATCTAAAAGTATTAGAATAAATTACAGTAACTTGAAGCTTTCCTCGAGCAACGGAACATCTAAGAGCCGAGAAAGATTTTGACAACAAAGGAGGGGATTTATAGCATTGGCATGGAAATATTTCTGTGGGAGTCCAGAACAATAAAAGCACAAAATAATCGCATTGGAGGATTTTACACAAAAATGTGGAACTCAATATTACAGTTCCACCTGTCTGGCACCTTTAATCCAGCAAAATTATGATAATGTACTTGAATATTGTACAATTTACAACGGATGGTGCCGTGAGCCGGCAGCCTCGCCAGCAGCTGCTCGTCCTTTTGACTTTGTTTATGTTTTTAGTATGTTTAAAAGTATGTTTTAGTGTGGGGGGGTGGTGGAAGGGAATAGGAGGAAAGTGTTTTTCAGTCCCTTTATTCATGTCACATTTTCGCCCTCCCTCGAGGCCTAACAACTTGGATTGGTGCGGCCACTCCCGGAGTCGGGCCCAGGGCTTCAGTAGCGGGCGCAGCGCAGACGTTCCATCGCGGAGCTGGGTGATCCCGTGCCAGGGATCGCCAGAAGAAGTGCTCCGATCGCTGGCCCGCGGACCGTAACATCCTGAAGCGGAGTTTCTAGCCACGGGCGCAGCGTGGACTTTCCATCGCGGAGTCTGGGATCCCTCGACGGGGATTGCCAGAGAAGATCTCCGACCTGCAGCCTATAACATCGTAAAGCCGCAGTCTCCTGTAGGAAGCGGCTGATTCGGGACCTCCAAGCCGTGGAGTGTCCATCCATCCCGACATCGGAGTTTCGATCATCCCGACGAGAGGGCCTGTACATCGAGCCGTCCGTAGCAGAGACTGCAGAGGGTTCATGGCCCCGGCCACGGATGAACAAAGGAGGAGGACTGACAAAGTTATTGCCTTCCACCACAGTGAAGAATGTTGATTCCACTGTGGTGGATGTTCATGTTGTATTCTATTGTGTATTGTGCTCTTTTTGATTGTGTGGATGCATGGTCAATCAAACTCCACTGTACCTTAATTGGTGCATGTGGCAATAAATGTGAACTTGAACCTCTCCAGAAGTCCCCCCCAAAATGTGACACCTAGGCTGGGTGAGGCAGCTGATCGTGATCTCATTGGAACTTCTATGGCTGGACCACTGATCAGCAGATCAACTTTGCCCCCTGTGGCCGGGGCTCTGGAACTCCGTCCGGGCTGCAGGCAGTGGACCCGTTCCCATAGCCGACTTCCGGGGTTGATATCTTGGCTCCCTGGGGGCCTAGGCAGACCACTCTGGTACCATACGACTCCACTTGGATGCCGTGAACTTTGTTAGTCCAGCAAAACGGATGATCTAGAAAGGCTCTGGAAGCAAGAGTGCCATCAAATCGGTGGTGGATCTGCGATCATTGAATGGAACACAATAAAATATGCACAATGCTGAAATCTGAAATAAAATCAGACAATTGGGGGGCGGCACAGAGGTAGAGCTGTTGCCTCACAGTGCCAGAGACCCGGGTTTGATCCTGACCTTGGCTGGGGTTTGTATCCTTTCCATGTGTCACCGCTTGAGTTTCCCCCGGGTGCTCTGGTTTCCTCTCAAAATTCCGAAGGCGTGCAGGTTTGTAACTGAACTGACTTCTGTAAATTGCTCCAAGTGTGTAGGACATAGAACTAGTGTACGGGTGATTGTTGGTTGATATGGTCGAAGGGCCTGTTTCCATGCTGCATCTCTAAACTAAGCTTTAAAATAGTTGGATACCTCAGCTTGCATTAGTCTGCATTTGTGGATACAGAAACAGAGTTAATGTTTCAAATTGAATTATGTTTCCTCACAAAAAAAAATGCTGAATGTAAAAGTGCAAAGCGTTTCCTGTGTAATCGAACCCCTGACTACACACTAATCAAGCAACATGCATTTCATATAATTCAATGTAATCTATAAAAACTGTTATGTGTGGTCACTATCACAATCAGGGCTATTCAACTTTTATTTTCAGCGTGCATGTTTTACCTTAGTTCAAAGAATCGCACAGAATTTTTAAAAGTCGTTCTCATTTGGAATGTGAATATTTGAGTTCTCGCATTGCCTACGTTTTTCCCCTTGCACTGCAATGAGAGTGACAGAGAAACAAGATTCATATCCACTTACCCAGATCAGTTTCAGATCTGAATCCTATTTCACTTATGCCTCATGAATTCTTTTCAATGTATTTCTTTTTTTGGGTTCTTTATTTTACATGAGGCATGTTGTCTGAATTTCACATTTTTGGAGCTGTGGGCCTCCACATCACAACAATTTTGTCGTGTAGTCCTCCTTCTGACAAATCTCAACATGCTCACATACCCTAGGATGCTTATGATGGCTTGAGGGGAAATATGTTCCAAGCTGTCTCTTTCAATAATGGTTCCTCTATTATTTTATCTGCAGCCATTTGTTTTGTTCCTTTACCCTGCTGTTTTAATAGCTTTGTCTTGTTGTCTTGTGGTTTTATGTGTTTCTAATTTTCCTCAAGTGTCAATCTCTATTAAAGAATGTAGACAGACCATCTTTTTCAATGGTGGAAGGACTTGTTAGTGCTTTATCTATTAAGAAGCAGGTGTTATGGATGTCTGTTGTTCCACTGTTGTACATGCTAACATGCTGTCTTTAGGGCTGTTTTTCCGATTATACCTTTTCACTCATTAATTTAATATTTGCTGATGTCTGCTCTGTCTTTTATCCTGCTTTGCTCCTACCATTTTCCTGCCTTCATTCTTCTCTCTCCAGAAGCCAACTAATTAGTCCCCTGACCACCAGGCAATCCTAGCACCTCACTGCAGCACCACCATCACGTATACTGGGATATCGTTAACTGTGGAGGTTGGCAGCGCAGCTAAGCCCGAGCTTGTTCTCACTCACTTCGGGTCATCACAGGTTGGGGGGGGGGGGGGGGGGGGGGGGGGGGGGGGGGGGGGGGGGGGGGGGGGGGGGGGGGGGGGGGGGGGGGGGGGGGGGGGGGGGGGGGGGGGGGAGGGGGAAGGGGGGGAGACTGGAGCTGATTGTGCTTCCTTGCTCTTGTTAGGGTAGATGGTGGAATTTGTGAGGGGATGCCTTGGAAGCTTTGATGAGCTACTGCTACAGAATTTTGTAGATGGTGCACATTGTAACCATGTAGTTTCAAGGGGAAAGGAAATAAATAATTAAGGTGCAGGACAGATACAAAGCAAACATGCTGCTTGGTCCCAGGTGTCGAGTTCTTGAATATCGTAGGAGCTACATCCAACCAGGCAACGGCAGAGTATTCCATCAGATTCCTGATTTGTGATTTGTGGATGGAGCAAAGCCTTTGGTGATTCCGGAATCACTTACCACTGAATATCCTGTTGTGGCCACAGCATTTATGTGACAGGTCTAGTTAGCTTTTCCAGTAAACTATGTCCACCACTCTCACCCACTTGCCAACCCGTCCACGCAACCATCCCCTTACACCACCCTCACCCTGCCCCTCCCCCGCCAGGGTGTTAATCATTTTGAACGTCAAGAAAATATGAAAATGCCTGGTATTTGTTTTGGCATAAGTGTTATAAGTCGCCTGGTCGGACAGGTCCCAAGGCAGATGGACATAAAGTGCCTAATTGCACAAGAGGCTGTGAATGGTACTGAACGCTTGTGAAGACGTCTAGAAGGATCCTCATATCTGATAGCTCTTGGACAAAGTAGCCAAAGATACCGGATGTGGACACTGCTAAGAATCACTAGCAATTATGAGCTGGGACTAAATAAGCTTCATTGCCCTCTCCCACAAACAACCAAGATTTGTCTCCTTTGGGCATGGAATGAGAAGAGTCTAGCGTACTCATTATTCCTTCATCTGTAATATTTCCTTAAAGCAACTTGCATTTTATTTTGAGTCCTGTTTTATTATTCTGGTTTAACGAGCATAGGTTACTTGGAAGTAGTTAGCCCAGCCATCAAAAATGTAACATGGAGCCAACTGAGTAAGTTTGCGACAGTTACCTAATTGGCCTTCCCAGCTGGTTAAATATACAGAGTGCCATGATACTAAGCCAGCAATCCCACAGGTACAACATTTCAGGCAAGTTGGTTGAAGTGGTGGTGACAATCGATCGTATTTGTCTGAATCTGAGGAGGAATACTTTACAAGAGTCACTGGAAATTGACTCTAAACTGTGGTCGAAGGCATGAAGAAAACAAGGACAGAATTATGGGAAATGTCTGAGTTATATTTTGAACCTGTGGTGTTATTTTCTTTTTGGTGTTTGAATGCAGCAGTATTATTTAACCGTCAGTGGGGTAGTCAGACTTTTTAAGAGCTATTAAAGGAGGTTCTTCTTTTAATATTTGTGGCAGGTTGAATTTGACCACCTTTTTACCATCAAATTATTAAATATCTATCTCCAGTTGAAAACAATTATTGATATGCCAACAGAATTCTTGGCAAGTTCCATGTAAATACAGTGGCGCAGCAGTACAGTTGCTGCCTCACAGCGTTGCAGCGCCAGAGACCCAGGTTCGATCCCGACTAGGGGTGCTGTCAGTATGGAGTTCGTACGTTCTCCCCATGACCGCGTGGGTTTTCTCCGAGGGCTTCAGTTTCCTCCCACACTCCAAAGATGTACAGGTTTGTAGGTTATTAGCTTTGAATAAGTGTAAATTGTCCCTGATGTGTGTCGGAATGCGTTAATGTGCAGGGGTCGCTGGTCGGTGCGGACTCGGTGGGCCAAAGGGCCTGTTTCCGCGCTTTTTCTCAAGTAAACTAAGCTAAACGAAACAATATTTTTATGATATATTTAAAAAAAGGATTAAGTTAACAAATATTTAGAACTAATTGCAGGATTGGAGGTGGTTTCAGAGATAGAGACATGCCAAGAAAGAACATTACAAAGATGAAAATGTTACTGAGACAGAGACTAAAAAAACAAGTTTCTTTCAGCAACTGTTCTGTAGCCTATGTAGTTTGAGAATGTGGTGATGGATGAAAGTGATTTGGCACAGGATAGGATGTGGGATCGGGCTTTCTCTTTTAATCTGTAAAACAATTTAGGATGTTTTCCTACATTAAATGAACACAAGTTGCTGTTTTAAGCCCATCATTAGGAAGAGATTAGATGTTACTTTCAGCACCTTAGAAATACATCTCAGAGACATAGTCATGGAGCGTACAGTACAGAAACAGGCCCTCGGCCCAACTAGCCCATGACCACCAAGATGCACCATCTACATTAGTCCCATATTTGGCCTACATCCTCTAAACTTTTCCTATCCATGTACCTATCCAAATGTCTTCTAAATGTTGTTATAGTGTCTCCTCTAGCAGCTTATTCCACAAACCTACTACCCTCTGAGTGAAAGAATTGTCACTCAGGTTCCTATTAAATCTTTCGGCTCTCACCCTAAACGTGTGTACTCTGGTTCTTGATTCCCCGACCCTGCGTAAAAGATTCTATGCATTTACTGTAGCTATTAGCCTCATGATCTTATACACCTCTTTTAGATCACCCCTTAGCCTCCTGCGCTCTAAGAAATAAAGCCATAGCCTGCCCAACCTCTCCCTACAGCTCAGGCACTCAAGTCCAGGCAACCTCCTCATAAATCTTCTCTGCGCTCTTTCCAGCTTAACAACATCCTACCTTTCGCAGAGTGATCAAAACAGGATGCAACACTTCAAATGCATGCTCACCAATGTCTGTTACATAACATCCCAACTTCTAGTCTCAGTGTTTACGAAGGAACTGCAGATGCTGGAAAATCGAAGGTACACAAAAAAGCTGGAGAAACTCAGCGGGTGCAGCAGCATCTATGGAGCGAAGGAAAAAGGCAACGTTTCGGACCGAAACGTTGCCTTTTTCCTTCGCTCCATAGATGCTGCTGCACCCGCTGAGTTTCTCCAGCTTTTTTGTGTACCTTCTATTCTCAGTACCCTGACCGATGAAGGCCCATGTACTGTAAGACTTCTTGAGCATCCAATCTACCTGTGACTCCACTTTCAAAGATCTATGTACCTGTACTCCTCTGCTCTACAGCAGTCCCCAGGGCCCTCCCTGCCAATCACTATGAAGTTCCTGTCTGGTTTAGCTTCCAAAAATGCAATTCCTCATAGTTATCTGCATCAAACTCCATTAACCATTTTCCTGCCTACTTGCCTAACTGATCAAGATCCTGCTGTGATTTTTGATAACCATATTCGCTATCTATGACACCACCTACTTTATGCCATCTGCAAACATAATAATGATGCCTTCTACATTCTCATCCAAATTGTTGTTATAAATCACAATCAGCAATCAAACCCTGAGGTATACCACCAGTCAGAGGCCTCCCATCTAAAAAACAACCGCACACCATCACCTTCTGTTTTCTTCCTATTCTCTATCCAGCTGGCTAGTTCTCCCTGGATCCCATACCATCTAAAGCAGGCACAAACGACAGGGACTTCTATTGGGAGATGGTTCTACCAGGGTTCCAAAAAGATCCATGCTGATGCCATATCTATCCAATACATTAATTAATGACTCAAATAAGATAATAATATGTCCCCAGGTTTGCTCGTAACTCAACGTATTAAATATCAAGAGCAGAAGAATAGATTTGTCAAAATTCAGCGATGGATTAAATGAATAGACAAAACTGTCGCAATGCAATCTGATGCACATAATCATTTGCGCCACCAATTTGGCACCAATAGAAGTCTGACCCGAATGTGTTGTTGTGAATAGTCAAAAGCTATACACAATGGAGATCCAAGCAGGTTTGTGACTCGTGCATTTAACTATCCATTAAACTATCAAATAATTTAAAAAAATCAGAAAGACTAATGAAATCTTAGCTATGGATGTAAAGGGAGCCAAATATTTCGACAAGGATACTCAGGCATGGTTAGACCAGATATGGTGCATAGTGTATAGTTCTGAGGACCACACTCTAGAAAGAAAATACTGGCAATAGTTGGAGTACTTGATTAATTTGTGGGAATGCACCATGAGGTTGTCCTTGGGTTAATTATGAGGCGAGATTATTTAAAGCAGGCCTTATTCTATGGAATAGTGAGGAGAGATGTGAATGTTTGATTGAAGTTTTAAAAGGGGGCACATTAAACCTTTTCCTGCCATTGACAAGTCTAGGACAAAAAAAGACCTTGCCTTAACGTCAGAAACAGGTCATTCGAGAGAGAGTCTAGGAAACATGCAAAAGGTGGCAGAAATGTGGTCAACGTTCTTGCAAAAACAATAATAGTTTTGCACCTGAGATGGATGAATTGTAAATGGCCAAGCGACAGTGAGGACTTGGAAGGGTAGCTGGAGAAAATATTGCCTCTGTTGCTCATTGAAAGGAAGGGGCATAACCTTAAATTAGTGATAGACTGCTGGGGCATTGCCACAATATAGTCTTTTACATTAAGGATGATAGAAATATCCCTCAAAAATCTAAAGAATAATAAAGATTCAAAGAAGAAAATAAATAATCTATTATTCATTTGAACAGCAATGACAAAGAGAGATTTCTAGAATAAATATTCTGCTTATTGTCAATAGTTTTCAACTTCTTATCATTTTCAGATGATGAGTTTTGCCTCAGATTCGCTGGTAATTGAAACAAATGGAGCATAGGTATCACAGAGCCATGATTTAAATAAATGGCAAAACAAAGTTACAGAGCTGAAAAATCCACTCCTTTTCCTGCTATATTCCTTCTCGGCCCTGGATACACTCAATATTGTATGACTTTCCTAGGAGTTCTTGATTACCCATGATGTGGAACATTTTGCTTTTGGCTGCAGAGATAAAGGGAAACAAGATATGATTATCCACAAAGTGTATGGCCAGACTCAGGAAGTGACTATTGTATTGGCAGATCTAAAATAAACAGGAGTGGAGGCATAACTCAGAATCTAAAAATGCCAAGTTAAAAGAAGATGACAACAAGCAGAATATATGTTCCAGAAATCTATAATTGTTCAAATAGACAGCAAATTTCTTCTTTTCCAAGTGGATATTGAACTCCAAAGTGCTCGTAATACTTCAGAAACTCTCCCAATGACAACTAGGAGTAGAATGATATTCAGGAACCTGAGAGAAATTGTGCTCAACAGCAGTCGTTTATATTTTGAGAAAAGCTTTCACGTCAGAGTTCATATCAGTAAATTCAGTAATTCATTTTTATTTAAATCCACAAAATGTTGTCACTAATTTCTAAATTGATTTCTGCGACCACTTGCAATATCAAATATTACTTATTCAAGGAAGCATTTTAATAGATTATAATATAATAATCTTGCAAAGGTTACAGTAGCACAATGGTTAAGTTAATTAACTTGTGGTCTAGACTACTGATCCAGAGATGGGAGTTTAAATACTCCCCGCCACAACAACTCCAAGTAGTCAAATATACAATAAACTCATGTTAGATTCCATGACATCATATTTGTTGTCAAATCCATATGGTTCCATAGTATTCTGCAGGGAAGAAAATCTGTCGGAGTTAGGGGATATGGGGAGAAGGCAAGAACTGGATACTGATTGGGGGATGATCAGCCATGATCACATTGAATGGCGGTGCTGGCACGAAGGGTCTGCACCTATTGTCTATTGTCTGTCAAAGCTACCTGGTATGACCTAAATGCAACTCCTGGCCCAACCAATGTTGTTTTCTTTCGACTATTTCTGAACAAATTAAATGAACTGTTATTGTAATTCCATATCCCACAATGGAATAAATTCAAAAGTCCACAACATTGAAAGCGCCCACAAGTTTCAGACTAAGAAGGTTTGTTGCTGGAGTAGATAATTAAATAGCCTACATGTAAGACCAAATAAAAACATAATGCAGTTGCCAGAAACTCGTTTTTAAAAAGCACAAACTGCCAGAAACACACAGCAAGTCTGGCAGCTTCTGTCAAGAACAAACAGCGAATGTTTCAGATCAATAACCTTCATCAGAACACAGAAGATTGCATTTTAGCCCTCACTCGTAACCAAATCTATTTGTGAACCAACAGAAACCCAGGACAAATAACCCGTCCTGAAAACTCGGTATTTAGAGAGATTATAGAAATCAGCTCAGGAATTAGAGAGAAGGACGTTGTGGATTTATAATAAATCAAATATACAGCAATGAACTCTGGCAGTGGGCAATGGGTGTTTTAAACTGCTGGGATGCCTCAACAGTGTGAAGCTAAGGCTGCACACATTCATAGAAGATATCGATAGACCAATTTAAAGCATAATTCACACTTCAAATGAACACCTAGGCAAAGGAATTTTGAACAATCCCGGGGTACCAACTTTAACCTTGACCACCCATTTGAAACCATGGGTAAATTAGCTGTTAACATCTGACGCTGGTGGGTTAGCTATTTATAAGGACCCCATATTCTGGCAGCCTTGAGTTTAGAGGCGATTCCAGAGAACCAGTCTCTGATCTACAGCTCCGATCTACAGCTGCATGTTAAGGAGACCCAGTTATGAAACTGGACAGTTTTCTCATTGATACTCAGATAACAATTGGTGCGATCTACCTGCTGGCCAGAAAACATCTTCAATCGATTAAGTCTTAGTCAACTGGCTTGCATTTGATCTATCAAACCACTCAGTTGTCGTGCAAGCAAGCTCCATAATTCTCCAGAATTTAATGGCCTTCATCAGTTCATCTATTACATAATGAACATTTTGCATTCAGAACACAGTCTGAGCTTTCTGGCTTAAGCTGAAATTATTGCTTTGAGGATATTTATAGAAACCAACTAAAGAAGTAATCCACAAACTGACTTTTCCCACCAGAACATTCCTCTGGGAGAGAGGTTGGAAAGTTTTCCTATTAGCTTATAAAAACGCACGGAAACAATATTTAAAAAACCTGCAGGAAACTGTCGATGTTGTACTTAATATAAAAGTAACTCTTGCTAGGTTACCTTTCAACTTTCAGGGAGATGTCTAAATTTGTTCAACAAAATAAAGGAACTGGTGAACATTGGTGAGCATTCAATTGTGAAGTCTGATAGCAGGTAACATACCACTCAATGAATATGCCTTTTCTATTTTATTTATTCCTCTCCGTGGAGCTAAAAGCAGCAAGGACTTGGTGCATTTCAACATTTAATAATCTGTCAATATGCACCAAACAACTTCCTAGTGGCTCAACCTGCATGTCCATCGAAGGAATGGGCCGGAATACTAATGTCGCTCACCATTCATTATTCCATGGAACTAACAGGAACTTCTGAATTCACATGCATGTACAACTGAACACAGGAATCCAAAAGTTCTTGACAGTGATCCACTGTTCAATCAAGGCCTGCACTGTTTACAATCTTCTCCACCAGAATCAAGATGAAATTGCTCGAACTGACGAAACTTTGAGCTATTTCTGAACGTCCCACTGTCAAATATCCTGAAAATGTCACAGTTGATTGCATGTAATCTTGATGAATTACAATGGCATTCTAACACCAAATTGCTGCTTAGCAAACTATTTGGCCCCAGGAAAACAAATCTATTGTGATATTGTGAAATTAATAACTAAAAGGTAAAGGATTAAAAAAGACAAATTTCAGGTTCTGTTCTAAACATAAGGCTTCCGTACTATATTTCGCAAATCTTAAATGTTAAATGTTCAAAAATGTAAACAAATATTGGTTTACTGGTTGAGATATATTTTTTAATGCAATTGGCTAATCGACCTGACTACATCACAGGTTTCAGGGATTCCCTTGCAGTTGTAGCTGACAGTGGTAGACATCAGTCAAGGGGTTCATCTCACCACAGAAAGACTGCCAGATCTCCACGGGAAACAATTAAGGTCAGTTGAAGCACCAATACCTCAGCTTTTACTGTAAATTCAGGGTTATCTTACCCATCCCAGTCACGCTTATTGCAGGAGTGAAGGGTGTCAAATAAGATGAATATTAACGTTTCGCTGAAGACCTCCACTCAGTCTGTCTTAACCTACCTGATCTCCCGGTGGCCCAGCACTTCAACTCTCCCTCCCATTCCCAATCTGTCCTGGGCCTCCTCCATTGTCAGAGTGAGGCCCAGCGCAAATTGGAGGAACAGCACCTCATATTTCACTTGGATAGTTTACACCCCAGTGGTATGAACATTGACTTCTCTAACTTCAGATAGCCCTTGTTTTCTCTCTCCATCCCCTTCCCCTTCTCAGTTCTCCCACTAGTTTTGCTATCTCCTCCTACATTTTATCTTTGTCCTGCCCCCTCCCCTGACATCAGTCTGCAGAAGGGTCTCGACCTGAAACGTAGCCCATTCCTTCTCTCCAGAGATACCGCCTCACCCGCTGAGTTACTCCAGCAATTTGTGTCTACCTTAGATTTAAACCAGCATCTGCAGTTCTTTCTTACACAAGATGAATAGTTGATTGCATACTTGGATATAAATCGTCCAAGCAATATAAATTACCACCAGACCAAGCTCCAAGAAGTCCTTATATTCTTGTTTATTTACCAAAGTGAAAATGCTATACCTAACCCTTGCTTCTCTAATCATTCGTTGAATACTAATATGGTAGCCAGTCTCTGAGAGCCTGCATGGGGATTTCCAGAGAACACAGTTCACCACGCTCTGTGTGAAAAAGACTCTTCTCATCCGTTTTAAAGTATTTCCCCCTTATCCTTAAGCTGTGCCCCCTTGTCCTGGATTCACCTCATGTGTTAATAATTCCCCATTACTCTTCTTTTGAAAGGAAAGTCAGAAAAGAACTCCTTTGTATTCAATTTAAAATTACTAGTTCCTTTGTATTCAATTTAAAATTACCAGTTTGATTCCATAATTCAGTGATGTCTATTTACAACCACGAAGCCAAATAATTTAATAAGAACTATACAGTTCTTTATCATTAACATAATGTATTAGGAATAGGATTAGGAGCCAATATTATGAAAGAAATCCAATGTCTAATCACCATGTTTTAGCTGTGAAATAGATTGCCATGGATTCATGAGAGATTTTCTACCAGCTTTGGGCACTTTTTAATAGATGCAATGATATTTGGATCTTCATATTGATATTTTATGATTAAAACAGTTAGCATTAAGTTTTAGCAATTCGAACTGAAACCAGGAAAGGGCTAAATTTTATTCATAATTTTGAGGTTACATTGTCGGCCAATCAACACTTTCCGAGATGCCAATTTCTACTAATTTATGATCCATACAATTTCTCTGTCCATGGACTAGATTTCTGCAATCATGCAATAGTGAGTTCTCAAAGGCCAGCAGTTTGGTTGGCCCAGTGCAGCTCAGTCCTCAGTCTCACAGAATTCCTATGAACACTTGGCATTCCAGCACTTATCTTGTGTGTTTCTCAACCATCATCCTACTAAGTCCACAATCCTGACATGGCAACTCCTCAAGTTATTTCCTAAATTGCTAAGAATCGCTACTGATTTACTGAACAATAAACACAGTTAAAATAATGCTTAGAAAAAAAAAGTAGTAAAGTGTTTGTAAAGATTTTTGGATTACATTCTTTCATACTTTTTTGTTTCAGAATAATGGACTGACATTTAAAAAGTGCCTACCATACTGTAAATGGTAAGAGTCATGGAATTTGGGACAAATTCCACTATCACAATCACGTACTGCTCAATACTCATAAGAGAGAATAATTGAGATTCCATAACTTCATAATGTCCAAGATGCAATCTGCATTTGTTGAACAGGAAATCTGTATAATATTGTACTTAAAATCTGCACATAGCTCAGTCTAAAGGGTGTGGCTAGAACTATATCCAACTATTGTTATAATTATTTTGGGAAGACATTCATAGACCTGAATGAAATAATTGGGGGAAATTGAAGTAAAAAAAATCTAACAATATTATCTTGGCAAAATAGGTGTGTTCCACATGTGGCCCATGCTGCATTGTACAGTCGTGTCTCATAGCATTTTCCAATTTGGATGCCAAATCTCCGATTGCCAGATGGAGAATGCTATGGAAAGAAGGTTTTAATGTTGGACAGGGTAGTAATGAAACACCTTTTCAATTTGTTATTGTCTGGTGGCTTGTCCCTGCTTCTTTTAAGACATGCAATGCAAGGTCTATTAGAGGTCATGGATTATTTTCCTAATCAAACAACTTCTTTCAGAAAGAAAATTTAAAGTAGTCTTTAATCAAACAGTCAAAGAAACTTGGCCCTATCTTCAACTGACCACCATTTATTAACATTTCATTTGAGATTATTAAATCTGGGACATTTTGTTTAAGATTTTTGAAGATGGCTTCCAAACGAATTCAGACAAAACTTTACAGCCATTAATTTTTCTTCATGGTATTTTTGCTGCACGGGTTAACGCTCAAGCTAAATTCCTGTCTCTGCTATTTTAACACGGTTATTAGCTTTGGATTAAGAAAGGGCAGGCAGGAATTTAAAATGAATACATTAACCAGTGCTCTGCAATAGTCCTGAGATGGTATTAAACCCAGTATAGTTTGTCCTTAATGGATGGCTTGAACGATTATTTTTTGTAAAATGAATGATGCATTTTCTTCAAAAATAGTGCTAGAAACACAACAATCATTCCTGTCCAATAAAATAGTTCTGCAAATGCTATGAAATACTGCAAAGCAGACCACAATTGTTTCTCTAATACTTTTACATCATTTAGTTGTTCTGCAGTATATTAATCTTTAGATGCGACGCTGAAAGCTCAGAAAGCAATTAAGAGTAACAGTGATATAATCTGTCATGCCTCCAATGTGGAAAAAAATGGCAAGAGGATCAATTTCTAGACACATCTGAATTGTTCTAAAGAGTACTTGACCTACATTAAATGTAAAAATCCTGTGTCATAACAGTAGCTGATGATTTCTCTACACAGCCAATTGCATATAACAATAATATATTGAATGGAGATATGGGACCAGGCTCATTTTCACCCACCTCGACACAAATAATTGCATTAATAGAAAGACAACTGACCTTATTAAGTGAGAAGTTGCAGATCAGCATACAAAGAGATTTTCAATACTCTTTTGAAAAGATGCATGTCAAAACAGAGAAACAAAATACATGTCCATAAAATGCAAGGAAAAAAAAATCGATCAACCTGGTTTCAATCAACTTCTGTTTACAAGGGGGAGGAACAAATCAAAACCAAATAACTTTAAGTAGGAGCTATAGCACATTTATCACACATACAAGCTAAAATGTAAAAAATGCATTACTTGATTCAGGTGATGCCATTGTGGAGACAATGACTGGAGGTCCTGTACGCCTGGTCACTTTTGGGTGTGTAGTATTCGCTAGCTGGTAAGCTGAGCTTGCAGGTGCCAGTGTAGACTCCAGTGGTGTTCCTGGTTTTCGCAGGATCCGAGGATTGTTGTGAGGGCTGTGCATCAGAGAATGAGTTGAGCTGCGATCCCTTGTCATTAGTTCTATGGGTACCGTGTAGTTGGTAGAGTAGGCGGTTTTGGGAGCTGTACTTGGAGCACCCTGCAGTGTATTCATTGCTATTCCGGACTGAGCAGGATATATATGCCCTGATCGCAGGTTCTGCAGCCCAACTGGGGAATTGCTGCCGTAGCTTGTGAAGCTCGGAAAATGGTTCCCCAGTCTACCAGGCCCAGAGGAACCATAGTTAGCAGTTTCGAGGAGATGCTGGGAAGGGGCGCTGGATGGCCGGCGGTTCACCTCAGCAAACCTGGGCGACATTGGTTGCAATGCTATTGGCAGCTGCTGAGCAGTGGGATTATCCATGGCAGGGACCATCCCTTGCTGGACTCCGTAGTCATTACGCAGTAGCTCACTCCTGTGACTGAAGCTGTTTGAGCGTGTTCTCATCCGGGCACTGCTGTTCTGCAGCTCCTGTCGTAACAGTGCGTCTGCCTTGCAGTTGTGGATGAGTCGTAGCAGCAGCCGCGCCTGACCCAGGTTTTGTGCCACCGACTTGATATCGTTTTCTTCTAACATAGCCAGGAAGTTTGTTGAATCAAATCCTTGATGCAGCAAGTTTCCAATTGTGCTTTCAGACAAGCCCTCTGAGCGCAGTAGGGCCATGAATTCAGTTTTGTTGTCCTGCCCGAGGATGCTTGCAGGAAGTTGACCGCGTGCCAGCATGCTGTTGTCATAGCCATCATAAACAGGCTTGGAAATGAAGCCATCCCTGTGTGCACCATAATCAGACATGGCCCGTGCTGTCACCCCTTGCCTGTGGCCGTGGTTTAATGTGCCGGGTGACAGCATTCTATCCAGACTGTTCTCACACCGGGATCCGGTGGCAGGATCCACGACCAGACATGTCGGAGTAATCTGCCGTGCACCGGTAGAGTCCACTGGCCGACCGCTGGCATCGCTGTACATCTGCTTGCCAGCGAGAGGTGGCGGCTCGGCCCCGTAATGAGGGAGAGGTGTCTCAGCACCGTACCTGGCAGGAGAAGGATCACGACTCCGTATCTTCTGTCCATCGTGAAGCAGCTTACCAGGGGCATCTTGGTACGCACGGTTTACCTCAGGAGGGGGAGGGGGCCTCCCGTGCGAGTGGTCCCATGACATTCTCCCACCTGACACCCCATAATTCTGCGTTGATCTGTTAAGCATATGATCCCTATAAAACCGTGCCTCTTCCGATGGCCTGTGGACCAGACCCTGCTCAGCATAGTAATCCTGAGGAACTGAGTTACGCCCCGACATCACGGCCTGCTTTTCATGGGAATGAGAGAGATCAGGCACAGAGGATTTCCTCACAGGTCTGTGATCATACCGATTGGGATGATCTTCGTTGAAGCCAGAGTCTGGATACCTGAAACGTTCGTAATTATGTTCATACCCTCCTGTAAAGTTGTGATCGTGCACTCTGCCGCTATCACTGCCGTCGCAGGCACCTTCACTGGAGTAGGCTAGTGAATCTCTTCTCCTACGAGGTCTTTGGTATTCACATGCGTTGTCGGTGTCCCAGTCCTCTCTGTACCATCCGTTAGAGTCCCAGCTCTGAGAGCAGCCAACAGTTGTATGTTTGCTAGGGACAGGCATTGGAATAAAATGACTTCAGCTTAGTTAAAGAGGCGGGACCTCTGGTTACAAAACATGAAACAAAGCAGGCTGGTTTCACCTGAGCCCCAGTGGGACTCCAAAACCAAGCAACTGAAGGTATTCTATTACAAAGTACTGCTTGAATTATTAATCCAAAGAAACATCAGTAGAAACAAAACATAACGCACCTTGTTACCAAGTCTCATTCCACAACGACCAAATGAAAGATCCTCTTTGTGTGTCAGCTTGCCGATAGAAAGGGTGGATTCTTTTAATCCACTTTTATCCCTTCCTGCTTGGGACATTGCTTGTGCAGATGACTAGTAACGCAGGGCTCATGGATTAAGTGCTAAATTAAACCAGCAAAGCCTTTGCTCTCTGTGACATCAATCAAGCTCATTCCAAACCTTACATTGGTCATACACTGCAGATCTGCACATTTTAAAAATCAAGCCATCACGCAATTTCCTATCAAATTAATTATGCGCTCCTTCACTTTTTTTTTTAAACCTCTCTACAAATGCAGGGCTCGTCCTCTTTTTCTGGTAAAACGTGGATGAGAAAATTAATGAGGCAAAAAGCCGGACAATCCCTCACTGTCACCACAATTCAAATCCATCATGATGAGATACTAATCCAGTGAGTACAGCTGGAAGTGCATTGCAAGCAAAAGGGAATGTTGATAAAATAAAATGTTATATTGCATAAGCGAAGATTTAGAATTACACTTTCAGTGTAATTGTGGAATAACTTCCTGAGTCATGGGTTTTATGATGTAATTATGATTTTAGTTTTCGAAGAAGTCATATTTACTAATCTCTATCAAGCCAACTAAAGTCCAGTACTCGTCATTATCACACGGGGAAAATCCTCCTGCCAACTCTCAAAGAGAAATTATCTAATTTGCAGCCTAGTTAGCAGAGGCAGCACACTACAGGAAAAGGTAGAATGGTTAGAATTCAGTTCTGCCCGTGTCCAAACAGACACACTGAAAAATACACAAGCTGTTTAGGCTCATGTAAACTGTAACAATTCAAATGGAATTTATTTTTTTAAATATCACTCTCGTGCATATTTGACAACATTCAGTATTCCACATGAGCTATTTTTTAATATTTAATTTGCTAGCTCCACATAAAATGTTTTATGTCATTATTGCCTTCTTATTTTAATCTCTTAGTGAGAAGCGTGGAAACTTGTATCAAACTTGACCCTAACAGACCCATCTCCTCAGTACAATTGTCAGT
Source organism: Leucoraja erinaceus (assembly GCF_028641065.1). Classification (NCBI taxonomy): domain Eukaryota; kingdom Metazoa; phylum Chordata; class Chondrichthyes; order Rajiformes; family Rajidae; genus Leucoraja; species Leucoraja erinaceus. The sequence goes on along the minus strand of NC_073391.1, from coordinate 15,577,129 downwards.
AATTGTCCAATAGGCAATGTGGGTTTAAACTTTGCTAAGAGGAGCAGATGATGTCAGCTCCTTCCAGGCGGAGTAAAGAGCAGCATAATGTATCAGAAATTGCCCAAGTCCTTTGACACCATCATCTTAACAACAAGTTATACATTAATTTTGAAATATTTGGAAAATGTAGACAGTGACAACCTCCATCAGCTCCAACCCACTCCAGGAACAATTATAGTAAAATGTAAAGCTGAAATATTACAAATGCTTAACAAGTAGTTTCTTCAGGCCGACCATGGAATATTAAGAGGAACTGTAAAGGTTGAACAGAACGATCAACTGCAACGTTAACATTGTCGCCTGTCACTAGTAATTACAGTAAAATTCCTGAACCCATCATTGCACTGGGTATGAAAGATTGCATTCTGATTCACTGTTGAAGCCTACTCAGTGTCATTAGTTATGCAGCAGTCATTAGAAAAATGTTTAATATTTCACTGATCTGAAAAGATTTTCCAACATGGTGCAGTACTTCAAATACCACACCCAAATATTGTCCGAAAGAATGTGGAACAAACATACTAGGCACTAATGGAAAGTTAAACATGGAATGTACTGCTTTACAGTGATGAAGCAATAAAACAAAATGTATAACTATCAACATGTCAAAGAATGTTTAAATCAGGGGAGCATTTATTTTCAAAGTATTTAAGCACTGGCTGAAAGCTCAGTGAACAAATAATCACAACTGATGTTCTAAGAACAGCAGCACCATTAGGTCTATCAACTTACTGAGAAACGGAACAGCAAAGTTCCTTGAAAAACATTCCAGAACACGAGAAGATCCTTAACAATGAAGGTTGTCATTAGGTGGTCAAGAAAATGTCAAAGGTGGACAATTAACGATGCCTCAGATTAATTTAGTCAATTCAAAGAATTTACTTACAACGTTGTTGAATTAAAATGTCTCTTTCCATTTTAACCAGACTGCTAGCTCAATAGCCAGCAACTAATGGAACAGTCAGCGTTGCTGGCACTCTGTCTGGTTCTCTTTCCTGGAGGACTGCCACTGATGGAAATTTCTATGATTCTCTGCTGTTGAAATTAAACCCTGCTTAAGCACAGTGTCATAGAATTTGACAGCTGCATGGCCAAATACTACCGTCTCAGTGAATCAATGGCTGGAATTGTGAAAAATGTAGATGTTTCCTGTCGGATGTAACGATAAGGAAAACAGAGCTGCAACTGGCATAGACCAAGATAAACATACTGACAAAAGTATTATTTTAAAAGGAAATACTAATGGAAATTCTAACAATGGTGAGCAACTAAGATGTCTGATTGCAACTAAGGTTCCTATGGTGGGGGGGGGGGAGACGTAATCTGCTAACCACCTAAATGACAGATATCATTTATTCCCAGTCATGGTTCAGCAATTCACCTTGGAGGGGGGAGAAAAAAAACACAAAACTCTGTCTGCATTCTCACATGGTGACCATATCTCTGATTCATGGAACAACTTTAAAGCCGCCAGTTTTGGAAGATATTGCCGTTGTACAGTTTACAGTGGATCTGTGTTGATTAGTGAGAGAAAGTAAAGTAGAGACAACATAGAGATGTGCGGCCTATTTGTAAAACAAGTATATAACGCGACAAAAAAAAAAGCAGCAACACCAAACGCCCGGAAACACCAACATTTGGAACATTGCCGTCAATAACAGGCCTTTGGTAGATTTGCTTGTTTTAATTTCAGTCTATTACTACTTGTTAATGTTAAATTAAAAGTGGTAAATCGAGACATCCAGTTTCAAATAGCTACTCACACCCTGCCAAGGTAAATCATTAGTATGTGCTAGGAATTTTTTTGTAGTTGTAATAAATTTGCCCGCAAGTAATATTACAATTTTTGTAATTGATTTTTGTTTATTATATATTATCTATGTTCAGTGTGCTTCCTGACCTATTATGCTGCCGCAAGTAAGAATTTCATTGTTCTGTTGCCAGTGCTTCTGACATTTAAACACTCATGACTAGTGTGCCAAATATATACCTTATTTCCCGGCAATGAAGATGTTATTTTTTATCCAAAAATAAGGCACGGAAATCAAGAACGATGTTGCTGTACTGAGGGATAGCCAAGTCAATCCCTCATTGCTGGGCAGCTGATGGGAAGCGGCTGTAAAAGGACAGCGCCGCTGGGGGGGGGGGGGGAGGGAAAGGGTTTTCTTTCACAGCGTGTGAGGAATCTGGCCCGGGCCAGCACAGGCAGGAGCGTTGAGATGGAGGGGGTCGGGGATCATACCAGCAACTCACTCACTCACCACTGCAGCGGCGCTCCGGGCGCGGAGCCACCACATTGTGACCAGGGAGGCAAGTAGCTCGGTGGCTGCGAGTGGCCGCCGGGACCGGGCAGCGGAACTTGCTGCCATCTTAGCGCCTTCTGCCGGCCCGCTCACCACTGGCACTGCTCTCCGTCTGAACACCTCTCTCCTGCCGCTCGGTGGCCTCGCTCATGTCAGCCAGTGCGATCAAGGGACCAATTGAGGTTACTCGCGCTGACACAGGAGTAAGCTCCACCGCCCGCTGTCATGTTATCCATCACCCGCTGACCCGCTCCGCTGTATGATCTTTGCTCTTGAAAGACATGGACCGGGCAGTGAATGCCATGCAGTGTCACCCAGCACAGGAAGTGAGGCCATGTCCTGCACCCGGCGGCAGTCGGAGTTTAAGGATTTGCGGGAAGCGGCTGACATGAGCGAGGCCGGCGAGCGGCAGGACTGAGGTGTTCAGATGGAGAGTACTGCCAGAGATGAGCGGGCCGGTGGAGCTGCAACCTTCCCTCCATTGATGAATTGTACACTGCAAGGGCCAGGAAGTGAGCGGGCAAGATCATCTCTGACCCCTCTCACCCTGGCCACAAACTCTTTGAATCACTTGCCTCTGGAAGGCGACTCCAGACTGTCAAAGCTGCCACAGCCAGACATAAAAGCAATTTTTATCCACGAGTAGTTGCTTTACTCAAGCCAAAAATCTGTAGCCTCCCTTTGATCTGGTATTTTGTTGGTTCACATGCTAGGTGTGTATATGTGTATATGTATGTATGTATGTATGTACATGTATATGTATGTATGTGTGTATGTATTTATGTATATATATATATATATATATATATAATTTTCCTTTTATTTATTCATTTTCATCTTTTCTTTTCTTCTTTTTTTTATTTTAATCGTTCGAAATAAAGATATCATTCATATGTCCCGTCAGCCTTCTTTCAAAATTTAGCAACTCAAAAAGGGGGTGCGTCTTAGACGCAGGTGCGCCTTCATTGCCAGGCAATACGGGTACGCCACTGGTTCTGCTGACCATGACTTTTGGTTTTATCAAAGCAACCTACAATATCTGTGATCCAGAAACCAAGTGATATTATAAATGGAAACAACTACACTGACCATCTGTTAATGATCTGCAGCGGGTTGCCTTAGAGGTAAAAATGAACCAGACATGTTTTGTGTTTCAAGACACAGATTTGCCATAACAGAACAACATATAGAGCACCAGACATTAATTGGATATGATGGGATAACATATATCAGGTATAATTATCTGACAGGATTCACTGCAATAAACGCCATGATTTTACAAACCCAAGCTTTTTTTCCCCCCAAAAAATCGAAATACTATGTAAATATCAGGCCAGTTAAAATAGTTCTGCTTTAGTCAACTTTCTTGTTAAAAATTGTGCATATCTACACACAGTTCATTGGAGGAGACAGCATGGCAGTAAAAATCCAGTCATTAGGAAGTAAGTGAACAACGGCTTGCCATAATGATGATTTTCTTTGCCATGCAAGAACTTCAAATACTTCACCATTTACTGTACTCATGTCATGTTAACCAAGCATGCAAAGCTTTAAAGCTGCAATGACAATTCAGGTTTTTTTTTTTAAGATTAGTTCATATCGAGCATTTCAACCTCTGACGTGCCTAGAATGCAACAAATTTCATATTCCTTGAAAACATCACTGGAATACTTGCGAGAGGGGAAAAAAACATCGGGATGTGAGTTAAATGGCTTTCATTAATCTCAAACTAATAATTATTTTACTGCTATATTTTCACTTTATTCATGGAATATGACCATCCATATTTATTGCCTACCCCAAATTGCCTGTGAAACCAGTGGCTAGTCTTGGAGTGGGTCAGGAATGATAAAAAAAAAAATTAAATCATGAGGAATACCAAAAACTCCCGACAGATCCACAGGAATCATTAATACTAATCCAAAGCAGAAACTCACACCAATTTCAGCACTGCCTCTGTGCAGGAATAAGAGTAATTACAGTACACTTAATACAAACCAAACTGAGAGTTAATTGCAGGCTTTATGCCTCATCTTGGTTGATGTGATCAGTCCAACATCAGCTGATGGAGTTTTTCAGCACATTGGGAGGTTGGCAAGAGATAAAGTTATGGTTCATTTCAGTAATTTCCAAATTGAAAGTTGCAAATGATATTTTAATCTAACTTTAACATGCCAACCTATATTCGACAGTATCTGTTGAAATCAGGTAAAACTCTACATTTCAACGGCACCGCCCTCAAAGGAATATGTGTAAGAAGGAACTGCAGATGCTGGTCTAAACCGAAGATAGTCACAAAAAACTGGAGTAACTCAGCAGGACAGTAAGCTTCACTGGAGAGAAGGAATTGGTGACATTTCAAGTCGAGTCCCTCTTCAAACGATTATCTATTACATTCGCTCAGAAAACATTGCATAATCTAGATATGATTGCAAACAATTGATGAACACTAACATATTTGACTAAAAAACAGTACACTTCATAAGGTTAAAAAATTAAGATTTAGATCTAAACGCAATCAGCTATAAACCTATAAAGTGCTAATAGTACTGATATATATCTGTTCATTTGGCTACATGCTATCTTATAGTGCCCTCATAATGTTTGGGACAAAGACCCATCATTTATTTATTTTCCTCTGTACTCCACAATTTGAGATATATAATAGAAAAAAAAATCACATGTGGTTAAAATGCACATTGTCAGTTTTTATTAAAGGGTATTTTTATACATTTTGGTTTCACCATGTAGAAATTACAGCTGTGTTTATACATAGTCCCCCCCATTGCAGGGCACCATAATGTTTGGGACACATGGCTTCACAGGTGTTTGTAATTGCTCAGGTGTGTTTAAATGCCTCCTTAATGCAGGTATCAGAGAGCTCTCAGCACCTAGTCTTTCTTCAGTTGGAAACGTTTATTGTTGTTTATCAACATCAGGATCAAAGTTGTGCCAATGAAAGTCAATGAAGCCATTATGAGACTGAGAAACAAGAATAAAACTGTTAGAGACATCAGCCAAACCTTAGGCTTACCAAAATCAACTGTTTGGAACATCATTAAGAAGAAGAAAGCACTGGTGAGCTTACTAATCGCAAATGTACTGGCAGGCCAAGGAAAACCTCCGCAGCTGATGACAGAACAATTCTCTCTATAATAAAGAACAATCTCCAAACACCTGTCCGACAGATCAGAAACACTCTTCAGGAGTCAGGTGTGGATTAGTCAATGACAACTGTCCGCAGAAGACTTCATGAACAGAAATACAGAGGCTACACTGCAAGATACAAACCCCTGGTTAGCTGCAAAAATAGGATGGCCGGGTTACAGTTTGCCAAGAAGTACTGAAAATAGCAACCACAGTTCTGGAAAAAGGTCTTGTGGACAGATGAGACAAAGATGAACTTGTATCAGAGTGATGGCTAGCAAAGTATGGAGGACAGAAGGAATTGGCCAAGATCCAAAGCATACCACCACATCTGTGAAACACGGTGGTGGGGGTGTTATGGCCTGGGCATGTATGGCTGCTGAAGGTAGTGGCTCACTTATCTTCATTGATGATACAACTGCTGATGGTAGTAGCATAATGAATTTTGAAGTGCATAGACACATCCTATCTGCTCAAGTTCAAACAAATGCCTCAAAACTCATTGGCCGGCAGTTCATTCTACAGTAAGACAATGATCCCAAACATACTGCTAAAGCAACAAAGGAGTTTTTCCAAATCTGAAAATGGTCAATTCTTGAGTGGCCAAGTCAATCACCCGATCTGAACCCAATTGAGCATGCCTTTTATATGCTGAAGAGAAAACTGAAGGGGGCTAGTCCCCAAAACAAGCATAAGTTAAATATGGCTGCAATACAGGCCTGGCAGAACATCACCAGAGAAGACACCCAGCAACTGGTGATTTACATGAATCGCAGACTTCAAGTAGTCATTGCATGCAAAGGATATGCAACAAAATACTAAATGTGACTACTTTCATTTACATGACAATGCTGTGTCCCGAACATTATGGTGCCCTGAAATGGGGGGGGGGGGACTATGTATAAACACTGCTGTAATTTCTACATGGTGAAACCAAAATGTGTAAAAATGGCCTTTAATAAAATCTGACAATGTGCACTAGTTTCAGCATCTACAATTTTAGTAGTTTCCAAATTTGATGTCTAGATTGTTATTATTGCTTTGGTGGACTTCTGTACAACAGGCTGAAGTCACTAGGCTGCCACCCTGGAGATCTGACTGGTGCCGGTCCATAGGAAATGTCCTCTTGATCATCAACTTCTGACCAGAATTGCACTGTTTGGTTAATTAAGTGCAGATTAGTACAGATATTTGTTAAATTTAGATTTTAATTATACCTCAGTTAGAATTAATTAGCACAAATCTGTACTACAGATCCACAGGGTTGCAACCTGTACTAATGACGTTGGATCAATTGGAAGTAAGATCAATTTCCACCAGGAATTTCTGTCTTCATTGATATAAAAGAAATGTTCCTATTCTTCCCCCTCTTTCTTAGGATCTCAGAGACCAAGGTCGTTCATTATAATCTGACTGATTGCAGAAATAGCATATACTTGCCAGTAATGGCACATTAACCTTGCAAAAGGATGTGCCATTCTATAGGTGAAAATACTTTAATAAAAAGGAAATAATTTGTATTTAGGCAATGCCATTCAAGTTCTAGGGATATTCCAAATGCTTCTCATCCACAATTCTTTAAGAATAGTGCTTGGTATCATGATGTGAAATTAAAGACGCCAAAGATCTTACAAAAAGCAATGGAAGAAATAATCAATGAATTGATTTGGTGGCATTGATCTAAGATCCTGAGAACACTTCTGACTCTTCTTCTTTATGTTCACTTGAATGGGCATAAATTATGTGGAATGCTCATAAATTAGCATTCATTTATAGCTTCAATCAGGTGACAGTGTACACAACAGTCCTGGTGAGGAGCTTGAACAACCATGAAAATATGTGAAACGGTAGTGGTTTATCCTCACTTGCATCTATCTACTAAACGTGCAACATCATAGCATTTGTCCATCAAATGCTGCTTTGGAAAATCAGTGATTTTCTCTTTCTCGTCCATATTCAACATTTCACAGGGACCAATCCTTTCACAACTTCCTGGCCCACTCCTGCCTTCACCAACCACTCCCCCCTTGCAGCATTTACTCTTGCATCTACAGGTGACATAACACATGTCCTTTCACCACTCTCCAGGGACCCCAGCAGTCTTTCCAGATGAAGCAACAAATCAATTGTACTCAGTGTCATGGAGTCATACAGTGTGGAAACAGGCCCTCCGTCCCAACTTTGCTACACCAACCAACATGTCCCATCTACACTAGTCCCATATGCCTGCATTTGACCCATATCCCTCTAAACATGTCCTATCAATATATTTATCTAATTGCTTCTTAATGTTACGATAGTCCCTGCCTCAACTATCTCCTCCAGCAGCTCGTATTAGACATCCACCACCTTTTGCATGAAAAAGTTACCGCTCAGATTCCTATAAAACCCTTCCCCCATCACCTTAAACCCATGCCCTCTGGTTCTCGATTCCCTCACTCTGGGCAAGTGACTCTGTGCATCCACCCAATCTATTCACCTCATGATTTTATATACATGATTCTATAAGATAAATCTCCTTCCAATCTAGTGTATAGCATTTGACTTTCAACATGAGGTCTCTTCTGCAGTGGATAAACTAAACATAGATTGGATGACCACTTTGTGGAGCATTCCCATTCAGTCCACTGGAGTGGCCAAGCATCCTGCTGCCTGCTAGTTTGATTCTCCGCCCCACTCTGATATACGAGTCTGTGGCCACCAGCACTGTTACAATGAGGGCCAATGCAACCATCAACAACAGGACTTATTTCCTGTCTGGACATGTGGCGGCCTTCAATATGGAATTGTGCAACATCAGATAACTTGATTTCTCTGCATTAGTTTATCACCTGCTACATTGGCTCAGGCCGTTTGTTTTATTTCCCCCTTTTTTCCCCTCTGGGAGTGGAAATGACCAGCCGAATCTGCCGTGAATATCTCCCAGCTCTGCGTTTTGCAACTCCCACAATCTCTGCTCTTGAACTGCTCCCATTCACCAATTGACCAGATATCCCCAGTTGCCAGCCTATGCCCATGGTCACACATCAGTCTAAAGGGGCTGTCCCACTGTACGAGCTAATTCAAGAGCTCTCCCGAGTTTAAAAAAAAAATCAAACTTGTGGTAAGCACGTAGAATGTACGTAGCGGGTACGTCGGAACTCGGGACGTCTCTTCGCGGCTCGTAACGCTAACGGCAGGTACTCGGGAAACGCGGTAAGCTAGTGAAGACTCATGTAGATTTTTTAACACGTTAAAAAATGTCCACGAGAGCCCCGAGTACGTACGAGCGGCTATTACCGCAATTCTCCGAGTTCGAATCAGGGGAAACTCGGGAGAACTCTTGAATTAGCTCGTACAGTGGGACAGCCCCTTAATATAAGTCCTGACCCAAAACATAATCTGTCCGTTCCCTACATCGGTGCCTGTCCCACTGAGTGCCCCCAGCACTTTGTTTTTAATCCCATGGGCACCCTAGTTTTATCTAATCAGATACATCACCTCTACTCCATGATCCCACTGCTGATTAGCAAGAAATGTTTCTCTCTCCATCCTGATGAAGGATCTTCAACCTGAAATGTTGACTCGGTTTCTTTTCCCAGAAATGTGACCAGACTTTGAGTATCCGCAGTATTTTTGTTTATTATTTCAAGTACTTAGGAATTACGTTGGTGTCAAAGTTATGGCACAGGGTACCACAAGATCATAAGATCATGTGATAGGAACAGAATTAGGCCATTCGGCCCATCAAGTCTAGTCCGCCATTCAAACATCTCTCCCTCCTAACCCCATTCTCTCTTCTACCTTCTCCACATAACCTCTGACACCTGTACTAATCAATAAACGCCTTTAAGAAAATAACACCCTACGTACTTTCACATGGTCCAATTAACCCCCTCAATCAGAAAATTCGACAATGCTCCTGGAAAGCAAAATTAGTAAATGGCATTCAGTGTACGTGTGTACAACTCTGTTATTACCTGCCCCTCTACTACATAGCCATGGTGACAAGTAGCTAAAAAGGACACACAAAAACTCAGTTATTCTGAGGCAGCAAATGCATCACAGTGAGTGTTTTAGGACTGTTCAAGAGGCTTTTGAAGTAGGTCAGGTTACAACAGACATCATTTACTTGCTAAGCTGTGACCAAACTGACTTCCGCAGAACAAGGCAGAGGTGGAAAAGCCAACCCTTACAAAAGGCAATGATACTGTTGGTAAGACTTGCATGTGTTCAGGAGAAGAATCTAAGGTTTGGTTGTGGCTGTACAACTTAACCTTCCACAAGTAGCAGAGGTGAATAATGTCCAGCTATGGCAACACTATTGTTATGTCACAAATCAGAATATATTTTAAACAAGATGAAAGTGTTATCACTGCACAGTCTGTGCTGCTAGTCAAACTAGAAACACTCATAATATCTGTCTATAATGCCCGATGGTGTCAGTCATATAGTGTGGAAACAGACCCTTCAGCCCATACTAACCGAGCGCCCATATGTGGCAATTCTGCTTGTTTACCTGTGACATAACTAAAGATTATGAATCTTCAACCTCATTAACAAAAACCTCAACAGAATGAAACTTGCGTTTGATGTATTTCAAGAATTTATCCAATTACAAATTTGCCAAAATTAAACGTTTAGGATCATTGTTTGGAAGAGCAGAGGTGGGGGAAAGGGGAGTGGTGCATAATTCCAAAAAATAGTCTCAAAATTTCCAAAACTAGTCAGAATTCAGGCTTATCACACAAGTGGTGCCAGAGTGCTTTTGTGTGGCTCCAGTTCCTGGAAATGACACATTATTCCACTGGGAATTGAATTTCATTTCCATGTTGTCGCACAGAAAGATCTTTCCCATCACACAATTATTCACAAAACTGTTATTATTCTCTGCTTTTTGCAGCTGTACTTCAAATAGATTTAATAATTATTAAAAATATATTTTAAGGAAGTGTAGAATAAACAGTCACCTTATATCTTTCAGAATATCTGACATTAGATAGACCAAGGAAGGAACAACTAAGATTTCATGGAATGGTGCCTTGTAAAATGCAGAAAACCCTAATGTACAATGAACAATAGGCATAGTTTTCAAGATATTTATTCTACACAGTCTTGATATTCTCTACAATATCCAATGCGTGTACAAATGTTTCAATAAGGAACGGTGCCTTGTAAGATACATCACTTTACAGTATATTGGCCCAAAATTCTCCAAATGCACTTTAGTGAGAAATACGATAAAACTACCACTACACATAAAACTAAACTAAACTATTGCAGCTTAAACTAAACCACTGCAGCATAATTTCACAGCTGATAGATTTTACTTTGATCTTTATTTGTTGTCACAACATTGGCGACACTGGGAAAGATATGTATTCTTGATAATGTGGTGGTTAGGCTTCATTGGTGAACACTAAAATACTCAGGATTATTCTAGTTATAAGAGGAACGCACTGACTACCTTAAACGTGCCCACAAAATGGAATATCACACTGAGGGCTGGGCAATGAACATGTTAATCCTATTCAACTCACTGAAACATTCCCTAGCAAGGTGATAAGCCATGAGGCCTGTAGCCCAAAGACCAGAAAATAAACATGCAACCTGGAACACCTGTGTATTAGGTATGTTGTTTGTCACGCTAAATTGTTCTGACACATTTACTATTCAAATGGATCAGCAAAAATAAGGAGGGCTTAATTGGAAATTACTGGTACTATGAGAACTGTTTACTTGCTTTTGTTTAGTTTTCTTCACAACTTCTTCAATACTAGTTGGAATGGAAGTTAAACAATGAAGGTGAGAAAGTGTCTCTGCAAGCTTAGAAATACCTCCACTGACACAGAGCAACGTCAAATAAACAGGAATGCATAGCTACGCCAGCAAGATGAAAGTACATCTCAGATATTAGTGTTGTAAGCCAGCTGCCTGTATAGAAGGTGAATTTGGACAGGAGCATAGAATCCAGGAGGACAGGAAAATACAGGCCCATGAGTTAATCAAAAAGCTAATGTCCCAAAGGAACTCAAGGCAACCTGTTCATTCAGACATATTGAGAAAACAACGGTGACTACAAGAATATAGATCTTAATTTATTCAACTGACCAGGAATAATATAAACAGATTTCTATAGAATTAAATTCTACCTAGCCATCAGTTGACATCAACTGGATGCTTATCTCAACTGTAAATTTGTAATCAACTAGTTAATGCTGAACTATCTACTTATCTGCCCTTGTAACCATGTCTGTTTCATCAATTAATCTTTTGCACACAAAACATGCATGCAGGCGATCCCTGGGTTACCCAGGGCTGGGAGGGAAGGTTGCGTTCTTAAAGATTAGTCCTATTGCGATTTTCATTACGCAAAGCAACATCATCTGTTTATGCGTCATGAATGGAGAGATTAAATCATAAACTTTGTGTTGATTAGTTTATGTTTTTCCTCCCACTTTAATTTTATTCCATATCTGAACATTTTGGGTAGTGATTTGCGAATTCTGTAATTGCAAATTTCTATCACACGAATGGTTGTAACACAGGGGTTGCCTTTAGGCTGCATCTCAGTGCCATTGAAGGTTAGTGAATAATTGCCAGTTCATGATTTTGTGATCTGGTGTCTTTTAATGCAAACAGAAAAGGGTTAATCTGTTCATTTACCACGTTGTGCAGATCCTGATGGGAATTTCATGGTGTAAATGCTAATATAATTCAAGCCGCTTGATGTTAAACAGTTCAGGGACTCGACATAGGCATCATTAACTCCCAGGCATAGACTGGTTGATAAACCCCAGATGGTCTATGACGAGCCATTAAGATGAATGAATTAAGGATTTAGCTGGTACCTTTGATAAATTATACTGGCCAACAGTTTTACACACTCCCAAGATGATCTTGGGGAGGGAGTTCTCAGATTTTGAAACAGTACTGACGCAAGAAATAAATGTTCACTAACACTTGGTGCATGGCTTGCAGGCAATAGTATTCCTGGAGCATTTCACCATGTTAATTACTAAAGCATTACAAACTTAAATTACTACACTAACCATTGCCTGCACTGATTTATGCATGCTTTAAACATATTACCAAACACATTATGATTTCTCTTGCTGGATTTTCAGAATATCACTATTATGGACACCTACTCCCTATGTACTCACCAACTAATTTATCCATCCAACCTATTTGATTATTCATAACCAGATCCTCATAAAAAGATCTGTGAAAAACTAAAATAACTCTCGAAGGAATTCCATTATCTTATCTTCATGCATTTCCTTACCCCAACTGATAAACAAGTAAGTAAAATCTTCTCAAAATAAAATGTTGAATTCCCAACTCGTGTCTCCAGTTAGCCTGTGCATTTCTTCTTCTATTTCCTCCCTACAATTCAGGTCAGGTAACCCACACCTTTTCAAGAATGAATGTTTTTGAGCACCAAATGTGTTGTCTCCAAATATTGTCTCCCTTTCAGACGTTAACAATGTTCCCCTGAATGAATGTCACCACTTCACATCCACTCTCTCCATCCTTGATTGCAATTTTTAGTTCTGCCCCACATTCAAGTTGGAATTCACCTCCCCGTCAGAGCATTCCAAGAACCACATCCGCTCTCCATCATTTACGCGTAAAAGCAGCAGATTTTCCTGAGCTGCATCTATCAGCATCAGATCCGAGAATTAATGCAACAAATGCAGTAAATGTCAGCACTGCAGAGCACACGTTAGAAGTACCACCATTGCTCTTATGGGCATGCATTCTATTACATCATACATTATATGTAATTCCATGGTGATTCATTGCACATTTAAATTAACAAGGTAATTATAAACACAGACTTCTCCTGTACAGGAATTAACTGCATGAGATGTCTAATCTAAGTAGTGAATGTATGTGCACTTCACAGAGGTGCAGCTGATACAGCTACTGCCTCCTGGTGTCACAGACCTGGGTTCAATCCTGACCTTGGCTGGTGTCTGTGTGGAGTTTGCATGTTCTCCCTGTGACCATGTGCATTTCATCCAGGTGCTCCGGTATCCACCCACATCCCAAGACGTGCGGGTTTGTAGGTTATTTGGCCTCTGTAAGTTTCCAGTTGTCTGCAGGAAGTGGATCCAAAAGTGGGCTAACAGAATGAATGTGAATGTGTGATTGATGGTCGGCATTCACTTGGTGGGCCAAAAGGCCCGTTTCCATGTATCAATCAATCAATCAAGTGTGGTACATTACTGTTCTTAGGACCAGACTCTTGAATCTGCTACCACTTTGCAGTTTCTGTAAAACTGAAACCATTTAGCAAAGTTATTCCATTGCAATCTAAATGCAAAAACTCTCTCAATGAGCCTCTAAGGCTGCTAAGACAATAAAAATTCACCCATACAATTATTTCAGCATGGCAATGGAGTAAGAGTACTCAATGAATTTATGGTTTCCATTCCATCTAACATGTTCAAATGTCTTTTGTTAATCTTATCAGTGCCTTCAGGATGAATTGGATGTGATTTATAAATAAAGTCTGTTCGACTTGAATCTGTGCAAGCTTCTTTGCCTTCATGCCTGCACACCCACAAATCCAACATTAAAAACAGATAAATAAACCTACACATAAAAATAATCAAATCCATAGCTTATTTGGATTATTAAGCTTATATTGCAGCTTTAATGTTTTCAAAAATTATTTCAAATTCATTTTTCCGAAGCCCTTCATTCATTGCCGATCTTAATTGCCCTTGAGAAGATGGTACTGAGCCAATGTATTAAGTGCTGCAGTCCTTTGGGTGAAGTGACATCTTGATTATAGTATTGGATGGGGAGTTTCATGATTTAACCCTGGCAAGTATGAAGAGACAGTAACGTATGTCCAAATTGGGTTTGTGTGCAACTTGGAGGGGAACCTGCAGGTGGTGGTACACGCATGTACTTGTTGCCTTTGTCCATTATGGTAGAGGTTACAGGTTTGAGACGTGACACCACAATAACCTAGCTGAATAACTTGAATACATTTCATATACGTTGCCGCCATGGTGGTGGCAGGAGGAACTACGGTTCAGGATAGCAGATGGGATGCCAATCAAAAGGCCTTCTTTGTTCTGAAAGGTGTCCATCCTCTTCATTGTTCATATAGCTGGAGTCATCCAAGTGAGTGGAGAACATTCTCTCATGTTCTTAACTTTCACCAATTGCAATTTCACCAATTGTAGTTCTCCGTTTGCTTTCAAGAGAGAGCTAGACACAGCTCTTAAAGATAGCGGAGTCGAGGGATATGGAGAGAAGGCAGGAAAAGGGTACTGATTGTGGATGATCAGCCATGATCATGGCAGTGTTGGCTCGAAGGGCTGAATGGCCTACTCCTGCACCCATTGTCTATTGTCACCATGTCAATGGTGAGCATTTTTGAAATTCAGGAAGTGGGTTAATCATTGCGGGAAACAAACCTCCAAGCTGCTCTTGCAACCACAGCATTTACCTGACTGACTCCAATTTGTTTCTGAACCCAGGACATCAGTGATGATGATATCATTGAATATCAAAAGGTTATAAAGTCATATAGCATAGAAACAGGCCTTTGGCCTAACTTGCCCCTGCTGACCAAGATGCCCCATCTATGCTAGTCACACCTGCCCACATTTAACCCATATCCTTTTAAACCTTTCCTATCCATATACCTGTCTTGATGCGTTTTAAATGTTGTTATTGTACCTGCCTCAACTACCTCCACAGGTAATTCCATAAACCCTAAACCCTCTGTGTGAAAACGTTGCCCCTCAGATTCCTATTAAATCTCTTCTTTCTCACTTTCAACCTTTGTCTTCTGGTTCTTGGTTCCACTTCTCTGGGAGAAAGATGAATGTGTATTCACCTTATCTATCTCCCCCAGCCTCCTGCACTCAAAGGAATAAAGTTCTAGTCTGCCTAGCCTCTCCCTTTCGCTCAGACGGTCTAGTTTTGCCAGTATCTTTGTAAATCTTCTCTGCACTCTTTCCAGCTTAACAATATCCTTCCTAACAGAATAAATCAGGTTTTGATAACCATCTTTGCTATCTATGATACCACCTAGTTTAATATCATCTGCAAACTTACTAATTCTCATGCAAATTATTGATATAACCCACAAACAGCAATGGGTCCAGCATCAATCCTTGAGGAGCACCACTAGTCACAGGCCTCCATCCTGAATTACAACTTTCCACCATCACCCTCTACTTCCTTCCTACTTCCTTACATTAAGTAAATTCTCCATCCAGCCAGCTTTCTCTCCCTGGATCCCATGCGAGCTAAACTACCGGAGCAACCTACCTTACAGAACTTTGTCAAATGCCTTGCTGAAGTCCATTTCGACAATGTCAATAGATTTACCCTCAGCAAACTATTTGGTTACTTCAAAACACTCATTCAGATTCGTAAAGCTCGATCTCCCACGTACAAAACCATGCTAACTATTCCTAATCCCGGTCTATCCAAGTCCATATATATCTTATCCCTCAGAATCCTCTCAAGTATCTTGCCTATGATGGCGTTAGATTTACTGGTCTTTAGTTCCTAGATGTTTCTTTGCAGCCCTTCTTCAATAGAGGCACAACATTAGCCACTCTGCAATTTTCCACCACCTCACTCCTGTCTGGTGCTGATTCACATATCTCAGCCAGGGCTCCTGCAATTTATTCTCACATTGTCCTCAGATATATTTGACCCGGTCCAGGAGATTTATCTACTTTCACACGACTTCGAATGTCCAGCACATCCTTATGCGAAATATGGACTGTCTTCAAGACATCTCCATTAACTGCCTGAAGTTCCCTAACCTTCATGACTTTCTCCCCAATGAAAAAAAAGGAGAAATATTAATTGAGAGACTTATCCATCTCCCATCTATTCCCTTTCCTTGTGGTCACCCATCTACTCTCTTCCTGTACCTTAGGCATGAATACCTTGCTATAACTCCCATCTATTAAGTTATTATTCTCGCGAACGATCCTGAGGTCATCCAGCTGCAGTTCCAGCTCCCTAAAGTTGAAACATGGAGTTGCACCTGCACCACAAGTGTGCTTATCACGGATACCAGCAGTCTCCCTGACTTCCCACATCCTTCAGGAAGAACATTCCATCATTCTACCTGCCATCTCTACTGCACTCAAATCAAAAGGGAAAAAAAAGCACAACAAGCACATAGAAGAAACAACATTGTACTTTTCATGTTCATATGTTCTCAGAGCATAATTAGGCCATTTGGCCCATCAAGTCTCCTCCGCCATTCAATCGTGATTGATCTAGCTTTCCCTCTCAACCCAATTCTCCCGCCTTCTCCACCATTTACCTTCTGTTACCCTCTGCTCTTGAGTCAAAGCCTCACACTTGCCCTCCATGCAGCACTTTACCTCCAGACAACCGCTCTTCCAACACAGACACTCCACTACACCTTGCCTTTAAATTAAGCTATTTTAATCACTCAACCAACTAAACCGCTGTCTTTTGAAAACTCCCACTGCTGCTCCAACACTGAAATAAACTCACTCAGCTAAACCAACGGTAGCTTTTAAAATCTCCTGCTCCGACACCGATGGACTCTTTCAACAATACAAAGGCTAGCTTTTAAAATCTCCTGGTCGGCTCCAGCACCGAAATGGACTCAATCCAATGTTAGCTTTTTAGTTAGGCTGATTATACTCTTGTTTGAAATAGCAATTGCCATGCATTTGTTTGTTGCAAATGCTACTTCTCTCAACAGCCCCAGCTTGAATGTTGTCTAGCTCTTGCTAAATGCTGGCTTAAACTGTCACTCTTACTAAGGAATTGCAAACGGAACTGAACATTGCACAATCATCAGTACACAACTCCGCATTATCCAATAATAAGAGTATCATTGATGATGGACCCCTGCAATAAAGTCCTTATTGCAACACAGAGATAATTGATACCCACCAAACACGTTTTTCTTTGTGTCAGATGTGGCTTCAACCATCAGTTTTACTCGGCTCCTTGATGTCAAGCAGCAAGAATGCACTTGAACTTCACCTCTGGAATTCAGCTCTTTGATGTATATTTATGACGAGGTCTGGAGCTCAGTGACCCTGGGGATACTTAGTCCACATTAGTGGGTACATTATTGTTGAGTACGTGCCACTTGATGGTTCCGTCAATCAAATCTTTCATCATTTTGTTCATGAATGAGAGTAAACTGATGGAGCAACATTGAGATGGATTGAATTTGTCTTGCCTTTTGTACAAGGAACATACTTTGTGTTTGGGTGAATTTCAACAGAATGGAAGGCAGTGGAGTACATCATACTGTTGCTCAATAATACTGCTGTATTTATGTAATAGATGTTTCCTGACCTTTGTTTCAGATTATTAAAGTTTAGTATTTCAAGCTTCACAAAATCAAAAACTCACTCTGAATTTCAAATTAAAGGTGTTTTCAACAGTCTGATTTGCTGTAAATCAGGTTTTTTTTTAATTACTGGTTTCCAAAGGTTACACAATTGCACTTCAATAAGTTGTTAGCTGGAAAGATGTTCCATTTTTAGAATTACAAAATGCTTATGTTGCCTACATATTCAACAATAAAAATATCTAAAAATATGCGGAAAATGCGTAGGAAATGTAGCTGATATAAACGACATCTATTTCAAACATTTGTTTCTGGAAAAGTAGAAGCAGGATAAGCTGAAACAAGTGCAATTAATAAATGTTGGAACTACTCAGCAAATCATTTAATTGAAAATAACCAACACAACACCAAATACACAGCGCTTGTGAAGCTGAATATCATATTAACACAGTGTCCATTTCATGACCTTTTAATGCCAACCACTAATTGTGCGGGTATTTTGGTGTCAGAGATTCATCTTCACTATCACTGTTTTCATGATATCAATGCCCAAAATTCATCAGCAACAAAATTTTCAACCACATTGATCAAATTACTCAATGAAGAAACCTCAGTTTTAAATAATGATGAAGCAAAGAAATGTTCTTCAAAGATTCAATCAACTAAATTGGGATCATATTTAAGCATAACAATGCGCTGATGTAACTCAGCAGGTCAGACAGCAACTGTGGAGGTAATGAATATCCATTCCCCCCCCCCACAGACTGCCTGACCTGCTCAATTACTCCAGATTCTAGCATCTGTAGTTCCTTGTGTCTTCATATTTAAACATGCGTAGAATGCACACTGCTCACATTGAACCCTTGCATCATCAAATATTCTGATGTAACCAAAGCACACCTACAAACCCCATTTGACTAGACTAACACTCTTCTTCATGGATGACTGCATATAAGACTGCATCACAAACTCCCATGAAGAACAAGTTACAAGAACAAGTCTGGACAATTCTTCGAGAGGCTCTCCCTCAAGCGTCTCCTGTAATGCCAGGCCACAGTCTCATTTTAGAAAGAACATCTTTTCAGCTGAGAAATGTCTCACCCTGTTGCAATCCTCAACTAGCCGCTTGCTTCATATATATGACACCAGTAATTCTTCTCCCCTGATGATGTGAATCTCCAGCCTCTATAATTCTGTATTCGTAACCCTAGGAGCACATTCCTAATCCTCAGGGATCACTGGTGCACCCACCAAGTAAACAGCATTGTACAGCTTGATGAGTGTTGGTGTCATTCAGTGCTTTTCAGGACTGACTGATGAGCTCCCAGCTTTGTCAAAGTGCTGGTAGCAGCAAGAAATTGGGCCAGTGATGCCTACCATTTCTGCAACTGAATGGCATTGCACAAGGGAACCTGATAACATTTCTTGTCAAATACCACTGAATTCCATGACCTTTTAAAAGCCTTTTAAAGCAGATCTATATCGCAATGCTGTAATATCCATGAATATGATGTAGATGAATTTCTAGGCCAATTTCATACACAAAATGGTTACGTTAATAGGTGCTGACCAACTCGAACATTTTCTGTTCATAGATGTTTCTTGCTATATTTGGTTAATTTACCCTTAATGCATTTATACAACCAATAAATGTCATTATAAAACATCATTGGGCAATTAGATATATACCTCAAAACATTGAGAAAGTCTAAAAATATTAATGTTACATGCAGAGTAACATACAGTTATGTGTATACAGTGACATGCTATAGTAAAATAAAAATGCTATTTACTGTTCAATAGTTTGAGTAATAAATTTCCTCTACAACAGGGCTGATTTGTAGTGTCTCGTCTGCATATCAACGCAATAAATGCAACAATCACAGATGCATTTATTCCATTTGTTAAAATAAAGTACAAATGCAAGTACTGGTTGAACTTTTCAATGTTTGCTACAGTCCACCAGAAAGGAATAGTTGGCTGACAATAAGTTCCATGACCTTAAGATTTAGGTGTGTTGCTATTCTCATTACAAGTGAGTTGCTACGATTAAATCTTAAGTTTGGGCATAGAATAATTTTGAAAACATTTTTGAAAACTCAAATGCAGGGAGAATGGCATGATCCACCTCACTTGCACCTTCTTTAACACGGGACTTCGACAGACTGTGATTATAAATAAATACAAAATATTTCATTTTTAAATATAGAAATAATACATCTCGTCAAAGGCCGGCATGAATATTTAACAATTTATGCATACTAAACACATCGGTAATACATCTACCTGTATATCACAACCTTTCATCCTCACAAACACTGGTCTCTCACTCAGATTATTAGATGTTTTTGATCATAAATGCTACAGACCTTTCTACCTGACCTTCCTGTAAAATAAATCTGACAACAATGTACATAGGATCTGCAGACTATGATGTTCACTTCTTCTAGTGGCTACCACAAAATTCCAGATTTTAACCAAAAAATGCATTGCTACATTTGCTGAATCAGCATTATTAGTTAACATCTCTCCGATGATCTGAACCGTCTCCATTTCACCAGTGGAACACCACTAGTATTGACAGAGTCGTAATAACCATTAACATTTCTTCTACAGGGATTTTTTAAAGTATCGTTCAATTTTGCTTACAGACAATCTCAATCTGAGGTCCAGATTCTTTTCATTTACTACGAATTGGAGGAAACATTTTGTGCAAAATTTCAGATACTTTTTAAAAGTACAAACTTTCTATAAATGTCACACTTTATTTTGAATCTTTACATAGTGTGTACAATAATCCAATGGTCTGCTCATAATTCTCAGACGTCTCTAACCTTCCTCTATCTGCAATGTGAGTACATACCTCTCCTTGTTCCTGCTTTGCCTGCCAGATTGCTGTGTTCCTCTGTAAGCCGCTGCTGGTTTCCCCACCAAGCCCCCGCTTTAAAAAATAACAAGAGCATAAGGGTCCTGCAGTTTGACAATACATGTCTTTCATTGCAAACAGGAGTAAGGGGAGGGGGAAGTAATATTTTTTTTTAATTGTTGATTTGCACTCTTGTTATAAGCCACCCTTCACATGCACGAGCATAGCATGAATTTGGTTTGTTTTATTCTCATACGTTTCTGCATAAAACTTTTACAAATCATCAACATTTAGCTGATTCAGACAGACACCCAAGTACTTAATTTGGGTTGGGATGCTATCACATCTCATAAATACTGAAACATTGAAATGGGAATTGTTATTCATATAAAGGCATATATATTCAATCAATGGATCTTTTAAAAAAAAGCAATCATGTCTTAACACTTTATTTTTCCTGCACATTTATACAAAGTAATTAGAAGCAAGTTAACAAAACCGTTAACAGGAAGGTTGGTTGAGATTAATTAAATGACCTTCCCCTTCAATCATATTTTTGGTCCCTTTCCAAATAACTCCTTGTAAGGATTGCTCAAAAAGTCACTGTGAACCAATTTGGGATTGCAACTGACATTGGACACAAGGGACGGCAGATGCTGGAATCTTGTGTAGAACACAAATTGCTGGAGTAACTCCACAGTCAGGTCGCATCTCTGAAGGACATGGCCAGGGAGATCACCAGAGGTGATGAGATTGGCCATGGTCTGGGAGATGATAGCCTGGTGTTTGTCAGTGGGGTCATAGTCAAAGGATATGTAAGAGGAGGTGTCTGAGAGCGGGTGGCTGGCCTCAGAACTATCGAGGTCAGCCTGCCAACCTCGGCTGTATCCACGTATGCAACTGATATTGTCAGACACCTAATATGCAACACTGATAACCAGGCAAATTTCTTTCCGCTGTTATTTTTTTAATTTGTAATCGGATCTGGGTCCAATTTCATGAAGGTGAGATATTGATCTTATGCCTAGATTTCACTGAGGTTGGTACATCACTGTTGTGACAGAAGCTAAAAGCATCTATCCAAACCAGGTCCGTTCACACATAACCAAACACAAAGAAGTTACATTTATGAAATACTATACAAAAGAATGTTTAAACCACATTAGCATTCATCACCGAATGAATATTTTCAGGGACTGAAAAATATATCCATGTTACTTCCTTATCAGGTGTAAAATGTGTATTCTGAAATGATGGGATGAAATTATTGGGAGATTTACAAATTGTTAACAGTAGGAAGAATAGTTAGACTTTAGAGGTGTAGTGCAGAAACAGGCCCTACGGCCCAACAAGTCCGTGCCGCCCACCGATCACCCCGTACACTAGCACTATCCTACATCCTAGGAACAATTTTGCCAAAGCCAATTAACCTACAAATCTGTACATCTTTGGAGTGTGGGCGGAAACTGGAGCACCCAAAGAAAATAGACGTGGTCACGGGGAGAATGTACAAACTTTGTACGGACAGCATCCCATCCGTAGTCAGGATCGAACCAGAGTTTAAGGCAGTGTAAGGCAGCAACTCTACCGTTGCACCAATGTGCCAACCCGGATATATAAAGTTAAAAAGAGGCAATTGCTTTAAATACCTTAATAAAGGGAAACATCAATTTACATGATTACACGTCCATCACAGCGAGCGTCTTCCTAACTCTGACTAGTTTTATCCTGCCCAGTTATGACACCAATGACAAACATGTCAATTAAAAAAAAAACTTTGAAGAATGAAATCAGAGAAACCCCCCCAAACAAATGCAATAATAACTTTTTGAAGCTGATTTTCAAAGAGTCAGCAACTCAAAAGACTCAGTAATTAGTAGAAGCCTCACAGAGATCAATGATTGGGCCTCTGCCCAGCAATCCTGCTTTCTGTCAATGCATCCAAGTTCAGTTCAGTTACTGCATCGGGAGGTGCAATTTAACTGGAGCCAATAACTGATCTGGACTCTGATCACTGATATGTTTTACTAAAACAATTTTCACCTCGACTTTCAGCAATAATCGAAAACAGTTGCGAAAACAGAGCTTCACGTAGGCGGCAAATATAATCATAAGGTGTAACAAAATAGTTTTATCAAAGGGACGTACTATCGAACAGCACCTTATTTTACTTCAGAAATCTCACTGATTAGTTTGGATCAGTGGGCAAGCACAGCTAGATTCCAGGCACAGCAACATGTTATAGATAATTGGCCAGGATTTTGATCATACACCTAAACTAAAGGACAAAGCAAAATAAATGATAAGTGCAACATTTCACCTAAAAGAGTAATACCTCAGAAAATATAATGATTACTTTTCCAGAATATCAAGTTCCAGGCGTGGACTCGAATCTATAATCTCTAACCCAGAGGTGAAATCAATAAATTGTACTACACTCCTGTTTTAAAGGACAGTTTTACCAATGTAGTCAGTGAGAACCAGGTCAACATCATAGGGTGGCTATTTTAATCTGCACAGAACGAAAAAGCCTCACCACTTGATAAAGGTTTATGTTTTGCTTTTTCTGCAAAGGCTGCCTCAACTGGTAAATATTTGCAGCATTTTATTTTTATCCACGTGTCGCCTGCTTGATTTCCACTCCCAGGTAAAATTCAGGGCGTCAACATAAATTGCACTGAATTTCTACATCTTAAATTTGAAGTACAATACCAGTGCTGCATTTTCAACTAGGCTCCATCATCGAGTGTTGCTACATCAATGCAAAGTGACAGCATTTTGCAATCAGGCAAATTCCAAAGCCGTATTCCCAAACGTTACCTGACTGAAAGTTAGCAGTTCCAGACTACAGTGGAGGTGTTATTCTGTGATCTCTCTCATTAAAGGAGGCACCTTAAGACTAAAAAA
Organism: Leucoraja erinaceus; assembly: GCF_028641065.1. NCBI lineage: Eukaryota > Metazoa > Chordata > Chondrichthyes > Rajiformes > Rajidae > Leucoraja > Leucoraja erinaceus. The sequence continues at coordinate 15,553,551 of NC_073391.1, read as the reverse complement.
CGGGAAATCCAATACTGATTTGCAGGGGACAAGGGAGTAATTGGGCGACGTGAGTGTAATGAATGCTTCAACACATTTTCGTTGTAAGTAACTAGGTTTTGCTGTGCAAGAAACTAACGCTCAATCTCTTTCAGTTTTGCTTCCAGCTGTGTAAATAGACAGGCTAAGGTGCTCAACATTCTGAAGTGTGGTTCACTGAACTGGTCCCCTTTAAGAGGAAATGTCAAATTAAAGCACACAGCTGGAAATAATCTTCAATCATAATCAAATCTGCAACCGTGGAATTTTTACAACCATTTGTTCCCTTGTTCCAGTTATTTTCTAATCAGTAGCTATCAGATCTGATGAAAAACATCAGACAGAAAGGCATATTTCTCGAAGCCCAGTTCTGCTTATTTGTCCTCTTTTAACTTGTCTTCAAAGCCACTTTTGTAAAACAACAAAGCGTGATTACCCTCAAATGATGAAACTTACTTTAATAAATCGCGGGCAAAGGGGAGGCTTAAGCTGCTTTAAAAGACATTTGTTGCAAGGCAAAGAACAAATGAAAGTTGAGACGTGGGAACATTGCTTTTCCTTCACGTTCTGCCACGCACCAGTCTAGCTTTAACCACAGCAATCACTGCAAAGGACTTTTGCCAAACAGCAAATGAGATGTGAGCATTTATATTTAAACAAGATCAAAGCAACATGATCATCAATTCGATTTGGAATTGCAATTCCTCCCCCATCCAAACACTAACCTCCCCATACGCCTCCCACTTTTCTCCTCTAAACATTGGTTCATGTTGGGGTACAGGTTGGTGAGCAGTAGTTTCCTGCTGGTCCTTAACCCCATGTCAGTCCTCTTGTTGAACCTCAGGACTGCCAAGAGAGCTAGGACTGATCCTTTCCCAACTTAATGTCCATACAGTATATCTGCCAGCAGGGGCCACTGCATAACAGGATGAACAGGCAGCACAGGCTGACGTGTCCTGCACTTCACCTAGAGCGGCTGTAACCAATCATTCTATCCTTACTGCCGTGCCAGCTACAACAGACACATTCTCCAAAGGAATAGGGACTGAAGCTGGGACTATCTGGGTGTGGACAATCCCAGTGAGCCACAGCTTTTGATTCTAGTCAAGAAGTTGATGCAAGTGTATTTAACTTGCCTATATTTTTCAACCAATAAAAAGTAATGAAATGAAATAACTGGAGGGATGTTATCATGAAGAGTCATAAAATGTTCACAAAACAATCAACACAATTAAATGACATCTGAGAGACCGACCCACCATCATTAACTGAGGGAATAGTGAAGCTAACAATAATATTTAATTGAAGATAAAAATATGATCACTAAATGAAATGCATTAGAGAGCTGATGATAACACTTTACTAAGGATGGGGGCATTTAATTGTACAATCATTGCATTAGTAGTGGTTGTCCACAAGTGGAATTCATAGACATTAGATAGACACAAAATGCTGGAGCAACTCAGCAGAACAGGCAGCATCTCTGGAGAGAAGGAATGGGTGACGTTTTGGGTCGAGACCCTTCTTCAGACTGGTCATAGGCATTAGTCAGTGTGTGTCTTTGGGCCACTGTTTGCTCCAATTAACTTCTACTTATCTCACATGAAGTCACATTAAGTCTGATGCAGACATTTGGAATAGGTTCAGATCTGGCTAGAATGGCTCTGCTCTCATCGGCCACAATTATTAAAATAATGTATAAACTATAAAATAATCTCAGGTTAGAAAATAATCTTGGAAGAGATGATCTAAAGGAGGACAGCTGTGCAAATAGATCTGTTCATATTACAAGACTGTCTTCTTCATGCATCATCATAGCTCCAATGGCAAATGCGAGTGTAACTGATGACCTACTGCAGATGGCATCTACATATTTTATAAGCTTTCAGAAGGTCCTGAGCATAGTTTTTATGAGGCCAATAAATATTCTTCATTGATGAAAATGTATTTTTAATCTATAAAACATGAATGGACATATTGAAATTGACACAGTTCAGTTCTAGTAGAGTGCATTCAGATTCCAAGCCTCAAAGAAGTGCCCTACAAAACTGCCTGACAGCAGAAAAGGAAGCAGGGGAGTGGGGAGGGCGGGTATTCCTCACTCGGACTGGACAACGTAAATTAAAGAACTAAGAGTTGGATATCATTCTCTTCGTGTGAACATGGCCAAGAATCAAGTAAGATCAGACACCCACTATCCACTCCAACCCGTTTATATTTCCATCGAGCATATCTTGTTTTACTCTTCCTTATTCCTCCACAGAAGCATACCCATCATCACCCCTTCCCAATAAATAATAGGAAGGTTAGAATGTGGAAATTACATTTTATTCTTAAAATGACAATTTCATCAGTTGGGTAGTAATCGAGGTGTCCAGACCAGGAAAAGTCAGTTATTACTCAAATCCAATGATTGTGGAGTTTATTTGAGTGCCTATTAGTAAGCAATCATCTTCATGTTGAGGTTGAGGTGGATGTGTTATGTTGACCAATCACTTGCCTCCTTTTATTTATTTTGCACCACTAAAATATTGTCTATTGTCTATTGGGGTACTGATTGGGGAGGATCAGCCATGATCACATTGAATGGCGGTGCTGGCTCGAAGGGCCAAATGGCCTACTCCTGCACCTATTGTCTATAAAATAACTTATTTATATTGTACCTTCTGCAGCCTTGCAGCATGTCAAAGGCAACCAGTGAGTTAAGTGTTGCTGTGCATAGAGGCACGCCAGACAATTTTCACACCACAGGGGTACAAATAATTGGGTTTCCGTCATGGCCGTGCTGGTCAAAGGTGAAGTAGAAGCCAAGGCAGAATCATCCCTGGTTTTCTTCAACTTGGTACCTTCCTCTCTACCTGATCGAAATCTGGCTACCAATCAAGATTTCATGCACGGTTAAATATTCCTGTCAGTATAGATTTAAAAAAAAATATGAGATCATAAAATAGGAAACAGAAATAGCAGAAACCCTTCAGCCCCTTGTGCCTTCTCTATCATTCAATGTCATAACCCATCAGTCACCTCAATGCCACTTTACAGCACCAATGCCATTCCCCTCAATATTCTTTAAATCTGTCATTCTCATTTGGAATTCACCCTGTGACAGTTTGTCACCACAGCCCCTCAGGTAGAAAATTCCAACAATTCACAACGGTCTGGGGAAGAATTTATTTTCATCTCATTCCTGAATGGCCAAGATCTTATTTCTGAGTCTATGTTAATTTGACTTTAACCAGTGGAAACATCATCTCTGAACCATCTGGTAAAGTCCTATAAATGTTTCCTCAGGATCACCATTCATTCTTCTAAATTCTATAGAATTCAGACTCGGTCTGCTTAATGTGTCCTCATTGTCCTCAAAGTTGCCAGGGGTAAACGGGGCGGAAAAGGTTCGGAACCCCTGGCTTAATGTGTCCTCATTACAACACCAATTCCCATCCCATTAATCAATCCAGCAATTTCCTACTTTCTTTAAATTGAGGGGATACATTTATCCCTTTCCAAACAATAGAACCAGGTATCTGCCATCATCATGTCTACATCTTTTAAACCATGGAATGCAGTCCCATTCATTTGTCCAACATCTTTTTACCTCTAACATAATTTCCCTTCAGCAGCTCATTCACCCTAGACCTCCAATATGTTCTGGGTTTTTAATGTACATGAAGACAGGCATAAAATATTTGTTTAACTTCCCTACAATTTCCTTTCTCTGTAGTGGATCAGCAACAACTTTTGCAAATCTTTTCTTTCACGTTTCTATGTAAGCTTTGACATTCTGTTGTGGCATTCATCATCAGATTACTCTCTTATTGTAGTTTTTCTTATCAATTTATTGATTGTCCTTTGCTGAATTCTGAAATCTACCCAATCGCCAGGCTTACTCCACTTGCTAGGCTATCATAAACCTTTTCCTTTGACAAAATATTTTTCCTCATTGGCCGAGACTGGTTGGATATTTCAGCTTTAAAGAACAATCCATTTGCTGTATTCCATATACTAATTCTTTAAATGTCAGTCATTACTTCCATGATGCTTCAACACAGTTTTCCAATCTACCATAGTTCATTCACACTACATGCCCTCATTGTTTGTTTTGGCTAAATTTAATACCTCATTATCACATTCAATCTTTATTGAAAATTCTATACTATGATCACTCTTCTCTAAAGCCCCCTTAAATTATTTACTCATTATCCCTTTTCACTGCAACACAAGCTTATGCCTCAATAGCAAGTGCACCCTCCAGAGATCTATGCTAAATTTGCCATTACAGCTGAAGTAAATGCAGCAAAGTCCAAACGAAAATTTGCTCTTCGAGTTGCATCTTAACTTATAGAAACTTAACTTATAACTTACCATCGCTGGAGCTGGAGACCTCCTCCGACTGACCTTGAGCTCCTCCGCGGGATGCGGACTTACCATCGGAGCCGATCCTTTGCCTTTGATCGCTCCAACCGCGACCCGTGGAATTTACCATCACGAGCTCGCAGTCTCGGGAGAGACCGTGGATGTCGGGAGCTCCAACGACGCAGAGGTTCGACCAGTCCCGACGTGGGCTTCGATCGCCGGTGCGTGGAAGCTGAGATCCCCCCGATGCAGGAGCTGATCGTCCTGATGCGGAGGGCCTGGCGGAGGGCCCGGCTACAGAAAGTCATCCCGTCAACGGAGGGCTCGAAGCCCCCGACCGCGGGAGAACAATAAAGGGAGGAGATTTGAACTTTTCTTTCACCTTCCATCACAGTGAGGAATGTGGAGGAGTCACTGTGATTATTAAATACATGTTAAAATGTATTTTGTGTGTTCCGTTGTTTTTATTTGTATGACTGACTTGGCAAATAAAAATCCTCGCATGTTGCAAAACATATTTGGCTAATAAAGTAATATTGTGACTGTGATTGGAACATAGAAAATAGGTGCAGGAATATGCCATTCGGCCCATCGAGCTAGCACCGCCATTCAACATGATTATGGCTGATCATCCAAAATCAGTACCTCCTTCCTGCTTTTTCCCTTGATTCCTTAAGCCCTAAGATCTGAATCTAACTCTCTCTTGAAAACGCACATTATTGGGCCTAATGAGCAAGATATTCCTGAATTACAACCTATTTTTTGCCAAACACCATGAAACTGTACAGTCCGCATACCTTCGCAAATTCGATCCAATCGTTGCCTCTTCACTTTGTGCTTGTCCATCAGAGATGTCAATGGTGCCCCTTGAAGAATGTGTTTCACTATAACAACCAAACAGCGTTCAAGGTGGTCACTATTCAGATGAATCCACAAGAGTTCAAGTGCATAGAGTTAATCCCAAATCCTGAAAGGAGATTTGAAGAGACAGTAGTTTAGTAAAACTGGAACATTGTGGATATTGAATATAAACCTTATATTAAGTTGGTAAATAGAAAAGACTTTTGTTAAGTCTCAATACAATTTCTGAATCAGAACATCTCTATCAATCCCAAGGGTGTGTTGCAAAGGGTGCAGAGGATGTTGCCTGGATTGGAGGACTTTAGTGTTAGAGAGATTGGATAGGACGGGCTTGCTTTCCGTGGAGCAAAAGATGCTGAGAACTACCCTGCCAAAAGGTATATCATATTGTGGGAGGCCTAGATAGGAAAGAGAGTGAGAAATGTTCTTACCGTGGTAGGGGTATCAAACACAACAGGGAATAGGTCTACATCAGTTCAGTTTAGTTTATTGTCACATGTACCAAGGTACAATGAAAATCTTTTGTTTCCTGCTATCCAGTCAGCAGAAAGACAATACGTGATTGAGGTGCGAGGAGAGAGTTTTATAGGGGATCTGAGGGGTATGGGGTTTTTTTTTTACACAGGGAGGGACTGATAGTTACAACTTGTTGCCGGAGGAAGTGGTGGAGTCAGTTACAATCACTGCATTGAAGAGTCATTTAGACTGATACTTGAATAGGCAAGTCATAGAAGAATATGGACAAATGGGATTAATGTGGATGTTTTAAAGTTGAACTCCCTTGAAGCTTAACCTATCCAGCCTGCAACAAGCCTTGTTTCTCACATAAGAAAAGTCAAGAATACAATAGTTACCTATGAGAAGACCAGGAAAATTATGGCCCTCTTCATATTTTTTGACATTTGCTGAGCATTAATAATTAGAAGTCTATGAAACTCTAATTTGTGATCAATTTAACAGTTCAAGTGATGTTCTAAACCAAGGGTTCCCAACATCGGGTAAATTTCGCCTACCCAGGGGGTAAATTTGTTGATTCTGGATTTGTACATATTTTTTCTCAGTGACTGACTGTGTTTGGTTCTGGTATATGTTCATCATTAGTTGCTCATAAATAAGTGAAATAACACTGCTATGTTGAAGTTGCCAGGGGTGAACGGGACGTAAAAGGTTGGGAATCCGTGTTCTAAACCCACTCAATCCAAGTCTGTGTCATGACAAAGGTAGGTTTAGGGTTTCAAATCTAAATTAACTTTAATGCAATGTTCAGGGTACATATGTAACCAGATTTCATACACGTCTCCCTTTGGGGTATTTAATAACTCTTTAAGTAATATGCTATCACATTATGGGAAGATAATTCAGACTCAATTAAGAAGAAACATTGAACTGCAGACAGACACAAATGCCGGAGTAACTCAGTCGCACAGAAAGCATCTCTGGATAGAAGGAATGGTTGATGTTTCGGGTCGCGACCCTTCTTCAGACTGAGCCTTTAAAAGAAGGGTCTTGACCCGAAACGTGACCCATTCCTGCTATCCTGAGATGCTGCCAGTCCCACTGAGTTAGTCTAGCATTTTGTGTCTATCTTCAATGCAAACCAGCATCTGCAGTTCCTTCCTACACAAAGAACTGCAGATGCAGGTTTACAAAAAACAACCCACAAAAGTGCTGGAGTAACTCAGCAGGTCAGGCAGCAGCTCAGGAGGACATGAATTGGGGACGTTTCCGGTCGGGATTCTTCTTCACACTCAGAGCTATCCCTGTCCTCCAGAGATGCTGCCTGACCAGCTGAGTTACTCCAGCATTTTGTTTTTCTAGATTCAATTAAATAGTGCGACATTCAATGAAATATCACGCACTATGGTTACCGCAACTGTCGGAGATAATCTTAGAAAAATCACAGTAGAGTAAGAATCATCTGACACTTGGATTTTCAAATAATAAGACCTTTTTCTTGAGAGACTTGAAGCTTGTGTACTGATTCAGCACAAGGAGACACGGATCATTGCTGCTTTGATCATGCAATAAGGAAGGTTACATTAGAATCTATATTAGTGCTGGAGGTTGAGTGAATCTAGAATATTTTCTACATCCTTTACAGTCTCAGACGTGTCTACTGTCAGATTCTCTAAACATCAGGCACTGTACAAACAGTGGTAATGGTGCATCACAACCAACCTTCCCAATTCACAGCTCTCAGCGTCCACAGTATTGCTTTGAAAGGTTAACACAATGATTTAAAAAGAAAAGCATGTATTTTGAGTCAAAACCGAAATACATCATGTTGCCCCCTCCCCCACCCCACAAGACTAATGGAGCTATCTGAGAATGTGACACTCTATTGCCTTCAATTTTGTTTGATTTAACAAGACAAAAATGACCAATTTTTGGTCAAACTATTTTTGCTATTGTCATTGTGTATGAACAATTTTCTGTAGTCTCGACAACACACTTTTTACATGTATTCTGATGCTTAAATGTATTTTAACATGGTTTTCATAAATTATTTTAGAATTTACCAACATTAAAGTTGCCACAATAAAACTGCTATAAAGGGCCTGTCCCACTGCGGCGATCTAATCTGCGAGTTTAGAAGAGTTTGCCCTCGACTCAAACTCGCAGAATGGTCGACACGTGGTCCTAGGAGTTCAATAGGCAATAGGTGCAGGAGTAGGCCATGCGGCCCTTCGAGCCAGCACCGTGGTCCTATGAGGTCACTGGAACTCTCCTTCATGCTCGAGGGAAGTTCCCGAATATTCGCGGCCTCACCTAGATCGCGGAAAATTTTTCAGCATGATGAAAAATTTTTCGTGAGTAAAATTTGGTCGGCATGGTTCTTTTTAACTCGTGGTGCAGTGGAGTGGGATCGCTATTTAGTTACAGGCAGCCGTAGGCAATCTCGTTCGCTGACCGGGCATTTTGATTGGGCTTATTAGAGTTTTCAGGACCAGGTTTTCCAGGCGAGTGCGCTCGAGCATGAAGGTCGAAGACACTCTTCTTAACTCGCGGATTAGGTCGCCGCAGTGGGACAGCCCCTTAAGTACTGGCAGTGTTACTATTTCAGTATTAGAAACTGGAAGTATCCTGAGCTAATTCTGCTACCACCATCATCTATTGTTACGAGGTGGCTCCCACTGATTGTCGCCGGAAGCTTGCGTCCCTTTTAGGACGGATGATGACATCGATGTCAACGTTTGTAACAAGATTGACTCGAAAGAAGAAATATTAGATTAATGATCCGTTTTTGCATGTTCTGGCATTCACAATCTCAGTAAAATCTACTGCGAATTACGAATCACTTGCAACTTTAGCAGAGTCCATTGGTAGGAAAATTATATTTCCAATTTGTTAATGGATGAGAATTTAAGAAAAAATAATTTGAGTAATGTATTTAATGATTCAATGGTTCAATCAATGTTCGTTATTTGGTTCGGTATTAACACATGTACTGTCAAATTCCACTTTTTTGCATGGAAAGGTTCAGTAAAGGTTTACCATACCCAAGCACAATCTCCAATTAGTACAAAGTGCATAGAAATAGTCCACTAAGACAGTATACAAGAGTTGCCGGGTTTTGCCGCTGTTTTCATAGTCCAGTCGCTCGGTCTTCTCGAGGTGAGTCCCGGGCTGCTGCAGGGCCTACGGCCGTCACCTTGGTCCGAATCAGCCAGCAAACCATCGTCCCTCTCCTCGCCTGGCCAGCCCTTGTGCCCCTAGGGCACCTCCCACAGCCGACCTTGAGGGTGCGGAAGGCAAGACCCAGGTTCTCTTACCGCCCTTCTGCTCTTCAACTTAGCATTGCCAGCCATTACTCAATTACGTTACAGAATAAGATATCACCTATCCATTGCAGTCCACAAGTGTATGGTTTCACAGTCTTTTATGACTTTATTTTTTTCAAATAATGAGTACAGGTACTTTGGTTTTAGAAGCAAAACAGAGTCCCTTAAACCACTTTTCTGATCATACTTTTTTTGTCCCAACAACCCTGTAGGAAAGAAATTATTTTAATCTCTGCCTTTAATCATTTGGTGATCATTTTAATTTAAATCCAGATAAGATACTTACTCCATGTCTATCTGATCAAATCAGTGTCTAACTTTGCATATCTTCATTATATCACTTCATAATTGCACATTTATTTAAAACAAAGATAATCATCTGCAGACTGGGTGTATGCAAAGACTTCATCTGCACTGAACAAATCCACTTTATGGTCAAGCTTCATGATTTAGATGCAGAATTGTACGGCACAGAAACAGGCCCTTGAGCTTGACGGGTCGACTGAGCCAGCTCATTATCATATGCACAAGTATGGTGAGAAGTCCACGTACAATGAAAAATCTTGCTTGCAGCAGCATCACAAGCACACAGGCTCAGACTCATTACTGTGAAGAACATAGTTGGTAAACAAAAACAAGTTCATTGAGCACTATACCCATTGTCACAGTAAAATTAGAGTTGAGCAGATTGATTTAGGAACCTGATGGTTGTTGGAATGTAGCTGCTTCTGTGAAATTGTAGGAAGTATTCACATCTCAATTGTATCCAGACTTTCAGATATGTCGGAAGGAACTACAGATGCTAGTTTAAACCGAAGATAGACACAGAAAGCTGGAGCAACTCAGTGGGTCAGACAGCATCTCTGGAGAAAAGGAACAGGTGATGTTTCGGGTTGAGACCCTTCCTCAGAGTGATGCTACAGTTTAGACCTAATTACATATCGTCAACATCAAGGTTTAGGATAGATTAGATAGATCCAAATTCTGAATTTGGGGAATTTTGTAGCTTGAGTTACATGCGAATGAATTGGAATTTAAACATTCTCTTAAAGGATCCAATAATACCTGCAGGTAGACACAAAATGCTGGAGTAACTCAGGGCACGGGCAGCATCTCTGGAGAGAAGGAACGGGTTACGTTTCGGGTCGAGACACTTCTACCTGCACATTTTTAAAAAGCCAAAAGCTTGGATTCTTCTGCCTAGTTATTTCATTATCTGAAAGGAAAAGAGTGGGAACAGGGGAGATGTTGAGGACCTGCTTATTGCTGGCTAACTGTAAGCACAATGTTACTTTGGCCACACTGCATGTCATACAAGAGATTGCCATCCTCCCTGCACTTCAGAGCACGTGCAGCATAAGTATAAGTGGTCAATTATCAATAATGGAGAGCCACTTTGGATTTGCTAAAGGCAAATTGTGTCTGGCCAATCTGACTGGTGTTTTCAGATGAAGTAACATAGAAGGTTGATGAAGGGACTGAAGCAGATGTACTCTAAAGTTAAGGGCAAAAAAGACATAGGGAAGGAGATTTACAGGAAAGATTATCAGTGGTTCTGATCCAAAACTCACTTCTTGTTAAAGTGGCGAATACAGAATTGATCAGTTTTCAGAAGGAAGTTGTACTTGCAAAAATAATTTGAAGGTTATGGCCTAACTACACATGGAGGCAGTAAGGCCTCAATGGGCTTAATGGTCTCTTCCTCTCAAATAATAATGGTATGATCAATGAGTTGCTTCCAAATCAGTGATCCAGAACCCTACACGTTTAGAGCAATAATTTAACCACTATGTAATTGTCATCTAATGTGATGAAGCAAAAATGTATTCAATAGATCTCACTCATGGAGTATTCATTCTCCGTTCAAAATTACTAAGCAGCTCAGTGCCCCTGCCAAACTAGACCATGTTCAGTAACAGTCAGCCTTCAAGAAGCAGTTCCTCTATTTTTTACTTTGAACTCTTAGCCCATGACCAAATTATCCCACCCAATGATCAACCAGTGAAATCGGACACTGAAGGTTTGCTCTGCCTGATCAATAACATTATATTATAGGTGACTGGGTAAGCTAAAAGCATACGTACAGTACTAAAGAGAGGAGCCAACTGGAATTCTGCCTGTGCAGAATATAGAAGAGCAGTTGCAACCTTTTGCCAACTGGGAAATGGGGGAATAAATAAATAGACATTGATGTTATTTTGCAGGATGTCATTACAAAATATTTATTTGGCAGAGCATCCTCTGGCTTCTGAGTGTTCCGATAGACAAGAAGTGGGTGAATTTGTTGAAAAATCTCACTCCAGGTTCGCAAGCGATTAAGGTGATGAGGAAATTGGCCCTCCAATACGGCGTGTGCTGGTTCAGTGCGAAGCGCATGTTCCCCCTTATTCTTGTAACTAATTGAAAGATTCCCTCCATTCAATGCTCAACACATTGATAAGATATAAAACCGGGAAAGACAAAAGCATTCAGAACTGTATAACTAGAACATTTGCATGTACTTTTAGATAAAGAATTAATTAGTACTTGAGGAGATAAGGGCCGTTTGAGTTAAAATGTTTTATTTTACCACACAATTATCATCTTAAGAACGGGTAATTGCATAATAATTCTCATTTCCCCTCAGCACAGTGGGTGTTTTCTCAGCAAATCGTGTTTGAGGTTCTCAATGACTCTTTACATATTTTTACGAATAATCATCTGATAAACGCTCTGTGCTGAGCAACTCTATCTGTTTCCCAGGGCATATGTGGGTTGCTTACTCTGCACCCCTGTTCTTGTCTATCTGCTGCTCTTTCTCCCACTGGCTAACTTCCTCTTTACTACGTTGTACCACTAACTACAAATTATCTGTTGGTGTAAAATGCCACCACTAAATACTCCAGCTTCCTCCCCACCCCACCCCCCCCCATCATCCTTAGAGCGCACATTTGCCTTTTGCTTTTCTCAATGAGAACTGATCTTGCAAATTGAGCTTTCAAGTGCCTGTGCTTTTCTGGATATCATGTCTGTAAATAGACTATACACCAAAATTCAGCTTCCCAGTTACTTAAATTGTCAGAGTACTCAACCCTGTGATCCGTTTCACCTACTGAGCCCGTGACTGCTTTTCAATTTACCAGCTTCTCTTCAAAGTAGGTCATAGTGGAAGTTTCACTGTCTTGGGATCAGCTAAATCTCTGCTGTTTCTGAGTCATAGGTTAACCTCCAACTGCCCTTTCCAGCAAAAATTCTGATCTACACAGTTCTGAGAACTTCAAGTGCACAGAAATCCTCAATGCGTGACCCAAAACATCACCACCAAACCCATTACCAAACATGGCTGCCAAGCCAACAATAGTCCCCACTAACTCCACCTACCTCTGTCGACTGTATCCCACCCACCACAATAGATCACCTGTCTTAGCTCTGGACACTCATCTCTATTCACAATTTACTATCAGAAAATTAGTGACAGGCTCATATAATTTGTGCTTCCATTTCCATTTATAGACATCGTTTGGCTATCAGTACAGACCCCAGCTCATCACTTCTAACTTCTATTTCTCTCCTCCACAAAAAATCAGCTTCATTCTTGGTGGTGGATATTTGTCTTCATCTCTCTATTCTTGAGTGCTCTGCTCTCCCATTTTCCTGCACTTCATTGCTCTTCAATGTTTCTATGCCGCCCGCTGCTGCTGCTGTCTCAGGCTTTAACTCTCATTATGCCTTTCTTGACAATGTCCAAATAACCCATCGAGGTCTCCCCATAAGCAACTATCCAACCGGCATCATCCTGCTCTCTTGCCAGCTCCTTGGGCAGAGGGTAGATATCTGGTGGAGAGCAGTGAGGGGGAAGGAGTGGGGCAAACGCTGATGTGAAGTGGAATCCAGGAAATGAGGGGTTCATTGACCAAGAGGTCACGGGAGCGAGCAGAAAGGTGGAGATAGTAACTGAGGCTGGAGGTGATACATGAAAAAGTCCCATGGGTGACATGAGTGCCAATGGTGGAATTTGATTTAAAAACTATATGTGGGGAGTGATATGTACAACCAGTGGAACGGAACTTGGGGGGGGGAGACAATCTGGAAAAAGGATGAGTGGGTGATATGTGAATGAAGGAAGTGGAAGAGGGGAAAGGAACGGGGTAACTGAGGCAGGGCAGTGTTTGTAAAGGTGTCAACAGGGAGGTGGTGAGGTACAGGGGGAGGTGGGTAGGTGAGAAGGGGACAGTGGTTGATTTATTAATCTCTAAATTGTGGCAGCTCGGCTAATTTTCCATCCAGGGTAACAGAAATGTTCTCCCAGCCACTGTCTTCACTCCTTGAACAAATTGTTCCCCATCAACTCTACCACTTTCATGGGCATCAATCTGAAGTGGACCCTCACTATAACAGCCATGATACCCATATCCAACAATGAGACAAACTTTGTCCATGGGTGATTGCCACCACTCACTTCCATCTAACTAAGCCCTGCACAGCTCATGAATCAGTTCATCTTCTGTGGAACCTTATCTATTACCTAGGTGACCATCCAGCTTTGATTTTGCTTTTGCATACCTTTCATTCATTTGTTCTTTGTACCTCTTCATTGCACTAGTTTCCCTCTTATCTGAATCTCAGTCCGAAGAAAGGTCTCGACCCGAAACATTACCTATTCCTTTTCTCCAAGAGATGCTGCCCGTCCCGTTGAGTTACTCCAGCATTTTGTCCATCTTTGGTGTAAACCAGCATCTGCAGTTCCTTCCTATACATTACTGCTGTTAGAGCTGACTATTCCAATGCTTCCCTAGTCATCTTCCCTCACTTTCCTCTTTGTAAAAACAAAATTGTTCATCCATTACCCCTGTATTTCATGTTGAGGAATCCTTGATTTTAAAACTGCCATCCTTGTTTTTTTTTCTTAATGTCTCACTCACCACATTCCTATCTCTATTGTTTCCCCCAGACAGTCAATGATCAGAGATATCTGCTCTCCTCCAAAATATCTACCTCTGGCAGCTCTGGTTCAAAGAGGCCCAAGCCCCAAGCATGGGAACCCCTCACCAAAATTCTCCACCTGCCCACTTCCTCTTTCCTTCCTTCAGATACCCACTTAAAACCGCAATGTGTTTTGTTGATGATAATGGACCAGTAATTGCAATCTATTAGCTTGTTTCTGGAATTGTACATTTCAGAAGAAAATCAGCTTCTTACAAACTTGAGTATAGAAGTTGGGATGTAATGTTAAAATTGTACAAGGCATTGGTGAGGCCAATTCTGGAGTATGGTGTACAATTTTGGTCGCCTAATTATAGGAAGGATGTCAACAAAAATAGAGAGAGTACAGAGGAGATTTACTAGAATGTTGTCTGGGTTTCAACAACTAAGTTACAGAGATAGGTTGAATAAGTTAGGTCTTTATTCTCTAGAGCGCAGGAGGTTAAGGGGGAGACTTGATAGAGGTTTTTTTAAATGATGAGAGGGATAGACAGAGTTGACGTGGAAAAGCTTTTCCCACTGAGAGTAGGGAAGATTCAAACAAGGGGACATGACATGAGAATTAAGGGACTGAAGTTTAGGCGTAACTTGAGGGGGTACCTCTTTACTCAGAGAGTGGTAGCTGTGTGGAATGAGCTTCCAGTGAAGGTGGTGGAGGCAGGTTCGTTTTTATCATTTAAAAATAAATTGGATAGTTATATGGATGGGAAGGGAATGGAGGGTTATGGTCTGAGCACAGGTATATGGGACTAGGGGAGATTATGTGTTCGGCACGGACTAGAAGGGTCGAGATGGCCTGTTTCCGTGCTGTAATTGTTATATGGTTATATGGTTAAATGACTCCATAGTGAACACTTTTCCCACACACGAGTGTGGGGAACAGACTGCATGGTGCATGTGGACAACGGCCTGGTGTACACGGAAACTGGATTCCAACTCGAGTTAGAGAACTTTCTGCTTCTATCCTTCCCTCTTCCTGGCAATCGTTGGGTGTCTTTCTGGGCTGCAACTTTAATTCCTGTAGCATCCGGGACAATGGGATTTTAGTACAAATTCTTGAGCTTGAAAATGTCTTGCATGGATAGCTATGGATAGCACTCAATGCTCATTTGTATGAATTCATACACTGATGGGTTTCATACAAATAGTATTTCATCTGACCCAAGAAGTCTTCACTCTTTCAGTGGCTGCAAAGGGGGAAATTCCCCACCCGCTTATTTGTTTATATTGCCGCTAGTTATTTTCATTGGAAGATTTTTTGATATGATACCTGTACTACAAGCAAGCTTGAAAAGTTGCTTACAGAGGGCTCTTGCCAACATAATTATTTAATTGGTGTGTAGTACCAACTATAAAATCAATAACACTTGGGGAGGGGAATTGCAAGGGGAACTCCATTTAATTTTATCCCCAATCACCATATCCGATTGCTTTTCACTCAAAAATCAGAATGGGCGACTTTTCAATGCAGAAAAGAGGCATAAAATTGTAAAAAGAAATGTTACAAACGTGCACACAACTTAATGTTATTAAAAGGGGATGAAAGGAAAAGAGGAAACACAAAAGAACAGAAGTGGTTAAAAGAGGTGATTTTGCACTACGCATTGGTTTGCCTTTTATTGCCAAGGTCAAATGTTTCAGAACCTGAAAGAAGCCAGATTGTTAAAAAAATAATTAGACATGTAAAATGATCCAACATCAGCCACTTCATGTGCCAGACCTAATCTGTGGATCTTCATGTCACACTCCTTACAGAGGAACATTAGGGGCAATGCTGGAAGGGTTCTGGACTTTTGACTCTTAGGTCAGTGGTCTCTTCCACAAGTCGTTAATGGCAAATTGAAACATTCCCCACATAAAAGTGACACATTTCAGCCCATCAAAAATCAAAGCAACAGGCATGGGTCAGCTATAACTGTTACAATACCGGATTTTAATAAAGGAGTGATGATTCTTCCCTCACAAAATAAATCTTGTTCTTTTTCGTCCTTAGCAAAGGTGGCCACTTTAGTATAATTGCCGCAAGTTTCTGCAACTGCCGAGGTTTAAGCTAAACCCTTGCTTTAGCAACGTCACAATAAACATCCATTTCAATAACAAAACAGCTAAATAAGCACACAAGACTACACTTCATAGGCTATATTCATACTTCTAAACAGTTTCCACAAAAGGCACATCCGGCTAATAATTTCTTTCTACTCATTTATGTAATGAATTTTGCCACTCATTATTGTAATAACTCTTTTCCTTCATCAAACATGGGTTTCTGCACTTGATTGTATAAATAGGATGCAGCATGAACTATTACTCATGAGACTATTTCCATGAAATGACTAATCAGATACATTTCTGTTTTTCTTCTGACATCACAAGAGTGGCTTATTATCGCTTGGAGCTACACTCTGATAACAGCGAGAATAGGCAGACAATGTTGGAGTCACTCAGTGGGACAGGCAGCATCTCTGAAGAGAAGGAATGGGTGACTTTTCGGTTCGAGACCCCTCTTCAGACTGAGAGTCAGGGGAGAGGGAGACATCGAGATATGGAAGGGTAAGATGTGAAAACACAGATCAAAGGGGACGATGCTCAAGGAAAATGAAGAAAATGAAGAATGGTTCATTGTTAGAAACATAGAAAACATAGAAAATAGGTGCAGGAGTAGGCCATTTGGCCTGTCGAGCCTGCACCGCCATTCGATATGATCATGCTGATCATCCAACTCAGTATCCCATCCCTGCCTTCTCTCCATACCCCCTGATCCCTTTAGCCACAAGGGCCACATCTAACTCCCTCTTATATATAGCCAATGAACTGGCCCCAACTACCTTCTGTGGCAGAGAATTCCACAGATTCACCACTCTCTGTGTAAAAAATGATTTTCTCATCTCGGTCCTAAAGGACTTCCCTCTTATCCTTAAACTGTGACCCCTAGTTCTGGAGGAACTAGTTAGCTGAGGGGAAGGTGACAACGAGGAATCCAGTCAGTAAAATTTAATTAGGAGGGCAATGAAACTAGTCGGAAAACTAACAGCATCGCCTCCTAGGCCAATTGTGGTCTTGAATCATTCTCCAATAAGTGTCTTAAATCTGCCCGATATTGTTCCAAACTGTGACCAGCTGTTCAACTGTAACTGAAACCACACAACAGTCATGCATTAGGTAGTTACGTTTCTTTTTTTTATTTTGGGGTCAGCCTAGTCATTTAAATGTTATGGTTTCAAAACTATTTTGTCAAAAGCTCAGTGAAAGGAATCTTCAAATTCACCAACTAAGACAGTATTTAGCTGGACTTGCATTTTGCAACTTCACATGTCCAATGATGTCCCTTAAAGAGTATTGGATGGTCCAAGAGAATTAAAAATATTTGTAAGGCACGTATCACCACCCACCCACCCCCCAAACCACTAAATCTTTACCAAAATGGATTGAGAGTGACACAAATAATTAGTGACTGACAGATGCCTGCCACCCTGGACATCCCCTTTTCTCTCTTTTATCTTCTGGAATATCCAGACTCAAGAACAACTTCTTTACCACTGCAATCAGACTCCTTGGTGTGTGACACAGTAGCGCAGTGCAAGAGTTTCTGCACCAGAACCTCTGGTACGAGCCTGACTCTAGTACTGTCTGTGTGGAGTTTGTACGTTCGCACTGTGACTGCGTGGGTTTTCTCCAGCTGCTCCGGTTTCCGACCACACTCCAAAGACATACAGGTTAATTGGCTTCTGTAAATTGTCCCTAGTGTGTAGGATGGTGCTAGTGTATGGGGTGATCGCTGGTCAGCACAGGCCTGGTGGGCCAAAGGGCATTATTGCACTTTCTTCTTTTACTACTTCAGATTGCTCTGCAATCACGGCTCAATCTGCCATTTTGCACTCATCATTGAATTTATTTCTCCATCTATCAATTATCATGCATACTGTGTACTCTATGGACTTCACACCAACAAGGTATTTCTTTGCACCCCAGTGTACATAAACTACCTGCTGTCTTTCACCTTCCTATACACAACTTGGAAAAAAGTCAAATAGGCACTATTCTACAGAAAGGTTGTAATTTTCTACAGCTTCAGAGGGGGTAGTGAAAATTGTCAGATTACCCACTGCCAATTTCAACACCTGCTCGTAATTTTCCAACCACTCTTTGTAAATCAATTGCTGTAAATTATTTTTATGCCATTTTTGAAGATTAAAATTGCTGCTCTGGGAGGTTGGATCGCATGGGATCCAGGGAGAGCTGGCGAGCTGGATATAGAATTAGCTTCATGATAGGTGCTAAGAGGTTGATTTTGGACTGGAGGTATGCCAGCAGTGGTGTGCCTCAGGGAATCGGTGCTGGACCCCATGGCTGCTGGTCATCCACATCGTTGATTTGGATGAAAATGTATAAGGTAGATATGATGGTGAAGAAGACTTTGGGCATGCAGGCCTTCATCAGTTGGAGAATTAAGTATAGAAGTTGAGATGTTGTGCTAGTTAGTGAGGCCCGACATGGAGTATTGTGTTAAATTTTGGTCACCCTGCTGTAGCAAAGAGGCCATTAAGTTGGAAAGAGTGCAGCGAAGATTGGCGAGGATGCTGTCAGAACTTGAGGATCTGAAGAGAGAGAGAGAGAGAGAGAGAGCGAGAGAGAAGGCAGGCTAGGACTTTATTTTGTGGTGCACAGGAGGGTGGGATTGATATACAACGGTGTATACAATCATGAGGGATACGTGGATTATTTTCCCATGGTAGGGGAAATCAAGAACTGGAGGGCAGAGCATTAATTTGAGGGAGGAAAGATTTCATTGGAAACCTGAGGGGTAACTTTTTCCACACAGAGGTGGGGAGTATATGGAACATCCAGCAAGAGGAAATAGTTGAGGCAGGTAAGTAACAACAACATTTAAAAGGCATTTATTCAGATGCATGGGTTGGACAGATATAGAGGGATATGGGCCAAATGCAGGCAAATAGCACGAACTTGGGCATATTGGCTGGCATGGATGAGTTGGGCCGAAGGCCTGTTTCAGTGTTGGGTCTTTGATCTCCTAAGTCCAATAAATGATTGCAAGTATTATCTTGCAAAGGATTAATCAAATCAATTATGAACATGTCATTTAGTAATGATTGTTTAGACTCAACATTTTTGCTACTTCAGAAGAAATAAGCATCTTATGAAATTTACAAAAAATATTATCGGACTATTTAAGTGTGTTAAATGCAAGTATTTAGAAAGTTGTTTGAAATGGTGTATGAAAATACAGGAATGTTGATAGAGGGTAGGACTGCAATTCAAACCAACAAACATACATTTCCAACCAGGAAAACTGTCATGTGCACGTCCGAGGATTTCCCCCCCAATGCTCCCTCACTGAGGGACACTGAAGCTAATTAAGAAGCCCCTGTGGTTGAAGCTGGCTAATTTCATGCAGACTAGGGATCAACATGGGTCTGAATCGGTTAATGCCACATTATTAAGATTTAAAACCCAAGTCTAGATTTGGTCAAATTGTTAAGGAAGTAAACATAAAAACCCATATTTGTTTCAATACATTATTTGTCCGTTACATATGAGAGGATGAATACCCGCAGTCTGAATATTTAAGGAATCTTTTCTTAGACATTTTTCACTGGAGAGTCAAGTGACCCAAACCTTGTAGGAGTTTACAAGCTTCCTTTGTGGACAACCTTTGTGGGCGGCATGGTAGAGTTGCTGCCTTACAGCACCCGAGACCCAGGTTCGATCCCGACTACGGGTGCTGACAGTACGGAGCTTGTACGTTCTCCCCGTGACCAAAATGGGTTTCTTCAGTTTCCTCCCACAGTCCAAAGAAGTACAGGTTTGTAGGTCCATTGACATGGTATAAATGTTTAAAAAAAATTCCCTAGTGTGTGTAGGATACTGTTAATGTGCGGGGATCGCTGGTCGGTGCAGACTTGTTGAGCCGAAGGGCCAGTTTCCGTACTGTATATCTAAACTAAACTAAGACAATCTGGCTCCAAAACAACATCATGATCATCCTGATTTATATGTAGTTTTCAGCAAGGTAAACTCTAGAAATATGAAGAGAAGGCAAATACTAAAGTATTTGAAAGCAATTAATACCACAGAATATATATATATATATATATTCTGTTTATATTGGCACGTAGTTCTCTTGTAGTAAATATAACCTGCTCCTTTACTAGCAAAGAGTCATTGAACTGTGCTGCATAAATGGAAGATAGACACAAAAAGCTGGAGTAACTCAGCGGGACAGGCAGCATCTCTGAAGGGAAGGAATGGGTGACATTTCGGGTCGAGACCTTTGTATAAATGGTTGGGGACAAACAGCTCAATCAAAGTGAGTTATACTTCAAGTCATGAGTCGAGAATGTTTTATGGTCACATGTCCCGAAACGGAACAATTAAATTATTTCTTGCAGCAGCACTACAGACATGTGAACATAGTACTCTATAAGCAACATAATAAATAGCAAGAAAGTTTTGTATGTAGAAAAACAAATAGTAATAGTGCAAAGACAAGAACAATGCCCCCGAGTCTATGCAGTTCAGAACTCAGAGTTAAGGGCCTGATCCACTCTTCGAGGTAATTCAAGAGCTCTCACTAGTTGAAAAAAAAATTAAACTCGTGGTGAGGAAACTCGTGGTAGAATGTACGTAGCGGGTACGTCGGAGCTCGGGGCGTCTCTTAGCGGCTCATAACGCTAACGGCAGGTACCCGGGAAACGCGGTAAGCTCGTGAAGATTTTGCAACATGTTGAAAAATGTCCACGAGAGCCCCGAGTACCTACAAGCGGCTATTACCGTAATTCTCCGAGTTTGAATCAGAGGAAACTAGGGAGAACTCTTGAATTAGCTCATACAATGTCACAGGCCCTTTAGAGGTTGTAGTGTTTAATAGTCCGATAATTGTTGGGAAGAAGTTGCACCTGAACCTGGACATTACAGTTTTCAGGCTGTAAATCCACCTCAGGTTTAAGACCAGACATTGCAATTCAATGGCACATTTGACCCACAGACATTTTAACATGATCTCTGCAAAATGTTCCACGTTTCTGAGCATTACAAATGGAAAAGCGGGCACTCCAGTGGCAAGCAGAGATTGATGATCAGGGAAAGCAACACTTGACACTGAAGTTGATAGATGCTATTTTACAGACATTAAAACAGAGTTAGCAACTCTGGTGATGCAGTTTCAAAAAGCTGCAGTTATGCCCAGTTACAAAACTTGCTCTCTCACATGTGACTTTACTCTGCCACAGTAGCTATGGGTATTACTGGTGAATTTCCTCCAATAGTAGCAATCTTTCTCACACCTCTAAGCTCAGGACAAAGCTCTTAAAAGATCACTGGACAGTACAACCACAATTACAACAATACAAGTGAGTGTTGGCAACTAATGTGGGCAGGCAACAATACTGGAGACACTAACAAAAAAACATCCACGGGTGAAGGGGAACCGGCATAAACTTGTGAAGAGCAGTGAGTGTAGGAGCCAGCATCTATTGAAGGAAGATGCTAGTGAGATGTCTCCAGGTTCACAAAGCCCTCTTCAAGTGCCCACACTTTTGCCAACTCTTCATTGCAGTCAGAGACCTCTTCCAGGCATAACTGTGAAAGCAACATTCATCAAAAACAAAGGATTCCCGATGCTACCAGTAGAGGTTTTCTTGACATCTGTTTCCCAGCAGGGAAATGCAAAATGTTACATGTTGCATACATAAGCCACAGAGACACTGACTTGCAGACAACATGCAAAAGCCCCTTATGATATTTTGCTTAGGTTCCCTCCCATATCCCCAAAACAAAAGGGTTCATAAATTAATTGGTCACTCTAAATTGCCCCTACTATGTGTGTGAATGTGTCGGAAAGAATGTAGGGAGAATGGAATGCACTAAACGTTATTCACTTATCTGTACACTGCTAATGGTTTGATTGTAATCACGTATTGTCTTTCCGCTGCCTGGTTAGCACGCTACAAAAGCTTTTTGCTGTACCTCCATACACATGACAATAAACTAAACTAAATGGGGCGGAGATAATGTTTGAGGCAAATCTGTGGGAAGTTGATGAAAATATGGGGTGAATAAAATTGGATTAATGTAAATGGTGGTCAACGCAAGCTCAATTGGCTGAAGGGCCCATTCCCATGCTGTTATCCCGGTGTCATAGAGCTGTCTGCCAACAACTGCTGGAGAGATATGTCTGACCATTCAAGAGACATTCATTTTAAGCATTCGGCATTATTAAAAGATGCAAGTGAATAATGCCAGCCATGATTCAGGCCAGTGTGGTTGAAAATGTTGGCAGAAATTAATTTTGGGTGTCACTCTATTGCTACTGATATTCAGGTAAGCTGGTCACCTTAAAACAGCTGTACATCATACAGAATCCTTGCAACAGGATGTCCATATCTAGTCCATGTCCGGGTCAGCACTGTTGTTATGTCACTCAAAAACATGCACAGAATTGGTTAATGGCCGTTAATGCAAAATATACACTGATAAACCTCCAAGCCCAGATCTCTTCCATATTTTGATACTCTCATATGGAAAATGTCTGGCATCATCCCTCAGCTCCTGCGGCACGTGTTTGCGTTCAAACAGGCAGTTTGATGCAAAAGCCCCAGAGCTAAAAGGGAGATTAGCGCCTCATACCCAGCTATCTGCATGCACAGTACATACTAGAACAGGATTACGTTCTTGCTCCCCCTATACTACCATTCCGCAAATGTAACTGGAACATTTTTTTTACAAACTTTGTAAATTTGAATCAGCTTAACCTCGATGATAATTGTAAACTGAAGATTTTAAATACACCCTGTAGGAACAATTATGCACGTGACGCACAACATATCTCAAACACACAACAAAGATTCAGCTTTTAAATGCAAAATGTCAACGTGTAAAGTATGTAAGCTCTTCGTTCAAGGAGTTGAGATTCAGCTATCACTGAAAATGATTCTCTGGTTACAGTACAAAACAAGGAATGAGAAAATGTCTCCTTGTGACCTTCAGCATAATTATAAACGTGAAGAAAAAAAGCTGTATTGACTCAGATCATATTCAACTAAGAATTGAATAATGCTGCAAAACACAGATAATGTGAACAGTCGGAACATAAATACACCGGAAATCTATTATAGTTTAAGAAATACAGCATGGAAACAGGTCCTTCAGCTCACCGTGTCCACATCGACTGTTGATCAACCAGTTCTATCCTACACACTCAGCCAATTCAAGATTCAAGATTCAATTTAATTGTCATTTGGACCCCTTGAGGTCCAAACGAAATGCCGTTTCCGTTACAAACAAATAGACCCAAGACACAACATAATTTACATAAACATCCATCCCATCGCTGTTATGGAAGGCCCAAGAAACTTAACCCTCCCCCGCACCCCCCCCCCCCCCCGATGTCAGAGTCAAACTCAAAGCCCCGGCTGGCGATGGCGATTGTCCCGCGGCCATTAAAGCCACGTCGGGTGATGCGAGGTCGCACACCAGGTCTTGGTGTTGGAGCCCCCGGCATGCGCTCGCAGAGTCCCGCGGCCATTCCAAGCCGCGCGGGGCGGTGCTGTGAAGCCCCTCTCCAGGAGCTCTTCGACCCTGCAACTCGGGCGGGAGAAGTCGCCGTTGCGAGAGCCCTGAAAAGCGGTCTCCCTCCAGGGACCCGCGGGCTCCCGGTGCCGCCGTCCACCAGACCCGCAGTTGCAGCCTCCGAATCTCCGGAGGTCGGGAGGTCGGGCCGCAGCAGCAGCAGCGCTCCACCACCGCTCCACCCGCTCTGGACTCGGCCAGCTCCGCGACGGTGAGGTGAGTCGTCGGCACCAGAGTCCCCGGTCTTCTCCTGTTGGAGGCCGCTCCTCGTTGCAGCCCCAACGACAACGGAGACCCGACAAGAAAGGTCGGGTCTCCCGTGCAGGGAGAGATTTAAAAGTTACCCCCTCCCTCCCACCCCACCCCACACACACACCCCCAACAAAAAATAACAAAAACTACATAGAAACATAGACAAAAAATAATAAAAACGCGGACGGGCTGCAGAGGCCGCTGCTGACGAGAGTCGCGCTATAAACCGGCACGTCTGGGATGTGGGATGAAACCGGAGCACCCGGAGAAAACCCACGTGTTGACAGGGAGAACGTACAAACTCTACATAGACAGCACCCTTAGTCAGGATCAAATCAGGGTCTGGGCTTATGATACTGAAGGCTGATGGCTTCCCAAACTCCATCCAGGATGTCGCTGAAGATATTTTCAAGTTATGGTGACCCCATTGGGTATTATCAAAATGAGGGTGCTTGCAGTGGTTCAGAGGACCACATTTTTACTGTCTGCCTTAAGAGTCAACCGGCAACTACAATTAGCCTTGCTTATGCCCCTGTCCCACTTAGGAAACCTGAACGGAAACCTCTGGAGACTTTGCGCCCCACCCAAGGTTTCTGTGCGGTTCCCAGAGGTTGCAGGTGGTGCCGGAGGTTGCAGGTAGTGGAAGCAGGTAGGGAGACTGACAAAAACCTCCGGGAACCACACAGAAACCTTGGGTGGGGCGCAAAGTCTCCAGAGGTTTCCGTTCAGGCTTCCTAAGTGGGACATTTTTAGAAACAAATGACAGCATTTCGCTGAGCACTGCTCTATCTGGCACTCCACTACAACACACAAACAGCTGATATGAAAAGATGAGACTATTCCCTCATTGTGTGATGATTACATTTTAGGCACAACAGCGTCAAATAAATTATACTTTATAAATTAAAATACTGGCCAGAGTGATACTTTCACTCAAGCAGAGAATTATAAAGCAGAGCAATGAATGGCAATATGTAAACTCCCCCAGAAAGTGTTGGAACACTCAACAAGCAGCGCCTGCACTGAGTAACACTTTTCATGAGCAGAATTAGAATTGGAAATGTAAGGAAACAAGCTGATTTTAAATTGCAAAGAGAGGGAGAGTGGAGAGATCAGAGAAATTGTGGATGTCCAAAGTAGCCCAGCACAGGTCTATGTGCCTATGCAATTATAAAGAAAGCTCATGGCTCCTCAGAAGTTTGAGGAGATTCAGCATGTTGCCGAATGCTCCATATAACGTCTTCAACTGTATACGGAGAACATACTGACTGATTGCATTACAGCCTGGTTCGGCAATTCGAACACTCAAGAACGATGGAGGCTGTCCATCACAGACATGGACTTCCCCAACATTAAAGGTAACTGACCTCTCTAGATCCGCACCACCCTGGCCATGCTCTCTTCTGTCTGTTGCCATCAGTAAGCTGCTACAAGAACCTCAGAACCGTTAGCTCATGGTTCCCAGTAACCATCAGGTTTGAGAATGGGGGTCATGTAAAATTGGTAATTTAATAGTCAACAATACTGATGCTACCGATATATTTTCAATTTATTTAATCATGGCAAGTTTGTAATTTCATGTCTCCAGGTCATTAATCCACAGCTCTAAATTACTAATCCAGCAGTATAGTTTTGTTTTTAGTATGTTAAAATACAAGCAATTGCAACATCACATCATCATAATTGCTCCACTACCAAGTTGCTTCTACCCCGCAAAAGGATTATCAATATTAATAGTCTGTGGAAAAGACGTGGGTTTTAAAATGAGATGCAAGCTTAATGCTTTCTAAAAATAAATGTACATTTACTCATCCAAAAATGAGAATTATTTTTTTAACAAGAAAAACTTTTCCATTCAACATAGCAGACTTCAATACTTTTACTTCATCCAGAACTAAATGTAATTTTCCTGTAATGAAAACAAGTCACCCATAACTGGCAGAAATTCAGGGGCACACTGGTGATGATTATTTTTTCAGCATTTTATGCAAAATTAAAATCTTTTTCAGAATAGTTTATTTTAAAGATTGAGAAATGCAATAGCACTGTATACCATTACTAGGTTGGCACAGCGGAAGAGTTGCTGTCTTACAGCACCAGAGACCTGGGTTCGATCCTGAGTATGGGTGCTGTCTGTATGGAGTTGGTACGTTCTCCCTATGACCGTGTGGGTTTTCTCCGGGTGCTCTGGTTTCCCCCCACACCCCAAAGATATACAGGTTTGTAGGTTAATTGGCTTCGGTAAAATAGTAAATTGTCTCTAGTGTGTAGGATAGTGCTAATATACGGGGTGATTGCTGGTTGACATGGACTCGGTGGGCCGAAGGTTTCCTTGCTGTATCTCTAAAGTCTAGAGTGAAGTCTAAAGTAAAGTCTACTAACAATTCAGTCCTGTCACTGGGCAAGCACTGTAGCTGGGTTAAGTCTACTTAAGTGGTTATCATGTTCTGTGACTATCGAGTGAAGAGGTGTCTAAATGCTGAATAGCTGGACCGACGTGTCTAATGCAGCAAGACTCCCAGACCGTTTACATCTCAAGGACACAGAACAAGATGATTTTAGGCCTTCCTGGGAGATGAGAGGCAGTTTTTCAGATCACTAACGTCAATTGGAAAGGAAATACAGTGTGCTGCATGATGGTCTGACAATTCTTATTTCCCATTCTGCACTTCAATCAAAAAATTGATCTCTCCGCTAACATGGGAGGATCCAAGTAAAAACAACTCAATTTTAGCAGTGGCCTGTATGGTGTTTAAAAGACAGGCACTCTGAACCTTTTCTTGGCAAAATTCAGTCCTTCATATACATCGGCTAGACCAGGCACAGGCTCGGCAATCGTTTCACTGAACACCTCCAATCAGTGCACCTAATCCTACCTGATATCCCGGTTGCTAAACAATTTAACTCCCCCTCTCATTCCCATGCTGACCTTTCTGTCCTGGGCCTCTTCCAATGTCAGAGCGAGGCCCAAAGCAAATTGTAGGAGCAGCACCTCATATTTTGCATGGGCAGCTTACAACTTCAAGTAACCCTTGCTTTCCCTCCCTCTTCATCCCTCCCCCCATCATCCTCGTTTTCCAATCAGTCTGACTGCCCTCCTGATTAAATTGTATCGTTGTATGCTTCGTTGCCCCCTTCCCCAAGCTAACAATGATCTATTCTACATTTTCCTCGAGCTTCATCCCCTTTGATATCTCGTTTTCACACCTTACCCTTCCATATCTCTGTGTCTCCCTTTCCCCTGACTCTCAGTCTAAAGAAGGGTCTCAACCCGAAGCATCACCCATTCCTTCTCTCCAGAGATGCTGCCTGTCCCGCTGAGTTACTCTAGCTTTTTGTGTCTTTCTTCAGTCTAAACCAGCATCTGCAGTTCTTTCCTACACATTACAAAGTCTGGTTTCAATGCTTGCTCCGAAAACTGTGGGAGAATGATATTGGACTGTACTCATTCTGTGCCCATGCACAACAACCCCTGATTCAGCCGTTCCATAGTTAGACACAGAAATTCAGCAAACCTGCTGCACTACTAAAAAGTTACATTCTGCTTGTTATACATCTGTTAGTTCATCAATATAGTAGTCCCTATATTTTTACATCAAAAAAATGTTTCCTTATCACTCCAACGTCTAATTCTACCAATTGAATCAGAAAATTGCTATTTACAGACTTGGGAGCATCAGCTGGAATGTATGAGTGCCAAGTACTGACTAACAAAGTGAACTTCCCCTTCCAGCCTGGATCAAATTCAAAGCATGTGTCCAGAGATTTAAAACAAAATATTAATAACCAAAAGGAACAAAGTGCTTTCAAACAAAACAGCTACTATAGATAAACTCAACACATCACAATCTGTTGCCAGCCACATTTAGTGTTTTAGCAGTCAGTTGACAGAACGATGGCAGATGTTTCTTCTTTGTTATTTAGTCGGACAATCAGAGAACCCGTCAACAAATGGTGCAAACTCGATCAGGAAGTATACCAGAAAATGGCTGCTTCTGTCACTAAGCTGCTCGTCTGATCTATCTCTGCCACTCATTTATTGTCAGCACTTTCCAGTCCTTGCCAGATGCTGGAAAAGAACATAACCAATTTCCATTTGTACATTCACCACTTCAAACTGATGCAAAACCAGTTCCTAAAATCATTGATATAAATGGATAAAAGGCAGACAAACTGTGACTGTGTGCCAGGTATTCAAGCTGTTCCAAGAGGAAATCATAATCGAATTGATTTGAATAGGGTCAAACGGATGCTGAAATAATAAAGACAGGATTGTTTCCTTCGGTGGCATCGTATTGAAACTCATTTACTCCACAAAATGCACACAATCTGTGTTTCAATGCAACAGCTTGAATAAACCACAGAAGTATTATTCCATCATTGTTCTGATTTAGTTGCTAAAGCTAGATGGAGCAAGTTTAGCGAGTGCTGGCTGTGTACCAACAGTTCATCCAAGTGGCCATTTTTCATGCTTAGAGGAGAGAGAAAGTTGGCAGGCTGCTCTGAGGCGAGGTTCCCACTAGCCCGCAGGCTCCAAAACCACTTTCAGTGCTCCCCATGCCCATCTCAGCAGGCATTGACTCAGTTGTGAAACACAGGGAACAGGCGGCAAGAACAACAGGTGAGGCCTTCCGACTCCGTATCGGCCTGGGAAAGGGGTCAAGCCCCATCCCGCTGATTGTTGGGGCTCAGAAGGAAACACGGCAAGATCAGTTGGCAGCGTAGGAGAGAGGGGTGTCGAGGACAGTGAATAATAAGATTTATTCCAAACAGAGATTCGAATTAGGAAATCTTTACACAAATAACATAAAATCTGTGCACAGGAGCAAAAATAAACATAAAATTGAGGGATTGTTAAGTGATACAAATTTCCAACAAGCAAGATCTAAAGAATAAGAGAAATATGAACTAGTGTGGTGTCATTCTGGACATCAGCCATTAATTAACAAAATAAATGCTTACAATGGAGAAGGATAAAAACAGCAGTTAAATATAGCATTTTTGACAGCCCTAGTGGCCCTAGTAACAAAGTACCTTGAGATACTGTAATTAACAAATACCAAGCAATGGTGAGTGTGGACTGTTTAGTCACTTACAATTTTGAGCCCTCATTTTGATTTTGCACAATGTGATGACCAGAACTCTAACCTTAGTTCCAGCTGGGACAGCAGGGAGGACTATGATCAAGGGATGGACAGGGGCTTGCAAGATGTTTACAAATTTGGAATTCATTCCCTCGGAGGATATAAGAAATTATTTAGGGAATAAAAATCACCAGGGAACCAAACCATTTTTTTTAAATGCCTGATGGGTCTAAGCAATATGCTGTAGGAGGTTTACGATTAGTGCCCAGCTGTAATAATGCACTGAGGACTTTGTATGCACAAACATTATTTCTGATCTCCACTGGGAGTCAGGGGAGAGGACATCTAGACATATGGAAAGGTAAGGTGTGAAAGCGATAGATCAAAGCAGATGAATCGAAGTGGGGGAGCAGCAAGAACGGGTGTTGCAGAATTCTCTCTGGAGAGGGAACTTTCTTCAAAGTAGGCATATCTTGACGAGATTTCGCCATGGAGCAGACGAAATGTGTGGAATGAAACTGCAGATGCTACTGTTTCCTAACAGGCTGGAACTGCATGCAGTGGCAATGAAATGGTGTTCACTGCAAAGAACACACCCCTCACATACCTGCAGCAAGAACTTATCAAGTGTTCAGGTGCCAGTTCATTAGGAATCCCTACTGGCCAGCATCTCTAACATCATCAAGCAGGCTGAGCAGTCAATAGCATTGAAGAACTCTCGGTCACAGAAAGCTGATGCTATTGGTAGAATTATTGGTATAAAGGGATAAAGATGGATGAAGATATAAGGAATTGCAGATGTGGGAACTTTGAGCAGAAACCCAAAGTTTGTGGGGAACATAACAAGCCAGACAAAACCTGTGAAGGAAATGAACTGATGACATTTCAGATTGGGACCGTACTTCAGATGAACGTTTACTGTGTGCAGTTTATTCAAACTGTTCAAAAGGAAATTATAAACTGATTTAGTTTAGTTTAGTTTAGAGATATGAGGAAACAGGCCATTTGGCCCACCGAGTCCACGACGACCAACAATCCCTGCACACTAACACTATCCTACACACACACACTAGGGACAATTTAACCAAGCCAATTAACCTTCAAACCTGTATGTCTTTGGAGTGTTGGAGGAAACCATAGATCCCAGAGAACACCCACGCAGGTCATGGGGGGGGACTTTACAGGCAGCACCTTGGCAAGAATCAAAATCGGGTCTCTGGCGCAGTAAGGCAGTAACTCTACCACTGCGCCACGGCATTTGAATAGGATCATAAAAAAACATTTTCAGAAAATATCATAAGGTGCTAAAAACCGATTGGAATCTGTACATATAATTGCAGAAGCCAAAATATAATTTTTATTGCAATTCAGATTCCACAAATTGAAATACTTGTGTGAGGAGATCAGAATACACATAGAATTAGACTTTGAGGGATGCAGATTTTCTAAGCAGTGGCTTAATGTGATATATCCTATCACATAGATCTCAGCTACAAAGATGAACGTTTTCTGAACTTTTCATAATGAGAGAGTTTGCAACTAGCTTAAATTCACATTAATTCCCTCGATCCCAGTGGAGAACCAGCAAACAGCATTTATAAAAGACACAATAAATCACTGACAGCTACATCGGAATTTCCACCCTAAAGTAAGTACATTGGATTCGCAGATCCCACACGTTTTATTTAGATTAACGCCAACAGTTTTAGGGTAATTGCCACCACAAAGTCCTAGCCAATATATTTACTTTGAAGTTCATGAATATCTCTTTTATTGTTGTAATAAATATTAACAAAATACTATTAAAATTGAAGTGCAGTAAAGAACTGCAGATGCTGGTTTAAATCGAAGGTAGACACAACATGCTGGAGTAACTCAGCAGGACAGGCAGCATCTCTGGAGAGAAGAAATGGGTGACATTTCGGTTTGAGACCCTTCTTCAGACTGAAGAATTAAAATTGAAGTGCCTGTGTTTGCTTCCACTTCACTGTACGGAGCCTATTCACTTTGCTAAGAAATTCCTATCACAAACTTTCAAACCTCCTATCTCATCCCCAAACAAACCCCCCCCCCCCCCCCCCCCAGAACACCAAGGCTCTCCTTCCTGGCTTCCGTTCCTCTACCCTTCATAAATATCAACATTACAAAAAATGTATCCCAAATATATATAATCTATAATCTCTCCAATTTAAAGTCTCATTCGTGAATTTTCTCCATGTTTCATTACACCTAAACTCGGCAGCTTCCAACAGTTTTATACTCTAACTCTCATCCTCCCAAACTGACTAAAACTCCTTCTCTTTATTCCTTTAATCACTATAATTTTCCTTACTAAACCCGCCTTCTTTCTAATTTAAGTGTCACTCATTAGCCATCTCTTTGACCAACCCTTCCAAACCCCTCTTACATTTACCCAGCGCCTACATTCTGTTCACAAGCCCTCGGGGACTTTCAGTATTTAGTAAATTGAAAATGCACTCCATGTATTTAACAATGATATCAGTAATATATTATGGAACCCTGTGGTATATGAACCATTTTGTAACAATTAAATACAATTCAGACTGCAGACATTAATTTAATGTTCTGGACTCTTTATCAACGTGAACAACTCAGTTTCAATGCTTTTCAAACCCATGCGCTTGTCAGGAAGTAATTATAACTGGAAATGGCAACTCAGTACAGCAACGACTCAGGGAGAACGTGCTGACATTTTGATCAAAGTGACGCTCATACTTCTTCAGTCCAGAGGTACAATAGAGTCTGTTTGCTGCAATCCCTTTTTTTTTTATTTGTACCATATGTCCAGATCTCTTAGCAGTGATGCATTGTTTTTCTGCCTTGCATTAATTTTTCTCACAGTGGGAAGACCACCACTTCCAACGGGAAATAACTCAATCTAAATTCAGCTGTTCAGAAGGCAAGTCTGTCAATCTAACCACAAGGAAAAGGGAATTCAATCCAGATAGCATTCCTATCTCTCACAGTTGATCTTAAAGATATGACAGGCAGCAAACTTTCATATGACTAAATACAACCAATACTGCCTCACACAAGACGCTGAAAACCTGAATCCTACTGAAGATCTGACTGTATCTGAAATATTAACTACAAGTCAGAAGGAATACCAAGAATGAAAATAGCTTGTTTATATAGATTGATAGATGCACGCACATTTTGTATCTCTTCCGTCATTCTCTTGGTACATTGCCTGAGGCAGCATTTCTCAGAACATTCTTGCAGTTGACAGAATTTGAACGAGCCAGGCACATATAAATGCTGACCAGCAGCAAACTAAATACTTTTTTTCATGGTTTCAATGTTTTATATTTAATCTTTGGCTGTATTTATTCTAACAGCTGCAAGCAGAAACTACTCCCACTGCGCTTGAACCTTCTCTACTGTTCAACGAGATCACGGCTGATCTTATGCCTCAAGCAACTCTGCCCAATTTGTGTATTCTCCGATTTCCCCGAGAATCTAAAATATCTGCCAGCTCCATCCTGGAATATATGCTAATGTCAGAGCATCCAAGGCAGAAAATTCCAAACAATTACAATCCCCAGCCAAAGAAATGTCTCCTCAATTCAATTCAATAGGAGGAGGAGCCATCTTGGGGACCGGCTGCTAACCAGCAGCCGTCCGTTTAACTCACTTCTTTTTTGGAGTTTTTAGTAAGTCCTGTCCTTTGTCTGTTGGAGAATGGACTTTTTAATGTGGGGGGAAGGAGGTAATTATACTTCTAGCTCCCTACCTGGTCGGTGAGGCAGCTTTTTCTCTGGGCTGCCCCGTCGACCCATCCTCGTGGCCTACCAGCAGGCGTGGAGCGCCGCTTCCTGGCGTGGACCGCCCAGCATCTCGGCTTCGGTGGCGGCACAACGCTGGGGCCAAGCGGGCAATGGTTGTCGGAAGGGAGAGTGTACGCTGGCGCGCTTTAGCTGCCGCTGCTCTCTCTTCACATTGTGTTTTTGATTTTTTGTCTTTGGAATGAATTCTGTTTTTAATTTGTTTTGGTGATGTCTTTATTATTTATTTTATTCCGATTATATGTTTTATTATTCTTGTTAATCTCTGTAAGGTGTCCTTGAGATTTTTGAAAGGAGCCCAAAAATAAAATTTATTATTATTATTATAATCAGAAACAGACAACTTCTTATCTTCACAACACGCCTCCCAGGTCTAGATATGCCAGTTAGGAGAAATAGTTTCTCAACATCTGTTAATCTCGGTCAGAATCTGTTAACTCAGTTAAATCACTTTTAATCCCTCTAAATTGGAATAAGAGTCAATCTTCTACAGAACAATGCCCTCGTCCTGAGAATCAAGCTCATGAACCAATGGTGTACTACTACAAGTATATCCTCTTAAGACAGACCAAAACTGTGAAATGCTTTCCCAATGTCGTCTCACCATAGCCCTTTACAATTTCAGCACGTCTTTCTTATGCCCCTGTCCCACTTAGGAAACCGGAACAGAAACCTCTGGAGACTTTGCGCCCCACCCAAGGTTTCCGTGTGGTTCCCGGAGGTTTTTGTCAGTCTCCTTACCTGCTTCCACTACCTGCAACCTCCGGCAACCATCTGGAACCTCTGGGAACCGCACGGAAACCTTGGGTTGGGCGCAAAGTCTTCAGAGGTTTCCGTTCAGGTTTCCTAAGTGGGACAGGGGTATTACTTTGTGATCCAATATACTCACTATGCAATAAAGGCCAAGATTTTTTAATAATGGTATTTGAATTGATATTGGTTTATTGTCACATAGATTGAGGTACAGTGAAAATATGTTGTTTGTATTGTATCCAATTAAATCAGATGATATTAAATATGAGTACAATCAAGCCATGCACAAGTACAATAGCTAGTGCAAAGAACACAATACCAGAGTGCAGAATATAGTTTTGCAGCATTGAAGCATTATAGTTTGTAATGAAGGTAGGTTGGAAGATTGGGACTACCCTCCAACATATGAGAGGATCGTTCAGTAGTCTGATAATAGAGGCAAAGAAGCTATTCCTGAGTCTGTTGATATGTGATTTCAAGATTTTGTACCTTCTGCCCCACAGGAGAAGGGAGAAGAGGGAATTGTTCACTGTGCTGCCAGTTTATACGCTCCAACATCATTAATCACCACATCAATATTCCTGCCATTCTCTAGCTTCTCACCATTGAAAAATGTTCTTTTCTTTTCTACTTTCTACCAAAAGGAGCCCTGCATTGCACAAGGTCTCACTGGTCGGGTTCGGAGCAAGTTACTTTGTAAAAATTTGTGCCCAGGGACCCGCTCAAAGTCAGGAGTATTTAGGTGGGTCAGCAACCAGCAAGCATCTCTGAGGAACTTTATTCCACTAGTAATCCCTCCCCCTTTTATCGCTACCAGATCCTTTCAATTATTTCCAAAGAAACAGACCTCTCTAAGCAGATGCACAAAAAGGGTGAAGGAATAACCAGGATTGAATGTTTACGAGCCAAACACCAGATTAAAATGCTGGTTAAGTAACGACTGATTCTCCTGCAGTCCTTATTAAAGCAAATATTGAATTTTTCAATGCTGGATTAGCGATTTTCAATTCATGCATTATGTGCATGATGTGCTATCATTCTTTATTCAAATGAGATATTATTATTACATTCCCAAACAATAGAAATATAGGTATAGAAAAAGAGTGACATATGCACATTATTTAGTTTTCTTTCTAACAGCAAGGATTTCCCGCATTTATGGGGCAGTAACTCAAATTGATCTATTGTTGATGAGATTCATTATTGCTTGCATGTATTGATGAGAATTATAAATTCTCCATATACAGTATATGTAGGAAGGACAATTTTGAACAGTAATATCGTCAATGCAATGCAAACTCTTTCAGAACTGCAAGGGATTTTACCATTACATTCCTGTGACAAGATGTGCTAAACTGTATAACTTAGCTTTGCTGGGGACCACTTCACTTTAGCAGAAGCAAATGTCAAAAACCAAAATCTAATTATAGAAAGAGAATTGTGAGAAACTTTAAACATACTATAAATAAATAGCATGCAATGCAACACAAGAAGGTGTGAATCTTATCACGTAAAGTATAAACCTGTTGAACAAAGCACACTAACGCTACACTGTGTGAGGCCACAATATTTCAGCAAGCAATATTTTTGGCAGCCTCTGTATTGGTAGCCTGCACAACTGATCAGCAAGATATTATTTTACCAAACCACTTCACTTCCCTTCCCCTCTTCCCACCCACCCACCACTCAGTCTTGGGGTTGAAAGGCTCAGTGTTCAAAACAGATGACAGCTAACACCACACTCATGATTCAATTGAGGAAAGCGTAAAATAATTCAAATAAACTATTTGGGGACACTGCTGTGACTAACCAAGTCATTGTCTGTGCTGGACTGCAAAGTGATTTCAACATCTAAAGATAATCAAACCAGAGATAACTTTTAGTTTTCAGTTGAAAGATTTGCTCACCTCATTGAAAGAAAGTAGCACAGATCAGTGACCCTGCTGACAACCACAAATTCATCAACTTACCCGGGAATTTTTTAATTTAGATCCCCGTTGAAAACTGAAGGTTAAAGATTATTTTCGTATCATTTTTTAAATTGAACACCAAGCCTGCAAGATTTCGACACACAACTGTGACGGGGATGAAAGGGTGAGGGTAAACTTTAACCTACAATGCCTCTCTTGCTGCACCAACCCAGCCTCCACAATGACAACCGTCTGGTGTACATCACACTGTGCTGTGTAAAGGAGCACATCTGCACTGTGTCACAAACTAATCTTTGCAATTAAGAATGCAACTTCAATAATAATTATTCGTACACACATGTAAAGAAAACGAGTATTGCAACTGGTGACAAACTACAAGCCAAGCCATTGTGTTTTCCTAATTAAACCTTAAATGTGTCAACAGCAGGATGATGTCAGAACATCCCGACACATTCCCATATTCAGTATGCTCTGCTCTGCTCGTCAAACTCCACTCCGAGTACATGACAGTCACACTTCCTTTTGTTCTAATCTGACTACTTAGTGCCCGCTGCAGAGCAATAAACCAAGAGGAACAACTTCCCACACCGACTGGAACTAGAATGTGTCACCCACACAAACGAATGCTCATCCGCTTTGAGCAGTGGCATTTGGCCATTGGATATCTGTAGGGCACAGCTGCAGCAAGTCCAGTTCATACTGCTAACATCAATGGATCAGTAAACAACACTGCAGCCCTTTTAAAAGGTGTTGGCAATGGTCTGTCTTGACATTGTCGACAGTAATCCAGGAGAGAGTGAGCATACAGCAGCTGGAGAGGCGTTACACAAAGTGGGGCAGCAGAGATGGATGAAGGGTGGGAGGCCCTTCTCGCATTTCTAGACAACATGCGAGGCAGCTATTCAGCCCATCGAGTCTATACTGGCTCTCGGAACCATCCTATTCCCCCACTTATTTACCCTGGAACTTGCTGTCTCAGAAGCCCATTAACTCCCAATTCTCACACCATCCACCTGCACTAGAACTAGATTTCAGTAACCAATTAACCAACCAACCACCATCTTTGGGATCTGGGAGGGAAGTAGAGTACTGGTGGTCACAGGAACAATGTTCAAACTCCACACAGTTTGAAGGGTTAGATGGAGAGATGGGGGTTGGGTGGTAAAGGAGAGGAAATGGTTGAAGGGGTGCTGAAGCTCAAGAAGGGGCTGAATGAGAGGGGCTTGAAGGACAATAGTTAGATAGGAGGTTCATAACAAAATATATTAATTTGATCAACTGAAAGATCCAAATGTTTCCCTTGCTTTATTCCAAATGTGCACAAAATTTAGGAACATTGTCACCACGTAACAAGATATTAATTTCCCTTAGCTGTTCACGTGGTGTGGACCATTGAATAAATGTTCGTGCTTCATCTGTGGTAACTGAGACATTTTTTCATTGCATCGTGTTCTAGAAACAATCCATTTTTACATTTTGAAGGACAGGGCCTCTGTGCTGTGTTTGTGGACAGAGGAGAGGAATGGTGTCAAACAAGCTGGGGGCACGCCTCCTGCGCCTTTGGAGGTTCCAAGGTCAGCGGTGAGAGGAGTCCCAGTGTTGTGAGAGTCAGAGTGAGTGGTGGCCATGTGAGGCGACTCAGGGACGGCATGTTTCTGAGATGGGCCAGGTCAATATAGAGGTGGAAAGTGCCGCTGGAAGCCTGCAGCAGCGTGTGGCTCGATTGGATCGGACGCCGCTTCAAGGAGGTGGAGTATGTGGATCGGACGTGGCCTGGAGTGGTGGTGAAGGACATCGACAACCTCGCCCGACCAGGACAGCCCTGCAACTCCAACCCAGTGCCGCCGCCACGACAACAGGCATTTAAGGCAAAGTTAAGAGTCTACATTTTTAAGAACCTTGAAATGTGAAGGTTACAAGATGCTGCTGGAAACGTGGCCATTCTTGCCTGCTGTCTCAGTATAATCTACTAGTCTTATACTCCTGTACTGAAGTATGATAGTGCTTATGTATGGTCAGACTTTTTACTAAATTGTATGCAAAAACTGAATTTCATCATTCCTAGGTACGTGACAACAAAGTACCATTGAACCAATAAATAATTTCTAGTTCTGCCACACCGTCATTGTGAATGTAACAATACCTGACAGTACAAGCTGAAACAGTGTTTGTTACCCAACACTAGCACTGCCAGATGACTTAAATATCTGCAAAGCATATAGAGTTTCAAAAATTAGAGCTATTATTAAATAAAACAGGAATACACCATTTACTGACTTTCAACGTTGTCCTTGCTGGCATGATCGGTGAACACAGTACACAATACAAATGGCAGGAACAGCAATAAATGCTTTCAATCATAATCCCACGCTTTGGTAATGGACGCTTCTATCCATGGGTGTAACGAGATAGCTGCAGTTCCACCCTTTACTCGGGAAAACTTTCCAAGCTGTATAACCAAGTGCAGATGTGATGCCAGGTTGAAATGAATGCAGCAGGCAGAGGGATACCATTGTCTATGTGCAGGACATTGACCTGGTCAGCTTGGAACAGGAGACAGCCGTTTGACAGGATATCTCACGTACATGACCGACATGCTCCCCTTAATGTGCTTCGGGGAGGGAATCAGGAATTGGAACCAACTGCTCTAACAAGCACAGTCCAAATCAATGGGTGGGAAACAGATAGCTTCCCCATGGTCTGAAATAAAGCAAAGGCTGCCCACTATGCCCTGAATTGCTGCATTGTATGTAGGCTGCAGAGAACATGCTTAGTGTCTTTGGTTTAGCGTCATTACCTCTCATGTGGTCGAATGGGACAACACAAACTTCAAGCATTTGAGAGGCTTATACACAGGATTCACTGAAGCCTGGTGTGGTAATGCAAAGACCTTGAGAAAAAAAGAATGCAGTTTAAGGTCTTTCTGCTGTTAGATATTGAGAGGTTAAATCCCGTGTATAAGCCTCTCAAATGCTTGAAGTTTGTGTTGTCCCATTCGACCACATGAGAGGTAATGACGCTAAACCAAAGACACTAAGCCAACAGCACTGCAATTATTAGCAATGTTACAACATTTTGAGATTTTAAACATCAAGTCTTTAATTTATCCCATCAGATAAAGCATAAAAAGAAGTTTAATTTGACACCTAATTCACTTTCATATCTTCAGTATTAAAATAGTTATGGCAATTTTCATACTCGGAAATTGGCATCTTGTTCCCTATTGCTTTTTCATTGACTTAACACAAAAGCTGTGATCGAGAACATTTAAAAGCCCATAACTTTCTTAAAATTTAAGAGAACTGAAAGAAATTTTCAGTTATTATAGATTGAAGCATTCTGAAACAAATATGAAACAATCTTACTTAGATGACTTGAAATTAAAGCATATAGTTAGTTAGTTACCTAATTGTAACTAATTACAAAATTCAATTACTAGATCTAAACATCTATCCATTTCTTAAGAATAGATTAACATTTTTAAATAGCCTAAGTGTTCAAATTACATTCACACAAGAATTCAGAATATAACATAATTTTTAAATCTCATTGTCATGGGTTTATAGGCCAAATGGAA
This sequence comes from Leucoraja erinaceus, assembly GCF_028641065.1. Lineage (NCBI taxonomy): Eukaryota > Metazoa > Chordata > Chondrichthyes > Rajiformes > Rajidae > Leucoraja > Leucoraja erinaceus. The sequence goes on along the minus strand of NC_073391.1, from coordinate 15,514,587 downwards.
GGAATTTAATGTTAATACCTGTAAATTAATGGCCATTTAAATCATCTTGCGAGTGGGATTTTCTGGAACGGGACCATTTGGAACGTTGAGGTTGCAGTGATTTAGTCCCCATATCGGCAGCAAATACACTGCCGGTTCGTTCGGGGACTAAATCACCGTTTCGCAACTTAAAATGTGAATTAAATACATCTTAAGAAACACTTTTATACATAAAAATAAACTACTTTCTTTTACCTGTCCCCTACATAAAATCCGTCCCAGTTGTCGGCATTGACGGCTTCAGAAGCTGATTTCAAAATCACTCCAGCGATTAACTTGTCGGGCGAATTTTTTTTAAAAACACACAGAACGGCCATCGGAACGATTCTTTAGCAACATCTTGCACTCCAACAAAATATAATTAAGGACCAGGTCGGAAATAAATCGCGTTTTAACCCTGCTCCCCCCCCCCCCCCCCCCTCAAACATGCTACAATCGCGCACACGGCCAGTGGCAGAATTGCAGCGCTGCTGAAGGTAAGTATTGTTACATGCCTATAATTATACAGACTGGATAACACTATGTATGCAAAGATAGCCATGCATTTTTTCTTGTATATATTTCATAAATAAAGTTTATTTTTCAAATTTTAAAAGGTATTAATACAGCAGGTGCAGAAGATCATTCTAGAGGAACCCAGAAGCTGCAGTATAAAACTGAATATTACTGATGTTGGAATATGCTCTATTGTTATAAAATATCTGCTACATATCAATAGATGTTAATTACAAGAGCAAAAGTCTGAAAACCTTTACAAACTAGACCCAAATTTGCCAAATTAATTTTGGGTCACAAACATGCTATGTAATATCAGTCTGAAGAAGGGTCCCAACCCAAAACATCACCCCTCTGTGTTCTCCAGAGAAGATGTTGACCCGTTGAGTTGCTCCAACACTTTGAGTCTTTCTATGTAGTAATTTTCATTAAACTCGGGCTCAAGTGATCAATTTTCAGGTAATTTTACTTTAAGTAATGGTTAGGATTCTGAATGTGTAACGATTTAAAATGTTAAAATGTACTTTCACTAGCTTGAGATACAAAACCATAATTTCAATTTCTATTTGGTCCCTTCATACAGAGAAAACTTCCCATGCCAAGACCACCACAAGCCTCACACAGTGTTAGCCTCCAAGTTTAATTTCAATACAATTGTTGAGTTGCCTCCCTGACTTATTCAGGAAATGGAAGACACCGAGAACCCCCAAGGGCTAACAGAAGGGAGGATACCACTTTTAAAGTAAAACATTCAAATATCACTACAGAGGGGAAATTAAGGCACGTCACTCTGCTACCACTGGCCTGCTTGGACTTTCCCCACAGAGGCGAGGGCAAGGAGTCAAGTGTGTTCACCAGCAACAGAAGTTATCCACAACAGGCTTTAGTCAACAGGGGCAGTCAACTATTGCAAATGTAGGGCAAGAATAGCAAGAGCCAGTACACCTCATTTTTCTAGTTCTCGATAATGTTGGATAACTTTTTTTCCCCCACTCCCTCCTACCATTCTGAGTAATTCCATTTTTGTTTTGTATCGAGGTGTGAAAATCACAAAGGTGCAAAGCAACATCATGCTTTCTTTCCACTCATTTTGTTCTTTCATCTCTTCACACAATATACCAGCATCATCCTGTTCTTACGTTCTAGCACTAGCAGCACCAACAATTCAGCATCAAGATCTTAATGAAAAGTTGGCTTGTTGTACTCATTAATGATATGGGATGATGCTCTCATGCCAACACATATATATATCATTAAAGAATGTAGGAGGCTGCTGAGAGCAGTGACTTCAGCCTGCTCCATCATCGGCACAGCCTTCCCCACCATCAAAACCATCCACATAGAGTGTTGCCTCAAGAAGGTAGCAGCTAACATCAAGGATCCCCATCACCCAGGTAAGGTCCTTTTATCACTGCTACTGTCAGACAGGAGGTACAGAAGCCTGAGGTCGCATATCACCAATTACACGAACAGCTATTTTCCTACAACTACTAGGTCTTTGAATCAACCCTGCAACCCTAATCGTAGCACAGCAATGGAACACTGTGGACCACCTCTTGCACTATTATGCACTTTGTCTTTTCTAATTGTGTTTTGCACTAATATCTTGTTCTTTTGGCAACTTTTTACATTACATTGCAGAATTTACGTATGATGTATAATTCATGCTTTGTGAGTGTCTGCATCCAAGTGCCTCTGATGCAAGCAAGATTTTCCATTTTACCTGTACCTAACCGACATGAGCATATAACAATTAGCCCGACTTGACTTGACTTGAAAGATGTCCTAAGGGAGAAAGCTACTGCAGGAATTCTCCAGGATCCCAACCCCGGATTGATAGGGGTTATCGTGCATCTTTTGGTGGGCACTGTAGAAATCCTGGAGTCCCAACATGCAGACTTCACAAAGGAAAATGAAGAGAAAGGACCCTCAAGAGAGTACAGCTGCTTTTTTTAAACAATAGATTAGGAAGATATTGGGAATAGAATGGAGCAGCCATGTTATCATCCTAAATCACTTCTGCATGGTGGCAAATATTTCAGGAGCTTTTTAAAAAAATGTTGTTGCCATTAAAGTAGTTGCCTAAACTTCAATTGCCTGCAGCAGAAAATTAATATTAATTGCCCAACATGCCAACAATACTAAGTTGCCATGGCATTGAGAAAATATTTGTCTGTGCAAAATTCACAATCAGCACATGTCATTTTTTGGCAGTTATGATCAAAAGGAAATAAATTGCCAAAGTAATTAAATTAATGCAGAGGAGGCAGCTTTAGCACGATCAGCTATGTGGGAGTGGTCAAGGGAATACAAAAATCAGACCAACATATTTAATGATTATTATCAGTATAAGTTTAAAAAAAATCCAAGCAAGAAATTTGTTTTCCAAAACTAAACTTATGGGAAGAATTAAAAGTATAACCAACACACTTAAAGTATAAACAAACAGTCTTATTTCAAAATCCCATTTTGATTTCAAATCTGGCTGGATTCAATTAGTTTTCATATTAAATCCTCTTTGAAATGGTGAGAGCTTTTAAAATTAAAAGTAATTAATTCAGGATACAAGAACGTTAATCTATTGCTGTTTTATTTTGATTGATGATTCTGCTGTAACACATGCCCAAACCAGGAGGCCATGGGAGGTAAAATGTCAACATCCTTCATTCCTCTAGCAGATGGATGAAAAGACAAGGCAGGTCAGAACTCCTCCAACAAGGAAGGTGGTGGTGGAAGGGGTGATTGGTAAGCTCCTCATCCTTGCTCCCAAAATCTCCCTCTCCCTCCCAAATTATCAAATTTTCACAATGCAAAATAAAATAAACCTCAAAATAAAGATAACAAGTATTTTGGATCTGATGCAAATGATTACTTCCACATTCTTGGCAAAGCTTAAAAAAAAAGCCGAATGGCTCTTCTTCCAGACAAACGCTTTAAGACAAAAAGGTGCTATTTCTCAGAGATATCTGGCAAGTATAGTTAAGCATATAACAACGCCTGACCTTTGAACCCAACACCTCCTAAACTGGCAAATAGCCCTGTGGGAATCCAGAAGAAAACGTGTCAGCTCCAGTATGTCATGTTTCCATTCAGGCACAACCAGCACCAGCAGCCATAAAAAGAGGTACAAACCCATGGCCCGGCTTTCATTTCCTGTCAGCAGTGCTGGGACTTTCAGAGGAAACCATAACACAAAATAAGCAAATGTATAAAAAACTATTTCTTCATGAAAAACAAGACAGTGACTGTGCAGGTTAGAATGTTTAGGAAAGCCAACTATCTTCATACTGAATAAAAACCATAACTTTCTAAAAACCTAAGCTTCCAAAAGGGTTAAGGAGAGCAAAAGTCACTATCCTATTTAATGGAATGATGTACTTCTTTCTGGTTGTTGCTTGCTTTTGCATAACAAATACAAAAGTCAGATAAAATAGCAGATGGCTAAGAGGTGTGTAGGTGAGGGATTTTATTTAGAGTCATAGGATCATAGTCATAGTCACACAACACAGAAACAAGCCCTTTGTTCCTGCTTGCCCATGCCAACCAAGGTGTCCCATCTACACGAGTCCCATTTCACCCATATCTCCCGAAATATTTCCTATCCATGTACCTGTCTAAATGTCCTATGAAGGGCACGAACCATTTGGAATTTGTTAATATCCCTAAATCCAGCGCGACTGTAGGATTTGAAATCTTTAAAGAAAATCTTCACTCTGGAGAAAAGCCAGATTAAAGTGTCTCGCTAATGTTTTCCAAATCCTGGCAATAAAGAGACATAGATTGGCACTGCTCCTCTTGAAATATTGGTCCAACACAGGATGTTTGCAGTTTTTTTAAAGAAACATGAAGTCAAGAATTGCATTTAATTTGGTATACTTAAAATGGAAGTAATTGCTAGTACTGGCTTGTTAATGTAAATAAAAATTTCCCAATGCAGGGATTTAGACTTCTCAGCTAATTCTACATTAACACACAAGTACGAGCACAATCGTGGCAGTAGTACCTTATTAATAAGGAACTTGCAAGGAAGCCCTCAAGACATTAGGCAGAAGATACCCATTGGACTGTTGTGCAGAGCACACTTAATCAATTCCACCGGGATAGATAATTAACCTTGCAGTGGAAGGACCTAACCGCTCAAGTGCCAAAATGGGTTAAATTTTACATAGTGGTTTGATTAGAAGCTCTGTGGAATTGCCTCCCAGAGCAGCACAAATGTTAATGTTGAATTAGTTAACAAACATTAGTTAAAGTGCATCATCCACAACACTCAGAGTAACATCAAACTCACTGCAATTCACCGTACACATGTACAAATCTGGTGCACAACAGCGAATTATACAAAACAATTTCCAACAAAAAAAAACCTGCAGCAGGCAAAGTATAACAAAGGAACTTGGACAGGATGAAGTGCCCAGGAAGATATTCAGGGTTTAATCTTGGGATCATTGGCCTGTTGTCAACGCCTGGAATGTAACAATCAGCAGAGCTCTGCGGGGACTCGACAGAACAAGAATCTCCCACGATGCGAGAAGTTGGGTATGACTCAAGGTTAAGCTGCCTGGCACAATGAGTTAATTACTTACAGAGGCAGTGAAAGTAGCTCATCTTTTCCATTAGGTTAAAGCAATCTATAACCACCAAAAGTAGTTACGGCTCTTTTGCTTGGCAACAGGATTTCCTAAGCTAAGGTTTCATAAGAGAATGGAGTGCTCAATGAGAGAGAAAGGTTGCAGACAATGAGATTTTAGAACACAGTGTGTGTTCAACCACTATTAGAGCTGCCTGTGTTTTTTTTTTATTGCCGTGCACTAAATATATAAAACAAATAAATATACGGAACATTTAGTTGCATAATTGAGATCCTATCCTAGATTGTAAAAACAAAAAAAGGCAATTTAAGAGAAATATGTAAAATAGATCAAAGTGGGAAAACAGATCATGTGCCTTCACTCTGCAAGCATCAACAGGCTCAGTCTTGGTTTCCCAAAATTACTTCTTGGTTGTTATCCCTACGGCAGTAATCTAATATCTAATCAATTTATTCACATAACCTTCATACTTAATAACACCCAACGAATTCAAGGGCAACTAAGAATCTCATCAGCAGGAACAGCAAATTATAGCTCATTCCAATGTGCAAATCCACGTATTGTGGTAATTCTTGAATGAGTGAAGTGTTTAACTGGGCATTTCAAGAAAGGCCTTAAGCAAATCAAGGACCTTTCCTCGAATTAAAACCAGCATTTGCAGTTCCATCCTACGTAAGGGCCTTTCTTCCCAGATTGCAAGCCCAGATTAGAAAGCCCATCCCCCCTCAATCCTGATGGATATATAGAGAACCCAACTTGTAAAGAGATGTTATCTCATCAACACACTGTACTAGACAAGAGCATTCCATTTAAAGAGCTTATAGAGTTATACCCAATGAACTCATATGGTATCTTTACCAGCTGAACTCAAATGCCCATTTTGAACAGAAAAACAAAGTGCCAACAAGGCACATCCCTGATCCCCCGTTTCTGCCCCATACATCTCAACGGCGGAAATCGGAGGTGCTTTCATGAGTCCTTTCATCAGTTTATCAAGGAGTACAAATACCTCGGAGTTTGCCTGGACAGTAAACTGGACAGGTCCAGGAACGGTGAGGCCCAGTACAAGAAGGGACAGAGCTGGCTGTACTTTTAGAGAAGGCTCCGCTCCTTCAATGTCTGCAGTAAGATGTTCTACCAATCGGTGGTCGCCAGTGTCATCTTCTACGCTGCCGTGTGCTGGGGCAGCAGGGCGAAGGCCGCAGACACTAACAGGATTAACAAGCTCATCAAGAAGGCTGGCTCCGCCCTGGGGGCGGAAGTGGATTCATGGGAGGTGGTCTTGGAGGGGAGGATGCTCCTCAAACTGTGGAGCATCTTGGACAATACAACTCACCCCCTCCATGACACACTGGTCAACCTGAGAAGGACCTTCAGCAAAAGTGGTTCCACCAAGATGCAGAACGCCATAGGAGATCCTTTTTCCCCAGTGGCTATCAAACTGTACAACTCCTACCCCTTCTGTCGTGGGGTAGACTGATTCCCCCCCCCCCCCCCCCCCCCCAATCTTTGCACATCCCCAATCCTTTTCACTCGTCACTTTAATTTCATGTTCCATGTATCTTGTGTTTTATGACTGTTGGCAGATCAATTTCCCTCCTGGGATAAATAAAGTTATATCATATCATTTGAGGGTAAACTCTAAATGGCAAACCTGGATGGAGTCCCTGCTCAGGTTCGGAAAATGTGCACCGTTCTCACCCCTAGCCTTCGCCAACATCTTCAACCTCGCACCTCAACAGGCTACTGTCTCCATCTGCTTCAAGAAAACCTCCATCATTCTAGTCCCCAAGAAAAATAAAGTGACTTGTCTCAATGCCTAGTAGCTCTAACATCAACAATAATGTAGTACTCTGAAAGTTTGGTAATGGCCTACATTTGTGAAAGTCTTCACGACAATCGAAACCCCTTGCAAATTTGCATACAGGAAAAATAGGTCAATGGAGGACACTATCTCGTTTGCACGACATTCAGCTCTGGACGATCTCGATCATGAAAGCACTTATGTCAGGATGCTATTTATTGACTGTAGCTCATACTTCAACACCACAATACCAAATAAACTCATCCCTAAACTTCTGGATTTTGACCCTGGTACCTCCATCTGCAACTGGCTTCTGGACCTCCGTCGATTAGAATTGGTCATAACACTTCCTCCACCTTGACCCTTAACATTAGTAACTTCAGGTTGTGTGCTCAGTTCCCTGCTCTACTCACTGTATTTCCATGGCTGTGTGGCCAAGTACAATGCCACGCAATCGTTAAATTTGCCGATGATACCGGTATTGTTGGCGAGATCAACAATAATGATGAGACAGAATACAGAAAAGAGATCAAAAACCTAGAGTCATGGTGTCAGAACAACTTAGTCCTTATGTCAACAAAGGGTAGAAGATTGCAACCTTCACGTGGTCCACCCTGTTTCGACTAATGCAATCAACTCAACATGCACAAACGGAAGATCAAATAGAACAAGTTGTCCTACAACTTTAGGCTGCGCACGCCGCACAAAAGAAGAAGAAGGTCAACAAGACAAAAAGTTGTTTGGTGACCTAAGGAAGCGTGGAGGCAAACATAACCCTGTCCTCATCAACGGAGTTGCTGTAGAGATGGTCAACATCTTTAGGTCCTGCGGCATGTGTATCACCAACAAACTAACCTGGTCCCTTCACACTGATGTGGTTATCAAGAAAGCACAACAGGGTCTTTACTTCCTTAGATGTTTGAGAAGATTCGCAAGACCACGAGAATTCTCTTGACTTCTACAGAGGCAGTCGAGAAGGATACTTTGTTATGGCTGCAGAGAGTGGAGACAGCCCAGTCTATCACTGGTCATCGCTCACATCCATCCTGTCCATCTGCACGGTGTGTTGCATCAGGAAGGCTGGAAGTGTCGTCAAGGTTGGACATTCCTTTTTCTCTCTCTTCTATCTTCAGGGTAAAAAAAACTGCAGTATGAAAGCCCGCGTGTCAGGAACTTAGAACAAGAACAGCTGCTTCCTCACTGCTATCAAATTCCTGAAGCAATCAGCGCTTTCACGTCTGAAGGGTCTTGACCCGAAACGTCACACATTCTTTCTTTCCAGAGATGCTGCCTATCCCGCTGAGTTACTCCAGCATTTTGTATCTACCATCGCTTTCACATCCCCTTCCCAGAGATGACCCCATGTACTCTTAACTCTACCTCACGTAGTCATTCCATTATTCTACTTTAATAAAGTTTTGCACTACTTCCAATTGCACTACAACTTTGTACCGTTCTGCTGTTTTGCACCCATCAGTGTATTCATCGTTACCGTATGTACACGGTATGTATACGGTTCACTCTGTGAGCTTTATGTGAACAAGGAATTTCATTACACCCTGGTGTATATGACAACAAACTATCTGAATCGGTTTAAAAGTTTTGCACCTACGACTGGTTACAAGACTATAAAAAGTTAGTAAAAGACCTCCGGGACCAAAAGCAGTCTCCAGGAGAATGAAGCCTCAGTGTCCCCTTTTAGATATTAATACAAGATCAGTTCACAGGTCTTGCCAAAGGACTGCATACTACATGTGACTACAACGCCAACAGTAAGCAGCTTGTTTATCTGACTTCCAGGCAGAAGTACTCAAACTATAAATAGACTGGATCAGTTCCAATGCTCAGGCATTTAACAAAGCTGTAAAGGTAAAAGGGCCTGAAATGATTTACAGAAGAGTCCTTGAGCCTTCATTACCAACATAACTATCAAACATTCAAAAAAACACATTTTCACTAGAAAATTCATATGCATTCAGAAAAAGTAAAGTGCCTGACCCGCTTTGAAGATACCATCAAGAATATTTAAGATAAATGTGGAAGGATAAAACAAGCCTTAAATGACTCAGGAGCCTCATCATTTGTTTTGACATGCGATGCATAATGTTTCATTGGTCACAACAGGTCTTAATTGTTGACATTAAATTGTGTGTCAGTTAATGCAAGATATGGATCTGGCCGATAAATGGCCAAGTCCAGCTTCAGTGAACATATGATGAATCCTGCTGCATTGAAAAGGTAAATTTGGAAACACGGATATTGCAGTCTGTGCAGGACTAATACCGATCTAGTGCAGTGCTTAGTTAGACATCCACCGGTATGAATTGACAATGACACCTCCTCCTTGCTGGCCATTCACACAGGGCACCTCGGGGCTGTGTGCTCATCCCCTGCTTGACCCTCTGCGCACCTATGAGTTTGTAGCCAGACACTAACTTAGAAGACCTGTTAACATATCGTATATTTATTTTTCACTTTTAATGTGGCTGTAAAGCGGCAGCAGGGAAGAATGCAATAGTTTCAGTTCATGTCCAGTGCACACGACAAATATGCACTCTTAACTTAACTATTTAACCATCCCCAGGAGAGATGGAACATTTGTGTAATGCAGCTGCAACATGAAAAATAAATGTGGGCATTTACTTTAGATATCCTCCTTCCTACAATACCCTTTTAAGGTTTAAAGTTTTAAACTTTCGGCACGACAAAAATCATCTCAAGTTAAATTCATAGCTGTGTTTTAGACTGTTGCTTACCTAAGCTACAGAAGAAGTTCGAGGCACCATTGAGTGTGGGTAGGATGGAAAGAGGGGGAGGTCACATGGATGTAGAAAGCTTGGTAAATCAGGTCACCAATCGGCCTGGTGCAGAATTTCTTCTATTTTTGTCATTTTTTAATGAGTGAGATATTAATTTTTAGTTTGATTCACCAATACTGAACACTCACTGCATACCTCCATGATGTTCATGGAATTATTAGTTCCATTAACATTATCATAGTGAAGGTAAAGTTTATGACATGCAGGGTGCATTTTGGTTGCATTTAGTTTTTGGTTGCATTTAGATAGTACTGGATAAGGACTCAATCCTGCCGTTTCTTGACCCATATGACTCAAGTCTCACAAATTCAAGTCTCACAAAAGCCTTCTATTTTCTGAAGAATTAACTGTATTTTCAGAGAAGAGGGTCACTCTGTCAATCCCCCAGTGTGAGACACAGTGCAAGAATAAAATAAACAGCAAAAGGCCACAACCTACTTTCATAATAAACCACCTCATATCAATGAAGGTGCACCAGGCTAATGCACAAGGTTGTTACAATAAGTCTTTGAACCCATGCTGGGAATGAGGAGAGGAATTCTGTCTTCCTGACCTCAATAACCTGTCCGCAATTCTATTTGTTAAGCACTGGGTAAGGAATGGATTGGGCTTCATTATTACAGTCCCTGTGCTCACATAGTATGCTGTTGCCTGCATGAGATGATGGGGGCAATTCCAGCAGGGAAGCTTCCGACACACCTTTAGATGGCCCACTCTATACCAACTTGGTGCAGAACATGGACGGGTAACGTCCTTAACTTTGTGATTAGACATATGACTGGTGTGGAGAAAATATTAAAATGGAGGGGGCAAAGGGCAAAGGGCAGGAGATGGGGGGGGGGGGGGGGGGGGGGGGGGGGGGGGGGGGGGGGGGGGGGAAAGAAAGAAAGAAGTCTAAAAATATTTCATAATAATCCTTCACTTTATTCAACCTTATAATGGGAAAGAAAATCAGATCTATCCGGAATTAAAGCACTAACTCCCTGTAACCTGAGACCCACCTCAGCGTTTGGCCTCATATTAACAAATTAGACCATGTCACAGTAACGTTTTTGAAAGTCTTCCGACACAAACACGTTTTCCACCTCATATTCATTATAAGTAGCCCCTCTAAATGGACAGCTTCCCACCTTTTTTCATCCTAATTCAGGTGTCAAATTGCCATGTAAAGAAAGTCTGTACTCATGCATCATTCCATATTTAGATCAGGAAAGGCACCAGTATGTGGCAGCATCAGGTTACAGATGTGTTATGGATAGCATTAGGTTAGAGTCATGGAGTCATACAGTGGGGAAACAGGCCCTTCGGCCTAACTTGCCCACGCCAACCAACATGCCCCATCTACACTAGTGCTACCTGCCTGCATTTGGCCCATATCCCGCTAAACCATATCGCTCTAAACCTATCCTATCCGTCAGTGGCGGACTGGGTCTAAAAATCTTGGTTGCCAGGAGACAAAGGGGGCCCACTTCATCAGGGGCCCACTTGATATAGTGGGCCCACTTCATCAGGGGCCTACTTGCCATCGGGCAAGCTGACACCCTGGCCAGTCCGCCACTGCTATCCGTGTACCTGTCTAATGTTTAATTAGACAGGTACACTATTAAATCTCTCTCTCCCCCCTCACCCCCTCACCTTAAATGCCCTCTGGTTCTCAATTCCCCTACTCTGCGTTTAATTGATCTATTCCTCTCATGACTTTATACACTTCTACAAGATTAATTCTCATCCTCCTGTACTCAGAGGAATAAAGTCCTAGCTTGCTCAACTTATTTCTATACCTCAGGCCCTCAAAACCTGGCAATATCCTCGTAATTCTTCTCCAGTTCTCCAGGGCAAGTCCTCAGTGTTACAAATCCAAAATGTGGACTCTTTATTTCCCACAGATTCTGCAATTTTCATCATCTTGTGTTCTTAAAACTCATGTTGTTACCTTTACCAAATAATCAGCGTACACACTCAGACTTTATTTTGTTTTCTCCTGATCTATTCTTAAAATTGTATTTTAACTTTGCAACCAATGAAAGATTTGGAGTTTGCAATGTACAATGAGAAACCTACCGCTGAGGTGAGTTGTCCTAGGTAGCAATCTTACTTATCTAATGCAGAATACCCCAATCTTATTTGCCATTATAGGTGAAGTTAAGGCAGTTATGAGATTTGCACATTTCTTTCCTTTTTTCCTTCCTCAAATCTCCTGCTTCTTTCAACATAATTTGCATTTTCTCCACTCCAAGGCACACACTGGGACAACCAAGCTGGCTTTTTGCAAGGCGCAATAGCTGTCCTACTGGTCACATACCACTATAACCTTAAACCTTCATCTGCTTCTATGTTTCTCCAATTTTCCCCATAATATTAAAGCGGTTTTCAACTCCACATTGTACATCGCTAAATCCCTCTGCAATCTGACAATTGAAATAAATTTGAGTGTAAATGATGGGGAATCAAGAGCTTAGTTAATTTATTTAATTAAAAAATATACCACTAAACTATGCCTTATATCGGATAGAGATAATAACTGGTAATGGTGCAGAGGTTACAGTGAATTAAAAGGTTTCCTCCTACATACCAACATGTAATTTTTGGATGAAATCCATTATAACACTTGAATTTAAAGAACTAGGGATGGTTGTACTGGATATTCACAAACATGGTCATAATGGATGGCACTATTTTCAAAATTGAAAGTAAACGTTCATATTATTACATGTTTCCACTTCTTTTGAAAATTAAATCAAGTGGAATTTGAATGTCTATTCATATATTTCATCCTCGTAAATGCATAACCCAAAAAATAAACTGAGGATTGACAATTGACTCACCATCTGTACAACTAAATATAATCAGTTCACTGTGTGCAAGAAGCTTTTCTTCACTTTAGAAGCAATGAATGCACAGTTAAGTTAATTTTGTTGAGGACAGTTCCGCGAGTTTCGCAGTAATAGAAGCCTTGCGTAAAATTACCCGCATTTACTCCAGAGTTTCCGTTAATGCACTGAGAAGCGAAGCAGCAAACAAATGCACTGTGGTGCACGCTGCCAGCTGCCAGATTGAAGCTACAAGCCCACCCATACAGGCCGGAACAATGTGTTTATTACAATCTTGGAATGGATGAACCTCAAATCCCCTGCCAACCTCCAGGCAAAAGCTTCAATTATAATGTAGTTCCCAGTTCTAATGTTATGTAAATTGGATGAGTTTAGTAAACCAGCATCCCAAACAGATTGCAGCCAGTGATACCCACCAACTGAAACAGATGATAAAGTTGCTTACTGCATTGTGATATGTTACATGCACACTGCCTGCTACGTTTTCTATGCAATAAAAAAGTGATCAAACTTCATTGGTTGTAAAGGGCTAGAGATACATATTTCTTGTTTAAAGATATAAACACCACTACACTTTTATTTTAACCTCCACTGAACTCATCTCTGGTACTGGGTAAAGTTGTGACCAAGGTCACCTCTAGCTTCACAGGCCAGGATTCTGATCAGTACACTCTTGTTCTCCAGTATCAAGTGCACCACGGTTGGAACTGGTTAAATAGCCGACAGGAAAATAACTTTGCCATTTACATTTCCAGTTTTTGCACGTCTAATTCACCGTAGTGTTTTGTTACATTTCGTAGCTTATTCTCCATGACAATTCAAATTTCTACTTAATTTAAATATGAATACAGCTGAATTTTGAAAAGTAGAGTCTTAAGTAATTTGCCAAGAAATATTCATCCCTGAAAACAGGCTTCTGCTGAGCTCAGGTATAAATCTAAACAGGACTCCTCTACAATGCCAGGATTTAAAACTAATCTTCAGAAAACATTTTACCGTATCAGTGCAGCCCACTCTTTCCAACAGAAAGGAGAAAATTACAGAGCCACCTGCTAATAGCAGATTAAATTAATTACAGGTTCAATGTGTATCACTGATCACTTAATGATGACCAGCAATCTATTTTTCAATGAAGCTTTAATACCTGATTTTCTAAGTAGTTATCAGTAAGAGGCTAGCATGACGACAGCACACTTAAAATGGAGATGAGCAGGGGAAGGGGGGGTGGAGGGATTAGTGTGGACAACAGTAGGCCAATTTTACAAGTGGATTTCATTGACCAAATGTAACCTGTTTGTGTTCTAGATTCTCACATTGCACTGCTATGGGACATTAACACAGGCTGCCTTCATGGATAGATAAAGAAAATTAAAAGTGTATCCATTTCTTCCAGATTAATCCTTGCTTGAGTAGTTCCAATAAAATTGTCGATCTTTATAATAGCCAACACAGTGACTCTTTGGCATTTTCATTTGTGTTTGTTGCCCTCATGTTGGTGTTGGAGCAATTGGTAAAGACAATCAGACGGCTGCTACCGAGTCAATGATGACTTCTGTCCGCCCATTTGACTTGCTCTCAAGACCATCCATCACAAACTACATTTCGAACGTGCTGCAGAGACATGCTAACGGCTTTTGTTGCTCCAAGCCGGCCTCTCATTTTCTTTCTTTTCACTTCACCCAACATAATCGACTTAAGACAGACTCAAAGTCATACTGTACAGAAACTATCCTCTTGGCCCACCATGTACATGCTGACCAGCAACTACCTATCTACACTAATTCCATTTATCAGCACCTGGTCCGTAGACTATTAAGCCTTGGTGATTCAAGTTCTCTACTTTATCATTTACCTGCATAATTTGTACAAAATGGGATGCCATAAGCACCAGCTTTCCATTATTCTCTCACTAAAATGGGTATTTGTCATGCACATTGCTGCACAGCAAGTATCCAAAGTGTATTCTTCTGTTTGAGAGATCTGGTGGACCCAGTAGGTTGGCGGTTAGCGGTGCCGTATGCTACTTTTGCTGTATGTGCATGAAATCCATTTGCCGCCAACATTGTGATTCAGGGAATCTTACGAGATGCTGTTCTTCTATTTTGAAATTTGTCGCACAGAGATCCCAAGTGTTTTCTCGGTCCTTAGGGAAATCCCTTGACTTGGAGCTCAGAGTTAGCTGGGAACAGCATGGATGCGTGTAATCACTACCTCAATGCCAGGGAGTGCAAACCTGAGAAAGAATGGCAATATTGGTTTGCCAATTCTTCAAATGATGGAGCTATAGCTGGTATACCCTATTGTTTACAGGTGGCTGCTATTGGTCATTTAAACGGAGGGAAGGACACAGCACAATGGTTTAGCTGTGATTTACATTGAAGTCTTCGAACAATTTTCTCTATCAGCTGAAGAAATGTGTTTGTGCACGAGACACTGTGGCAAATTTCTTTATTGATATCTGCAATGGTTAATAAATAGTTTCCATAGAACATAGTACAGCAGAAGAACAGACCCTTTGGCCCATTATCTGTGCTGATCATGCCAAGACCATCTTCTGTCTACCTGTACATAATCCATATATCCCTAAACTCCATGCACATCCTGATACCTATCCAAACGTTTCTTAACTGGCACTGTCGTGTCTGCCTTAGACACCAATCCCAGCAGTGTGTTCCAGACACTCCCCGCCCTCTGTGTAAAAAAGTTGCCCTGCACATCTCCTTTAAATTTCCCCCCTCTCGCCTTAAAGCTGTATTTGATTTTCCAATTCTAGGGGGAAAATAAAAAAAATAAAATCAGACTGTCCAACATATCTAGGGTTCTCATAATTTTATATGCTTCTATCACGTCTCCACACAACGTTCAGCAATCCAGAGAAAAAAATTTAAATCTGTACAACCTCTCCCTACAGCTAATACCCCATAATCCAGGCACTGTTTTGGAAAACCTCCCCTGCACCCTTTATAAAGCATTCACATCCTTCCTGTACTGGGGTGACTAGAAATGCACACATTATTCCAAATACGTCCTAACCAAAGTCCTATAAGGCTGTATCGTCATTATGTGCTTCATCATGGAGTGATAAGTTTCAAAGACAGGATTGAGGTGATCTCTGAAGTGCGCCTTCCAACTAGCATTGACCAACTCTCTACCCTTGACGACCTCTCTAAATTTCCGGATCCATGATACTTACTGAATCATTGCAGATGTTCATTAAACGCAGCATCCTTGTCTTTAACATTGTTTTCTTGGATGATTTGTGCTAATGATAATGCTCAAGTAACTGAACAAGTGGTGACACTTGGTCCATTGTGAGCCAACAAGTCAGCAGTCATTTCACACTGGACACAATTGTGAGAAGCAAAAGGATTAAGGTGTAAATTGAACCGTTGATTCAGAATTCTGAATCAGTGGGGTGTGAAAATCTTCATGCCCAGTTTCTGACTTGGTGATGAAGCAAGTGAACCAACACTCATTTCCAACATGATTGCAGAGGAATTTTGGGTCTCCATTCCCCTCCCTCATAAATTCACATTTTTACAAAGTAATTAATAAAACCACAGTCAAAAACAAAAAAAGAGTGAACGACAACAGAAATAACTTACCGGTATCCTGTAAATGATTGATTTCTGCAACATTAATCGTTCACTGAAGGCTTACAGGGGAAATCTGAGAAAATGGTGGTCCTGACTCAGGGATGCACTCAATAGGAACACAGACACTACGACTAAATCATGATGTGCCTGACTGATTTCTTCCTTAAATTTCTAATAGACACTCAGTGCTAATAAGAAAGATCAAGTTATAGTTTGTGTGAAGGCCTGAAAAAGTTACAAAGCCACGAGGGGCCTCATGTAGCAAGTATTTGATCCACCTCATCTATACCGAGCACAACCCTTGCCTAAGATCAAGCCACACACTGGTCAGATTTGCGCATAGGGGAGCATGTACAGAGTTGATCCACTGGGTAGAAAGACACATGGACTTTGATAAATGTATTTAAATGGTCGCTACACCTGTTGCAAAAGCTGAAGACAATTAAATAATCCATCACCAGCCCCGTTTTATCCTGGCTTCAAATAAAAACCCCTAAGCTCTGGCCATCTCCCTAGTTTACAGTTTGCACCAACTAGAGTTGGCAGATAAACACTGGTGAGAAGGGACCAGATTTCCAGCATATGCATAATATGTTATATGCATGAAAAGTAAAGAAAATGTGTCACTTTGGCCATTTAATTTGCAAACATTGGTGGGAACAAGTGAACCAGGCATATATTCGAGATTACGTTCAATAATCCATGAGGAGTAGCAAGGAAAGTTATTCTGCAATGATTTCTCTTCAGTTCATATTGGCATTAGTGCCAAATAGCAGTAACTATAGTTGTAACTCAGCAGGACAGGCAGCATCTCTGAATTGAAGGAATGTGTGTTACTCCAGCATTTTGTGTCTATCTTCAGTGTAAACCAGTATCTGCGGTGGCTTCCTACACTATAGTTGTAACTCTCTTGTAACTCGCCAGTCATCACACCTTTAAAAAAACTTTGCAATAATTTGCTTTGTTGAAAATTTATGAAATTTATTAACTGCTTACATCTTCATTTACAAATTCCTCTCAACAATAGCCACTGCAATGATCCTCTCCAGAAAACAAATCCTCAAGCAATGCTGAAGGTAGTTGTTCCTTTGTTGAAATTACAATGCTATCTATGGTAATAAATAGGAATCGCCATTGCTATAGAGAAAATTACATTTCAGTCCCATTCTTATCTGTAAGTCATTAATTTATGATAAATGAATTATTGCAACTATTGCTGAAATTAATGCTATTCATAAAGTAACTAAATAGTTTAGAGTGAAGCTGTGATGATTAAGGAGTTCAATGTTTCTATCAAATTTTCTCTAAAAACTCATTAAGTGTAAACTACTTCACCCTCTATAAGTGTATAAAACTGTCTTCTCCTTCAGTAATTTATTACACCATAAGACAGCTCATGGCCTAAACTATTACATGCTTCCAATTAGCTGCTTGCAGCTTTTCTCTGAAAATTTAATGAGATAACACCATATAAAGCTGCTGACTTAAGATACTGTGTATAGCTCTAGTATCAAAGCAGGCGTTCAGCAAAACATACTTCAGACCCACTAAGCTGCATTTTGCAACTTCTATTTAAAAATAAATGACATTGAAACCAGCCGCATCTGTGGTTTAAATGCAAGTCTGCCTTTCTAAAGAGATTATAATGTTTCAAAGAAGGTCAAAGTCAGAAGGAAGCAAAAAGAAAAACAATTAAAACCATGCTCCTAAAAAGGAACACTTGTTAATAAGACTTGCTGATAGTACAGCAAGCAGGTTAATCGAGCCTCAATCTGATGCCTTTAGTCACTTCAGAATTTATTTCTTTACAAATTTCATAACATTTTAATGAGGGTATCAGAATCAAACTCACCAGACCACTATTGTGATTTATTTCAGTGCATCCCTCAAAGAAAACCCTTCCGAATGAATGGTTTAAAATCGTTAGTGTACCAGAAACCTAAATGTTGAAAGCCCATGTCCACTCCTGAATATATCTCTCTAAAATTAATTAAACAGCACTTTAAGCTTAGATTACTCTATTTTAATTTATTTTCTAGGCGCACACTGACACTATTGAGGTTTTGCTAGATTGAATGGTTTTCTTTAACTCAAATGATCAGTGGCAATTGTTGCTTTTGCCTCTCCTGAATACGGTAACACATTTGAAGATGCACAGCCAGGCAAAACACAAGGAAACTGGAGCAGGTGTAAGCTGCCTGGCCCCTGTTGCCTGGCTGCCATACCATATGAAGATGGACACAAAAAGCTGGAGTAACTCAGCGGGTCAAACAGCATCTCTGGAGAAAAGGGATAGGTGACGTTTCGGGTCGAGGCCCTTCTTCAGACTCCATATGATCATGGCTGATCTACAATGGCCTTAGCTCCTCTTTTGTGGCAGTTCCCCAAAGATCTCCATTCTATGATCTTTCAAAAATATATCTACCTCCATGTTAAATACTTCTATTGATCTAACATTCGTAACCCTCCAGGACAACGAATTCCAAAAATCTAAAGGAAATTTCTTTGCGCCTCCATTTTAAAAGTTCAGTGCCCACCTTGTCCTCTTGTTCAAAACTCTCTCACTTGTAAAAACAACTACCTTGTCATGCCCCATCAAGAAGTGTCTCAATAACATCACCCTGCACTGTCTGAACTCCAAAGATTTATATGTGCCTCGATTATGAAGGATCCGCCAAAAATCAGTGTTTAATTAAAAATAACCCACTGGTAAATGACGCATGATGGCAGCCTCGCCACCAGTCTGTCTCATCCTTTTCTTCTTTAGTTGTTTTTAGCTTGTTGGTACTGTATGTTTTAGTATATCTTAACTTTTGTATTAAGTGGAGGGGTGGGGGGAATATTTTTAATCTCTTTCCTTGACGGAGATGCAACTTTTCCGTATCACATCTTTGTCCGCGATGCGGCCTAACATGGTGGAGCTGGCGGTCCCCTTGTCTGGGATCGACTTCGGGAGCTCCAACCGCTGGCGCCTGCGAACTTAACATCATGGAGCTGGCGATGCCTTGGTTACGGGCCGACTTAGGGAGCTGCAACCGCGGGTGCTTTGACTTCCCCGACGTGGGAGCTTTGATCGCCCCGACTGCGGATGTTTCGACTGCCCTGACCGCGGGAGAAAAGGAGGGAAGATAACACGTTATTTATTGCCTTCCATCGCAGTGCGCTGTGGTGGATGTTAATTTTAATTTTCATGCAGATGTGTGCCTTGCTGCTTTTTTGGTATGACTGTATGGCAAATCAAATTCCTTGTATGTCCTTACATACTTGGCTAATAAATTATCTTGCATCTTGTTAATAGGGGTTGTGGGGCAAGAAGGGGAGGGGCAAGAAGGGGATGGGGGCAGGTGCACGCTGAATGAAGCACAATGAAAAAAAATCAACAAATTATCAAACTTCCTCGGGTATTTCTAGCGGGTGATAAATTGGTACTTTCACTGACCAGCAACATACAATACCACCACAATGGATTTTACGACGTACGGGGTAAAAAATATACTTTACCCCATGAAACACTGATGATCTGCTACATACAGTTCTTTCATGCTTATGCAAGTACTGTAAAACCACCTAGGCCTTCAGATTATACCAACACACTCATACTATTATTTTCAGTGGCAAGGCCAGCATTTACTAAAAATTACTAACATTTTTTTTTACAATGTGCTGTGCCTCAGAATCATAATGTTATTAAGTTATTGCAAATTTCCCTTATAATAGGTGGTGGTTTACATTCTCCCTAATTATATCCTTCACTTTTTCCAATCGTAGTTTCTGCCTAGCCAGCTATCATTGCTTGTTGGACCTAGGTAATGCCTTGTACGCACACACTGAAGTGCTTCCCCCCCCCCCCCCCCCCTTTTTTTTACTACTCCCCAATAAGAGGAAGCGAGAAGAAAGATGATAGCAGCATTAAAAACCACAGCCAGTAAGTTCGCTTGGCAGATAAAAATAACCATGTTGACTAATTATAGTATCTTCAACATTCAAACCTTAACAAAGCACTTCAGAAATTGATGCAGGAGGTAAGGAAAGTGAAATGGGTGGGGTGACCCAAGACATTGTGAATGACAGAAGCTTCCAGAAAGTTTCTAAAAGAGAAAAGCTAGAAGGTATTCCACAAAAGGAGACCTTGAATGACTGAAAACTCTGCAGCAATTAGTTGGGTGAAGGGAACAAAGGTCAGAATAGTGGTGTCGGGACTTCTCATCTGTTGCAATTTGAACAGCAATACATCAGAAAAAAAGTCTCCATTTGAACTGTACAACACTTACTTTTTATGGAATAGCTTCTGATCAGCACATTTAGACTAACTGGTGCCCAGACTTCCCCTTTAAGTTGGTATTTAGCTGAGAACACTTCATAATTAACACCACGGCCTTAAAACTGGAAGTAATGCTAAATTGTGCAGAAAATCAAGAAATCCAAATTGGAGGGGAGGGGAGGGGGAGGATTCATTTGTTTGCTTTTTCACATAAATGTTCTGAGAGCAAATGTTTATTGTGGGTCCCTGATATTTCAGTGGTGCTTTGTGAATTACAGTGCCCTCCGTAAAGTTTGGGACAAATACCAAACATTTATTTATTTGCCTCTGTACTCAACAATTTGAGATTTGTAATATAAAAAAATAACATGTGGTTAAAGTGCACATTGTCAGATTTTAATAAAGGCAATTTTTATACATTTTGGTTTCACCATGTAGAAACTACAGCTGTGTTTATACATAGTCCCCCATACATGGCTCCATAATGTTTGGGACACAACAAAGTCATGTAAATGAAAGTAGTTAAGTTTAGTATTTTGTTGCATATCCTTTGCATGCAATGACTGCTTGAAGTCTGCGATTCAACTCACTAGTTGCTGGGTGCCTTATCTGGTGATGCTCTGCAAGGCCTGTATTGCAGCCATCTTTAACGTATGCTTGTTTTGGGGGCTAGTCCCCTTCAGTTTTATCTTCAGCATACAAAAGACCATTTTTTAGCTTTGAAAAACTTTGTTGCTTTAGCAGTATGTTTGGGATTATTGTCTTGTTGTAGAATGAACCGTCGGCAAATGAATTTTGAGGCATTTGTTTGAACTTGAGCAGATAGGATGTGTCTATACACTTCAGATTTCATTTGCTACTACCATCAGCAGTTGTATCATCAATGGAAAATGTGAGCCAGTACCTTCCCCCCAACACCGTGTTTCACAGATGTAGTGGTATGTTTTGGATCTTGGGCAGTTACTTCTCTCCTCCATACTTTGCTCTTGCCATCACTCTGATACAAGTTACTCTTCGTCTCATCTGTCCACAAGACCTCTTTTCCAGAACTGTGGTTGCTCTTTTAAGAACTTCTTGGCAAACTGTAACCTGGCCCTCCTATTTTTGCAGCTAACCAGTGGTTTGCATCTTGCAGTGTAGACTCTGTATTTCTGTTCATGAAGTCTTCTGACAAAGTGATCATTGACAAATCCACACCTGACTCCTGAAGAGTGTTTCTGATCTGTCGGACGGGTGTTTGTGGATTTTTTGTTATTATAGAGAATTCTTCTGTCATCAGCTGTGAAGGTCTTACTTGGCCTGCCAGTCCCTATGCGATTAGTAAGCTCACCAGTGCTCTCTTTCTTCTTAATAATGTTCCAAACAGTTGATTTTGGTAAGCCCAAGGTTTGGCTGATGTCTCTAACAGTTTTATTCTTGTTTCTCAGTCTCATAATGGCATCTTTGACTTTCATTGGCACAACTTTAGTCCTCATGTTGATAAATAGCAATAAAAGTTTCCAAAGATGATAGAAGGACTGGAGGAAAGACTAGGTGCTGAGAGCTCTCTTATACCTGCATTAAGGAGGCATTTAAACACACCCTGAGCAATTACAAACACCTGTGAAGCCATGTGTCCCAAACATTATGGTGCCCTGAAATGGGAGGACTATGTATAAACACCGCTGTAATTTCTACATGGTGAAACCAAAATGTATAAAATTTGCTTTCAATAAAATCTGACAATGTGCACTTTAACCATATGTGATTTTTTTCTATTACAGATCTCAAAATGTGGAGAACAGAGGCAAATAAATAAATGATGGGTCTTTGTCCCACACATTATGTGTATGTAAGGACATATTTCCATCATCTGAACTGCTGTCACGCGGGGTCACCTGTATTTTTCGAGATGTTTCATGAATGTACTGAGTATATCAGCTTCCACCCTTTTCAGCAGCGCATTCCAGACTCCAACTACCTTCTGTGTGTAAAGATTCCCACTCAAATCCCCCAAATAAACCTCCAATCTCCACTTGAAACATATGCCCTGTTATCTTAGACCCGCCTATCAGGAGAAAGAGATTTTTACCACATCAGTCTCCCTTATAATTTTATACATATCTATAAGGTCATCTATTAGATTCATCTGCTCCAGGGAAAACAAGGTACACTTATTTCTAAATTACTGGAGAGAGTTGTTTATGCTCAGCTAAAACTATTCCTGGAGGAGCATGATATTCGGGAGATCTTCCAGTCTGGATTTAAAACCATGCACAGCACGGAGTCAGCATTGCTAAAGGTTTTTAACGATATCCTCCTGGCTAATGATTCTGGGGATTGTGTGGTTCTTGTCCTGCTGGACTTGTCTGCCGCCTTTGATACGGTGGACCATAATATCTTATTATCTCGGCTACAGCAGTTAGTGGGCATCTGCGACAGTGCCCTGGGATGGTTCAGGTCCTATCTGGCGGGCAGAACCAGGTGTGTTAGCCTTGCTGGGTTTGAATCCTCTTCCGCTCCCCTGTCATATGGGGTTCCACAGGGTTCGATTCTGGGGCCCCTGCTTTTCTCGCTGTACATACTTCCTCTGGGTTCCATCCTTAGAAAGCATGGCATCTCCTTCCACTGTTATGCAGATGATACCCAGCTTTATTTGCCGCTGAGGGGGGAAGATGCCTTTTCTGTAAAATCGCTTCTGTCTTGTTTTGATGACATTAAGTCCTGGTTGGCCCTAAACTTTCTTGGATTTAATTAAAAGAAGACAGAGGTGATTTTATTTGATCTCAAGGGCTGCCGTGAACCTCCTTTTGTTGATTTAGGTCCATTGTCAAGGTACGTGAAGCCAACAGTTGTGAACCTGGGTTTTAGGATGGACAGTGACTTTAAATTAGATCGCCAATTATGCGCGGTGGTTAAGTCCAGCTTCTTTCACCTAAGGAAGCTGGCGAAGGTGAAGCCTCACGGCAGCATTTTGAGACAGTAATCACAATCTCATTAATCCGGGCCTTACATCTAGGCTGGATTACTGTAACGCGCTCTATTTTGGTGTTGCTCGTTCTTCACTGGCTCGTCTCCAGTGGGTTCAGAATGCTGCTGCTCGCCTTTTAACAGGGACTCGAAAGAGGGAGCACATATCGCCAATTCTGGCCTCCCTACACTGGCTCCCGGTGCACTTTCGGGTTCATTTTAAGTTACTGTTATTTGTTTTTAAATCTCTGAATCGGCTCGCCCTGCCTTACCTCTCTGAGCTGCTCCACCCATACGCTCCTGCCCGGTCCCTCAGGTCAGCTGGTCAGCTGCTCCTGGAGGTACCGAGGTCTAGTCGGAGGCTCAAGGGGATACAGCACATTGCCTCCGGCACTGAACACCCTGGTCTGCACATCAGACAGGCCCCCTCACTGTCCATCTTCAAATCCAGTGTATAAACGCATGTAACGTGGCTTTTGACCATCAAGGCTTTGTTCTGTTTGTGGTTTTTGCCTTTATTTTACATGTCTTTTCCTACTACTGATTGTTATTTTTGGTGTGTATTAACTTTTTTGTCATGATTAGTGATGTACTTTGTCACCTATGTTTGTTTTTAAAGTGCTCTACTATCAAATTATCTTATTATTACTTTTCTCCTGAAACGACAAACATCACCAGGTTTCCTCTGTATTGGTTGCCAGGAGACAAAGGGGGCCCACTTCATCAGGGGTCCACTTGATATAGGGGGCCCACTTCATCAGGGGTCCACTTGCCATCGGGCCACACCCTTGCCAGTCCGCCCATGGTGGCGATCTACCGCGGTCTGTATTATATAAAGCTGTCTTTATGTTTTCCAAAAAGGCCATATCATATTTTTTCATATTTGTCTGGGAGTAAATTCAATTTCCTATAACTCTATTCAACTTCCCAGATGATTTATATAATGCAGTTGACCTAAACAGCCTTCCTCACCATTTACAACTCCTCCAATATCCCAGCTCCTATTTTCTATGTTAACCAATCTCTAAACATTTATCAAAACTTTAGGACTTGCATATACACTCACCCACATTAAAATGCTGAGGTGGTCTATAATAATACTACATCCTTCCCACAAGATGTATAGAGTCATAGAGTCAGACATCACAGAAATAAACCTTTTAGACCAACTCCTCCATGCCAAGCCAAAGACACCCCCCTCTCAGCTAGCCTCCATTTGCCTGCTTTTCACCCATATTCCTGTAAGCCTTTCCTATCAATGTACCTGCCCAAATGTATTTTAAATGTTGTTATAGTCACGGTCTTAACAACCTTTTCTGGCAGCTCGTTCCATATACCAACCACCCACTAAGTAAAACATTTGCCCTTCAGATTTGTATTAAATCATGCTACCTTAACCCATGTCCTCTGGATTTTGGGGGTAAAATAATCAGAATCAGAATAGTACTTTATTTGCCAAGTATGGTTTGCAACATATGAGGAATTTCATTTGCCAAGTCAGTATATCAAAATAATCTGTGTATTCACCCTATCCATCCCTCTCATGATTTTAAGATCATTACTCTGCCTTCTGTGAGGAATAAAGTCCTAGTCTGTCCATCCTCTCCCTGCGTGGCTGAGCATTGTAAACACAATGTCCTTCAGGTGAGAGATATTAAGTTAAAAACCCATTTTATAATTCAGTCGGATGTAATGTGTCCCATGGCTTTATGTTGGAGAACTTCAGTCTATTTCTCTATATCATAGCCATATGGATCACTTGCCAAACTTCAGTAAAACCGATCACCTGGTAATTATAACATTGTCCACAGGTTCCCTACAATGCAACAATGATCACACTTAGAAAAATACTTGATTAATTATAAGGTGTTTGGGCTATGAAAGGCACGACCTTACATTGACATTCTAGCTGCTACAATGGATCATGAGGCATTTTCTGAATGGTTCATGGTGACATTCCCCCGGTCCACCTACTCTGAAAATGACCTACCTCCACCACTGACACAGGGACTACAGCAGGGGTTCCCAACCTTTACCGTCCCGTTTACCAATGGCAACTTTTCAAAAGTAAATTTACCCCCACCCTGTTTTGTTCAGTAATTTCAGTTTACACTTCTGCCATAATAAAGCAACCGACAAAGTGGAAAATTTAAAACACTGAAACCAGAATCAACAAACATACCTCCAGGGTAGGCGAAATTAACCTCAGGCTTGGGAACCTTTGGGCTACAGTGTGTATCAAAAACTCACCTGCTACTTTATCAGCACCAACTAAGCCAGATTCTTCTATGTGATGGAGAGCTAAGAGTGGGGAAATGCCATAAACTACGAGTCATACACTATCATCATTTGATATTTGTTCCTCCATCATTGATGGGTTAAAATGTTTGAACCCCTTGTCCAACAGTACCAAGGGGGGTACCTTCACCACATAGACCATGTGGTTTAAGAAACCAGGACACTGTTTTGGGAAGTATCACCTGCTCACATCACACAAATAAAAGAGAAAGTTCCCTCCTTCCCTGTGGAGAAGCAAATGGCCTCAGCTAGACACAGCATTAATGAGATCACCACTTTGTCCTATGCCGGCATTGACTTGTACGGTTTCAATAATAGCACAATGATGCCACATGCTGAAGACCTAGTACATCAGAAGTTCATTATTTCAAATACAGCTACACCATGGCAAATCAATACTTCAAGACCATGAATTTAGTACAGGTAGTTGCAAAGCTTACAAAAATTCTATGACTGGGAACTATTCAGAAGGATAATTAGGCCTCCCTCTGGATCTGAAACTTTCCAGGAACCAATCCCAATTACAGATTTATGAAATGCATTTTTATACATCCACTCTAATTAATGCAGAATACACACCTCCAGAACCACAAAGCTCATAATTACTTGTTGGATCAACATTAACTTGTATTTTAAATGAATGGGTCATTCACTATATATTAAAAAAAACATCATTTTTTGTTTAGATTTTATCAATATTTATACTACTACAATAAACAAAGCAATAGAAGTATGGGATAACACAAACAGGAAACATCCTCTCAAAACCATCTCATTAAAAGCTGTAATGAATAATCTAATAGGGTACTGCTTGGAATGCAGGACAGAAGAATAATTATCTCAAGGTCGGGTATCTTATAATATGCCAAAATGCTCTGACATGCTGCTTTCCATATCTTTGTTCCACCACCAATGTATAGAATCAACAGAGACAAAGAGGTATGGGAATGGAATCCTAGATCTCAGGGTTTTGGCAGCTGAAGGAATGGATACCAATAAATGAAATGCCTAAAATCTGGAATGTCCAAAAGAAAGGGAAGAACTGATATCTTAAAAAATATTACTGTTCAAAGAGATAAGAAAATAGAAAGATGTGTGGCATTCAGAGTACCTGGGAATAAGGATGATAAGTTTTAAAAGATATTGCCTCACCAAAGTCTGGCTAATGAATAAACAGAATTTATTATAAGATAGGACAGAACAGCAGTTACCGAGAGCCTCAAAACGTACAGAGGGTAAATTATGGAAGAGCACTCACAAGTGAATTGAAACAAGGCAATCCCATCCAGGTTACCGAAACCAAGAGGTAAGTGCAGGGTTGCAGTGCCAAGAGCAGCAGGGACTATCACAAGAAAATCCAGATTAATACATCGGCAGTTAAAAAAGCATTGCCGATCAAAACTGCTGGGAAACTACACGGCTTCTCTCCTGGATGGAAACTATATATTAATTATAAAATCTTGTTTGCAGATCTTTTCCGTTTGATATGATAACCAGCAAAAACAGAATGTACTATGATTGGTACATCCAAACATAAGCATGTTCACTATCAATAATATAAAATAAATGCAGAATAATACAGCCAAAATAAGCATCACATTTAACATAAAATTACTTGCAATTTAGGACTGCATTTCTTTCAAAAAAATAAAAATAAATAAATAAATAACACCAACCTGCAAAGATAGCCATACAATAAGAGGAGAAAACATAACAAAACAAAGGTTTACAACACACTGTACAACTGCATATCAGAATAATTTAGCAATAAATTCTAACATAGTACAAGTGTTAAACTAGTCATTAGTGTTGTCTCATGGAATGTCAAGGTTTCTCAAAGCCATGTAGACCACTTTGAATTTGGTTGAGATGACTATGAACAGGACAACAGAATTTATTGTTTCGATAAGTTTTTGGGAAATAGTTTTCCTCAATCACTGTTTAAAATATTGCCTTCCTTGCTGTTCCCCTTCCAAAAATAGTCAACAAACTCAAGTTGCACCGAGTCAACTAACTAACTTGAAATGGATACTGGCCAACATGAGCACCACAACATTAACTTGTTCTATTTGTGGACATTCCAGTTTCAACACCCTGAGAACAGCACCAAAAACAAAATAAGTGAAGGGCCTGTCCCACTTAAGCTCCTTTCAAGTTACAAGATGCAACAAACCACTTCATAAAGCCATCTACTCACTCATTATTAAATAAAGCTTCCTGGTTCACCTTCTTGTGCGAAAGATCTCTATCAAGCTCCATCAAAAAACATTAATTTATTTGAAGGAAGGGTTTTCAAATCCTTCAAAAAATGCATAAATATGTACTCTCTCAATCTTTCACTGGGTCCTGCAAAAGAATGTAACGTTCTTCTAAATTAAGGACACATAAAAATATTAACCTTTGAACCATTCAATTCAAAGTAAAGTAATGGAGCTAATTTTAACACATCATTTTTTTCTTAAGAATACAACTTTTTAAAAATACTTATGGACAAATCGCTGGATGTGTGTATCCCATCTTGAGAGATGTCTGCTTCCTTTGCAGAGAGCGATGGAATTCACAGTATAAACACCTCAGAAGTCAACATCCAATTAATACAGTGTTCAAGAAGGAACTGCAGAGGCTCAGCACTTCAACTCCCCCATTCCCAATCCGACCTCTCTGTCCTGGGTCTCCTTCATTGCCAGAGTGAGCAACACCGGAAATTGGAGGAACAGCACCTCATATTCCGCTTGGGGAGCCTGCATCCGGTGGGCATGAACATTGAATTCTCCCAATTTTGTCAGCCTTTGCTGTCTCTTCCCCTTCCTTAGCCCTCGAGCTGTCTCCTCCCATCCCCCCAGCCCTCGGGCTCCTCCTCCTCCCTTTTTCCTTCCTTCTCCCCGCCACCCCTTATTAGTCTGAAGAAGGGTTTCGGCCCGAAACGTTACCTATCTCCTTCGCTCCTTAGATGCTGCTGCACCCGCTGAGTTTCTCCAGCATTTTTGTGTACATCCAATTAATACATGCAGATTAATAGTCACCAAATTCAAAACAAAGGAATTCCTGCACTTCACAACCTTACATGAATTTGTTATCGAAACTGCCGCATGACAAAGCCATCTAAACCAACAAGATTTACGCCCCATTTGTTGCTATGGTGATTATCATTTGTAGTGGTTTACCTACACTGAATTAAGTATATTCTAGAATTACACAAACAAAAACTGTTCGTTTTGTGTTCATTTTTAATGTCAAGGACAGCAAAAGTTCAAATCCTTTGTCGAAATATGTCACATGATTAGTTGCAAAACTATATGATGCCGGTTTCACAATAATATGAACTAGTTTGGAAATGGCCAACCTGCTAGATTCCTAGATTAAATTCAGAAATTAGATGTTTTGGAAGAATTCACGCCTCCCTTTAAAGTTACCCTGCACCACTTTGTTAGTGAATATGCATAAGGTTTCTGCTCAAATAATTAAGCAATTTATTTACTCATATTTTTTAACTTAATGACAGGACAATTATAATTTTCATATTACTAATTCTGTTTTTCAGAACCAAACTCCTGTCTCATTAACAGGATACCGTTACATTAGCTACATAGTGCATAAGCGCAAGACATTAATTAGTGTTACCATCATGAAAGTGTAAATTTCTGATCATAAAAAACAGTAACGGGGTAATGATTGGGGATGATCAGCCATGATCACATTGAATGGCGGTGCTGGCTCAAAGGGCTTGAAGGGCCGACTCCTGCACCTATTGTCTATTAACAAAACTGATAAAGGTGACTCAAATGATGAAGCTATGGAACATGGCAAGCCATTTATTGTGAGCACAATCAGAAGGATATCGATTGAAGGTTTAATATTAAAGATTTAGGAATGAGAGAATGTATTTCGATGTGGGCTGCGATGCTCTGTACTGCATTGGTAGAATTAATGATTAAGGTAGGTATCACAACTATTGATGATAGATTTGATAGGTGGCTGAGTGAAAGAGAGACAGAATTAGATATGACAACAAGGTGGGAACAAACAATTAGGACTTCTGGACGGTACCATTGATCGATTGCGACATGCAGATTACTCTGTGGTTTTATTTTTCTAAATTAAGGTGATATTGTCACACGAAAGGCAGAAGAAACATTTATGAAATGCATAGTGACCATGTCACACAGCACAAAATAGCAGAGTAAGAGAGCAAACAATAACAATGCTTTTATTTTTGAGGAGACAATTAGAGGTAAATTTAGGTATGGGGGAACAAAAAAACATGACGTTATACATACTGTTTAAACATATGCATAATATCTTTATACATTTTAAATCTTGATGAGACACTAAAAATTATGAGCTGCAGTTCAGTCATGCGAATCCAAGACATTCATGTACAATTGCCTCGTAAATGCAGTTTCTGCTT
Organism: Leucoraja erinaceus; assembly: GCF_028641065.1. Taxonomy (NCBI): domain Eukaryota; kingdom Metazoa; phylum Chordata; class Chondrichthyes; order Rajiformes; family Rajidae; genus Leucoraja; species Leucoraja erinaceus. Next base: position 15,484,495 of record NC_073391.1, on the reverse strand, counting down.
CACCCAATGCATTTTGAAAATTATAAAGACACCCACCTCACATTCAATTCGCATATAGCAGGGTCTTCCATTACATTGTTCAACCCACTTTTATTTTGGATCAGCCACATTCAATTCGGAACAGATTACTTGGGCTTGGTAGACACTTGGATATTACAGTGCCCTCCATAATGTTTGGGACAAAGACCCATCATTTATTTATTTGCCTCTGTACTCCACAATTTGAGATTTGTAATAGAAAAAAAAATCACATTGTCAGATTTCAATAAAGGCCATTTTTATACATTTTGGTTTCATCATGTAGAAATTACAGCAGCGTTTATACATAGCCCCCTTTAGGGCACCATAACGTTTGGGACACAGCAATGTAATGTAATAGGGTACTGCTTGGAATGCAGTGATAGAAAGACTAGGTGCTGAGAGCTCTATTTTACCTGCATTAAGGAGGCATTTAAACAAACCTGAGCAATTACAAACACCTGTGAAGCCATGTGTCCCAAACATTATGGTGTCCTGAATGGGGGGGGGGGGGGACTATGTACAGACACAGCTGTAATTTCTTCATGGTGAAGCCAAAATGTATAAAAATACCCTTTAATAATATCTGACAATGTGCACTTTAACCATGTGATTTTTTTAATTACAAATCTCAAATTATGGAGTACAGAGGCACATAAATAAATGGTGGGTCTTTGTCCCAAACATTTTGGAGGGCACTGTATATGTTGTGACAACTACACAGCTGAAATGCTTTCCAATGTGGGGAGAAATGGCGGATGGAATATAATCCAAGTAAATATGAGGTGTTGCACTTTGGTGGGGCAAATGTATGGGAAAATATACAATTAATGGCATGACCCTCAACAGCATTGATGTACAGAGGGATCTTCAGGGTGCAAGTCCAAAACTCCCAGAAGCCATAGTACGCTTGCTTTCATAGGTCGGAGCATTGAGCATAAGAGTCAGGAAGTCATGATGCAGTTTTATAGGACTTTGGTTAGGCTGCACTTGAAGTATTGCAGGCACTTCTGGTCACCCCATACCAGGAAGGATGTGGAAATTTTGGAAAGGGGGGGCAGAGGAGGTTTACCAGAATTATGCCTGGATTAGTGGGTATTAGCTACAGGGAGCAGTTGGACAGACTTGGGCATCCCCGGGTGCGTTCTCAGGGCCTGTGCTGCGCAGCTGACAGACGTCTGGACTCACATCTTCAACCTGTCACATGCCCAAGCGGTTGACCGCACGTGCCTTAAAACCACCTCCATCGTGCCGGTGCCAAAACACTCCACTGCGGCAAGCCTCAACGACTTCCGCCCAGTTGCACTTACTCCCATCATCACCAAGTGCTTCGAGAGGCTGGTCCTGGCACACCTCAAAGGCTGCCTACCCTCCACATTGGATCCCTATCAGTTTGCCTACCTCAAGACAGCAGTACGGAGGATGCCATCTCAACGGCACTTCACTCCGCCCTCTCCCACCTCGACAACAGAGACACATACACAAGAATGCTTTTCATTGATTACAGCTCAGCATTCAACACCATTATACCCTCTAAACTGGTCACCAAACTTGGTGACCTGGGCATCGACCCCACCCTCTGCAACTGGATACTGGACTTTCTAACCAACAGACCCCAGTCTGTTAGGTTAGACAAGCACACCTCTTCAACCCTCACCCTGAACACCGGCGTTCCACAGGGCTGTGTGTTGAGCCCCCTCCTATACTCCCTCTTCACCTACGACTGCACACCTGTACATGGTACTAACACCATCATCAAGTATGCAGATGATACAACGGTGATTGGCCTCATCAACAACAACGATGAGTCGGCCTATAGGGAGGAGGTCCAGCTCCTAGCAGCATGGTGCACTGACAACAACCTGGCCCTTAACTCCAAGAAGCTCATTGTAGACTTCAGAAAGTCTAGCGGCGGCACGCACAGCCCCATCCATATTAACGGGACAGAGGTGGAACGTGTTTCCAACTTCAGGTTTCTGGGGGTCAACATCTCCGATTACCTCTCTTGGACCCACAATACCTCATCTCTGGTCAAGAAGGCTCACCAGTGTCTCTTCTTCCTGAGGAGACTGAAGAAGGTCCATCTGTCTCCTCAGATTCTGGTGAACTTTTACCGCTGCACCATCAAGAGCATCCTTATCAACTGTATCACAGTATGGTATGGCAACTGCTCTGTCTCCAACCAGAAAGCACTGCAGAGGGTGGTGAAAATTGCCCAACGCATCACCGATTCTTCACTCCCCTCCATTGAGTCTGTCCAAAGCAAGCGTTGATTGTGAAGGGCACTCAGCATCGTCAAGGACTGCTCTCACCCCAACCACAGACTGTTTACCCTCCTCCCATCCGGGAGGCGCTACAGGTCTCTCCGTTGCCGGACCAGCAGATCCAGGAACAGCTTCTTCCCTGCGGCTGTTACATTACTCAACACTGTACCTCGGTGATTGCCAATCACCACCCTCCTTCCCCCCCTCTTCCCCCCCCGGACACTCCTTCCACCAGGAAAAAAAAATTGCACTACTATGACTGTATACACGTAAATATATTTATTTATTGCTCATATTCTATGTCGCTCTTGTAGGGAGATGCTAACTGCGTTTCGTTGTCTCTGTACCGTACACTGACAATGACAATAAAGTTTGAATCTGAATCTGAATCTGACTTGGATTGTTTTCTGTGGAACGCCAGAGGTTGCATGGAGATCTGATAGAAGTACATCAAATTATTAGAGGCATCGATGGAGAGTCAGAACCTTCTTCCCAGAATGGGAAAATCTAATATCAAAGGGTAAGGCTTTAAGGTGAGGAGGGTAAAGTTTAAAGGAGGTGTGCAGAACAAGTCTTTTACGCAGAGGGTGGCGAGTGCCTGGAATGTGCTGCCGGGGTTGGTGGTTGAGGCAGATACGATAGTGGTATTGAAGAGACATTTGGATCGACATATGGATGTGCAGGGAATGAAGGGATATGGATGTGTAGGCAGATAAGAGTAGGCCTTGCCATCATGTTCCACACAGACACTGTGGGCCGAAGGGCCTGTTGTGCTGTACTATTCTATGTGAAGGAAGGTTTAAACCAAAGATAGACACAAAAAGCTGGAGTTATTCAGTTTAGTTTAGTTTAGAGAAACTGCACGGTAACAGGCTCTTCGGCCCACCGAGTCCTCACAGACTAACGATCCCCGCACATTAACACCATCTTACACGCACTAGGGACAATTTTACGTATACACCAGGCCTATTAACTTATATACCTGTATGTCTTTGGAGTGTGGGAGGAAACCAAAGATCGCAGAGAACACCTATGCAGTAACGGGGGGACCATACAAACTCCTTACAGACAGCACCCTTAGTCTGGATCAAACCCGGGTCTCTGGCGCTGCGAGCACTAATAGGCAGCAACTCTACCATCACGCCACCACGGCCGAAGAACGGCCTGGACCCGAAACGTCACCTCTTCCTTTTCTCCAGAGATGCTGTCTGATCCGCTGAGTTACTCCAGCTTTTTGTGTCTGTCTACTGTACTATACTATGTTCTGCGTTCTATTGTGAATAAGGATAGATCAAAAACTCTCACGTTTGTCTTCCCAAAATGAACCATCTCACCACTAGCTGGGATGTTACCTGCACACTCAGTGCCTCCGGGCGAGGGAGAGTCAGAGAAATGCAGCAGCTGTTCCCTACAATTAATCAGGGACTCAACCGCATCTGCTGAATGGTGTACTTGGCTTGTGGTGTGTGGGGGCAAGCCTTGGCTCACCTTTCATGTCTCTCAGTCAGACAACTTGTCTCACTGTCTGAGCCTGCATATTCGCCCATACCTCATGCAAAATATTGGGAACTTTATTGAAAATAAGCGTAGTATATGTAATGATTTATTGAACGCAGCACAGAAAGGGGACCTTCAGCCCACTGAGACCATGGTAAACCATCAAACTGCAGTGCGCACTGACCCCATTTGATTCTCTCCACAATCTCAACTCACCTACCTTACCCCCCCCCCCCCCCCTTGAGGTTTTACCCTTCACCCACACACTTGTGCCAATTAACGTACCAAGCAACATGCGGGTCTTTGGGATGTGGAAAGAAACATGGCCACACCAAGAGCAAATTCTACACTGGTGGCAACTGAGGTTTTCACCTCTCGAGAATCAATATGAACAGTAATCCCGAGGACAGAACTGCATTTCACTCCAGTGAAACCAGGACAGATAATAGAGGAAAACACAAATGGCTTGCAATGAAGTGAGACAAAGCAAAGTCACAGAAGGTTCAGTCCATATTAGCAACTCTGTATGGAGAGCACTTGCCAGTCAAACCCAACATTCATTGATAGGGAACCAGCAGCAATGGCATTATTAAATATCTGGGACAGACGTTTGCATCACAAATCCTAAAACTTTTATTCTCTACAATTATGACCGGAACCACGGGTGCATTTACCTCACACATGAGCAAAACCATAGCACACTGGTTCACGACAAGATACTTTGCATTTCTTCTCTCAGTTTGAAAAAACCATCATGCATGCCTTTGACAGTCACCGCAACCAGGTTAAACTTCACTTGGTTTCACTATAATAATACGTGACCTTTCGGGGCTTCGCATACAGGCAACTAAAAGGGATTTTTTGGCATCATAGATTTGTATTTCAAACAGATGTCGGTTTTCGTGGATGAATTGAAAACATTCTCATTCAAAGACAATAAATGTAGAACAAAGAGGCACAGATAATGAAGACAAAATACATCTGACAAAATGGAGTGCAAGAGGATATGGCATGCACTGCTGAAAAACCCATCATTTTTATTTATGAAGTTTTTGAAAATGCTGGTATCTCAACAGGATGATCACTGCGAAACAGAAATTCTGCCGTGATAAAATCAGTCAGCCGGATTTTTTAATAACATTGTGAGAATAAATTCAGCAAATTCTATGGGGACATAAGTCCCGAATACTAAAAAAAATGCAAACATGTTTGACAGCAGGAATGATGGGAATAATCCTCTTTTCTTTCAAAACAATCCATCAATCTCCATCAAACGTTACCAACATTTATTTTACCTCATCTCAGAGACACTTGTATACAAGCCAATAAATATTACATAAAATTCTTTACAATCAGCCTGAAAGGATTTCAAGTTCCATACAACTTGTTGCAATGGCACCAACCGAATAAGTAAAAAATTAAGGTTACACAAAAAAGCTGGAGAAACTCAGCGGGTGCAGCAGCATCTATGGAGCGAAGGAAATAGGCAACGTTTCGGGCCGAAACCCTTCTTCTGACAGACAAGTAAAAAATTAATGCTGACAATAATTTTCAATTTCATATTTACTTGCATATTTTTTTAGAAGCTTCAACATTAAAAAAAAGAGGTCCGTCTTAGAATTAATGCACCAGCCTACTCAGCATGGTCAGTGTGAGTGGGTGTAAATGCGGTCAGATGGCAGATAGATGCCACAGCATTCCTGTCCCCTGCATGTCCTCAATTTTAACTGGAAGATTACTGACACAATAATGCAAGTTTAACTGTGATGTTAAAGATTCAGACTAGTTTATTGTCACAAACACCAACTGCATAACCAAATTAGGCGGAGTTAAGAGAGAAAGTATGTGGCAGCATCTATGAGAATGGGGTAAGAAAGAGGCGATTGTTCCAGAGTCTAATAGCAATGGGGAAGAAACTGTCATCATGTCTGGATATCTAGGAGATTTTCCCAAAAGGTAAAAGAGAAAAAAGAAAATGGCCAGCTTGACGATACTTCAGCCTCCCAGTTTTAACCACACGGTTGAACAGCAGTAGATTTGCTGCCTTACAGCGTCAGAGACCCGGGTTCAATCCTGAGTATGGGTGCTGTCTGTATGGAATCTGTATGTTCTCCCTGTGACCGTGTGGGTTGTCTCCAGGAGCTCTGGCTTCCTCCCACATTCCAGATTTGTAGGCTAATTGACTTTGGTAAAGATTGTAAATTGTCACCAGTGTGTAGGATAATGCTAATGTATGGGGATCGCTGGTCAGCTTGAATTCAGAACCATGAAGATGGACTGGGTGCATTGAAGTGACAAGCCTGTTAAGGACTGGGTCTGGGTTCTGTTTACCACTCCCTGCACGTTCAAGCGATCAAGAGCAGAGCAATTGACAGAGCAAGCTGAGATACACCAAATTCCTTCTATGGCGCACTCTGAAAGTTTCAGAGAATCCTCGTGACATGCCTAACACACCCAAGTATATAGACTGGTGAGCTTTCTTGATCATTACATCAGTGTGAAGGGACCAAGTTAGGTTGTTGGTGAAATGGATCCCGAGGAACCTGAAGCTGCCGACCATCGCAACAGCAGCTCTCCTGATGAGGATAGGATTGTGGTTACGACAATAACCAACTCATTTTGCTGATGTTAAAGGCTATGTTGTTTGGACACCATGACACAAGATTCCCCATCTCTTACCTGTACTCGATCTCACCATTTATGTTGATCCAGCTGATAACAACAGTATCATTGGCAAACCTAGAGATCAAGTTGACGCTATACTGGGCCACAATAGCCATTGGCGTTCAGTGGGCTGCAGACTGATGAGCACCACTGTTGATGGTCAGGAAGGGGGACATTTTATGACCATTTCTAACTGAATGAGGTCTGTTGGTGAAGCCCCTAAAGCCAAGGCCCAGGAATTTACGAATGAGCTTATTCAGTATTACGGGTGTTGAAGGTGGTTACTTCAGAACTGCAGTGAAGCCAGGTAATAGACTAGTAACAAAAACAGGTCCATTTAACATTACCGGGTCTTCCTCTTGTAGCAGTCAATGTTGCTCTTCTAATCAATATTAGAAAACAGATTACATTGAATCATCTGCAGAGATGCTGGAGTTTCTGTGCATTACTGTAGAGATTCAGAACTCAAGTGCAAATATAAAACACTGCCCAGCTGTGGATTTCTTGGTTCTGCCCATCATTGGATCCCTCCTGGGCTCAGGGGCAGTGAGCAGACCCCACATCTTTCACAGCACTTACACTGAAACCCACCCACTGTTCAACCAACAGATGCACATTTGACAGAATAGCAAGCCCATCTTGAATGGGGAACGGCTGGGGTAGGGACGGGCAGTATGTGTCATTCCTAACATTAATGTTTTATGTAATTCCTAACTGTCACTGTATGTCATGTTGTCACTTGCGGGTGGAGCACCAAGGCTAATTCCTTGTGTGTGAATACTTGGCCAATAAATTTATTCATAAAGTCAGTAGGTCACTTACTTTATTTATTTGAATGAATACTATTCCATTTAATTGGTTTAAGTGTTTTCTGATGTTTATTGTTCTCACTTTCCCAATTGACGAATTTTTAACAGCTTTGTATATTTGGGAATCAAGCATTCAATTGCTTTTACAGCTGGTAAACTGAGGGTTTCGACTATCAGACCTGTCAGACCTATTCCATGGACAGATCCTGGCATATTCCTTGGGCCTTGATCAGTTCAGAGGTGGTTTATACAAAGTTGTCAACACCAGGTCACTGTTCCAATCAAGAGGGTGTTTCACGGGCAGGTGACTGCCCACTGGAATCATGTACAATGAGGCACACTTCAGCAAAGTCTAAACATTCGCAGAAAAATTACAAAGACAAAATAAATATTAACTTAATACCTGCTTCACTGCAAAAGGATATCAGACAGGATATAAAAGCTAGTGCTTCAGGCAAAAAATTGAATCTGACTTTTCAACATAAAAAACTATGAAACACCTCAGCAGGTTATATATGGGAGAAATTGGGAACCTTCCATAAATGGCAAATTATGTATTGATTGCATTAAACCTATGTTTGATATATTATCAGAAGTATGGAGGGAGTATGGTTGGTAGGTAGTCATAGACCTCCCCAGGATAGAGAATTGGCTTCATGGAAATAAGTAGTAGGGTGATAATGGAGGGTTGTTTTTGAGACTGGATGCCTAAGATAGAGTCATAGGAATCATAGAGCGTGGAAATAGGCCCTTTGGCCCAACTTCCCCTTCTACACTAGTTTGCATTTGATCCATATTCTTCCAAACCTATCCTATCCATTTACCTGTCTAAATGTTTCTTAAGTGAGAGGAAAAAGATGTAATTGGAACCCGAGGGGCACCTTTTCACACAAATGGTGGTGGGTGTATGGAATAAGCTGCCAGAGGATGTAGTTGAGGTTGGTGCGATAACAACATTTAAAAGACATCTGGACAGGTACATGGATAGGAAAGGTTTAGAGGGATATGGGCCAAACGCAGGCACATACTCCTCTCGTGTGGAATGAGAATCTTGGTCACCATGGACAAGTTGGACAGATAGACTTGTTTCTGTACTGTATGTGTGTACGACATTATCAATAATGGTCTCACAAAATAACATTTTAAAATATTATACGGCAGATTTCTGCATAAATGCAGATTGGCAATGTCAAAAATTTCTGCCAACCCCACGGCACCTCCTCAGAGACTGACAAGGAGGAAAAAGGCATCTGTGCATGTAGCACTACATTGCCAGTGAGTAGAGAAATGTGCTGTAGGGTTAGCTTCATAGCTGTTATAAACCTCCGCCCCACAGGCCAAATCAAACAAAGCTATCTCCTTCAGCAGCTCAAAAGCTGATCTGCTGCTTCCTGGCATCACAATGACAAAACTCATGATTATGCATAAAATGCAAATTTTTTTTTTTGCTCTCACCAAGTACCACTCAAATACACATAATGCAGAAGCAGAGAAAGTTTGGATAACGTAGAGAACTAGACGTTATTCCAACCAAGCAGAAGATAAATCTCACAGGCCCGTGGCAGTTCAAAAGACAGATTAAAAAGGATGGAATAATGAAGCTAAAAGGCTCTACCTCGAGTCAGTATTATCTTTCCAGTACATATATCTTGAGTTAAAGTTAATCAACTTAATGCTGAACAGAAACTGATAGGGTCAGCACTGTTGAGCTGCAGTAAGAAAAAGAAACATAAGCCAGGATGCCAACCCTGATTGCTGTCCAATGAGCCACCTTACCAAAGGTTATGCAGGTGGTGAACCAAGGGGTGAACCAGGGGCAGCAGAAACAGCTCAGAATTTAAATTGCTGGCATCGTTGGATCTCACTAAAGAATGCACAGGAAATTAAAATTATTGATATGAAGGGGCATAAGTTTGCATTCATTAGGTCTAATCAAACACCATTTTATGGATATTATTTGTAGGGTGGCCCTTCCCACCTGCCTCATGCATGACCCATCTGGGCAAGTAATGGACACCACTAAGTCCAAATTTTAAGAGACAGTGTCATCAAACTAAGAAAGTCAGATTAATATCCAACCCTTCATTAGGTCGATACATTTTTTTTCATGCCACCAGAAGAGGCAAGGGAGACATAGAGCTTGGGTTAGCATTGCCAGAGCACAGAAACTGACCCTGTGGCCCAACTTGTCCATATCAACCAAAATGGTCATTTAGCCCAAGCACAATTTGCCTGCGTTTGACCAAATATCCCTCTGAACCATTCCTATCCCTCTATCTGTTCAAATGTCTATCGATTGTTATTGTTGTACCTGCCTCAACCATTTCCTCTGGCAGCTTCACCCATATGCATACCAACCACTGTGTGAAAAAGTACCTCCGGTTCGTAATAAATTGTTCCCCTCTCTCCTTAAACCAATGCCACAGTTCTTGAGTTCTCAACCCTAGGAAAACGATTGTGTGTGTTCACTGAGCCATGATGTAGAAGAGGGAAGACTAGTTTCATTCCAAGAAAGATTCTGGAGATTGGTAGAGTGTGAATACTCCTGTATTGGCATCTAGCCCACAAGCCACACTCCATTCTCCTCAGCCCACACTTCCTCAGCAGCTGCATGGTAACCAGGCCTGATATGGGGTAAACTGGAAGATGCTGCAAGCACCCAACCTTATTTACATGAAGCCGAAATACATAATTTAGAATGATGTCAGTGCTTCTGTTTCTCAGACACTAAAGGCCTATTACGGATGGTCTCAGTTCAATCATCAAATACTAGCACTTAGGGTAAATGTAGACAAGCAACTGGTATCCAAACATCTATCACAAACCACAGACCAGTCTATAAAAGGAGTGGACAAGATAGATGCAGAAAACATGTTCCCAATGATGGGGGAGTCCAGAACCAGGGGCCACAGTCTAAGAATGAGCCCAAAACTGAGATGAGAAAAAACATTTTCACCCAGAGTGTTGTGAATTTGTGGAATTCTCTGCCACAGAAGGTTGTAGAGGCCAATTCACTGGAAGAATTTTAAAGAGATTTAGATAGAGCTCTAGAGGCTAGCAGAATTAAGGGATATGGGGAGAAGGCAGGCATGGGTTACTGATTGTGGATGATCAGCCATGATCACAATAAATGGCAGTGCAGGGCCAAATGGCCTCCTCCTGCACCTATTTTCTACGTTTATATGTTTTTATGTAAATACCCAATAGACATAGTCAGTCCCCCAACACAAGCCAGCCATCAGTTTATAAAAGTTACAGATTGGGATTTGCTGTATTATCAGTTTCAGACTGTGGTTTGTGTGTAAAGCATGTAATCAGGTGAGTAGAGGCTGCAGTGTGCTAGATTTGCGCTTTAACTGGGCTTTGGAACTGGAGGAATTCCATCTCCCGAGTACCAAGATCTCTCACTATATAAAACACGAAAAGCAGGTTCATTAGAAATCACCCATCGCTATCCCACATTAAACATTACTAATGAACTGAATGTAATCTGCAAGGACTGCACCTTCAGCTTTTGTTGGCACAGGTTGACTTTTTTCAATACTTTTTTTCCCCAAATTCTGATAGACTTCTGAAGTGTGGAGCTAAAAATCACTACCTATCTGAGAGGCAAATAAAGCCAACTCAATATGTGCACGCAAGCTGCTCTGCAGTATTATCAATTCAAATTAGATATCATCCTTCACAATGATCCACTCTGTGGCCTTCCCTGATAAAAATTCTGCTTTTGTGACTCGGAGTAAATTAGAGCATTGCTTCTAGCTGTGTGTAAAAAAAAACATGGACCTCATTATGTTTCATTAGAATCCAATTCTTTCACTGCTCAGTAAAAACGCACAGGCTAAGGGATGCATTAAGGTGAAGGGAAGTATTAGATGAGAAAAAAAAAATTGCCCAAGGAATTTTAACACCATAATTTCATCCCAGTCACGGCGAAGGTAAAAATTAACATTTCCCCCTCTGAAAATTAAAAATAAAATCATGATCCAGTGCACGAGATTCAAAGATTTTAACATATTTTTTTCTTCTGTAGACCACCCCATGCACAGTTCGTCAGATTTAATGGTGTGCTTCATTCCAAGGCGAGGACAGAGGCCACTGTCTTTGCGAGCTGTTCCCTCTTGAATCTCAAATTTAGCAGCCTCCACACTCCACTGTATGTCTGCTCTATACTCTTGCATTTGCACTCTGTGAAAATATTCAATGTCGACTAACATCACTGACTCAATCAATGAGCTGGAGGTGGAGCAAGACTAATGATCAGACATATTAAGCAGCTTATCTAAACAATCCACCAAATCAAGCACCCCCTTGAAATCATGACTGAAACTACATTAACATCCCCCAATAAAGCAGGACGATTCCTTTAGCAAAACACATTATTGGTGGAGAATAAATCACATCCATGTTTAAGGGATTTACCAAATTTTCTTCATTCTGGTCAGGAATAGAAACATTAGAATGCACAGCTGTGGTACTAGGATTGTACTATGTGCAAAAAAAACTGACCAGACAAATGCTCATCTACATCTGCTGAATAGAGATAAGCAACGAGGCGAAACCAATCTCAAAGAAAGCTTGTAAAGAACCCAAGAATAACAAACTACCCAAGAAAATAGAAAATGCTGGCATGTCTAGAACCATCTCTGCAGTGAATTGTTGAAACTTGTGTTTCCCTTCTGAAATCTGTGCTTAAATCCAGCCAATGCAGGCAGAAATGTTAAAAAAAAAAAAAAAAAAATTCTGCAGTCTACCAGAAACCTTTTACTCCAGCTTTGCGTCAATTTTCATCCACTGGGTGACGTGCCTAATACATGAATATAAAACTGTCCACATTTCAAGAATCAAGAGTGTTTAATTGCCATATGCACCAAGAATAAAATAATGACATTCTTACTTGCTGCAGCTTTCCAGCCCCATTAATGCAACACCGTAGGTACACAATAATGAATAGTATAATAAATTAATAATCAGTACTACTAGGTAACCAGACAAAAAAAAAAGTAAAAACTGGAGGACACAGTGCAACAAAAATTGTCCATAGCAGATCATTTGCTGAGGTAGGATCGTAATTAGGATTGTGCAGTGTGCTTCATGAAGCTGATAGTTGTGGGAAGAGGATGGAGAACTTGAAACCTGTCATGGTTCTCAGACCTTCTTCCCGATGGTGGGTGAAGGATGAAAGCATGGCCTGGGATGTGGGTCTTTGATGAGAAGAGCTGACTTTATGTGGCAGCATTTTCTGTGGATCCATTCAATGATGGGGAGATCATTATCCATGATGGACCGGGCGGGCAACATCCATCACTTTCTGCAGCCTCCTTTGTTCCTTGGCGTTTGAGGAACCAAACAAAGCTGGATGCAGCCAGTCTGTATGCTCTCTACAATCCACCTGTAGAAGTTCGATAGTGTATTCAGCAACATGCCGCACGTTCTCAATCCGTCCACTTTAGCAACCACAGTTAAATCAATTAAGAGGTTGCAGTTGAAAACAGCGACGTTTTCAGTCGTGCAGTAACATTTCCATTTGCTAAACAGAATTAAAAATCAACATTTGCTCAGTGCTGTGAACTTTAACCCGAATCAAAAGTCGCGATTTAAGATAATAGTGAGTGACTGCTGCATTCATCAAACATGTTGCCTTTTGTATGAAGCATTGAGTCACATCTGCATGTTCCTGTGAATGATTTAAAATAAAATATCAGGGAATCTTTCAAAGGACAGAGAGTTCAAGGAACAGTCAAGCAAAGGTTATCATAAAAACTATTTGTAGTGTGTGAATTCTTACTGTGCCTAATCTGACGGCCATGTTTACCTGTTTTACAACTGCGGACAGCAAGACAAAAATAATTCACCAGGTGCAATGTACTTTGGAGCAGCATGGATGTGGTAATTAAATACAACTTCATCATTGTGGGCCACGTTTGATCAGAAGGTATCTAAGCCATATCATGCAAAGTTTCTCAGGTCAGAACCTCTCACTTTGATGAGGTAGAAATGTCATAGATTCTCAAGATCAATTCTTATCCACAAGATCATTCCAAAGACATGCAGGTTTGTAAGTTAATTGTCTTCAGTAAATTGCTCCTAGTGTGTAGGATGCAAAAATGGGAGAACATACAGCTACCGTATGGGTGATCGATGGTCGGCGCAGATGTGGTGGGCTGAAGGGCCTGTTTCCACACCAGATCTCTATCTATCTTCCTTGGGCAAAATTTTCTCTGAGAAAACACAAGCTCTGAGAATGTGTTCCAGCTGTATTATATTTAAGCAGACAGAACAAATCTATTAAACTATCATTTAAAAAAAGTCAAATATTAAGAATGAAAGTAATTTGAGTAGCAGGATGTGGTTTAGCGCGAGAAAAAAAGTCATACAATAAAATTCGCTAGGCTCCAGCTAAAATTAAAATATACACAGGATGTGGGTGGTACCAGCGTTGCAACATTTATTACCAATTATTAATCGTTTTGTGAGGACAGAAAAGCATTTGTTTTTAAACTTTTGCAGTCTTTGCAGCAAGAGAATCACGTCTGTGCTGTTAAAGCTGTTTCTAGTTTTGAGGCACAAAGGAACAATGCTACATCTTGAAGTTGGGTTGTATCGGAGAAGAACCTGCAAGTAGGTGGCAAATCCATAAACTGATTTCTCCTGGTCTTTTATAGCCAATTCTATGAATCAGTTTAAGCTTCCAAGCACGTTTGAGATATGGCCAAATATGAAGCAGAGTTGTTGCAGTAACACAACTTGGAAATTAAATTATCTTTCTTTTTCAAACCCAAGCCCTGAAAATAAAAGCAAAGCCACTCTGAAGCTGGAGTAGCTGGAGTAACCTGCTGAGATGGAGGGTGAAACTTTTCTACTCTTCATCGCCCGCTGACAATCTTGCTAATTACGCAGAGGAGTAGGGCTGTTACGACATCGCCCACTGTTAAAAATTAAACTGCATACTTATGTTAACACAAGAAGAATAAAGGATCAGAGAGCAGAAGTTCACCCCACTAGGAAGAGGGAACTGCAAGGAGAGGGGCAGCACAGGGAGCAAAACACACTGATTGTGACAATTGCGCATACAATCAGTGAAGACAGTTTGAATCTGAAGAAGGCTGCATATTTACCCTCATCAGGATTGAATTTTGTCATGGGCTTATTTCTATTTTCTACTAACTTTTCTGTTACAGATTGCAGAATCGTCCAACCTTAACACCAATCTTGCATTTTTGCCTTTTTCCCCTGTGGTCATGTGCATGTAACAGCTCATAGGTATTGCAAACAGTTTTGGCTGAACAAAAAGAAAAAAGGCAGAAAGGCAAAAAAAAATAAGAGTGAAGGATAAAGGAGAATATTGCAGTGGTGCAGCAGTAGAGACACACGTTCGATCCTGACTATGGGTGCAGCGGTAGAGTTGCTGCCTTACAGCGGCAGAGACCCACGTTCGATCCTGACTATGGGTGCTGTCAGTACGGAGTTTGTACGTTCTTCCCATGACCATGTGGGTTTCCTCTGGGTGCTTCGGTTTTCTCCCACACTCCAAAGATGAGCAGGTTTGTAGGTCAATTGTAAAAATTGTAAATTGTCCTTGGTGTGTGTGTGATACAGGGATCGCTGATCAGTGTAGACTCGGTGGGCTGTAGGGCTGTTTCCATGCTGAAGCGTCTAAAGTAAAGAGTTGAGTGGTACAGTGCAACCGCAAGTATTGCTGCTGCACAATTCAGCGACCTGTAGGTTCAATCCTGACTATAGTGGCAGATTATTATATCGTTCAAGGAATTTCACCCTTTAGCCACTATGGGAAGACATGGGGGTAAGGAGATAGAGTCCTTACGCATGGGAGCTCTCCACGAGACATTCAAAGCCGTCGAAAGATAAATCTTCAAAGTCTCTTGATTAATAGTTTCTTTATTGTCGAAGTATAACAGTAAGATATTCATCCAAACTTCTCCTTGTTAAGTGCATTTTAATCTTACTCGTAGTCAAACTCCAGCATGTGGCTCTGACATGTTAGAAAGCTCCGAACATGGTCGAAAGCTATGCCATCCCTCCATGCTTCTTCCACACTAAACTAAAAAACTCCAAGCTTCTGCGCTAGAATCCCAGCAGCAAACACGCCTCCGATTACATAATAAATCCCACCCACATAATTACAGGCAGACAAAATTTAAAGGCTAATGCCATAATTTATAGCATACTAAGTTAAGCCAAATGGCCACCTCACTGACTCTGGGTCAGCCTATGCAGAGGCTGCATGTTCTGCCTATGACCATGTTGGTTTCCCCCACATGCTCCAGTTTCCTCCCATGTACGAAGATAATTAGCTTGATTGGCTACTATAAAAGATCGAGAATAGGGGGCAGTTAGTAAGCATGAGAAAGAGAATTGATGGCAGCAAAAATGGGGGAGGGGGGGGGGGGAGAAGGGGAAATAACAAATGGGATTGGTTTGAGAGCCAGCATTGAGTCAAGGAGCTTCTGAAATAAGAAATGATGATGATGATTTAAAGAATAAAGGAGAAAGGCAGTGGGTGGTTCAGCAGCTGTATCATCCAACTATAGGTGAGCTTCCTTCAGGCTCCCGAGTTTAATCTTGCTTGTCTTCAGCTGCAAACATAAAAGGGAAAAGCCTTTTGTGGGAGGTAAATATTGGGAATTAGGCACCTAAGATAAATATAAAATGATCTACATGTGTAGTGTCTGTGCATACCAGCTTTGTTACCCCAGACTTACAACGATGATCGTAGTTGGCAACTCAATGTTAGTTTATTAACTTCTGGTTGCTCCATAAGCCAAACAGTTTTGCAGGAAAATAGTAATTCAATTCATACAGGTTAGTTTCTTCATTGAGGAGTGATCAACAGAGTGCAGAGTGCAGCAACTGCAGGCACATATGTAGAATTAAACAAAACATTGGACAAAGGGCACCTGCATTGAGATTGCAGAGAACTGTTTGAATTCACTGATACAGTTAAAACCTGGATTAAGTAACAACAATACAAAATGCTTTCCACTCGATTTGTGTGTTTCAATGTCCATTCTCTCCAGTTTAGGAGAATGATATGAACTTTAAGGTCTTGTTGCAAAATCTGAACTTCAGTTTGAAATGCCGGAGTTCTCAAATTTACAGGACTACAAGAGATTAAACTTCCCTGATGATGTGTTATCATGATGGTTCATTTATAAATCTAACTTAATAGCGCTATTTACAAACTTTTGCATGGCCTTGTAAGAAACACAGTTTACTGCAGTTTATGCAATGGAGAATCCATTGATTATTAATTCCAGCTGTAAATTGTCTCTTGCTTGGATTTACTCTCGATGAGCTGCTGTTCCTAACATTTTAGATTCTCTATTTAGGATATGAAGTGGAAGAAATCAAAAATCAGTTGGAGAGAAACATACACCACTAGCTAAACAAGGTGTAATTGTATCCTTTGGTCCAAAAGCAACCAATCATACACTTGCATATCTCAAGTACTAAATTGAACAAAAAAGACTGATCGGTCGGGTGCACAGATCAACAGCTTTATTTGATATTCCTACATTCTGATTGCAATGTTAACACAGGAATACAGGATGAGAGATATAGAAAGAATTATATAAATATTTATTCCATCGCCTTCAGATAGTTGGGTCCTTCTTTCCCAATGAACAATTTTAAAGATAGCTAGATTTAGACATCTCAAAGAACAATTAAACCATTCTGCAATTGATCATTTACTCGTACCTTTCACTAATTTACAAAACTGTTCTACGTCGATTTGGACTCATGAGTAAATATCACCGATAAGATTGAGGTAGTGCAGCGTAGGTTCACGAGGTTAATCCACGGAATGGTGGGACTGTCATATGAGGAAAGATTGGAAAGACTGGGCTTGTATTCACTGGAATTTAGAAGGATGAGAGGATATCTTATAGAAACATATACAATTATAAAAGGACTGGACAAGCTAGATGCAAGAAAAATGTTCCCAATGTTGGGTGAGTCCAGAACCAGGGGCCACAGTCTAAGAATAAAGGGGAGGCCATTTAAAACTGAGATGAGAAAAAATGTTTTCACCCAGAGAGTTGTGAATTTGTGGAATTCTCTGCCACAGAAGGCAGTAGAGGCCAATACACTGGATGTATTTAAAAGAGAGCTAGATAGAGCTCTAAGGGCTAGCAGAATCGAGGGATAAGGGGAGAAAGCAGGCACAGGTTACTGATTTGGATGATCAGCCATGATCACAATGAATGGCGGTGCAGGCTTGAAGGGCCAAATGGCCTCCTCCTGCACCTATTTTCTATGTTTCTATACACGACAAATACACCATGATGGTCACAAAACAAGTTACACTGCCAAAATAAATCAAAGAAAGCCTGGACATTAAGAGGCTTCACTGAGTAGCTTGACACACCATCTGGTGGTCCTTGCTGCCTCAGATAGGGAATGAGCAGCCCAGTGTGTCCCTAAATTTGACGCAAGGAAATAGATAGAACTGTTTGTTGGAGTTCAGCATTTCCCAAAAACACAACTCGTAACAGGACCACAACACGAGACCAAACAAAGAATAAATTTCACCAGCTTTATCGTTCTTCTTTGAATACAATCAGTAGCACTCAGCAAGACGCACACCAAGTGGGTGTTACCCTGGGTTACCTGGGCAGTCACGGTGGCGCAGCGGTAGAGTTGCTGCCTTATAGCAAAAATGCAGCGCCAGAGACCCGGGTTCGATCCCGATTACAGGCGCTGTCAGGTACGGAGTTTGTGCGTTCTCCCCGTGACATGCGTGGGTTTTCTCCGAGATCCTTGGTTTCCTCCCACACTCCAATGTATAGTCCCTGGTGGACTCTTCGGAAGTGATGACCACAAGGTACAAGGTACCAGTTACATAATATCACTCACTTAACTGTCCATTCCAGTGCTTACTATTAGTTCATGAATCATGAACTTCACAATGTCCAGAGTAAGAGATATTGTGTCATGAGAAATAAAGAGGGGACAAGTGAGGGGGAGAGAGTGAGAGCACACACAAAAGAAAAAAGAGAATTAAGTGCATTAGAGTGTAACACATTCCAAACATTTTAAAACAATCAAAGAAAAATGGTGTTTAATAGATAAGAATATTAAAAACTTGATAATGCAGCGCAGAGTGGTGTGCGAGTAGTTATGTGAGGATACGCAACGAAAAGTCAGGGAATGTCTGCTCTAGAGAACTTTATAGCAGAAATGTCAAGAACAACGTATTATCTTTTTGAAATTCCAAAACAGCAATTTAGTTTTCCACTTTTCCTGGTGAGGTGAGAAATTCACAATGGAGCTGGTGAACTATAGCTTTTACTGTGCTACATCCATGAGAAATAATGCAGAAAGCTGCAGGACTCCAATTTTGATATTTAGATGGTAAACCCAATGCGGTCCATTTGCTTCCGAGCCCTTGGCTCCAGCCACATCTTTTTTTGTGCTGTGATTCATTTCCATAGACTTACCATCAGAGCTTAAAAATAGTCAGTGACTGCACTGGCCCGCTGAATAAAGGCACCACGTCGCCTTGCTTGCTTCTCAGACCACGTCGCCTGAAATGAAACTTGATCTGAGGCCTTGCGGCAGCTGTCGACGGTCTTTCGTTCTAAGTTGTTTCAAAATTTCTAATTGTGCATTATCATCGTGAGCTGGTTCCTGCAGGGATGGCGTCCTGTGTGACAAGGCTGGCATTGACTGTGGAGAAGGACTCCAAGCTGACAGCTTAAAAGGGGCATGAGCTAATACACACTGCAGCTCCCACAGTTTTTGTTTTCGGTTCACGTCACGATCTTTGTAAACCGCAGGCTTGTTGCTGCTTATGTAATCCTTCCATCAGTTCAAACATTCTGCTGGTGTGGTTTTAACACTCTCATTCAGAGCACTCTTGCTGAACAGCTCCATCAGTGAAACTTTGTGGTGTTCATCACTGAAGACATTTGAACTCTTCCAAATCCCTTTATCCTTATAACTTAATTAAGAGAACTCACATAAAGCTGTGTGTCACATGGTTGCAGACCCACAGTAATCCCCAAGAGCCAAATCTGCTCAAGTTACAATACACTGTGTCTTTCTCACTGATTTTAAAGGAGTTAAACGCATCCAGTCCTGATGGTAAACCTGGCTGTGTTCTCGAGACCCGTGCTAACCAACTGGCTGAAGTTTTTGTTGACACTTTCAACCACTCACTGCTATTTTCCAAGGTCCCCACTTGCTTTAAATGAATGTCAATAATACCAGTGCCCAAGAAGAGCCAGATGACATGCTTCGATGACCACCAATGGGTGCACATTGTGATGAAGGGATTCAAGAGATTTGTTACGTTGTAAATCAAGTGCTGCCTCAGTGATGATCTGGATCCTTTTCAATTCACCTACTGCTACAACAGAACGACAGTGGGTGCAAATCGCCGTCAATAAATTTGCCGCTATTGGACGAATAACAGTGTAAACAAGTACAGGAGGGAGATGGACAATAGGATTGAGTGGTGCCAGATCAACAATCTATTTCTCAATGTTAGCAAGACCAAGATGCTGATTGTAGACTTCAGGAAGGGAAAGCAGATGGTCGATGCATCTGAATTCATCGGTGAGACGGTGTGGAGAGAGTCACTAGCTTCAGGTTCCTGGCCGACACCTCTGATGACTTGTCCTGGGCTTAGTATATTGTTGCAATAGCAAAGATAACCCTATAATCCCTCTACTTTCTCAGAGGTTAGGGAAGATTTGGCATATCACCAGATCTCCTCTCTTGAAACTCTACAAGTGTATTGTGGACAATACTGACTGGATGCATGATTTGGTAATTCAATCATCACTGGATGCTGTCACCTGTCTTTTCAGGGATCAAATTTACAGCAAATATTTTTCCATGACTGTATGGTGCAGTTATTACCTTTATCATTGAGATAAATCAGTTGTCACTCAATCTTCGTGGATGACAAATTCTTAGAATCTCTGCCTATTAGACAGAGATGGTTTAGTTTGGTTTAGTTTAGATACAATGCGGAAACATGCCCTTCGTCCCAACGAGTCTGCACTGACCAGTGATCCCCGCACATTAACAAATTTATTTCCAAGATGGCGGATGTGCAGGAGTGGGCGCCGTCTGTGTATGGCAGCGTGCCCGCAGTCCGTCTCTTCACCAGACTTTCCAAGCCGCTGAGGAATGTTTCACCCAACACCGGAGTTCCATCTTCATGGCAAGACGGCCCTGAAAATCATCGGACTGGCTGCAAGGCCACAAATGGGCCCTGACCTTGGGTGTTTCACAGAGGAAGAGGACTTAGCTTTCTGGTGTCTTTCCCCACAGTGGAAATTTTTGATTCTGCTGTGGGGGGACGTTTGTGTTGAACTCTATAATGTGTTGTGTCCATTTTCTTTATTTTTTTTACCTTTTTCTCTGGTTTGTATGGAAACTTATTATCTATTTTATGTAAAGCACTTTGGTGTCAATGCGAGTTGACTTAAAACGTGTTATATAAATAAAACTTACTTACTTACTTATACATACACCAAGCCAATTTACCTACATACCTGTACGTCTTTGAAGTGTGGGAGGAAACCAAAGATTTCGGAGAAAATCCACGTGATCAGGGGGAGAACGTACAAACTCTGTAAGGACAGCACCCATAGTCAGGGTCGAACCTGGGTCTCCGGTGCTGCAAGCGCTGTAAGGCAGCAACTCTACCGCTGCGCCACTGTAAAGGGCCTGTCCCACTTGGGCGACCTAATCCGCGAGTTCTGGCGAGTTTGCCCTCAACTCATACTCGCAGCATGGTCGACACGAGGACGTAGGAGGTCTTCGTAACGCTCCTTCATGCTCGAGAGTGGTCTCCGCGTACTCGAGGCCTCAGCTAGGTTGCGGCTTTTTTTCAATATGTTAAAAAATGCGAGTAAAAAAGGTTGCCATGAGAAAAATCTATACTTTTTTTTACTCGTAGGTTTAGTCGTAGTAGGTCGGCATGTTAGTAGTAGGTAATCGAGGGTAGTCGAAGGTAGTCGTACATAGTCTTCATCACAGTTATAGGATGAGAATTTTTATACTGACGAATTGTAATGTTTATGTTGGCCTAAAATAGGACACCTTGATAGTGTCCTCTGTGATGTTCAATGGAAAGACTCTGAACTCTTGAAGGCCGAAGGATGTTGTCTTCATTCTCCACTATTCGGTGTCCAATTTTCCCGAAGTTAGTCGTAGCTAGTCCTAGCTGGTCTTCAACATAGTCGAAGGAGGTCTTCTACATAGTCGAAGGAGGTCTTCAACATGTCATTTTTTCAAACAGTTCTAAACTCGCCAAGTAGGTCGCCCAAGTGGGACAGCCCCTTAAGTAACAAATATGGTGATTTGTACTTTTTGTACTAAAGTCTGTGATCATCTTTGGCAGTGAGATGAAACAATGTCACAGGTGTTGTCTATTTGCCATTTTTGGTGCATTATAACAACTTGGATAAATCAGCTTGCCGGTAGACAATGATGGGTCCGAACATTTGTCATTTTTGTGCTTAAACTTAGAGGCTAAAAACGAAACCCAGCCACTACCTCTCCTTAAGCATATCTTCCTCCACTTTGATTCCACTCATCAATCACCCCAAGCACGCAATATGAGAAATGTAGACTTTTTCTACACGTTGGGCAGGACGTGCCTAACAGGACAGGTAGACAGGAGAGGTAGATGGGTGGTTTGAGGTTGCGTACTCTTTCTGCCACTTACACAGGACCTCTGATTGGATCACGTCCAATGCATGGACGTGATTTTCAGACAAATCCCAAATATTCCTTCTCAGCTTTGAATGGTCTTGGGCTCGTAACTCGAAAGGTTCAGTGGGAATGATGATTTTTTTTTTTCTTTTCCCAAGCAGACTTTGAGTATATTCTTGGATCTTCTCCAACCAGACAGAGGAAAAGCTCAGACTGTTAACCAACTAATAGCTGTCAACCCGACTGTCTGCCTTCAGCAAAAGAACAAGTACTGAGCAGTTAGTGTTCAGTCTCTCTTTTGCTTTCATGCCCCAAGAGGAATTCTAAAGCTTTCTAAGTAAATATTGAAGCCATACGTTGCTTAATTACTTTATTTAGAAAAAATAAGTCACTATCTTTTGAAAGAAAAAGTATAGTCTTCACTAATATAACTTATGTCATATTCTCAGCAACACTGGTGGAACTTTTGTTTCCCTTAAAGCAAATGGACTCTTTAGTGCAAAATAGCTGTTAAAAAACAGACACCTTGTTATAAATATAAGTACGTGACTCTTGACAATATTCCAAAGCAAAGTGAATAGGAACAGTTTTACAAATCAGTTAATAGTTATCAGAGCAAAACACGCCTAAAATGAGTGGATTATTGAAATGATGATTATGAGTGGTTTATTGAAATGATGAGCCTCGGAGCTAGATAGGACAAGAGCTGAAATGGATGGATTTTAAGTTTCGAAGTAGTTGAAAACAAAGGAGTTTAAGGGGACAATAATTTAAGGTGCCAATGGCATGGCAAAGGTAAACTCAATGTATTGACAAAGGTGATGGGTATTTTGGATTCATGCATTGTTCAATGCCAAAACAAATGACAACACACACGCACACAAAAACTTGGCATCATTAGGCTTATATTCATCTTTGCACAAAATATTAATAAAATGCACACAAAGGTAGGCTGTCTGGCGCAAATCCACATTGTTGCTTACATTCCTCGTGTTTATCCAACGCTATCACAGCATTTCATCCTTTTCTGTTCCGCCTTTCATTCACTTACCTCCAAACCCCTTAATAGCTTCAATATGTTTCACCTCAACTCCTCCATATGATGGTGAAATGTTACTCTGCACTCAACTCATCTTGCAAGTACAAACTTCGGATGAGCTTTAATGGCCTATTTCTTTTCCATTCTGATATATTTTCTGGAAATTTTATATTTCAAAACTTCATGATCCATGGAATGGAAAAAGGATAAATTTCATCTTTCAGGTAGCTTAGTGTAAAAATGTGTTAAGATGCTTACGGTTATAGTGAATATGGTTGAATGCAATGCCAGTTAAGATGCTCATCTTCCAATATGCTACAAACTTAATGAAGAACTTTTATTATTACAAGATGATATCTACCGATATGGAAGCTTGCTAACAACAACTCACCTCCATAATATTCTGCCTGAAGCAAGACACAAGGAGGCACTATATCTTGAAGTTGCTGATGTCAGCACAGTCCAGAGGGTATTAACAATGCAAAACTAACAGAGCACACAGCATGCAGACAAAACAAAAGGACACATGTTTCTACCCCTGTGGCCACAGGAGACATGGTATTTAAACTCAGTTATGCACCGTTCAAAATTGGTGGAAAACCGCTAAATACAATCATTCCTCTGCAGCTTAATAGCAACTACATGCTCAAAGTAATTAATTTGTTCTGAAGCACCCTATGAACATTAAACATGCCAACTAAAAGTAATTTTTACTTATAAATATAACTGGGCAGATCAAAATAAAATGTAAACAAATGTATCAATCTAACAGTGCTTTTTTATAATTATATACTCTTAGGCTCTGAGCCACTGTACAGATGACATATGCCTAGTTTTGTTCATCTGCATGTAAAGACAAGCATTCAAACTGTAGGAAAACCACTGAAAGGAACACGTTTTCTTTTGAAAAGAAAATTCTGGGCATGGGCATCGTTAATAAAGCAATCATTTAATGTCTTGCCCAAAGTGATGGGAGCCTTCTTTTTAAATCCATCCACAGTCATGTATTTCCTGCAGGTTTGAAATTCAAGGACATTGGTTCAACAGCAATGAAGTAAAGGAATATTTCCAGTTCAAATGGTCTGCAGCTTGGAAATGAAAACATTTCCCAAATTGTCATTGTATTTAGACTCTGAAGAAATAATGGATGAGGTGCTGTCAAAAATTAAATTAATTTCACATGTCAGGTGGGTAATTAAAAAAAAAAGGAAATTCTAGATATATTTTGCTCTGTCTTGCACAATTAGCTTAGGAGGAAGAAACTGATTCTATTTAGTGCACCACGCTAGTGCATTCCAAAATGATATCTAATGCCCCACTCTTTCTCCATAGCACTAAATATTTTGCTCCATTAGAAATGTTCTTTACAATATGCTATGGTCCCTTTACCAAACGCTCTGTGGCAAAATATTCCACATTGCAAAAGTCTGCGAAGAACTTTCTAATTGTCTCATGACTTTTCATTTTTAAATAACGGCCCCCTTATTACTGACATGCTGGAAATATTTTCTCTAACAGATTACTCCACAGTATTTAAACCCATCATAAATTTTCAAGGGTCAAGAGTGTTTTATTTTCGTATGTCCTGATGGAACAACAAAATTCTTACCTGCAGCAGCACAACAGATAATAAACAACACGGAAAAAATTCAGTGTATATAAATAAAACAACAGACAAATAAAAAGACAACAATAATGGAAAATAAAAAAACTAATGTCCCCAAGTGTATTCAATTCGGAGCCTATTTGGAGGTTGTAGTGTTTAATAGCCAGATAGTTGCAGGGAAGAAGTTGCTTCTGAACCTTTACTTCCTGACATTAGTTTTCAGGCTCCTATACATATTCCCTGTTGATCTTCCCACTTCATTGGAAGCAATCCCAATGTCAGGTCTCTCCTTGTGACTTTTATGTCCAGTCTCCTATAAAAATCTGCAGTGCATCAACATACTCAGCCACTTTAACAATCCAACCAGGCCACAGCAAGTAACAGCACACTATCCTTGTAATCCCCAACCTGATGCTAAAACAAATACCTCTCCTTCACCAACTTAATAAACATTTAGCTATTGAGTTTTTAGAAACACTAACCTCTGCACCTGAACAATCTATAACAGCCTTACCGAGCAAACAGCAGTGTAAAGGAGATATTTGGCTGTTGCTTTTCCTGCTGATGATAAGGTTCAAAGATCATCAAGTGCTGAATCGCATACGTGTGAATTATACATCTCGGGCACCATTCTCATTCTGTACGGACAACACGAATCATGTTTTGGGATGAAACCTCCTCTTCTCAGTGCTGTAGTTAAAGTTTATTGAAGGGCACAAACAAAAACTACAACAAATTTCACCCATTCCCTTTCAATTCCGCACGAATTGCCCTTGACTCACTTTTTACAAGCCATTAATATAATTTTTATTTGTTTGGCATCTATGAAATCATTTTAGAATGGAACAATCATATTTGTCCTGTACAAGTCCTTCAATCTTCTGAGCTCCAGAACAAAATAACCTTGACTTCTCAAGGCTTCCATTATAGCATAATCCTGGTAACATGCTGGCAGGTTCTTTCTCCACCTCATGTTGCTTCCTTTATCCTTTCTATTGTTGAATGCCCAAAGTCATGAACATTTGTAAAGAAAATCACGTCATTTTATTTTTGCTACTTTTGCTCTCAGAGGCAAAATGGACAAGGAAACTGTAGCTTTCATTGCTGCTTTCTATTGGTCCTCGACCTACACTTAATAAAAAAGGCAGAACAGTCAGTTAAAAATGTAGACCTAACAGAGAAAGACTTTTGGGTGTATTTTAACTATGTGCAAACATATACAGGTAGAATACAACCTCGTAATTTTGGACTGAAAGATCTTCACAAGCAATGGCTACTTCAAATGAATACAGCTATAACTACTCTATGCACTTGCCTCATGCGACAGAGAAAAATGAACTGCAGGAAATAGCATTAAAACATTGACAACACGTAACTGTCCCTCCATTGTTTTTATAATAATCAGTTCAAAGTCTGTATTTTTGCCTTCCTGGGATTCTTTTACACAAAGGAAGCAGATAAAATGCTCTGATCTAACAACTGCAAAGCTTTCTTTGATATGACAAAATTAGCATTTTGAAAACAATAATAATTGCACAGCGTCAAAATTAATCCTGAATTAAAGTGTTTTAATATTGCTGCTCAGCAAAAGAATATCAATGCTTTTCTTGAATCAAGTCCAAAGGAATCGTTTTACTGTAATTATTTTTTAAACAGTTTCATTCTTTTTTTTAAAGAATTGAAATGTTTAAAATTTGTTTTGTGAATAGTAAAACGACACAAACAAATCAGTATTAATTCACCAATTTTATGAGCAGGACATGGTCGAATAATGTTCTATCTTCTCTGAATCCTTGTGGGACTGACCCTCTTGACAAATCAGTACCAGAGAGTGGAAGTCAACCAACATTTTACATCAGTCCATGATACAGGCACTTCATGCTCATGTTGACCCACAGCAAGTATCAGGAGTCAATGATTCAAGATTTAAGAAGTGAAATACAAAAGCATATTTGAAAAGATTCCGCCAGGTTGCAAAGCAAAAAGTTAGTGCAAAACTTCATATAGATTTCCAGAGTTGACAGGTTTTTTTTTAAAAGAACAAAACAGTTTTAATATTTTTTATTTTTCCACAGTGCCCCCACAATATCTGCATTTGGTATGATCCTTTTCTCTAATTAAATTAATATCCCGAGGTAAACTATTTTAATGTGATGCAAACCAAGAATGTGCTCGCAATTACACAACTGCATTTTAGTTTGAGTCTTATGAAACATTACGCATAAAATGAAATGCCCATATTTAATCTTCACTATCTTCAAATGCCAGGGCAGTTAATTGCATCATAATATGTTCTAAAGATAATTAAACTATAACTGCAGCATCTTATCGTGGTGCATTCTTAAGAAGAACATTAGATTAATCCACTTAGAATGCCACAGTGTTCCTGCAGCTGATAAAACCTCTGAATGGCCAGCACAAATCAACTAATCATCTCAGATTCTAAACATCATCCTCATTCGAATCCACTGATGAACTAATTAACCTCTAACCTCATTAATAACGTAATTAAGTCAACAAGACATTTAAAGATGGCTTGTCCAGTTTCAAATAATTGCATTGGGAAAACACATCCAGCAGATAAAAATTATCGAATGGAGGTAGGCTGAAACTGTAATGGGATCTATTGAGTTCACCTCCAGTTAACATGCAACCTTTCAGCCTGATTAAACTGGTTACATCCCGAACAATGTGACTGCTGCTTCGGTTATTTCAACTTAAAATTACCCTATTCTTCAAATTGCGATAATTGTTCTTACCAGGAACATCAAATATAAAACTTGATCTTCATCAATGCAAAGACAAAGTGGTCACTGGAAATACTTACTCTGCAGACAATTGTACCGTGTATTGCTTGCAGTGGTAATAAATAGTTTATTGCTCAGAGATCCCCACAAATGATTTCCTTATAGTCTACAGACAACTACATCAGCAAGTGCCAATTTTAGGCATTCGCTCAACATCTGTAGGGATAAATTCTCATATGTCATTCAATACAAGCTTATGTGATCATCGCGAGAACATCAAAACCAACTTTCAAAAGGAGGCAAGGAAAAAACATAGAATTCTATATGTGTTGGTCTGTTAATGAGGAATGAACAAAGGACACATTTCTAATTCCTTACTGATTATTAAAATGTGACGTGCAGTTTAACAAAGAACTGCAGATGCTGGAAAAATCAAAGGTAGACAAAAATGCTGGAGTAACTCAGCAGGCGAGGCAGCATCTTGGGAGCGAAGGAATAGGTGACGTTACGGGTCGAGACCCTTCTTCAGAAAATGTGATGTGCAGTTTGTGGAATCGCAATATGTAAATTTTGGCTCTATTTACCAGTATCAGTTATTCACTCTGGTCATCATATCATTAAACACTTTATTAGTAAAGATGTATTTGTAATGCCAACCAAATATTACAGCTTGGTCAACAAAGTGCCACATTGCTCCATTGACTTTATGAAGACGGTAATATTCTAGAAGCCTAGTGCTAGTCCAGGCAAGCCCTTTTGCAAATCATTGAACCAGGATTAATGTATTGGGCTTGATAGTAAAGGTAGAGTGAGAGATGTGTGAGTTTGCAGGTTGTGATGGTAAACATTCTGCTGCTGCTGTTCATAGAAATCAAATTAGCGAACAGGGTCTCCTCCCTTGCCCGAAGACGGTAATATTCTAGGAGCCTGTGCTGGCCCAGGTGAGTCCTTTTGCAATTCATTGAACAAGGATTGATCCGGCATTGACACCAAGCCTATAAAGTCTCAAGGCATCCCATGAAAATGGGCGTGAGCTGAACTCCCGAGTACCTCTTCAATCAACCAATGGATTAGTTGAATGACACTTGAAAGGAGCACTGGATGAAGCATAGGTGCAGGATATTGATTGCTAGACTACAAAGCTCATCATTGTATGGCTGGGCTGCAACATCACTGCCCGGCTACCTGCCAGGTTGCATCTGCACCAGGAAGCAAGTGATTAACGAGAGATAAAGCTACTTGACCTCATCCTCACTCATTTTACTTCTGAGGGATTCACCCGTCCACAATAGCACTGGTAGAAGTGACCAAAACACAATCTTTTGGAAACAAAGTCTCATCTTCACAATACCGTCCGTACAATGCATAGGATAGAATTAATGTATGGATGATCGCTGGTCGGCGTGGGGTCGGTGGGCCGCAGGGCCTGATTCGACACTGCATCTCTAAAACTAAAACTAAATGAAGTGGTCTATTGCCTGTATACCAAGACAACATTCAGGCATGGACTGGTTAGTAACAAATAGCATTCACTCCACAAGAATGCTAAAGAGTCAAACAATCTATTTTTGATAATTCAATGGTATTATCATCACTAAGAGTCTTCACCATCTTCACCATCGATATCGTGGGGTTCTTCTTGACCAGAAACTAAACTAGATCTGCTGTACATATCAAAGGTCTGAGACTGGGCATCCGGAAGTGAATGAGTCACTGTCTGATCCCCCTAGAGTTTTACAAGGTTTAAGCGCATGATGGAATACATCACATGAGTGCAGTTCCAACTACACTTAAGTAACTCAGTGACCAGGACAAAACTGTCAATTTGACTGGCACTCTATTTATCGCCTTAAATATTTATTCCCTCTAAAACAGACCAGTGTGGGTTGCAGAGTGTACTATATTCATGCACTGCAGTTACAAGCCTATGCTAGTCCAATAGAACTACCCTAACGCATGGGCTGTTCCACCAAGGACAAAACCAGTAGGTGCACATGAACGCTGCCAGGTTCCTCTCCCATCGTATACCATCCTGACCTGGAAATACAATGGTGTTACTTCATTGTCTCTGGGGCTAAATCCTGGAGCATCCATCTCTCAGCTCTATGGGAGTACATTCCCTAGAAAAGTTCATGAAAGTGGTTCACTCTCTCAAGGAAATTAGGGACAGGCAATAAATGCTAGACTGGCAAGCAAGACCCAGATCATGGAACATGAGTAAAGATAACACCAGCTCAGTAGGTGTTATTTAAAATGATCATCTATCTATTCAAATTCCTCCCTATCTTCGCTTATCTCCATCTTTGTGATCACTTCCAGATCTCTCACACACGTCCCATTGAGAGACACTCTTTCTGTCACCCAGGAAAGCTCTGGAATTTATCCCATTCACCTCGTGTCTCCTCTAAGCTCCACCTTTTGAATTCACTTCATTGTATCTCTTCCTTGGAATCAGAGTCAGTTGTTTTGTTCAATTACAGTTTGGATACAGAGTTTCAACCCGCCTACCGCTTTTAGCGCCTAGACTCACTGTGACTCTCCAGCAGTTTGTTTTCTGCTGTACATTCCTGCAAAAACCTTTGGATATATTCCTGCAGTTAAAGCTCAAGCTGGTTTTGTTGAATATTTTCCAGTCACCTTCAGCAATACTGAATGGCTTGCTAAAAAAAAAAACTACGATTCAAGCGAGTTGGCACAAGGTTGATAAAGTTATGTGTAAGGGCATGACAAGGCAGCAAATATGTGCAGCCATGTTGAACAACAGCAAAGGTGCGGTACAATGCAAAATCCAAAATTCCTGCATATCAAGGCTTGAAGTGAACACAATGTAACATTGATTCCAATAATAAATAATGAAATGGCTGCTGTCTATACTAATTGAATGGCCTATTCATATATTCCCTTGCTGCCAGCAATATTGGGAGCAAAATTAATTCTCAATATGCAAACATATGCCAACCTGAAAATAATTATCACTTATCAGCACTGTTGGTGTCACGCTTTCCAAGTACAGTTAGTTTTTTAGCCATTCATGGTTAAATATTGGGTATGCTGGTTAGTATAAACATTAACCAGCCAGACTGAATATTTATAGGATTTCCAGCAAAGTGCAGGTGCCCTTTCTAAAGAGATCTGTACATAACCTGATCACCCAGCAACCTGTTGCGTGGGCAAAAAGCCCTTCCTTAAGACCTGAATGCCTCCCACTCATTCTGTTCAACCTCGTACTCCGGAGATTTACAATGGATTTGAACAAAACTTCCAGGTGAAAAGTAAATGGAATTTAATAATTTTCCACTACAGAATCTCAAACCCTCAATTATAACAAAAGGATTTCTAAAGTGCCTAGAGTTTCATTATTTTTTAAATTTGCTGATATAACATACTGTATTAAAAGTTCTAATGTTAGAGTTTGTATCAAAAGATTTTGACCAAAATACCCCAAAGTATAAAGCCCAATAAAAATACCACTAACAATATTTAAAAATAACCAACACCACAATATTCCAATTCATCTCCCCAACAGCAACATAGAGCACAGTCAATTGTTAATTTGGATAACATTTCAAGTTCCTCTATTAAAACACATCAACATCATTCAAGAAGCAACTCAGATTCTTTAAAACAAAAAACAATGATGAATACTCTTGACGAAAACTACAACATAAACGGCAATACAAAAAGCTTACAATTTTTCAGTCGGAAACTATTTTTGTGATGAGGTAGTTAAGTGATTTCTCCCTGCTTGTAATACATGGCAAAATGGAACACAACTCTTCCCTCCGTTCCTGCTTCTCAGCTTCTCTCATTCAGGTTTATTGCTATTATTATCTGTTTATTGAATTGAATTGAATACTTTACAAGTCACAGTGAAATTTGTTGCTTGCATGGCCTTGGTATGCAAATAGTTACCACGTGAAGGGCGCTCTCAAAGTTACAAAGTAACCGTGTGCTAGGTCCTCCTTTGTTCTTCTCACCCCATAGCAGTTCCTCATCATTCCAGGTCCACCTTTGATCTCCGCCCCCCCTCCCCTCAAGGCGGTTCCCCCTGCTAACATTGCTCTGTTAGGCCTGAAGAGTCATGTTCCAGGCTTCATAACTTGGCATATCAAGCTATGCCGAGTGCGCAATTTTACACTCAAAATATGTTCAAATGTGTAAACTACACTTAAAGGAAAACTCACTCGTACTCCGGAAAGACTAGGAGGCATCCATTATCCATTTAACAACAGTATGTAGAACAACTGCATGGAGACAATCAAACACCCAAAATGACTAGACCTGTGCTTACAGCTGCACATTGCTCTATGTTCAAACAAATTACTATAGGTCATTAAAGACAACATTCATTGCTGGCAGAAATGCCTTGGGTTTCTGAGGGAAATGCAAATGGTGCCATCCAATTGTCATCACAACAAATATGAGGAGGGGGTTAAAAAACAGTTGCCCTCCGAGCTATTGTGGATATGAGGCATATCTGGCACATTGAAACATTTCTGCACTCAAATTATAGTATAAAACAGCACAAAATAATTATGGATACGGTAAGGTCAATTTCTTAAAGCATAATTAGTTAAAAAGAATGAAGATGAGTGGTATTTCTTCACTGATTAAGAATGACTGATACATGGTAATGACCAACAGCAAGAATAAAATGATGCGAGGTCATAGGAACAGCTCAGAGAAATTTAATCAGTAGGATCTCTCAGAGGCAAAGAAACAAAACATTCCACAAAGCACATATACAACGTACTTTTCCAAATTGGTGTTTTCATAAATTAGCAATTTAAGACAAACATGTTTTTTTAAGACAAGGCAAAACAAACAACGCAGTCATTAATTGCCAGTAAAAGTGTTTTTCCCCCCCTGCATTTGCTTGTATAACAAACCACTATTCACAATAAGCAACCTAGGAAATGCTTATGTACTTAAGCAACAAAACTCTAATGCTTTGGTTACTTGCATATTATGCACAAAATGATCACAGTTATACCACACCTTTAATTGACCAGAGCTGAATATTTTTATCCAATTAAGCAGCGATGATCGAGGTCAATGTTATATCAACCTCCCAACTTCCATTGAATGCAAACACTTCCAGTCTCCTCAGGCTTCTATTACACACACATGCAAAACAGACAACACCAATATGAAGTCCTAAAATTATGAAATTATGTGTTCACTGCTGAATTTACTCCACTTTGGCATTTTCAGCTCCTAAATCGATGCAGTCCAATGATCAATGGAGATTTTGATTGCTGTTTATTAGATCAACAAATTAAACAAGGAAAATAAATGACAATCCTAAGCACCAGGTAAAAAAAAAGATATTTATTTAAGATGAATAAAGAAAGTTGCCCAAAGAATACATTTTAAAAGGATGTTGCCATGATTTGAGGGGCTGAGCTATAGGGAGATGTTGGGAAGGCTAGGACTCTATTCCTTGGAGTGCAGTGGGCTGAGGGGTGATCTTTAGAGGTGTGCAAAATCATGAGGGGAATAGAAAGGGTTAATGTTTATATTAACCAGTGTACCCAATAGAAAGGCACGCAGTATTTTACCCAGGGCAGGGGAATCAAAAGCAAGAGGACATAGGTTTAAGGTGAGAGGGGCAAGATTTAATAGGAACCCGAGGGGCAACTGTTTCACTCAGAAGATGGTGGGTGTATGGGACGAGCTGCCAGAGGAGGTAGTTGAAGCAGATACTATAACAACATTTAAACAACACCTGATCAGGTACATGGATAGGAAAGGTTTCGAGGGATATGGGCCAAATGCAGGGAAATTAGATTAGCTTAAATGGCGCATCTAGGTCAGCATGGACGATTTGGTCTGATGGGGCTTGTTGCACACTGTATGACTCTAATTATATATATATTTTAAATAAACTACAAATTAGCAACAACACACTCAACCAACATTTTATCTGCATTCCATTTCCCTAGTTCATATTGAGGTGCCATTTCACAATCATAACATTTTTTCCACACCTCACGTAATCACCTACTGTTTGTCCAAATAAGCCTGAATAAATATACCAATGAGCAATTTATGTCCCAACACAATGAATATACAAGAGATTGTGGAGCAGAAACCTACGTTGATTCCCACCCAGAGTACAATACCTCATCAATGTTCCAGCTCTCACAGCAGTGGAGCATAGCAGCATGGAGAGGGCACATGATGCTCATCCATCAGTTCCCACAAATAAACACATCCTTATCTTGTCAACCAAATACCACAAGTTTCAGCAATGTATCACGGTGTTAACGGCTTCTTTACAGCTGTTCACTTTTCTGATGCACAACACTTAATGCCTGTAGTTCTCTGCTCAACAGTAAATGGAGTCTGCATTTCCACACAACAGTCCCTGATGTGTTTGAGCAGTAATTTTCTATCACGGTTCCCGGTGAGTCAATAAGTTTAAGGCTTATACTGCCACCATGACTCAGTGGAAAATCAGATTATTTCTGATACTGTCACATTCCTATAAAATGCATTAGTCAACTTCCTGTTAAGGGCTTATTCAGATTGATGACCATGGATGGACAGAACTGCACCAATATTCAGAGATAGTTACCGTTCTTGTTCACCTAGTCCCATTGATAAAAATGTTGGAGGAACCTTGATATGTAAATAAGTCAATACCAGTGGCTATGCAGACAGCAAAGTTCTGCGTAGGTATGATGTCATTCAGTGTTGACACAAATACGCCACAGACACAGAGTTAGTTGAGGCAGAAACTATAACAACATTCAGTTCACTTTACTGTCACATGTACCGTGGTACAGTGAAAAGCTTTTGTTGCGTGTTATCCAGTCAGCGGGAAGACTACATGATCACATTCGAGCCATTCGCAGTGTACAGATATATGATAAGGGAATAACATTTAGTGCAAGATAAAGCCAGTAAAGTCCAATCAAAGAGAGTCTGAGGGTCACCAATGAGGTAGATAGTAGTTCAGAACTGTTCTCTAGTTGTGGAAGGGTGGTTCAGTTGCTTGATAACAGTTGGGAAGAAACTATGGCAACATTTAAAAGACTTTTGGATGGGTACTTGGATAGGAAAGGTTTAGAGGGATATGGGCCAAATGCAGGCAGGTGGGAATAGTGTTGATGGGGCATCTTGGTTGGCATGGATTAATTGGGCTGTTGAACATGTTTCCAGGCTGCATCACCTTATCTATGACAGTGGGTGAACCTTCCGTAACAGTTATCTCCCCCTTCCCAACTGACCTACCTACCCCAAGATGTGGGAAGATCCCAATCAAAAACATAGTTACAATTCTGCACATTAGCCGCAAGTTCCAGGACACTGGCTCCGTTGTTGCTGAAGCCACCTTTCATCACAGCGTAATCAATGCAGGTTCAAGAGAAAGAGGAAGCAACACACTCATTTAACTACCAGGACAGAGATAAAAATGGGCCAAACTACTCGCATCCACTCAGTGCACTCAATTAATTTACGCATCATTTGACATTTATTCAAATAATTTTAAATGAATTTATTATTCAGATGAAGGATGATCTGTACTTCACCTCTCAAACTGATTAACAAGATTGTGTTTAAGGAAGAAGAACGGGTCTGGGTTAAGATGTGGTCATAGAGTTAAGAAGAGTCTCGACCCGAAACGTCACGTATTCCTTCGCTCCATGGATGCTGCCTCACCCGCTGAGTTTCTCCAGCATTTTTGTCTATCTATTAACAAGGTTGTGAGTCAACAGACCAGCTTTTCCCAGATAAATTAAAGTCCTGCGATATAGTCACTTCAAGCTTTGTTCCACTCTAACTAATACCAAAATCTGCAAACTCATTTATTTTATTGCCAAATAAAAGTGGTCAAACACTTTTCCAGTGCTGCAGTAAAGTGGGTCTTCTCAGTTAAAAAAAATGTTCTCTACATTAAACCTCCTGGCTCTGATCCTCCTTACGAGTTATAGACCACAAAAGATTAACATCACTGCACCTACTGCCTCTCAGATAAGTCAAAGACAACCCTAAACATTAAGGAAATTAACAGGTCAAACATCAATCTTTAACTAAAGATTTTCAAACTGCCCATCAAATGGTCATATAATAGCATTAATATTTTAAGTAGAACATAAACAACATTGCACATTTCCATCTCTTGCCAAACAAAGGAAGAAACCAGAATACCATGTTTGTATGACAGTCAGCAAACGCTGTTTAAGCAATCATAATATCCATTTCAGATAATGAACGTAAAGTAATATCCCTTCTAAAAATTTCAGCCACAGGAATTTCATAAAGTGTTTCTTGACTGATATCACCAGTAATAATTTTGTGATGATAATGTGTCAGTAATAAAAATGTTCATTTCATCTTGCAATTAAACCGACATTTCTGCCGCCTCTTACACAGTCTTTCACAAACATGCTTTTAATTTAAAGGAAAAAAAATTATCTGTTTTGTTCTTAAATTTTAATGTAATGACTGTCATCAGACTTGCTGAGGGTATTGAGCTCACTCATTACAAGGACTTCCCTTCTTCTCTGTATTCACATTGCCGTACACACAACCAGCTTGAAGGTCTGTTAGTCAGAAAGAAATAATAATATGCAAGGGGATGTTTTGGTCCCAAATGTTGTTTTTCACCAGTGAGTCATGGCATCGGATTCACCACCAGGGTGTTAATTCATGTCACGACAAAATACGGACCAAGACAATTAAACAGTACACAACATTTAAAAAAGCACAGGCTTATCTCTTGAATGAATGAATGAATGAATGAATGAATGAATGAATGAATGAATGAATGAATGAATGAATGAATGATTGAATGATTTCACAGACAAGTCACAGTGATATTAAATTGGGTGGTGGTGATTTGTGAGGGGAAAAGTACAGAAGGGAGGGTGTGGAAAATGGAACAAAGGTGGGCAGTCAACTGCATTATATGGTGAATATGCAGCGAAGAGGAGATATTCTGAAAGTTGGTGAAACAAAAATTCTTGAAACATGCGTTCAAATAAATGCAATTAAATAAATGAGCTTCAATGTCAGCGAGGATTGTACTTGGGGTAAATAGATTTGACATACCGTGTGCCTTTCTCTCATTCTACCTTCGAAAAGTTTTCAAAACAGGGTTTAAGTGGTGTGTTGTCACTCGGATTATTGCAAGAGCAACATGTAATTGAGGGAAATAAACAGTTCCAGCAATGATGGTTACTTCAATCACGATAAGTTTCATAGGGTGGAATTAAATGACATTATTCAGCCACATAAGAAATACTTGAACACCTGTATGGTTTAATGTTACATCACATAATATTGAACAAACACACCTGCAAGCAACTCTCAAACAATGCAGCCTTTGTTTGCCCAAATTAAATCACTCAAACCAGTGGAAAAAAAAGACTGCAATTCCATTAATCTGCATAGCTGCATGGGGTTACTCTAACTCGATTCATCATTATATTTCTGCAGTTCCAATTGTAATCTATTCAAATAACACATACCAATAAAACATGAAAATTCCTTCCAGTGTGCATTCTTTATTCTGTTGGCAGTCTTTCTGAATAAATCTGTCAGGTTTTTTTTATTTGCCATTATTTCCTGACTATCTGAATTCAAAATGCAAGTGTATCAAGCACATTCAATTGTGTGAGCGTGAATAAAAGAAGACAAAAACTAGCTTTTATTGGAGTGGTTGTATCATGCCACAGTGGTGAGGCAGCTGTTACAAAGGATAGAGAACATGTGCAATATCTCGACCCAAAACGGCACCTATCCACATTCTCCAGAGATGCTGCCTGACCTGCTGAGTTATTCCAGCACTCTGTGTCCTTTTGTTTTCTAATATCAAAATCTGAAAGGCCATGTTTTATAATAGAAAAATCAAACGGCTTTGCATACTGCGAAGATGATTTCTTATTGACGAGGAAACGTATCATATTGATGTTTCTGTAACACTTAGCTTTCTATATACTGGTCAGCACTAAAACAGGTCACAGAAGGAACTCCAGTTGTTGCTGACAAACACTCAGCATGATAGTGTGCCTCTACACCAGAAAGTTGTACATTCAAGACCCACTCTGGTTCTGGGATCTCTGAAGGAGTGGGAAAGAGACCAGTGCAGTACTGTGGGAATGTCACACTGCCCAAGGTCAGGCATTAACCTCTGCAACAGCACAAAATGATTTCCTGGAATTATTTGTACAAGTACAGGGAAGTTTTCCTGAGTGTGTTGATTCTCAGCAGTCATTCTTACCCGTTCCTTTACCTCATTGCTCACACAGTGACCAAAGATATCAAGGCCTCCTGGGGTTATGAAAGAGTAGATATAAAGGTGAGAAGTCGAAACAAGGAACGGCAGATGCTGGTTTACAAAAAAATGACACAATGTGCTGGAGTAACTCAACAGGTCATGCATCCATGGAGAACATGGACAGGTAACGTTTTGGGTCAGGACCCGTCGAAGAAGGGTGTCGAGCCAAAACTTCATCTTCAGTCTGGAGGTGGTCCTGACCCGAAACATCACCTTTTCATGTCCTCCAGCCTGACCCGTTAGGGTGTGTGTGTGTGTGTGTTGGTGTTGGTGTTGGTGTGTGTGTTGGTGTGTGTGTTGGTGTGTGTGTTGGTGTGTGTGTTGGTGTGTGTGTCCCCTTCAATTGTCACAATATAAATTCTCAAGTAAAATGGCAAAAGATCATGCACCTAAACATTCCCTTCTCACAGATCCCATATGACCTGAGTATTTCAAGCATTGTAATTTTATTTCAGATTCCTAGCATTGGTAGTAATTTGTTTTAGATATTTTGAACATAATTATTTTTCATGATGGGATATAGAATGCCAGTGAAGTTACATAATTACCAATATTAATATATATGTGTCATCCCCTTTGACATTTCTTGTGGATGCATTTTAAAACCAAGACCCATTTAACTAGATTAATAAGAGTTTTCCATAATTTACTAGTTTCTTTACTTTATTGCTGGGATAAAGAAACAAAGTTAATTTTGATTTATGTAGTAGCGCTTTTAACAAAGAGGAGTGCATCCATTACATGACTGATAATGTTGTGTGAAAATAAGGAAACAGACAGCAATGAAGATAGTAACATGAAGAGGGGAAATCACCTTGACTCAAAGACTTCAGAACAAATGAATGCACAAGAGAATGGGGCCAAAGTGGAATCAAAACTCAAGTGAAGGGCTGTTCTGTAGAATTATGAAATGCAAACTCAGGGAAACAAAGCCTCAACTATTGGCAACACTTAGATTTAACAAGTGTTGTAAAGCCTTAGTCCATCGCTTTGCGGAACTGGCAGGATTAGTTGGGTTTGACAGAAGAAAAACTATCATGCTCAGAGAACGGATGGAATTCATGGTACACAACTACCTCTCCAACTGCAAATGAACATATTTAGTGTTGGGAAACAAAATGCAAGGGAAAAAATGACGCCTGTTCAACCTCCAATATCTTCCATCTTCCTGCTTCAGTGGCTTAAACATCTAATTTTACATTTAAAACCCCAAGGAGGACAGGACATGAGGCCAACCCATTGCTTCCAATAGATTCTACAGTTCTTGCCACAAAGAGGCATTTCAATAATTAGACATTTAAACCACTATCAGGGGGAGGCACAAGATACCATAGGTGAATGCAAAAAGAGTCACCAAGCCATTATTCTATACATTCAACTATAAGCAAATTGATGGTCGCAATACAAT
This sequence comes from Leucoraja erinaceus, assembly GCF_028641065.1. Taxonomy (NCBI): domain Eukaryota; kingdom Metazoa; phylum Chordata; class Chondrichthyes; order Rajiformes; family Rajidae; genus Leucoraja; species Leucoraja erinaceus. The sequence continues at coordinate 15,445,461 of NC_073391.1, read as the reverse complement.
AATCATTGACCAAAGATCAGCCAAGTAAAATCTACTTCTCTAAAATCAAAGTATATTTTTAAAGAAAAATCTCTGAAGTATAACTATAATCTGGCACCCTTTTGACTTTGGTAGTGCTTGACCAGCGGATTTTCCAGACCATTAGATCTTCTGTTTCATTTTGTTTTACATATTTCATGTTAGTTCAACAAATTTTCCATTCAAGCCAGAGACTTGGGGAAGCCAGTGGGGAATAAAAAACACTCCGGATCCCAGCTCTGTCCTCAGACCTACCATGTTCCTTCCTGACCCAGGCCCACATCACTCACAATCCAGTCCACTGTGCAGACAAAATGCAGAAACAAAGAACTGCACATGCTGGTTAATACACAAAAGACCAAAGTGCTGGAGTAACTCAGCAGGTCAGGCAGCATCTCTGGAGAACATGGATAGGTGATGTTTTGAGAAGAGGTCCCTCTTCAGTCCCTCTTCGGTGCAGGCACTAGCTCCAGCAACTCTGAAGCCTCAGCTCACATTCCAGACTAAAGTGTGTCAGACACCATATAATCAGGATTGCCAACCAATTAGATCCAGATTAAAGTTTTACTGCAACAATTAAATCAAGAATGGTTGAGTTAATTCCTACCAATTGCCAATTTACCCATATGGTAATAATACAATTCTTGTTCGCTGCTATTCTGAAGTTGGGTTTTGTTTTGAATTTTCATACATCATGCGATCACACCATCTCTAGCCAACAATTGGCCTATCATGGAACCACTCTATCTGAGTTAATCTAGCCAACAGTTGGCCCCGATTGGTCCTTGCTTCCAGTCCCCACCAAACAATCAGTCAGAAGAAGAGTCCCAACCTAAAATGCCACCTATCCATTTTCTCCAGAGATGCTGCCTGACCCGCTGAGTTTGTGTCTATCTTCGGTATAAACCAGCATCTGTAGTTCCTTTTTATTACATTATTCTTTTCATAGGTTTTACTGGAAAGAAATATTAACCCTCACCATTGCAAGCTTCATTGATTCCCCATCCTCTCTCCTTATTTAGTTTGACAACATCCCAGAATCGACCAACACAACAATCTGTCAGAAAGAGCTTCTCATTAATTTCGAGATTTAAGCAGATCATCTGCTTCAAAAAGCCTCTGAAATCATCATGGAAATACATGGATTCAAAAAAGTTTCAACATACATACACATCTGATCCAGTTCTGGTGCAGTGGAGTAAATAAACATGCTGCTGAAGCTGGATTTCTTATGATTGAATATCTAATTCATAGGAATCACATCTGTTATTTTCACTAACACTCCCAATCAGGATCATGACAACAATAGCAAGGCCAGTATTTGATGCCCATACCCAAATGCTCTGAGAGGGTGCCTTCTTTAGAATGCAAACTGCATTTTTGAATTGCTGCAGTACAAACTGCTCTTGCATTGATGTTGGTAGGAAGTTCCCATATTTAGACACAGGGACAATGAAAGAACAGGAAAGTGACTTGGAGGTGGTAGGGTGGTAGTGCCCCAAGCACCTGCTACTCCTGGTTGGTTTTGGTCATAATGATCATTCACTTGAGAATAACTTGGACAAACAATTGCAGAGCATTTTGTAGATAACCTATACTGCAGCATTGTACAATGGTGGAATCGTTAGGATGGTGGATGAGGTGCCAGTCAGGATGGCTGTTTGTCTTGGATGTTGTCAAACCTTTTGAGTGTTTCGGGAGCCTCGCGCATCCAGGCAAGTGAAGAGGATGTGATCTCAGTCCTGAACCGTGCCTTATAGATACAGGAAGGGCCTTGATGTCAGGGATAGTGTCACAGCCTCTCACCAGCTATTGTACCCATGGTATTCATGCGGTCCATTTGAGTTTCTACATTTGAGTGGAGCCAGGATGTTGATCATGGAGGATTTTGCAATGGTAATGCCATTATAGGTACTTACTGTCAGTACAGTTGTTGGAGATGGTAATTTCCTGGCTCCTTTAAGGTTCAAATGTTATTTGCTACATATCAGCCCTTGCCCAAATATTGTCCAGATCTTGGTGCATACTGCCATGCACTGTTTCATTTCCTAAGGAGTTGTGAATGGAATTGTACATTGCACAATTAATCACTGACCTATTTACAATCTGATGATGGAAGGTTGTGAGTGAAGCAGTTAAGGATGGCTGGGCCTAGGACAGTACACTGAGAAATTCTTAGCCTGAGATGATTAATTTCCAAGAGCCACCGCCATCTTCTTTTGTGTACCGCTCCAAATATTTGGGCATACAGTGGTGCAGCGGTAGAGTTGCTGCCATAGAGCTAGAGACCCGGGTTCATTCTTGACTACATGTGCTGTCGGTACGGAGTTTGTACGTTTCCCCCTTTGACCACATGGGTTTTCTTCGGGTGCTCCGGTTTCCTCCCACACTCCAAAGATGCAGCGTGGAAACGAGTCTTCAATCTGAAGAAGAGTCTCGACCTGAAACATCACCTATTCCTTTTCTCCAGAGATGCTGCCTGTCCCACTGAGTTACTCCAGCATTTTGTGTCTATTTTCGGTTTAAAATGAACATCTGCAGTTCTTTCCTACACTCAATAGCCGAGGTGGCACCTGGTTCCACTGCCTTTGCTGCATCCACAGCTCTCATAGTGTATATGAATTGGCTGAAGACTGGCTACTGTGATGGTGACAATCGGAAAAAATAAACAAAAGCCAACTCAATTTGGCAAACAAATAAATGTCAAATTAGTGGAGAGTAATCTCGTACTGACTACATAAAGATTTGAAAAATGTGTTTACATCAAGAGTTGTTCTGATGGTCTGTGGATTTAAGACAATGTGTAATGATGTCATTAAAATCAACTCCAGTTTCATGATCTTAAATGATCAAAGGCAGCAGTTGATGTAAGAAAGGTATCCCTTCCTCTTGCAAAAATGAATGTTGAGTCAGATTATATAGAGCACCAACTTTCTCCCACAATGAAGATGACCATCAACAGGTGCAGAAGAGTACACCCACTCGATTATTCCAGACCAACAGAAACACTGTTACATCATGGCTATCTGCAGCTTAATTCTATTTACCCACCCTCCATCGCTCAACATCTATTAACCACAATCTTGAAATGTCAAATATATCGCCATCCTCACTATTTCTGTGAGAAAATAGGGGAAGTGCTTCAGGAGTTCATTTACAGCAGAACTAACTCCATTATAAAGAGTAGTATATAAAACTACTCTTTGTAATGGAGTTAGTCCACAACCTCATAAACTCAAGGCATTTAAAACCAAGTTTGTCATCTCAAATCAACCTTGGCATCGTCTTATTCTGATGAATCTACCATACCCTTTTTTTAAATCAATGCACCTTTCCTGAGGTGCAGTACCTGAAATCAAGTATGACACGTGAGATAATTTTTTTTTTTAAACTTTGCATCACTGGACCTTAACAATTTCCTCTTTACAATCAGCCCCCTGATGCAGACACCAATATCCCGCAATACTTTTTAAATTGCTATTCATATTTGCACACAAATGGATACCCAAATGCCTTTGCTCTTTCACAAAGCAGTCACTTCCCATTAAGAAAATTATTTTAACCTTTCTTTCTTAAATCCAAAAGCTGATGATTTAACACTTCCCTGCACTGTACTCCAACTCAGCCATTTTCTGCAAAACATACTGCTGCCATTAATACAACTTACTGCGCCTTCTAATTTAGACATGCAAAAATGATAATAGAAACTTCAATCTCCTCTTCCAAATCAGTGATATAAAACTGGGGCTCAAATACAGAACACTGGGAACTTCACCTCTCAAGTCTTACCTATCAGACAACATTCCCATTGTCATTACTCTTACTTCAACCTCAATTAATTCCCAGTTACTTACCCACTGCCACATGTTAATTTAAAACTATCTTCATCGACAGCAATATGTCCTTCAAAGTAACTGAGACGTTTTGTTAGGACAGTAGGATAAGGAAAGAAAAGAGCAGGCCCCTGCATACGTTTTGATATTTGCAGGGATGTTCCACCTAGTAAATTGTACATCTAGTATCAGGAAGCAGCTAATCTCTGCAAACTGCTTGGCAAACAGTCGTGGTATAACTCCCTACACAGAAGAAACAAACACTGTTTAAAGCCCATTTTCCATTCAAACAATGTGGCTTAAATGTTTTGGTTTTTAAGAATCAATTGCATGAAATTTACAAGGCATTTGAACTTTATTTTATCTCACTAATAAATGACCAGATCAATTTAAGAATAGTCAAGCCGCTTTGAAATTTCTTAATTCAATCTCTACAGAAAAGTCAAACACTACAGCCATTTTAATTCAGCAAACTCAACCTGCTGTAAATCTATTTGCAAAATTAACCAATGTTTCCATTACTAATTCATAATGTTTTACTTTTTCTTGTTCAACTGGAACAAACTGGTACAAACATGTTCTGGTATTTCATATCACTATTTAATCATTTACTAATGATATAAATCTAACAAACTGTCCATTGTCTGGATAACGTTAACTGTTACACATTATGCATCCTGCAAGATATCTGTAACAAACAATTGGCAAACGCAAAGAATGCCAAGTTCTGGCCCACGTCCGGTATGTATCAGACTGCACTGAATAAAACTTCCATACTTTGTACTGTTTTATCGTAAATCTATAAATCAGTCATAATTCATTCATTTAAAAGAAAAGGGCATACAACAAAACATAGGTCAACAGACAGTACTCATTCTGACCAGAAATGACACTGGTTTACAAAAATTCACCACCTTCAACATATCAACTGCAAATGAATATGAGAAAAATGCTCTGGGTTGTTTGGATTCAAACCTCACTGCACTTTTTAAAAAGACCAACCATGATTTTTAAAGAAAAAACTTGGGTAGATGGGTTTCTGGTTAAAACTTGGTTGATTATACCATGTTGATTTTCCTGCTTGCCAACATCAAAATGTAAGCACCTGTGTTAAGTTACTCACAATCATCAGAGTGTGTGGAAAAAGACTAGGGTTCCTTTGATAATATGTCAGATCTATAAATTTTAAATATCAGCATGGTTGACATTTATAACTGAAAACACTTTGTGAAAGCAACTATAAAACAACATTCTTATATATATGTTTAAAAAGCACCTCGCCAGTAATGTCAAGAGGAATGCACAAAATAATCATTTAAGCATCCTGTGGAAACATGCATCATAAGTATCCTCCCACACATGTGCACTGAATGTAAAATTGAAGACATGGAATATCTTAGCTCAGGACATGTGGATGAGAGAGTTAAACATAGTACTGCACAGCAACATGGGCATCACATAATCTCAACTGTCTGCTCAGGGTGATTGTTGGAAAGGGCAGTAGTGCTGGAAGGTGGAGATAGGACAGGGTGAGATATCCATGGCCTGTGCACACATTGGATGGGGAAAGGAATGAACCTGGGTCACCACAAAGATAAAGTTAGAGTATGCGGGATAGGAGGTGTGAGGCACATGTTCCGTGTGCAGGTGAGGTAGGGAGCTGAGAAAGAATCCAGAGGATGGCTGGCAAGGCCTAACGTGGGTGGGGGCAGCAGACGACACTGACTCCATGGTGTTTGGGAGAAGCTGGGATGGGCAGTGGGGAGGGAGTGCAAAAAGGTGGTTTGGGGCAAACAGTGGGGGGGGGGGGGGTGTCAAACGGTGGACTGGGATGACTGATGGTGAGGGAAACCAGGGAGGCGGGGGTTAATCATACAATTGGGGTTCAAACTGCAGGGGAGTCTAACCGTGGAGGCTAAACGGTGGAGGAGTCAACCGGTGGGGGTCAAACGTTGCCATGGGGGGGGGGTCAAACTGTTGAAGGGTGTTGAGGGCAAATTAAGTGGGGAGGGGGGCAAATGGAGAGTGGAGATAGGAACTGGGGGCATACATTGGGGGGAGGGGCGGGTGAAATGGTGTGGGTGGGTCAGATGGCAGGGGTGTTGAAGGGCTGGCAAATTTTGGGGGGAGGGCAGGCGAATAAGGGGGGGTGCAAGTGAGATGGGTGGAGCGAGTGGTGGTGGGTGGGGGGGCTGATGCAAGGTGGGAGGGAGGTGGCAGGCAGCATTTCAGGGGGCGGGGACATGTGTAGGTTGGGCGAGGAGGCGGGTTGTTCTGGAGAGAGGGGTTGGGCTTGGGGGGTGTGGAGGGAGGGAGGGGAGGGTACGGATTACCCACAGACGGGTCGCATAGGGAGGGGTATTGGTCACCCTGGGGAAGGGGATGCATCGTCCAGGGGGGGGGGGATGGATCGCCCAGGAGAGGGGACCAGTTGCCCGAGGTGGAGCCGTGGCCACTCGCCCAGAGCCCGGTACCTGCGCTAAAAGCCGCCCGGCTCAGAGTCACAACATACCGTCCCTCGGCAGCAGCAGCAGCATCTCTATCGCTCACAGCGTCCTCCGCTCAGCTGGTCCACATCAAAAAAGAAAACAATTCAACTTAATCCTCCAACTGCAGCCTGTAAGATCCGAGCGGCGGGGTCGGTGTGGGTCGGGTCGGTGCGGGCGGTGCAGTCAGTCCGGTCCGGTGCGGGGTCAGTGCGCTCCGGTCCCCGGGCGACAGGCGCCGAGAGACGGGTGGTGGTGGCGGCGGCTCCGCTGCCCTGGTCCTCGGTGGCTCCTGGCGATCGGGCTTCCTCCTCCTCCTGCCCTGCCCTGACCCCCTCCTTCCTCCTTCTCCTTCTTCCTTCCTTTCTCCCGCCGGCACAAGAACCGAGTTGCAGAGAGAGAGAGCTGGAGAAAGAGAGTGTGGAGCAGAGCGGGGCCGTGCCGTGCCGGGCCGGAGGGGGTCTGGGCTGGGCTGGGTTGGGTTGGGCTCGGCGGGCGGGCTCTGCCACAAACCAATGACACAGCCCCACATGGACAAGCGCGCCTCCGACACTCGCTCAGCCTCTCACTCTCACACTCCCTGAGAGCACCGACACTCGGCGGCAGCAGCAGCAGCAGCGGCTCACTCCTTCCCTCGTCTACAGACATAAACTCAACAGCACCGCCTTCAAACCTCAACTTTCCAGGGTTCATTAAGAGAAAAAAAATCGCCAAACTATAATCCGCCCCGTGAACTAAAAATATCGACGCTTCCTCACAGAAAACATCCTCAACGGCCTCTTTTTTTTGTGTGCAAATATATATATTGTATTCACCGTAACGAAAGTGAAGTGCCCAAGTTTTACGCCTGGCACCCACCAGATTTATCACCCGTTCGCAATTAAAATAAAAACTTGGCTAATTGAATACTAATAAAGTACTGGAAGCAAAACTGCAGGTTTCAATCAACAATTCAGTTTTTTTCCTGAATATTGACAAAACCAATCCCCCCCCCCCCCAAACCAAGGTTACACGTCGCTGTGAGTGAGGTTTTGTTTTCAAACATATATCTAAAAATTAAAAAAAGGCAAATAAAAATGTTCCGCTGTTTCTCTTGCAAGTTGAGTCAAGAACTTGCAGCTTACACACTTCGACATTGTATCCATCTTTGTCTGTACATTTATATGCCTGCGAGTCTGCTGGGTTGAATTCGGAGGGTCTTGAGTTTAAGTTCAGTTCCCACAGTAGCTATCTTATTAGTAGTTCCAGGATTAATCTCAGCGCAGCGCCCATAGCACTTGGCAGCCTTTTGCATTAACATGGGCAACACAAGGACTGGTGAGGAATGCATTGTCTGACAATGCGATGGAAATGGATTCAGTGCGAGCTTTCGAGATTAAATGTTAAACAGCAGAAGCAAGATAATGTGCTACAATGCAAGGAAATGGCGAGGAAGTGGTGGTAGTAGGATTGATAGAAAGATCAAATGCAAAATATCCTCCATCAACTATGTTGGTCAAGGTTTCCATGATACCACGAAATATACCGTAAGAAATGAGACAAATATATTTTCATTCTTACATCTAGCATGTAGTATCACTTTAGACTTCGTTAAGTATAAAAAGAAAGAGGAAGAATGCCGGCGATTTCATCCTGCCGTTTCCGACATTGATAAGAGTGAGGATTCGCTGGCAGTTATCAGCAAAGGGCACAACGCAATGAACCAACAAGGAAGAAGAGGAAGAACAAGCTTGCGTGACGCCAAATTTGAATGCATGTTGATTCCTAGACTGTTGGGTACAGCAGTTCTACTGTTGTCCACTATGTCATATGTGAGTTCTCTTCCCATTTCAGAGAGCGCGCTAATGCTGGAGAGAATGCAGCAGTGCCGATGCTGTGGTCCAACTGCTCCAGAGAGCACTTCACCTTTGTAGTGAAATAGGCTTCCGATTTATGTTACAAATAAAAGTTCTGGAAGAACTCAGCAGGTCAGTTAGCATCTATGGAGGGAATGGACAGATGGCATTTTGAGTCAGGAACCTTTATATCAGTTTGAAGAAGGGTCCTGACCAAAAACGTCATGTATCCATTCCATTTACTTGTGCTGCCTGACCTGCTGAGTTCCTCTAGAACTTTGTGTTGTGATTCATAATGGGAGACTGAGACTCACTGTACTTTATGTTGTCTTGTCTCTCCTTCCCATAGTGAATATAAGTGAGAGTGTTCTTCCAGTTGCTGGCTAGAAATTAAGGAATTTAGGTAAGGACCAGGCCCACAGTGGATGAAAACACCACATGCATCAATTTATTACTTCTGGATCTTACTCTTTGCAAGACATAGAACAGTACAGAATCAGAACAGGCCCTTTGGCCCTTAACGTCTGTGCTGAATATGATGCCAAGACTATTCCATATCTACCTGTATATAATCTATATCCCTCCATTCTCTGTATATCCATATGCCTATCTAAAAGCCTCTTAAATGCCACAATTATAACTGCGTCAACCACCAACCCTGGCAGCGCATCCCAGGCACTTACTGCCCTCTGTGTAAAAAAGTAGCCCTACAGATCCCCATTAAACTTTGCCTCGCTTACCTTAAAGCTTTCCCCTCCAATATTCGATCTTTACTTCCTGTTTACCTTATAGGTGAATCGAGGACCAGAGGACATAGGTTTAAAGTGAAAGGAAAAATAGTTAATAGGAATCTGATGGATAACTTTTTCACACAAAGGGTGGTGGGTGTGTAGAATAAGCTGCCAGAGGAGGTAGTTGAGGCAGAGACTATCCCAACATTTAAGAAAGAGTTAGACAGATACATGGATAGCACAGGTTTGGAGGGATATGGACTAAACGCGGGCAGGTGGGACTAGTGTAGCTGGGACATATTGGCTGGTGTGGGCAAGTTGGGCCGAAGGGCCTGTTTCCACATTGTATGACTATGACCTTATTTATGCCTCTCGTATGTCCAGGGTTAGCAGATGATGCACTTGCATCCAGGATAGACGATAGGCAGCAGTGAAATTTACATGGATAGCCAAGTCAAGTCAAGTCAAGTTTATTTGTCAAATACACATACGAGATGTGCAGTGAAATGAAAGTGGCAATGCTCGCGGACTTTTGTGCAAAAGACAAACAACAAAACAACCAAACAAATTATAAACACAATCATAACACACATATTCTTTTACATAATAAATAATAGAAGGAAAAACGTTCTGTAGAGTTAGTCCCTGGTGAGAAAGGCGTTTACAGTCCGAATTGCCTCTGGGAAGAAACTCCTTCTCAACCTCTCCGTTCTCACTGCATGGCAACGGAGGCGTTTGCCTGACCGTAGCGGCTGGAACAGTCCGTTGCAGGGGTGGAAGAGTTCTCTCATGATTTTGTTTGCTCTGGAGTTGCACCTCCTGTTGTATAGGCAGGGAGGTGAGTGAAGTTCCCATAGTGCGTTCGGCCGAACGCACTACTCTCTGCATAGCCTTCTTGTCCTTGGCAGAGCAATTCCCGAACCAGATGGTAATGTTCCCGGACAAGATGCTTTCCACCGCCGCTGCGTAGAAGCACTGTAGGATCCTCGGAGACACTCTGAATTTCCTCAATTGCCTGAGGTGGTAAAGACGCTGCCTTGCCTTACTCACCAGTGCTGAGGCGTGTGATGACCATGTCATATCCTCAGAGATGTGGACTCCCAGATATTTAAAACAGTTCACCCTATCCACAGGATCCCCATTTATACTCAATGGAGTGTAGGAAAGGTTTAGAGGGATATGGGCCTCAAATAGGAAAGGTTTAGAGGGATATGGGCCAAATGATGGCAAATGGGACCAGCCATTGACAAGTAGGCAACCTAGTCGGCCTGGATGAGTTAGACCAAAGGACCCATTTCCCCTGCTGTGTGACTATAACTGCAAAGTCCATAAAAGGACCTGGTGATTCTTATCATGTTACGCTGTGATAATATATCATCAGCCCCACCAGATTACTCATCTCAGAGCTCTCTCTTGTACCTCAGGGAAGAAAAAATTGAAACATGTCTCTGTTATTCAAAGCAAAGACGGGACCAGATGATTATCTCAAAACTTCTCAGGCAAACTTGTGCACTTCATGTAGATTATCCCCATTCATTATAGATGAATAGATAATCCTTTATAGATAATCCTTTAAAACTGAGATGAGAAGAACTTTTTTCACACAGAGAGTGGTGAATCTCTGGAACTCTCTGCCACAGAGGGTAGTTGAGACCAGTTCATTGGCTATATTCAAGAGGGAGTTAGATGTGGCCCTTGTGGCTAAGGGGATCAGGGGGTATGGAGAGAAGGCAGGTACGGGATACTGAGTTGGATGATCAGCCATGATCATATTGAATGGCGGTGCAGGCTCGAAGGGCCGAATGGCCTACTCCTGCACCTAATTCTATGTTTCTAAAAGACCTTGTATTTTTTGTATTTGGGACATTGACATGTCTCTCCCTTTCTATTGATGATTAAGATCCTCTTGATGCCTGCTTTGACATTCTCCCCCCAGTGAATTGTGAATCCAAGGAGGTGTGGAAGGGGTTTACAGTTCTCCACCCTCTCTGTAGAAATCTGATAAGGGAGTTTTACCTGAAACATTTACTCTGTTTTGCTTCTTACAGAGGTGATCTGACCTACGGAACAATTCCAGCATTTTTTGTCTTTATTCGGTGTAGACCCATTTGGTGAGTTCAACAGGAAAATTACAAATGTACAAATGTAAAGAGGTGACAATCTTAGATAGCCGAGAAACCTTCCAGCCAAGGTCTCGTTGTAGAATCTTGTCCTCAAATCTGGTATAAGTTTTCAAGTGGATGAGTAAATACATTCAGAGCAAATTCAGATGTTTGGTTACAGAGCCTATCAATCATTTGCCCCTTTCATCAAGAGGTCAGGTTACCTGTGCATTTTATGAACGTGAGTCATAGGAACATAGTGTATGGGAAAATACCTTTGTTCAACTAAATCCAAATAAACTTCAAATCCCATTTTTCAAAATATCTGGCCACATTCCCATCAACTCTCCCCACCATCTGCCCACTCGGGGCTATTTACAATGGCTAATTAGTCAATTGACCTGCTTGTCTTTGGGATAAAAGAGGAAGCTGCAACAGACCGAGGGAACCAATGAGATCCACAGGGAGCACATTGCCACCTCCACCTAGACAGCAGTGCAGATCAGGAATTAACCTTGGTTGCTGGAGTAAAGAAGCAGCAGTTCTATAGAAACATAGAAAATAGGTACAGGAGTAGTCCATTCGGCCCTTTGAGCCTGCACCGACATTCAATATGATCATGGCTGATCATCCAACTCAGTATCCTGTACCTGCCTTCTCTCCATACCCCCTGATACCTTTAGCCACAGCGGCCACATCTAACTCCCTCTTAAATATAGCCAATGAACTGGCCTCAACTACCTTATGTGGCAGAGAATTCCAGAGATTCACCACTCTGTGTGTGAAAAATGTTTTTCTCATCTCGGTCCTAAAAGATTTCCGCCTTATCCTTAAACTGTGACCCCTTGTTCTGGACTTCCCCAACATCGGGAACAATCTTCCTGCATCTAGCCTGTCCAACCCCTTAAGAATTTTGTACGTTTCTATAAGATCCCCCCTCAATCTTCTAAATTCTAGTGTGTACAAGCCGAGTCTATCCAGTCTTTCTTCATATGAAAGTCCTGACATCCCATATCGTTTGAAAGAGGCAAGGCATGCACTTGAAACTGCGAGGTGAAACAAAAATGAGAGCCTAGGTGGTGTATTATTTGGGCAGAGGCCTGGCCATTAGGTATTAGGTGTTCTTAGTGTTGCTACCTATATGTGGTGTGGGTTCTTATCCCAGCTGCATTGTATTGCGACAGTCACCTGAACCATCTTCCACTTTATCTGAAGATCGAAAATCACACCTGGATTACCCAAGTCTTAAAATAAATGGGAGAAAATAATATTGTCCTCTGTGAAGTACAATACTGTAATTGTACTGAAACCATATTCACATTTTTATGATGTATATTTTTGCATTAATTTTGGTCTCTTTTCTGGAGGGAGCCTTGATGATAAAGTGAATATCTGGAACTCCAACTTAATAACTAAATATCACAAATATCACAGTTTCAATTCATACTTTACAGAAAGAGCACAAAAAAACAACTAATTATTAACTTAAATTGATTGGCTTTGGTACACCAATTTAAATTTGATGCTAAATTTGAGTCTATCTTAATTTGAAGCTCTTTAACTTTTTATAGTGCTCTAACAACTGGTTTAAATCTCAAATGGTGCTTTGAGTATTTTTATTTAGCTGATAGCCATTGTATTACCAGTAATTGATACCATGCTGGATGGTGTATATACTAACATTATTTCAAAAATAATTTTTGACAAAAAATAATTAATTCATAAATTTATATATTTTTTGAATAAATATTTATAATATTAATTCAGCACTTATTTTAAGTTTTGTTTTTTAAACCAGGAATAATTCATGGCATGTAGTAAGAGCACTGTTTTGACAAAATTTAACACAGTAACAATGTATAAGATTGTATGTGGCAGACTGCTGTTTTTTTTGGCACCAGTGCAAGTTTTGGAATTCCTCCAAATGTCACAAGGCACAGGAGAATACAAGAAAAATCTTTTAAGATGTCTTCAATTATTGTGAAATACACACAATTTTCTCTCTCAACATCAGTGGTACTCCACCGCAGTTGGGAGAAAGCTCGTTGAGGAATACAATTACTTCTATTCCTCTCACTATGATTCTACAAAGTGCTTCTTCTTCAAAAGAGATGGAATTCTCTCCACAAAGTGAGTGCAGGTAACAAGTGGGGCCAAGACTCACTCCTGTTTATCAAATATGATGGAAACACAAGGCTGTCAAAAAATGAGTTCTCAAAGATTAAAATCTAAAGCAGCAGACCGGTTTGGAGAATATTTAATCAGAAATCATTGGCTATATTATTGTAATAGAAATGAATGTGAAAATGAAAAGAACAATAAACATAGTGGAGTTTCCTGCATTTAATTCTACAAGTAGACTGCAAAAATGGATGGCAACCAATAAATCTGATAAAATCTACAAAAATTATATTTGAGATTAAATGTGACAAAAGCTTATTTTTACTGTTCTGTTGTATAACCCTCTAATTCAACCACGTTGCACAGAAATGTTTTAAGGTGATGGGTTGATATTTCCCTCTGCACATTTCACATCATCCAGTCGTAGGGGAGGATTGTGGATTTTCTGGGGGTAAATTTGCCATTAATTTTTCATTAAGTAAAATTTTCAAAGCTGGAAAAATAAATCCCCATATTGTTATGTGTAATTATATTGAAGATTGTCACCAACATTAATAATTTGCTTTTATCCAATCTTTATCAACAATAAAGTTCCCCATGGTACTGCATTTACAAAATGTAAAGTTGATGGGAATGATTCAAGTTACTCCATAGTGATTCCACGAAGGAGATTAATGGACAAAAATCTTTGTCAGTGTAATCTGATTTTTTTTTAAATCATTATGTTAGTCATATTTTTATTTCTTCAATAATACTCATGAATATATGAACAGAAGTAGATAATTTGGCTCCACCACCGTAGCACCATGCAATGAGATCATTGTTGATTGTGATCCACCTCCATATTTAGCTTTGTCCCGTTTCTCTTTACAGCCAATGTGTTCAATTAATAAATATCGATCACAGATTTAAAAGTGACACCAACAATTGGCACATACACTTTTGTCATGAAGAAATGTTTCATAAATTAATTCCTAAAACAAACAACTGTAGTTTTTTTAACTTCACCGTAGGTATGGTATTGGCCAGGTGATGAGTGGTGCCTGGTTTCCTCCAGACATGAAGCTTGGCATTCAGGCCAAAGAGTACAATCTTGGTTTCATCAGACCAGAGAATCTTGCCTTTTGGCAAACTCCAAGCGGGCTGTCGTGTTCCTTTTACTGAGGAGTGGCTTCCGTCCGGCCACTCTACCATAAGCACCAGATTGGTGGAGTGCTGCAGATGTAGTTGTCCTTCTGGAAGGTTCTCTCTCCTCCACAGATCAACTCTGTAGCTCTGCCAGAGTGACCATCGGGTTCTTGGTCACCTCCCTGACCAAGGCCCTTCTCCCCCAATTGCTCAGTTTGGCCGGGCAGCCAGCTCTATGAAGAGTCCTGGCGGTTCCAAAGTTCTTACATTTAAGAATGACGGAGGCCACTGTGCTCTTCGGGACCTGCAACGCTGCAGAAATTGTTTTATACCATTCCCCAGTTCTGTGTCTCGACACAATCCTGTCTCGGGGGTCTACGGACAATTCCTTTGTCTTCATGGCTTGTTTTTAGCTCTGACATGCACTGTCAACTGTGGGACCTTATACAAACAGGTGTGTGCCTTTCCAAATCATGTCCAATCAATTTAATTTACCACTGGTGGACTCCACAACCAAGTTGTAGAAACATCTCAAGGATAATCAATGGAAACAGGATGAACCTAAGCTCAATTTTGAATGTCATAGCAAAGGGTCTGAATACTTATGTAAATATGATATTTCAGTTATTTCTTTTTAATTACTTTGCAAACATTTCTAAACACCTGTTTTCACTTTTTTATTCTGGGGTATTGTGTATAGATTGATGATAAAAAAGAAGAATTTCATCCATTTTAGAATAAGGCTGTAAGGTAACAAAATGTGGACAAAGTGAAGGGGTCTGAATACTTTCTGAACGCACTGTAAATGGCTATTAAAAAAAATTACTGTACTCCATCTGCAGCACATGAAAGTAATGAAATCTGAATTTCTATGAAAATAAGCCCCCAACAATATGTATTTTCGGAGCATCTCTGGAGAGAAGGAATAGGTGACGTTTCGAATCGAGACCATTCTTCGGACTGATTAGGTGTAAGGGTCCAGAGATATAGACGATGATGTGGAGAGATAAAGACCGATGAATAAAAGATATGCAAAAAAGTAACAATGATAAAGGTTCCACGTACCTCAACTCCATCCTATCCCTCCTGACCTATGTCCAAGATACCTCACATGTCCTTCATTTCTTCAATGACTTTTGCTTTCCGAGCCCCCACTCCCTCATCTTTACCATGGGCGTTCAGTCACTCTACACCTCCATCCCCCACCAGGAAGGCCTTAAAGCCCTCCGTTTCTTCCTCAACATCAGAACCATCCAAATTCGCTCTATTAACACTCTACTTTGCCTAGCGAAGCTGGTCCTCACCCTCAACAACTTCTCCTTGGACTCCTCCCACTTTCTCCAAGTCCAAGGCGTAGCTATGGGCACCCACATGGGTCCCAGCTATGCCTGCCTCTTTGTAGGGTACGTGGCCCTATCCCTGAAGTCTACCTCCATTAGATTGATGACTACATTAGAGCTACCTCCTGCACCCATGCAGAACTCATGGACTTCATCAACTTCACCACCAATTTTCATCCTGCACTGAAATTTACTTGGACCATCTCCGACACCTCCTTCCCCTTTCTTGATCTCACAGTCTCCATCACTGAAAATAGACTATTAACTTGCATCTATTACAAACCCACTGACTCCCACAACTATCTCGACTATACTTCTTCTCACCCTGCTTCCTGCAAAGACTCTATCCGCTACTCCAAACTCCTCCGTCTAGGCATTTGTGCCTAAGATAAGGTGTTCGATACTAGGACATCCGAGATGTCCTCATTCTTTAGGGACCAGGGATTACCCTCTCCAATCATAGAAGAGGCCCTCACTCGTGTCACCTCGGTACCCTGCAGCTCCACCCTGTCTCCCCCTCCCCCTAGTCGCACCAGAGGCAGAGTCCCCCTAGTCCTTACCTTCCACCACATCAGCCGTCGCATACAACACATAATCCTCGAAAATGTCCGCCACCTCCAACGGGATAGCCACATTTCCCCATCTCCACCCCTTTCCGCCTTCTGCAGAGACCGTTCTCTCCACATCTCTCTGGTTAACTCATCCCTTCCCACCCAAACACCCCCTCCCCAGATACCTTACTCTGCAAATGCAGAAGATGCAACACCTGTCCCTATACCTCCTCTCTCGACTCTGTCCAGGGACCCTGACAGTCCTTTCAGGTTAGACAGAGGTTCACTTGCACCTCCTCCAACCTCATCTACTGTATCCGTTGTTCAAGATGCGGACTCTTACACATCGGTGAGACCAAATGCAGACTGGGCGATCGTTTCGCGGAACACCTTCGCTCAGCCCGCCTGAACCAACCTGATCTCCTGGTTGCCGGACATTTTAATTTTCCTTCCCATTCCTACACAAACCTTTCTGTCCTTGGTCTCCTCCATTATAATAGCGAGGCTAAACGCAAATTGGAGGAACAGCATCTCATATTTCGCTTGGGCAGCTTACAGCCCAGAGGTATGAATATTGATTTCTCTCACTTCAGATAGCCCCGGCATTCTCTCTCTCTCTATCCATCCCCCACCCAAGTCTCACTAGCTTCTCCCTACAAACATCTAACAATGGCCTGTTTCCTTTATCATCATTACTTTTTTGCATATCTTTTATTCATTGTTCATTATCTCTCCACATCATCGTCTATATCTCTCATCTCCCTTATCCCTAAGCAGTCTGAACAAGGATCTCGACCCGAAAGGTCACCCATTCCTTCTCTCCAGAGATGCTGCCTGTCCCGTTGAGTTACTGCAGCTTTTGTGACTATGTTACTAAGCAATATATTCTTCATTTCAGCCCTTCCCTGTTTTTATTTCCAGTCGGTTGTGATTGGTTTTCAAGGGTCTTTCTTTTGTATTTCTTGCATCTGCCTCATGTACTATGATCTTGAGTCTTACGGTATCCTTTACCACTTTAGCCATGTATCAACTTTTTTTTTTCTTATTGCCAAGTAAATCTCTTACTCGTTATGGTTATAAATGAGCTGTTTATCATGTTACATTATTTTTAGAATACCCCCCACTGTTCTTCTGTTGCTCTACTCATTAACAGATCTGTGCAGCCTTTATTATATCATATGGAAATCAGCCAGTCAAACACTATGTTGAATTATTGCTTTTGTATGAATGTTCACGTGCTGTTGAAATAGCCATAAAATTTGGCATGTTATTCTTTACTAAATCTAACACATCTTTCCTCCCTTAATGCGCAAAGACATATCAATTTAGACATTGGGTGATTAGAGAAAAAAAATAACTGCATCTGTTTTTATGTGTAAATAGCTTATAACATGCAAATTTGAGCATGTTTTTTAGTATTTGCGCAAGGCTTTTCATGAATTCCAACCCAGCAGGACATTTGGCTGAGCACTCCATTTTGGTTTAGATCCAGGATTAGGTTTATTATTATCATGTGTACTGGCAAATTGGGGGGTGGAGTGGGGGGGAGGGAAGGGGGTGGTGGAGAGTGAGCGTTGGAGAGGTGGGTGAATGGCAGCCGAGTGATTGAATGGTGGACGGGGGGAGCAAACAGGGGGGGAGAACAGGGCAGGAGTTGTAGAGGGGGAGTAAATGGAGGGGTGGTGTGAATGGTGGTTGAGGCTAACCTTGGCTGGACAAATAATGGGGGGTGTCAAATGATGGCACAGCTGGAATGGTGCATGGGGGGGGGGGTGTTGCATAGCATTTTGGGGGGTATCCAGCGAATGGTGAGGTTCGAGGGAATGGTGGGGGGGAATGGATAGATGGTGGGGGGATGCGTGATTGGTGGGGCTTGAGTGGATGGTAGGGGGATGGGCGCATGGTGGGGAATGTGCGAATGGTGTGGGAACAGGTGAATGGAGGGACTCTGGCAAATGGTGGGGGACACATGGTGGGGACAGGTGAATGGAGGGCGATGGGCAAATGGTGGGGGGTGGTAGAATGGTGGAAGAAACAGAGTGCAGAATATAATTTTCAGCATTGGAGTGCATCAGTTCCATAGATAAAGTCCGATGTCCTCAATGGGATAGAGGTGAATCCCGATCCATGCAAAATGGTGATAATGCTTCGCCATCATTTCTTGCATTTGAAAAACATCATCAACATGTAGATCAAAAGGCTGTCATTTTTTTTACCACGCTGGTATATTTTTCTAACTTTTTGAAAATAAGCTCCCACCAATTTATATTTCCATAAAATCCCACGGCAAAACAAAGCTTCAGAGAGCCGTTGTTCGGTTCAAGGAGCTCGGCATCAGTGACCTGATGCTGCCGTTGACCAAAGGGGCTCTGCGTCCTCTGTGGATCATGGTGACCCACTCCATTCTCAGTGAGGGACTCTCAACCACTCCCTTCACCCTCTACAATTTTTGTGAACCATTCTATTTAACCTACCAGGCAGCTGCGTATGTAGGAAAGAGAGGTTAGCTTTTAAATGTCTCTTAAAGCATGTAAACAAATAAAAATTTCTTTATGCAAGAAAATCCTAATTTTGTGATTTTCTGTGGTGACTTCTGCCTTGATGTTGGCTGTAAAGTTAACGCAGTTTGTGCACCGAAAATGGATGCTATCCTATCTCTAGATAATTGGTGTACACCATTTTTATGAACATGCTGACATAAACTCCACCTGTTTGAGAGTCTCTGAAAGTTAACTTCCCTATTAAATACACTCTGCATTCTTGTTTAATCTTCGAATTCATTCATCCCGTTACTTCATTGCAGCTACCAGAAACCATGAGCACTGGTTCAGGTGAAAATGTACTTTACTCTTTCTTAATTTGACCTAAGTAGACCACTGCCTGCTTCCCACTCATTACATCCTTTCCTGAAGTGATTTAATTCTCACTCAACAAGATTGCTCCACCATTCTACTCTTTCTCTTTTCCTTTCTTCTATTCGGCTTAATATTATATTTGGCTTAAAATCAAGCTCTTCTGTAGCCATGTGTCAGTAATGACTTCCTCGTCACAGCATTCAAGTTCAATATCTGCCTCTAATTCATTTAGTTGGATCCTTAAAGCCGTAACATTTTTATAACCCTTAATGCTTATTTTTGTACCCACACCCTTTTTGGTCTTTATGTGTAGAAGGAGCTGTGATTAACAATTCATTCTGTCATAAAATAACAACATTTCTCTATTTGGCGGGATCCCAAACATTATTAATTGTTAATCCAAAATGGATTATCATTTAATAATGGTTAAAAGGAATGTCAATTATTTTACGTTAATACATTTTTAGGCTATTAATGTAATGCCTGTGCAATCAAAACAGAAATATTTAAATCTAGAACTGATGTCATCCACCTGAATGGGAATCATGATTTAAATAATGACTAAATTAAATTAAATAATAAATCTACTGACTAAGTCCGAGCCTGGACAATGCCAGATATATTGCACTGCAGTAGAGGCTGCAGCAGGAAGAAGGTAAGACTGTTCAGGAATGGAGAGGGTACAGCAAGAGCAAAATTCACAAATTAGGTAGCGGGATGATTGCATCAATCAGCTACCTGCATGACAAAGGAGCCCTGAGCTTAGGAGTGAGGTTGTGATTACAACCAGCCATCTGGGCGATGAAACCCGTAGGAACAGTTAACCATCTGCTACGTGTTACCAATAGAAGTGAAAATCAACACTGTTCTCAACTTTCAGGTCTCATTTACATTCCAAGCTACCATAGGAACATCCGAAGAAGCAGCCATTTGGTTTAAGTGGCATCTGGCATCTTGGCTCACACATTCTTGGGACATGATCTCTGTACTTCTGCCAGGAATGTCTTCACTGCGCCCTCCAACTCTGACCATTTCATTGTTATTTCCATGTTATGCATTACTGCACCCCTCACTCCATGCAAATACTGTAGAAAGGCAGCTTCTTGCGTGGTACTGTGGAGGCGGGTGGGGTGATTCCACATATCCCTTATATAAAGGGTAAGCAGTTTGTGTTCAGTTCTCTTTGGGTTACCATGTTTCTTCCTTGAGCTGAGTCATATACCCTCCTCCTCCCTCATGCCTGTCCTTGCCAGCACAGGCGAGATCCTTCTCCTTCTGTGGCCCGGAATAGCTCACGCCACTGAGAGTGCAGAGCTCCCAGGGTTATGCTGGGTATGATTGACCCACTCATTCATCTGCATCTAATAATACTTACCTGGTAAGGAGTATATCAGAGGAGTTTGGAGAGGGCAGATACCTACCGATTCAACGGATTTACCACCGGAAACCAGCAAAACCACCATATAATTTGCAAAAATTCCGAACATTTTCCATTTGTGTTAAAAAGACGGTAAAATGAATTATTTTAATTTCATTTACTGGCTCTTTTTGTTTGGATACATAGCCAACCACCAAGTTGCAAGGATTAAAAATACCTTCTACCTGGAACGGTGATGGATCAACACTAGTGCCAGCAATTTATTTTACAATCTACGGTGCACATTTTTCATTCTGCTCCTATTATCAGTTTTGTTGTACTACAAAATGATATTAAATGCCACTTAAATGAATGATGTTTTTCTACTTCTCTACACATGACCCTTTGACCTCACTGAACTTGGAACATTAAATGTTTTTGAATTCTGAGTGATTCCCACATACTTGCCAACATTTTTAAAGTGAGTCATTTGTGCACACTGGACTGACAAGGATTCAATACTAGAGTTTCAGCTATTTACAATCTATATTAATTACCTAGATGAAGAAATCAAGTCTGGAGAAGGGTCCCAAACCGAAACGTCATCCATCCTTTTCCTCCAGAGATGCTGCCTCACCCATTGAGTTACTCCAGCACTTTGTGTCTATCTTTGGTATAAACCAGCATCTGCAGTTCCTTGTTTCTACATTCATGTGTTATAATCAAATTTGCCAATTTAAGATCTCAGACCTGAAATTAAATATCTTGTCAGAATCCTCCCTGTTAAACTGTCTCACAATCTTGCCTTTCAATAAGGTCACTTCTCAGCCTGTGAAAATCCAATTAATATTGACTAAATCTTTCAGCATTTCCTCATAAGTCGACCCCTACTTCCAGCGATCAATCGAGTGAACTTTTTCTGAACTGCCTTCCATAAAGTAATATCACCCTTTAATTAAAGAGACAAAAATTGTGTGCAAAATTCCAACTGGTTTTATTTATGTTCTATACATTTGTAGTAAGACCTGAGAACATTTAGATTACATTCTCTTTGCAATAAAAGCCAATATTCAATTTACCTTTCTAATTACGTGATGTGCTAATTATATGCTAACTTTCAGGATTTCATAAGCAAGGATACCTAGATTTCTTCAAAGTGTGGCATTCTGAAGTATCTCCCTTTTGAAACCAGAATCCATCTGTTGATTCTTTCTATCTAAGTGGATAGCCTCACATTCCACCCCGTTATACTCTTAATATTTTACCTAAGTCGATCGTTCTGTGGACTCTATGTCCTCCTCACAGCTTGCTTTCCCGACCTGAAACATCCAGACTGAAGAAGGGTTCTGAACCGAAATGTCACTATTTTCACCAGAGATACTGCCTGTCCCGCTGAGTTACTCTAGAACTTTATTTTTATTGCTTTCCTAGCATTCTTTGTATCATCTGGTTTCTTCAATCCTGAGTCCAGACTCCAGTATCGATTCCTGTATCACCCCACCAGTTACAGGTTGCCAACCAGAAAATAATGGACAGTCCAATTAGAGGCATAGAGCAATACGGTGTGGAAACAGGCCCACGGCCCAACTTGCCCACACCGGCCAACATGTCCCAGCAACACTAATCCTACCTGCCAGCATTTGTTCCATATCCCTCCAAACCTGTCCTGTGCATGTACTTGTTTAACTGCTTCTTAAATGTTGGGATAGTCTCAGCCACAACTACCTCCCCCGGCAGCTTGTTCCAGACATCCACCATCCTTTGTGCGAAAAAATTACCTCTCAGATTCCTATTAAATCCTATTAAATCTTTTCCCCTTCACCTATGTCCTCTGGTCCTCGATTCATCTACTCTAGGTAAGAGACTCTGTGCATCTACCTGATCTATTCCTCTCATGATTTAAAAAACCTCTATAAGATCACCCCTCATCATCCTGCGCTCCAAGGAACAGTCCCAGCCTACTCAACCTCTGCCTATATATAGCTCAGACCCTCTAGTTCTAGCAACATCCTCGTAAATCTTCTCTGTACCCTTTACAGTTTGGCAACATCTTTCCTATAACATGGTGCTCAGAACTGAACACAATATTCTAAATGTGGCCTCACCAATGTCTTATACAACTGCAACATGACTTTCCAACTTCTATACTCAATACTCTGGCTGATGACGACCACTGTACCAAAAGCCTTTTTGATCACCCGATCTACCTGCGACTCCACCATCAGGGAGCTATGCACCTGCATTCCAAGATCACTCTGCTCTGCAACACTACCCTGAGCCAAACCATTCACTGTGTAGGTCCTTCCCACAGTAGACTTCTCAAAATGCAACATCTCACATTTTTCTGCTTTAAATTCCATTAACCATTCTCTGTTCCTTTCTGTTGATTAACCAGTTGTCCGTCTTTGTTAATTAAATACTCCCAATCTTATGAGCTCTCTTAATGTGGCCAGTTAGCGATAGCTTTCTGTGAATCTAAATTCACTGCTTTGGTTCCTGTTGACTCTGCCTGAATATAAAATGATTTTCTAAATGGCTTGTTACTACTTCCTCAATAATGGATTTCTGCATTTTTCAAATGGCAGATGTGAAGCTAACCGATCAACAGATTTCTGCTTTCTGCCTTGCTCCTATTTTGCATAGGGGCGTTTTGTTTTCAGTTTGTAATTGACTGAGAGTTTTCGAAAATCTAATGAATCTTAAAAGATCACAAGCCATGAATTGATGCGTACACATTTCTGAAGACGCGAGAATGCAAATGTCAGGTCCAGGTGTCTTGAAAACCTTTCCCCATTAGTTTGCCGAGAATCTTCTCCCTATTGATGATTGTTTTGAGTTCCGCCTTTTCCTTTGCTCCTGGATTTACTGCTACTATCAGGATGCCTTTAGTACCATGAAGATACTTGCAGAATATTTGTTCATAATCTCTGCTATTTCTCTCACATTTTTAATTCCCGATCTCATCCTTTAAGGTCTGATCAGTTGTCTTAAATACTCCTTTTTTATATATTTGTAGTTGCTCTTTCGATCTGTTTTCATATTTCTTTCTTGACTTTTTTTCCTCTTTGATTTTTTTTAGTTGTCATTTGCTGATTTCTAAAGCGTTTCCCAGGTTCCAGTCTACCAGTAGTCTTGGCAA
Source organism: Leucoraja erinaceus (assembly GCF_028641065.1). Classification (NCBI taxonomy): domain Eukaryota; kingdom Metazoa; phylum Chordata; class Chondrichthyes; order Rajiformes; family Rajidae; genus Leucoraja; species Leucoraja erinaceus. The sequence continues at coordinate 15,421,965 of NC_073391.1, read as the reverse complement.
CATTATATGTCCTTTTCCTTTATTTTGATGGTTGATGCTTGACAGAATGTTATGTTTCATTGCCTCTTTTTAATCGTGTATTGTACTTTCGCTGCGAGATCATGTTTATTTACGTGCAGGAGACAGCATTGCCATTGAACACACTATGCTTGGAAAAAATTAAATAAGTTGTAGAAATCAAGATTAAGTTTTTCGTGTTTTCCAGAGTTTCCAAAGTTTAGTTTAGTTTAATTTAGCGATAGCGCAGAACAGGCCCTTCGGCCCACCGCGTCCGCACCAACCAGCAATCCCCACACATTAACATATCCTACACACACAACCGACAACTTATACTTATACCAAGCTAATTTACCTACAAACCAGTACGTCTTTGGAGTGTGGCAGGAAACCAAGGTTCTCGGACAAAACCCACGCGGTCACTGGGAGAATGTACAAACTCCTTACAGACAGCATCCATAGTCGGGATTGAACCCGGGTCTCTGATGCTGCGAAGGCAACAACTCTACTGCTGTGCCACCGTGCCGCCCTCTAATCTCCAAATCTCTGGGGTTCTCTAATCTCCAAAGTCTTTCACACTCTCCTTTTGAAATTGATTTGGTTGCTTGCCTTTCAAAGGAGATTGATTCTGTCTGAAGAAGGGTATTGACCAGAAACTTCACCAACTTCTCTCCCGAGATGCTACCTATCCCACTGCGTTACTCCAGCTTTTTGTGTCTGTCTTTGGTTTAAACCTGCATCTGCAGTTTCTTCCTCTTCACCACGACAAGGTAAACAATCTGAAGAGTGAAGATATCGCCCACTCTCTTCTTCAAGAACTTACTCCTCAGAACACCCTCACCTTAAACCTACAATCTCCTGCTTTGATATCACTACAATGGGAAAACATTTTTGACTATCTACCCTACCCATGCCCCTCATAATATACCATCATCACATCACCCCCTCAACCTCTTTCATCCAGCCTACGCAATCTCTCTCCACAACTAAAGTCCTTGAGTCCTGATAACATCCTAGAGAATCTCCTCTGCACACTCTCCAGCACTATCACATGCTTCTCACATTGGGGTGACCAGAACTGCATGCAATGTTCATATTTGAGCCAATGTCAAAGCAAAAGAATGCACGGAAGTTAAATGGAGAAATGCTGTAAAGAGAATCATTTTAAACAGTGGAATCGTAAGGAAATAGAGATATTACTCAAAAACCCGGACAGTCCTTCAGGTTAGGCAGAGGCTCACGCACCTCATCCAACCTCATCTACTGTATCCGTTGTTCAAGATGTAGACTCTTATACATCGGCGAGACCAAACGTAGACAGGCCGATCGTTTCGCTGAACACCTTCGTTCAGTCCACCTGGACCTCCCTGATCCCCAGGTTGCTAAACACTTTAATTCTCCTTCCCATTCCCACACAGACCTTTCTGTCCTAGGTCTCCTCCATTGTCGGAGAGAGGATAAATGCAAATTGGAGGCTAAATGCAAACAGCATCTCATATTTTGCTTTGGCAGCTGACAGCCCAGTGGTATGAATATTGATTTCTCTAACTTCAAGTAATCCCGGCATTCCCTCTCTCTCTATCCCTCCCCCACCCAAGTCGCACCAGCTTCTCGTTTTCACCCAACAAACAGCTAACAATGGCCTGTTTCCTTTATCATCATTACTTTTCTGCATATCTCATTCATTGTTCTTTACCTCTCTACATGATCGTCTATATCTCTCATTTCCCTTATCCCTAACCAGTCTGAAGAATAGTCTCGACCCAGCTGAGTTACTCCAGCTTTTTGTATCTGTGTTCGGTTTAAACCAGCATATGCAGTTTCTTGCTCCATTCTGCCTCCAATGATGATGTGTCAGCAACAAATTTGGCTCATGAATGGCACTATGAATAAATATACACCTATAATAGTGCTCAGCTGCAAGTGTGACTGTCTTTTCAGAAACTTTCATTGAAAGTGGCATATAAAATTTCTCATTTAATTTGCTTTCTCTGGTGACTGATAAGTGCAGTTTTACCTACTAAAAGCAAATTCACTGGATGGCAGGAGGGTATTGACTATCCAAGGTAGGGTTGGAAAGTTTGAAGCCGAAACTGACATTTAAACTTATTTATCCTTTGGATCAATCCAGGTGGTAATCTGGTTACAGTGACAAAGAGAAATATCAGGACAAAACAAAACCATTTGCTGCCAACTAAACAGTTCCAGGGAAGACAATGACTCAGACTTTTCTTCCCAGCACCTTATTTATAAAACTCTGAGTTTTTCATCTAGTCTGGGAAGGAGCTTTGTCATGGTATCAATCAGTGATTATTGATTATTGATCAACTTTCAGTGACCACAATACTAAGTCTGTGTCCAAGATGGCTGCCATGAAGAGAGAGTGGACGCTGGCGCGCTTTGGCTGCCGCTGCTCTCTCTTCAAACTGTGTTTTTGATTTTCTGTTTTTGGATTGAATTCTGTTTTTAATTTGTGTCTCTGTGATGTCTTTATTACTTATTTTATTCCGATTATATGTTTTTATTCCGATTACTATGTAAGGTGTCCTTGAGATGTATGAAAGGCCTCCCATTAAATAAAATGTATTATTATTATTATTACAGTATTGCACTGAAACAAATTCACGTTTCCATACCGAAACAAAGAAAAAATAAATAATGATTTAAGATAGACCAAAGCAATGCTGATTCTAAATTGCAGCAAATTATTTGAAAAGATTACAATCATTCATTGAAATACTGTACATATATCATTACTTTAGGTATCAAAAACAGACTCTCTTAGCTGAAGAACACATTGGCTTTGAATTTTTTCAGATACCTCATTGATCACCCATTGTAACCCCAGCAGCAGTTCAACAGAAACAATAGTAAAGTAATGTGGTTTAATGATTCAAATGTTTGATGGTTCTTCATTATCACATGTACCAAAGTACTTTTTTTTTTCTGCACACTGTTCAGCAAATTATTACTATACTATCGATAGACACAAAATTCTGGATTATCTCAGCGGAACAGGCAGCATCTCTGGATAGAAGGAATGGGCGACGTTTCTGGCCGAGCCCCTTCTTCAGACTGAGAGTCAGGGGACACAGAGATAAGGAAGTGTAAGGTGTGAAAACAGGATGAAGATAAAGGAAAATGTAGAATAGATCATTGTTAACTAGGAGAAGTTGACAACAAAGCAAACAGAGATAAAATTTAATCAGGGAGACAGTCGGAGAATTAGGAAGGATGAGGGATGGAGAGACAGAGAAAGTAAGGGATACTTGAAGTTAGAGAAGTCAATATTCATACCACTGGGGCGTAAGCTGCCTAAGCGAAACATCTATCTTAAGTGTGTAGAAATACTCCACTGAGATCACATACAGGAGTCAACAGGTTTAGGTGCCATTTTCAAAGCTGCTTTATGGGCAATTGGCCGTAAAGGCCCATTGTCCTGGTGGCTTTACAGGGTCAGGCTGGCCAAGCAAAGCTGTCCTTGTCCGATTCCTTATGACGGAGACAATTTAATTTGGGCATCCAAATCTGAGGAGATTATTTCACAGTTCTACCCGCCCCCATGTTGATGGAATCAAAGGAAATATTAAAGTTGAAAATGGCCATGTACAGTGGTTGGTGCCGATCCTTGCCTTTATCCAGGAGTTGTCATGAAGGAAAGATCATGGTCACTCCCAGATGGATGGAATAAACACAGTTCCCAGTTTCAGGTGCAGCTCTTTGGCCAATAAGAAGTACGCATGCAACGACTTTCCTCGTGGCATACCAGCAGAAGCGCCCTTTATAGTTATCCTAATACCACTAGGGGCGGCGTACAATTGGCAAACTCGCCAACTCTGTCATTTTTTTGCCTTTTTTTGTTATTTTTAGTGTGTTTTAAAAGTTTGTGTAAATGTTCTCTGGTTTGTTTTATGTGGGGGAAGGGGAGAGAGTCGGGGAAACTTTTTTTCCAGTCTCTTAACCTGCCGGAGATGCGATTGGTTTTCGGGTCCTCTCTCCGGTCGCTCTGCGGCCTAACATCATGGAGCTGGAGGCCTTCTCGGAACTGACTTTGAGCCCCACCGCAGGGCGTGGACTTACCATCGGGGCTGATCCCTCGCCTGGGATCCCTCTAACTGCGGCCTGCGGATTCCACCATCAAGGGCACGAGGTCTCGGGAGAGATCAAGTCGGGAAGCTCCAACAACGCAGAGGTGCGACCAGCCCCGACCTGTGGTCCGATCGTCGGCACGGGGGAGCTGAGATTCCCCCCCACTCCCCCGTTGCAGGAGCTGATCGCTCCGATGCTCGTCTGACGGCTACGGAAGTCAAGATCATCCCGTCAACGGAAGGCTCGAGGCCCCCGACGGGAGAACAAAGAAGGAAAGAGATTGAACTAATTTTTCATCTTCCATTACAGTGAGGAATGTGGAGGAGTGGGGTGGGAAGATTACAACCTTCACGTGGTCAGCACTGTTTCGACGAATGCAATCAACCTGGCGTGCACAATCAAATAAGATCAAATAGTACAAGTTGTCCTACAGCTTTAGGCTGTGCACGCCATACGCAAGAAGAAGAAGAAGATGTGTAGGAGTCACTGTGGTGGATGTTTATGTTAATATATATTTTGTGTGTTCTGTGGCTTTTTATTTGTATAACTAACTTGACTTGACAAATGAAACTGCTTGTATATTGCAAAACATACTTGGCTATTAAATTATGATTATGATTATGATTATGGCTAATAAAGTATTATTGTATTGTAATCAGATCTTTCCTTCCAGGAGGTTAGTCACAATAATAGCATCTCTCAGATCCTCTCAGATATCCTCCTCTATCAAGTTTCAAGTTTACATTAGTTGTCACATGCGCCAATTGGTACAGTGGGATTTGAGTTACCATATAGCCATACGAATAAAAGAACACAACACACGATAGAATTTAACATGAACATCCCCACACAGCGGAATCAACGTTTCCCACTGCGAGGGAAGGCAATAAAATTCAGTCATCTTCCTCTTTGTTCAATCGTGGTCGGGGCCTCGAGCCCTCCGCAGTCGCCGCTACGAACGGCCCGATGTTCAGGCCCTCTCGCCGGGATGATTGGAACTCCGGCGTCGGAACGGAAAAACATTCTCAGCGGCTTGGAGTTTCCGAATCGGCCACTTCTTATCGGCGACCATAGCTCCCGAAGTCTACAGGCCGAGCTGGGCAGAGGTTCAACACTGGCGAACCTCAGCAAAGGGACGCCACGATGTTAAAGTCAGTCCAACCGTGGCAAGAAGCTCCGCAGCCCACAGCTCCACGATGTCAAAGCAGCAGACTCAGGACTCTGGAGCTTCAACACGGTGATCCCCGGTAAGGCATCGCCCGCTCCGCCATGGTAAATCAGTGCTGCGCCGCCGCTGAAGCTCTGGTCGGTCTCCAGCGGGAAAGGCGGGGGGGGGGAAGGGGGGGGCGAAGATGCGACTCGGAGAATAGTCGTACCCTTGACTAGGAAGTGACTGAAATACGGTTTCCCCCTTACCCTCCCCACCTCCCCCACATAAAAATACTAAGAAACCTCCAAGTCTCGATGTCTCCTCCTGGATCGCCACGGAGAAGCCTGGGTCAGGGCCTCGCGGGTAAAAGCTCGGGTCGGAAGCTTGTGGATAATGAGATTGTGTATTTGTGAAAAAATAGTACTCGCTGCTGAGTTTGGAACATCAGTGCAAACCGTGGTCCCAACCAGCTGGTCGGCACAGAGTTAATCTGGTGTCAAACAAGGCTGTGTTAATTCCATGACACTTTTCTCAATCTTTCCTACCTATTGCCGCATCATGCTTCTAACAAACGTCCTGTGGGAGAGAAGTTAATCTTCAGAACTAATGGCAAACGCAACCTATGGTGACTACACTGAGGTTGTTCAAACCTCAACAGCATGCAGCTGCCACTTGTATTTGTGCACACACAGAGGCCAAGCTCGAAGGTGGCGGCGCTGCCCTAACAGCTGCGGCTCGCCTGCAGTCCGTTTGTTTTTTCTTTTTTCTGTTTTCTCGTCCCGTTGTCACAGTTTGTTTCAGGTTTATTTTAGTTGTGTATGTGAGGGGAAGGGGTGGGAGAAACGGTTTAGGTCTCTTCCTTTGGGGGGGATGCGACCTTTTCTTGTCGTATTCCCCGTCTCCGTCTGCGCTGAGGTCTAATGGCGGAGCTGGCGGCCTCCAACTGGGGTCGACCTCGAGGCTCCGGAGGCAGAGCCAGCCAGGGCGTACCTACTTCGGAGCTGTGGCGGCGCTGCGGCGGTGGCGACCCGACTTCGGAGCCTCGGAGGCTCGGCCACCGGCCCAGTGGATGATAACGTCGGGAGCTCGCAGGTCACGGGTTGGTGACCTACTTTTCCGGAGCTCCCGCAACAACAGCTGCGTCCGCTGGATTGGTGGATGGCAGCTTCGGTAGCTTCGACCGGCCCGGGCCACGGAGTTTGCACCGGCCTGTTTGCGGAGCTCGGATTCAGCCGCTGGACTTACCATCACCCGGTGGGGTCGCGACATCGGAAGCTTGGATCACCTCAACGCAGAGGGAGAACAAGGAGGGAAGAGACTAGGACTTAAGACTTTTGCCTTCCATCAGTGAGGAGGTGCCAGGTGAACTCACTGTGGTGGATGTTAAATCTGTGTATATTGTGTGTTTTGTTATTTTATTCTATGTTATGACTGCAAGGCACGAAATTTAGTTCAGACTGAAAAGTCTGAATGACAATAAAGGATACTTGATACTTGATACTTGACTTGATACTTGATCAATGACTCATTCTGTGAAGCAAACGAGAGGTTGGGTCTCTTGCTCAATATCTGGAAGACAAAGGTTCTCTATCAACCTGATCATGCTATACAATACTGCCCTCTGATGACAAAGGCTCACAATGGGAATCCAGTAGATTCTCCATGCGACTTTCCCACGCGCTGGATACAGAATCCACCACAGAGTCTGCTGCTGGACTCAGTAAGGCTTGCTGCTTATCACTGGGCAACATATGTTGCAGCTGCAACCAAGCAATGGGTTGAGCGCACATGGTAGGTCAAATAATTCACCCCAGAGTCCTGTTCGAGGATCTGTAACTCTTCCTCATTCTCCACTATAAACTAACTTCCTACATCTGCCATCATTCAGATTCTGACAAACCTCTTATTAAATGTAACGCTATGATAAGCCATATTATGTCATTTTATGGTGTTTTACCATTTAAGTTTGCATTGTATCTTCTTATATTTTTATATTTATCATAACTTTCATTTTCATTATCTTCCTTAACTAATTTTGTTCAAAAATCTGCTCTAACCTTTCTTTTGCAGGTCTGCACACATGCAGCCCATGCAAACCAAATGAAGCTTGGATCCCTCAACATTTCTAAAAGATAGTCAGGATCACACTACAGTGGCACCTAATTTTAGGCCAGTAATACCGTACCATTCATGTACACCAAAGTTTTATGTGGAAGTATATTTTTACTGAAGTGTGTATATATTTAAAAGAGAATTTTTCAAATCTGTATTCGGAGATGTAGCTCTATCCGCGTCATGAACTGAAATCAGCAATCCTTACGGCACTGCTGCATCACATGATTCCAAGAAGTCGATGATAGACGTTTCTGAAAGACAATTTATCTGTACAAGACCCTTTAATAAACCCTTTACAGTACTTTGGTTTATTTGCTCATCTATTCTAGGCTTTAACTTTTCTTTTTGCAATATTCTCCCAGTGAATCATTTGGGACAATATTTCCCAAATGTTCCCTGAATGTTGGATTTCGCAATAAAATAAAACTGCAGTGAAATTGAAGCGACTGCTTATAAGCGAGTTTGATATTCCGACTGCGCATGCCCAGGTCATGGGTCGCTCGCGATAAACACTCTCAGCGGCTGTGCTGCCGCACGGTTGCCGAGAGTGTTTATCGCAAGTGACCTATGACAAATCCCATGATTCCTTGCGTTTTTTGGAATACCAAACTCGCTTATTAGAATGATAACATATATGAGAGTGTGCCTAGGCACATTTCAGAACTGTTTCTAATCACAAGCAGTACCCAACACTAATCCACTTTTGAATAAATAAAAAATTCATACTGTTATCTCTTTTTAGTTTGGCTACAAGGTTTATACTTTTTTGTTTTTCTCTGATCAGCAAGCTATATTTTTGAGTGTCGGAAGGAACTGCAGATGCTGGTTTAAACTGAAGACAGACACAAAAAGCTGGAGTAACTCAGCTGGGTCAAGACCATTCTTCAGACTGGTTAGGGATAAGGGAAACAAGAGATATAGACGTTGATGTAGAGAGATAAAGAACAATGAATGAGATATGCAGAAATGTAACGATGATAAAGGAAACAGGCCATTGTTAGCTGTTTGATGGGTGAAAACGAGAAGCTGGTGTGACTTGGGTGGGGGAGGGATAGAGAGAGAGGGAATGCCGGGGTTACTTGAAGTTAGAGAAATCAATATTCATACCACTGGGCTGTAAGTTTCGGAGCATAATATGAGATGCTGTTTGCGTTTAGCCTCCAATTTGCATTTATCCTCTCTCTGACAATGGAGGAGGCCTAGGACTGTGTGGGAATGGGAAGGAGAATTAAAGTGTTTAGTAACCTGTGGATCAGGTAGGTCCAGGCCGACTGAGCAAAGTTGTTCAGCGAAACGATCGGCCAGTCTATGTTTGGTCTCGCCAATGTCTACATCTTGAACAATGGATATAGTAGATGAGGTTGGATGAGGTGCATGAGCCTCTGCCTAACCGGAAGGACTGTGTGGGTTTTTGAGTAATATCACTAATTCCTTACGTTTCCTCTGTTTAAAATTATTCTCATTACAGCATTTCTCCATTTAACTTCCGTGCATTCTTTTTTCTTTGACATTGGCTCAAATATGAACATTGCATGCAGTTCTGGTCACCCCAATGTGGGAAGCATGTGATAGTGCTGGAGAGTGTGCAGAGGAGATTCTCTAGGATGTTATCAGGTCTCAAGGACTTTAGTTGTGGAGAGAGATTGCGTAGGCTGGATGAAAGAGGTTGAGGGGGTGATGTGATGATGGTATATTATGAGGGGCATGGGTTGGGTAGATAGTCAAAAACGTTTTCCCATTGTAGTGATATCAAAGCAGGAGATTGTAGGTTTAAGGTGAGGGTGTTCTGAGGAGTAAGTTCTTGAAGAAGAGAGTGGGTGATATCTTCACTCTTCAGAACATTTACCTTGTCGTGGTGAAGAGGCTTGCGTGACCCCATGATTCCGAGAGCGAGGCACGGACATGGTGAGCTGAAGATAGACACAAAATGCTGGAGTAACTCAGTGGGTTAGGCAGTATCTCTGGAGAGAAGGAATGGGTGACGTTTCAGGTTGAGATGCTTCTTCAGACTGATAGGCCTGTTTTTGTGCTGTTGCAAGTGTGCTTATATCAAGATTTTTGTTTTCCTCTCTTGCTTTCTTTCTTCCCGAAACCCAACCTAGCTTCATAGAGGGGTATTCATCCCAGCTTTGTTCAGAAAAAAACCCATATTTACTTCTTTAACCTATTTGTTTACCCATGAGCCATCGATCTGATGATCTACTGATTACTGTGCCTACTATAAAGTGACAGGAGGGTAGGGCTGAAGATGTCCTGGTTGGGTTGCTCCTGGGCCTGGCCAAGCTGGCCATCCGCGAGTCACGGCGGCTGACGATGGAGGACTCTGCCCGAGCTGGCTGCCTGCCCCTTTTCCAGGGATACGTCTGTGCCACGGTGCGGATGGAAAGGGAATACGCCCTGTCTACGGGCACCCTGAGGGAGTTCCGCGACCGCTGGGCACCGAGGGGGGTTGAATGCATCCTGGATTGCAATATACATAGAAACAGTTGCTTAGAAATTAGGTGCAGGAGTAGGCCATTCAGCCCTTTGTATTGCAAATACCATTCAATATGATCAATGGCTTTTTGATTTAAAAAAAGAAAAAAAGAAAAAAAAAAGTGATAGGAGTTTTTCTTGTCTTTTTTCTTTTGTCTTTGCCTTTTTTCTCTGTGAAACTATATTTAGGGTTAGAAAATAAAATCTTTACCACTTCATGAAAGATGAATAATTTTATCTTTATTCTAGAAATATTGACCTATTGAATTAATAAATGACCCTGCTTAGTTCGGTTCCATGCACTGTGTTCTTGTAATTGTTTTTATTGAGAAACTAGAATATTTTGCAGAGATTTTGCAGAGAACAGTTCAACACTCTTGCTGTGTGAAAAAAGTTCTTCTCATCTCGGTTTTAAAGGATTGAACCCCCTTGAATCCTTAAGCTGACAAGATGAGTCCCGACAAGGATTGTCAATTTCTACACATCCCGTTTAATGCAGTGTGTTCTTAGCATATGTGTTTTGTCAAGATGCCAGCATGGTGGTGTTTTGTTTTGAGTGACATATGTTTCAATACTATTTTATTCCATTTGAATAAATATCTTTACACAAAAAAAGCTGGAGAAAAAAGCGGGTGCAGCAAAAAAAAATAGGCAACGTTTTCTTGTCTTTTTTCAGACCGAAACGTTGCCTATTTTTCGCTCCATAGATGCCTTCCGCTTTTCTCCAGCTTTTTGAAACTATATTTAGCATCTGCAGTTCCCTCTTAAAAAATAAATCTAACCATTTTGGCTTCTTCTTATGAAAGGTTTCATTGAGAGCGTTAGAAATGTTTCGACAATAATATTATCCTGGCAGAAGTAATGAAAACTATGAAGTCGTAACCCTATTTATCCTGAAAAAACAAACATACCCTCTGACTTAAAAAAGTATGACTTCATTCTTTCATGTAACGTTTCTCCCCTGAAGTGCTTATGCTCAGTTTTGGTCTATAAGTTCCTCGCAACCCAAATGACAATTATTGTGAGTTCAGATGGATTTGTCTAGCTATATATTAAGTACTGGTGTAAGGGTGGGATGATCAGGTGATGTGCATTGGACCACCATTATTTTATCTTTCACCAGCATACTGATTACCTGGTCTTAATGGAAACTTGTCAGCACAATTTTGCTGTATTAAATTAACTACACTAAAGAGTATCATTGCCAATTGAACACTTTGAAACAGTTTGAGGCTGTGACAGATGCAATATAAACATAAATATATATCCTTCTTTCTTTCTTTTCATCCAGACTCTGCAAAAGTGAAATGTGCAAGGTATAGACGGAAATGGAATTAATGTAGACGTGGGATTAGTGTACTGTACATACTGTAGTGTACTGTACATAGGCATGATGGTTGGTATAGATGCCATGGGCTAAGGGCCCATTTCTATACTGTACAACAGGCAGCATGGTAGTGCAGCGGTAGAGTTGCTGCCTTACAGTTCAATCCTGACCAAGGGTGCTATTTGTAAGGATTCTCTCCGTGACTTGCGTGGGTTTTCCCTGGCGGCACTGGTTTTCCTCCCAGACGGCAGACCTGACAGGGTTGTAAGTCAATTGAGAGCTTGGTAAAAATGTTGTGACAATAATGTTATCCTGGGGGATCAGTAATGAAAACTATGAAGTCGAAACTGTATCTCTATTAAACTATAAACTAAACTGAAAAAAACAAAACTACCCGCTGACTTTAAAAAGTATGTGGGCAGAACACTGACATGTAAGAGATAATATGCTTTATTGTCCCCTGACAGTGCTTGAAAGCTGCTCAGTTTCAGGTCTATACAGTTTAGCCTCGCAAAAACAAAAATGAAGGGAGATGGGGGGTTCAGATGGATTTGTCTACATACATATATACATTATATACAGTAAGTCCGGTGTAAGGGTGGGATGTATCAGGTGCATGTGTGATTTGAATTTATATAGATTTTATCTTTCAAAGCAACATACCTGATTACCTGGTCTTGATGGACCTATAGCGCCTTGTCGGGCAGCATTTTGCAGTCCAAACGTAGGATGGGAGCTGTCTTTGATGATCTTTTTTGCCCTGCTAACACTTTGAAACAGATGTCCATCAGGGAGGGGACAAGGGCATAAAATGATCCTCTATATGTCCTGGTTACCCTCTTTCTTTCTCCCTGTCTGCCCAGGTGCAGCTGCAACAGTGTAATGCAGTGTGTCAGCAGGCTCTCGATGGACGGGAATGGAATTAAAGTAGACGTGGGATTCCTGTACCCTACATACTGTAGTGTACTGTACTTGAGGCATGATGGTGTTGTCCGTATAGATGCAGCATGGGCTAAGGGAAACCGGAAGGTATTGACCTTCTCCACACACGCAGCATGGTAGTGCAGGGGGGCTAAGTCAGTGCTGTGCCTACAGTTCAATCCTGACCTTTTGTGCTATGGTAGAGGATTCTCTCCGGACTTGTGTGGGTTTTCCTCTGGCGCCTCTGGTTTCCCTCCCGACGTAGTGTCAAAGAAATTTGACGATGGTTTTGTAAGTCAATTGGCGTAGGTGTAAAGACAGTATAAGTGGGGGCATAGTGTTAGTGTGTGGGGGGTATCACTGGTCGAGTGGAGGCTCGCTGGGCCGAAGCGCTGTATCTCTAAACTAAACTAAACTAAACTAAACTAAACTAAACTAAACTAAACTAAACTAAACGGTATGACTTTAAACCATGTGGGCAGAACACTGACAATTGTAAGAACTACGTGACCCAGACCTTTGATGATATGTGGAGTTTGAACGTTCTCATTGTAACTGTTCTGGTTTCTTCCCACTTCCCAAATGCATGCGGACAGGTAGGTTAATTGGCTATGTAATTGCCCCGAGTGCTGCATTCTGGGGGTTGATGGAAATGTGGTGAAATAAAATGGGATTAATATCGGCGCAAGCTTATCGTATTGATGCCCAATGGCCTTTCTCTGCACTGTGCGACTACATGGATAAATTATATTGTGGCTGCAGGAGAAAGCAGCTGTCAGTGTACTGTTGTAATTGTGAGTTTGCCACAAAAGCTGAGTTGCCCGCCTGGTGCCAGAACCAGGGACATTTTGGGGATGAGGGGGAAACTAGATGTGGGAAAGAGAAAATTCAGTTGTTGTGGTTTGTTTCAGAACCAGCAACATAGTTGGAACTAGGACATGATTTCTGAAAGGGAATGTGAGAAGCTAGGATCTAAATGAACAAGGAAAACCACAAAGGTAAATGTGGGATTATTACGTAAACCACATGAAAATTGGCAAGAGATCAAATAGATCAGAGAAATGAATGTGCAGCGTAAATAGTGGTCTAGGATGAAATGGTTTCGACAGTGCTACGGAAAGAGGGAACTGTTCTGTTGGAAAAACTTCAATAAAATAAACTGGGACTCTGGCTGAAGATAGGGCATTAAACTAAACATTAGCAGGAGGAAATAGTTTAGAGATACTGACTGGAAACAGGCCTTTGGCCCACTAAGCCCACACCGCGCTGAGGTGAGGGGGGGGGGGGGGGGGGGGGGGGGGGGGGGGGGGGTGGGGTGGGGGGGGGGGGTTGGGAGGGGGGGGGGGGGGGGGGGGAGGGGGGGAGAACAAAGGAGAAGTTGGCGTGCTTTGTAACTTTTTAACCAGGTGGCCGCTCCTTGTGTACATTGGGTTTGCAAACAAAGGATTTCACTGTGCCTTGTCACATGTGACAATAAAATATTCCATTCCTGATGGGTGAAGGCATTAGAAACACAGAAACATAGAAAATAGGTGCAGGAGGAGGTCATTCGGCACTTCAAGCCAGCACCGCCACTCATTGTCATCATGGCTGATCGTCCCCAATCAATAACCCTTCTCCCCATATCCCTTGATTCCACTAGCCCCTAGAGCTCTATCTAACTCTCTCTTAAATCCATCCAGTGATTTGGCCTCCACTGCCCTCTGTGGCAGAGAATTCCACAAATTCCCAACTCTCTGGGTGAAAAAGGTTTTTCTCATCTCAGTTTTAAATGACCTCCATTCTAAGACTGTGGCCCCTGGTTCTGGACTCGTCCAACATTGGGAACATTTTTCCTGCATGTAGTTTGTCCAGTCCTTTTTATAATTTTATATGTTTTTATAAGATCCCCCTATTCTATAACATTGTTTTCCTCAGTTGACTAAAGGCTGTGCTATGCATTGAAGGCCCCGGGTGAATTTCATTATTGCCATCTATCTTTGCTGAGTGGTCATTCCGCAGTTATGAGAAGCCCATGAGAGTGTAACAGATTCTTTATTTTAAATTAACAGATAGGGCCAATGAATTTTAAGAGGAATATTTAGGATTAGAATTTATTTACCTATTATTGAATAATCAACACCCATGAAGTAGGCTTTTTGCTTGAACTTAAAGTATGCCTTCTTCTAATCCTTTCCCCCACCCCCTCATCTCTCCCATTCCCTGTGTCCCAAGTTGATTTGGGGAATAAATCCTTCCCTAGGCCTCACTCAGCCTGTGGCCTTTCACCATTCAGCGGTCGAGAGGAGAGGCCTCTGAACATAAAATGTTGTTGGAGTGTTGATCGCCGAATCCGAAGGTCCTCCATTGATGAAGAGACCTGGAGAATCATCTCCCTGAGGTGCAGCGGACAATTGGTGGGAGATTCCTTCACTGGTGGGCAAATAGTTGTTTCAGAGGTTCAGGTGTCACGAAGAGTCTCTGCTCACCTACTGAGTTGAAATACAAGTAAGCATGATCCATTAGGCTAGTAACCTCCTGCACCTGGGTCAGATGTAGAGGTCATTAAAGGAGAACATTCATTGACTACCAATGAAAGTACTCAAGGTGCACATTTACATGGTCCCAAAAGGACCCGACAACAGTTAATGATGAAAGACTGCAATCTTTGTTTGTGGAAAAGATAACTTTTTGTGGGAATGCTGAATTTTTGTCAATAGTAAATATGATTCCCTTCTTTGAAATAATTAAAAAATTTAAGCTCAATCATTTCATCTACAATTGCTGATGAAGGTATAAAACTTGGGGATGAACTTCAAACTTCAAAAACCTGAATTAATTAACTTAGTTTGAAAGGCAGCTTGTGGTTCACCACACATTTAGAATTGCTTGGGAAACGATAGATAGAAAAACATAAGGAAATGTCATGTTTGTGGTTTGTTGTTCATTGTTTTGATGGTATATCATGCTGCAGAACTATAATGTTGCATGATTATAAAGAACATGACCACATGAAAATGTAAATGTAAGGAAGACAAAAGGAAAGGTTGTATGAATTGGCGACCTGCTCAGGGAATGCTGTGGTGAATTGTGTTCCATGGGGTTTTACATTGGAGTTCCTGTTATTTATTACAGTGAACTGGAACTAAGAATTGTGCGAGAACAATGATGACATTTGCTGATGACACATAACCTTGAGAATTGTGGGAAATTGTGAAGGAAGTTGTGAAATAAAGGAAGAGAATACAGATAGCAGAATAGACAACAGAGGAAGTTCAATGCAGAAACGTGTGAATTAATATATATTGGAACAAGAATAGAGGAAGAAGGAACACCGTTAATAGTTAGGTTTTAAATGGAGAAGAGGTGAAAGACCTTTTGGCATCTTGGTTGGCATGGATGAGATGGGCTGAAGAGGCTGTTTCTGTGTCCTGTGACTCTGTGACCTTGATGTCCAGTTGTGCAAGTTACGGAATGGTTTTTTGGTTTCAGGTATAAGGATACAAGCAACATCCTTATATTTCAAAGTGTTGATTAGGAAAGTCAATACCTGGCTAGAAATGTGTAGTGGGAATAGATTCAGATTCAGGACCATGTCTGTGACAAGAGTGCCTGTGATTCCTCCCAAGATACCATGGCCTGTCTGCAGAAACACAGTCAAATGTGTACTTGGCAGATTACGAGAGGGAATCCTATTCCTTTGAAGTCCACCCTGTCGAGGTGTAAACATGGAGAAAAGCTCGACTTGTGTAAAAGTGGTGTTGGTGGAAGACTTGTTCCACACATCAGTCCATGCTGGCTTCAGCTCGGTTCATGATTTTCACACCAGGCTTCCGTCAAATGGAAATGATGAGCTGTGGGTACCAGGCAGGAAGGTCAGCAGCTTGTCAGATGGTTCGATGTGAAGTGGGAGCTCTATTGTAGAGCTGCCCCTGAGGTACACTCAAGGTATGGAGAACAGTGGCAGCACAGTACAGCACACTGACGGAGAGTTGCTGACTTACAGCATCAGTGACTCAGGTTCGATCCTGACTACGGGTGCTGCCTGTACGGAGTTTGCACGCTCTCTCTGTGACTGCATGTGTTTTCCTTGGGTGCTCTGGTTTCCTCCCACATTCCAAAGACTATACAGGTTTATAGATTAATTGGCTTCTATAAATTATAAATCGTTCCTTGTACTGTATGTAGGGTAGTGCTAGTGTGTGGGATGAGTGCTGGAAGGCACTGACTCACTGAACCAAAGGGCCTGTTTCCACACTTTATCTCTAAAATCTAGTGTTTAAAAAGTGACTCACATTACTATTGGGCACAGGATGGAACTTTGCCCCATCTATTTCCATTCCAATCTAACCAGTAAAACACTGTGGTCATTTTCTGGGTAGATTTTGGTGACCTGCTTGACAATCGGCAAGTAAGATCTGATGCAATAAGGTGGAATACTTTGAAAACACTACCCCTTCAATCATCAGATCTCACCAGGACTGCAGTGTCCAGTTTGATGAATAAGGCAATGACTGTTTCCGATTGACTGATTGCTTGACCTATTGCAATATAATATTGGTGGGTCTTGGATGGCAACAGGACAGCCGACGATGACACACCACCATCACCCTCAATCATTTGCAGCTGGTGACAAATGTTTCTTAACACACACTGAAGCTGGATACACGTTTTTCCCATACTCACTTAAGTAGGGAAAGGCGAAAATAACCAAGGAAAAGAAGTTAAACTGAAACCAACGTGGCATTTTTGACTTGTCACCTGAATGCAAGAGTCAAGGAATGCTCAGGAATTTAAAGTTGCTGGCTTTCGCAGGGACATGCATGTACAAACGTGTGATTAAAGTCATGTCAGGCAGCATGGAAGCCGGCCCATGCCGACCCTCAAGCAACTATTACACTAATCCCTGCACTAAACCTATTTTATTCCCTCCTTATTGCCATGAATATATCACTCACCTACACGCAGGCGGCAATTTATAGCAGCCTATTAATCTCCCAACTCGCACGTCTTCTGCATGTGGGTGGAATCCCGGAGGAAAGGTACAACGATCAGACAGGAAACGTACAAACTCCACACAAAGTACATGTACAACCATACACAACCTCATCGTCTCCACCACAGGAAATAGACTATTGACTGACGTCTATTGCAAGTCAACTGACTCCCACAACTACCTCGACTACACATCTTCCCACCCTGCTTCCTGCAAAGACTATCCCCTACTCCCAATTCCTCCGTCTACACCGCATCTGCGCCGAAGACGAGGTGTTCCATACCAGGATATCCGAGATGTCCTCATTCTTTAGGGAACGGGGGTTCCCCTCTCCCATCATAGATGAGACCCCCGTTCGTGTCTCCTCGGTACCCCGCAGCTCCGCCCTTGCTCCCCCTCCACCTAGTTGCAACAGAGACCCCCTAGTCCTTACCTTCCACCCCATCAGCCATCGCATACAACACATAATCCTTTTCCCATCTCTATTCTTTTCCGCCTGCCGCAGAGACCTTTACCTCTGTAACTCCCTGGTTAACTAATCCCTTCCCACCCAAACCACCCCCTCTCCAGGTCCCTTCCCCTGCAACCGCAGAAGATGCAACATCTGTCACTATACCTCCTCCCTCAACTGTCCAGGGACCCTGACAGTCCTTTCAGGTTAGACAGAGATTCACTTACACCTCCTCCAACTTCATCTATTGTATCTGTTCTTCAACATGTCGACTCTTATACATTGGCGAGACCAAACGCAGACTGGGCGATCATCTGTGGAACACCTTCACTCAGCCCGCGTGAACCAAACTGATCTCCCGATTGCCGGCCATTTTAATTCTCTTTCCCATTCCCACACAGATCTTTCTGTCCTGGATCTCCTCCATTGTCAGAGTGAGGCTAAACGCAAATTGGAGGTACAGCATCTCATATTCCCCTTGGGCAGCTTACAGCCGAGTGGTACGGATATTGATTTCCCTCACTTCAGGTGGCCTCGGCATTCCCTCTCTCTCTATCCCTCCTCCTACCCGTTGCATTAGCTTCTCATTTTTACCCAACAAACAGCTTACAACGGCCTGTTTCTGTTATCATCGTTACTTTTTTGCATATCTTTCATTCTTTGTTCTTTATCTCTCCGCATCACCATCTATATCTCTCGATTCCCTTATCCCTAACCAGTATGAAGAAGGATCTCGACCCGAAACGTCACCTTTTCCTTCTCTCCAGAGGTGCTGCCTGCCCCGCTGAGTTACTCCAGCTTTTTGTGTCTATCTTACAGTGTACACTTTTTTGTTGTTGGTTATTGGGGAGATTATGGGGCTGGAGGTTGGTGGGAGTGGGAGTGGGAGGGAGACTAAGTGAGATACCTTCATTGTTCAGCACTACAAACTTACTGATCAGAGACAGCAAAAATGAAACATATTATATATGCATGGTGAAGCCTTCAGGCTACTGAGAGCATGGAGGTGGAACTGGCAACTTGAGGATTCACAGATGTGATCATAAAATCTGTGATGAGTCCGAGATGTTGTAAACTAAACAGAATAAACTAATGATGATTCCTTTTCAGATAATTTAAATCTGCACTTTAGACAACAGAGGAAATCTTAAACAGAACTTGGGAATGGAATTCTATGAACCCTGGATAAAAAAAACTAGGTAAGATTGTAAGCGTTTCGAAAATAAATGTTAAGCTAAATTAATACTAACTTTGCTATCGTTACAAATGTCTATTTATGGAATAGTGAACATGGTAAATTATGGTTTTGGTTAAAGTATTAAATGAGGAACTAAACATAACAATAGGGAACAGAAGATTCTGAACTTGAAGCAATCACTAACAAGAAATGTACAAGGAATTTAATGGATGAATTAAATGGGATGAATGTTCCCTTTCATTTCTCCATGGTGTTGGGTTGTTTAATGATGATGAGCTCTCTCTGGCATTCACTAAATCTGATATGGTAAGCATTCATTTCCTCCTAATTCAATATATTAATTGTCATTTCTATTAAATGTGCAAAGTCTTTGCTACTTTTTGAGATTTGTTTTTAAACATCAATAAATTTACATGTTGCTAAACTAAACAAAAGAGGAACTGTGGGCCTTAGTTTACGCAAATAGAATGCGTTTTATTCTGTGTAGGAAGGAACTGCAGATGCTGATTTAGACTGAAGGTAGACACAAAAAGCCGGAGTAACTCTGGGTCAGACAGCATCTCTGAAGAAAAGGAATAGGTGATGTTTCGGGTTGAGACTCTTTGTGTTCTATTCTGTCAGTTTGTTTATAATCTTCTTTCATTTCCTTCAGGGTTTGGTAGATACCCTCAGTATTTTTTATTTCAAAATCATGTTAAACCTTATCATTCTGTGGAGCATCACCAAAAGGATGATGTCGTCCATCTCCTGGATGTTATCTGGACCATTTACCATAGTCAAGATACACAATGCCCTTGGCCGCTTCCCTGAAGCTAGGAAATAGTCATGAGTTGCACTTACCACCTTAAACATCAACCACTAGGGTATTCCCATTTCATGTTTGATTCTCCCCCTTGTGGTCGACTATTAAAACTAAATTAAAATGGCTGCATGCAGAAGAAAGCACATGGTAGAAACTACTGAAAACTGAATGTTGTATTCACTTAGTTAGTCCCATTCAGTTAGTGTTTATAAGCTCTTATTTCTTTATAGAGCAAGGAAACTTCCTCACTTTGGTCAAACTACCTGTGTTATATTCTCAACTTTGGCCTTTGAACTTTAGAGACAGCCTGAACAAATCATCATGCACAAGCATCTAAATGACCTCTTTCTCGTTTTATCATTCCTGAATATTATATATACTTGCTTATTGTTCACATTATTGCCCTTTTGATCCAGCTTTGCTTCTGACCTTTCTACTTTGTAAATGGAATTCAAGTCAGAAGACGAGGTATAACAAAGCAAAACAGAATATCCTGTAGCTCAAATAGGCATGTTAGATGATTTGATTGAGGTTTATAAAATAATAACAAGGCTGGACTGTATTCACATGAACAAAACACATTGGGAGGAGTTGGGGTGCAGTGGTAAAACAAAGTCACATGAGGAAGTTGTGGAATAGTTTGGGTGTTAGGTGGTTCTTCTTTATGGAGAGAACAGCAGGGAGGCTGGCAGGTTTGGCATTGAAGATGATTTGCTCCATTTTTTCAAGACAACTTAACTTATTGCTGACTAAGTTAGATATCACCTTGGGCAGGAGTTTATTAGCCTATATTAAAAGGCAAGGTCAATGTGATTTCCAAGTTTAATTTTGATTGTTTGCATTGCCAGGGAGGGGGATGGGTGGTTCTTTCAATCCTTAACTGGCCTGGATTCCTACCAAAGATAAACCCAAAGTGCTGGTGTAACTAAATGTGTCAGGCAGAATCTCTGGAGAAAAAGGATAGGTGATGTTTCGGGTCAGGACCCTCTTCAGCCTCTTCAGACAGAGTCTGAAGAAAGGTCCCGACCCGAAACATCACCCATCCTTTTTCTTCAGAGATGCTGCCTGACCCGCTGAGTTACTCCAGCACTTTGAGTCTATCTATCGTATAAACCAGCATCTGCAGTTCCTATCCACATATTGGATTCCTACCTGACGATTTCCTTCTCTTATAGATTTCATGGGATTGGTTGGTGCCTTTAATGATATGCAGAGGGTCATAACTATATGGGACAGCTATACTGACTCATTTCCTGTCCATTATATTCATATGTATGCATTGATCACATTGTCGGTCCCTGCTGATGCACCACCTGGTCCAAGTATCGTATTCTTGATACTTCAACTATTAGAGTACACAAAACTGATACTGGATTGACCCACATGATTTATCTGCACAGATATTTGGTTATTTTATATAATCTCAAACCTGCCATATTGGCATGTCACTTATGAGATAATTAATGTGCTTAAATCAGTTTTACCTAAGATTAATTCCCTGCCCACTTTTTCCACTAAATTACTTTGTTTAAATAATTATTATCAAAAGTATCAGAGAGTAATATTATCTGGTTGCCATGGTTGCAATGTTATATCAGAATGAGTGCATGAACATTGGAAAATTGATCAGAGTTTAACCTTGACTGATTTCTGCCTGCATATGTTGTGTCTAATATTCCAGACTGACCTGAACATCATATGAGGTCTGAAGAAGGGTTTCGGCCCGAAACGTTGCCTATTTCCTTCGCTCCATAGATGCTGCTGCACCCGCTGAGTTTCTCCAGCTTTTTTCTGTACCTTTGATTTTCCAGCATCTGCAGTTCCTTCTTAAACAATCATATGAGGGCATGTTAATTTAGTATCTTCTCAGCAGAAACGCACTGTGAGCAGTGCATACTTGTATAAAATAGTTGATGAGGGTGGGTCTTGTTTTGGCATTTAAAGAAGAGAAGCTTATTCTTTTGAGTACAATTTTAATGCCACACCTAGCAGGAAGGGAGTTGGTGCTGGGTTAAGATGCTGGAGGCATTGCATCGCAATGCTCTCCACAATATTTTAAACGGCCAAAGCTTGAACATGGAAAGACTGCCATTCCCTGACCTGGGGGAACTAATTGAAAAGGCAATGCCTCAAGAATGGCATCAGGAACCATGCTCCTGAGTTCACACATTAACTAGATAGGCACCAAAAAGAGGGGGCAGCAAAGACTTTTGGCCATGGGTAGAAAAAGCAGTGGGAACTTTTCAATATTTTTAACTGAGAGTGGGGACAATGAGAGTGCTTCTGCAGTTCCACGTTTCCTTTTCTATACTCTATATATTTCTATATTTCCTGCAACTGCCCTTCTCAAGCCCTTTCTATCTCATTGGATTCTGAGCACTAAATTGTCCCTGGATGGTGGCCTCATCGTCATTGGCTTCCTGCAGGCACCAGAGCCGGGGTATATACTTGAGGTCTTGGGGTGAAAACCTTCAGTTTGAGTGCTCTGGGTACAATGCAGTAACTCCCTCTTATAGACCCTGACGTACTGATGTAACAAATTAACAAAGAAGTAGGGCTCAAAACGTCACCTATTCCTTTTCTCCATAGATGTTGTCTGACCCGCTGAGTTACTCCAGATTTTTGTGCCTTACAAAGTTTGCCTAATTCCACATTTAACTTTGTCCGAGCTATCACCCAGACTTAAGATATGAAAGCCACAGATTTAGAATTCATTTCAATGCTTGAGTGGAAGAACTGATAAAAATACCTGAGCTGTAAACATATTACCCCAAGCTCTGAAATGGCTGCTCTATGTGATTGCTCAAGGTGACTTGAATAAATATATATTATGTAAAATCTCTTTATTCCCATCAATCCATAACTTTGACAAATGTGTATACATAAATGCGCAAACTTATTGTATAATTGAACATCTTCATTTAAACATTTATTACGTGGGTTCCTTGGAGCATTGAATTACTTCATAAAATACGATATGGGCAATAAAATTGAAATATTAAAGTTTAAGGAGAAGAAGCTTTTGTGGCAAATATGATCTAACATTCTGTATTATTAGTATTCTGGAATAAAGTTAAGCATTACACCAACACCCACGTCTGATTTTCCCCAGATTATTTTCTCCCAATTATATACTGTAAGAACATCAGAAATCAATGCAGGAGAAGACCAATTAACCCCAATGCCTGCTTCATGCTGTGGTAACATCAAATGGCTGATCATTAATCTTGGCCATTCTCCCAAACGCATATCTTTTGAATTGCTTAGTCTCTGAAATTCTCTCGACTTTAATTTTGAACATACACAAAATCTCAACTTCCACGGATATGTGGCTCAGGAGATCCAAAGATTCACCTTTGTGTGAGTAAATAGAGGAGATTAGTTTGACCAGGACATTGTGGGCTGAAGGGCCCGTTTCTGTGATG
The DNA here is from genome assembly GCF_028641065.1 of Leucoraja erinaceus. NCBI lineage: Eukaryota > Metazoa > Chordata > Chondrichthyes > Rajiformes > Rajidae > Leucoraja > Leucoraja erinaceus. The sequence continues at coordinate 15,399,040 of NC_073391.1, read as the reverse complement.
TTCGTTGTTCTAAGGTGAGTTTGAGCAGACTGGGTTTATACTGTTTTGAGATGAGAAGAAATGAAAGGTGATCTCATGGAAACATACAAAAACTTTATGGAGCTTGACAATGTTGATGCGGGGATGTTTCTGGTGGCTGGGGTGCCTTAAACCAAGGCTTACAGTCATAAAATAAGATGTCAGATATTGAAGACAGAATTGAGGTCAAGTCAAGTCAGTCAAGTCAAGTTTATTTGTCACATACACATACAAGATGTGCAGTGAAATGAAAGTGGCAATGCTCGCGGACTTTGTGCAAAAAGACAAACAAACAAACAACCAAACAAACTATAAACACAATCATAAACACACACATATTCTTTTACATATTAAATATAGGAAGGAAAAAGATTCAGTAAAGTTAGTCCCTGGTGAGATAGGCGTTTACAGTCCGAATGGCCTCAGGGAAGAAACTCCTTCTCAACCTCTCCATTCTCACAGCATGGCAACGGAGGCGTTTGCCTGACCGTGGCAGCTGGAACAGTCCGTTGCTTGGGTGGAAGGGGTCTCCCATGATTTTATTGGCTCTGGAGTTGCACCTCCTGATGTATAGTTCCTGCAGGGGGGCGAGTGAAATTCCCATAGTGCATTCGGCCGAACGCACTACTCGCTGCAGAGCCTTCTTGTCCTGGGCAGAGCAATTCCCAAACCAGATGGTAATATTTCCGGACAAGATGCTTTCCACAGCCGCTGTGTAGAAGCACTGGAGGATCCTCGGAGACAATCTGAATTTCCTCAATTGCCTGAGGTGGTAAAGGCGCTGCCTTGCCTTACTACGAGTGCTGCGGCGTGTGATGTCCATGTCATATCCTCAGAGATGTGGACTCCCAGATATTTAAAACAGCTCACCCTATCCACAGGATCCCCATTTATCCTCAATGGAGTGTACGTCCTCAGATGATGTGCCCTCCTAAAGTCCACGATCAGCTCCTTCGTTTTTTTGATGTTCAAGAGGAAGCTGTTATCCTGGCACCAGAGTGCTAGATCAGCCACCTCTTCCCGGTAGGCCTTCACATCGTTGTCTGAGATCAGGTCTACATAAACACAGAATATGGAACAAAGAACATAGAACAGTACATCACAGGAACTGGCCCTTCAGTTCATAATGCCCTGGTGAACTAATTTCCTTTGCCTTCACATGATCCATGTCCCTCTAAATTCCCTGCACATGATGTGCCAATCCAAGAGCCTCTTAAGTGCCACTATCACATCTGTCTCTACTACCATCTTTAGAAGCATGTTCCAGGTACTCACCACTCTCTGTGTAAAAAACATACCCCACACATCCTTTGCCCCGCTCACTTATAGCTATGCCGCCTGGTCTTATTTCACACTGGGAAAAAGGTTCTGATTGTCTATCCTTTCTGTGCCACTCATAATTTTATATACTTCTATCAGGTTATTTACTTCTATCAGGATAATCCCTACAATCTGCAGAGAGTTGCCACTTTCATTTCACTGCACATCTCGTATGTGTATGTGACAAATAAACTTGACTTGACTTGACAATCCAGGAATCAACCTGATGCTCCTTAGCTGCACTCACTCTATTGCAAGTTTAATCATTATTAGCAGGGAGATCAAGCTTCAATGTAATATGCTAGTCTTCCTTCTTCTTTTCGTGTCCATCATGTTACAAATGTTGACCTCGCTGTCATCGTCCGTCCTGAAAAGGACACAAGCTTCCGGCAACAATCAGTGGGAGCCATCACTTGTCGCAATAGATGATGGTGGTAGCAGAATTAGCTCAGGATACTTCCAGTTTCCAGCCCCGCGACGTGGACACTTCTGCTATGGGGCCGCTAGTCTCCCTAATAGTAGACCATAACTATATTAGTGTATAAGGACACTCAGGTCTCTTCGAACATCAACAAATTTCAACCTTTCATGATTTAAGAAATATATAAGAAATAATGCATCTTTCAAATTGTTCCACCGAAGTGGATAACTACATGTTTTTCCACACTATGATACATCTGCCATTGCCTCGCCCATTCACTTAGCCTGTCCCTATCCACATGAAACCTCATTACATATGCCTCTAAGCCACACAGCCATCCAGCTTTGTGAAAAGGGATATATTACACTTGAAATAGATTGTGTAGCTCTGGGGCTCCAATCCATGTTACTATATTACCCCCAAGACTTTAGGCTCTAATTTTGTTTCCTAATTTCTTGTGTTGCAGTTTAATTGAGTTTAGTTTAGAGATACAGCATGGAAACAGATCCTTCGACCCACTGAGCCCATGCAGACCAATGATCATCCATTCACAGCACTATGCTATCCCACTTTCTCATCCACTTCCTACACACTAGGGGCAATTTACTGAGGCCAATTAACCTACAAACCCACACATCTTTGGAATGTGGGAGGAATCCAGAGCACATAAAGGAAACCTACATGGTCACAAGGAGAGCATACAAACTCCACACAGCCAACACCCGAAGTCAGGATGGTACCCGGGTCTCTGGTGCTGTGAGGCAGCAGGTTAATTAGTTTATTGAAGGTCTTCCAAAAGTATAAACACACACCAACATGTTTGCCTTTATTGGAGGATATCACTCTTGCTTTTCAAATACATTCCTAGATAGGGCTCTTAAAGATAGCTGAGTCAGGGGATATGGGGAGAAGGCAGGAACGGGGTATGATCACATTGAATGGTGGTGCTGGCTCGAAGGGCCGAATGGCCTACTCCTGCACCTATTGTCTATTTTTTTAAATTCCTTATATAGGGCACAGTTTGATGATTTTGCATTTTCTTAAAGTGTAAAAAGCTGCTCATTATTTGAGAACCTTGATCCACTGAAAAGATCAGCTTCATACCAATTCATGTGGCTATCCTACTTCTATTGAGGCCTAAATTCTCATGTGGTTTTCTCTCATATACTGCAAATACATGTATTTGCTTCTTCTATGTGTATACAAGACAAGATACATTTATTTGTCACATGTCGGGGTCTCCGGAGCCCTCCGCAGTTGCCGCTACGGGTGGCTCGCCGCTCAGGCCCGCTCGCCGAGATGTTGGAACTCCGACGTAGGGACTGGAGGACAACCTCAGCTGCTTGGACCTCCAAATCGGCCGCTTCCCACCGGGGTCCGCGGCTCCCGAAGTCCCCAGGCCGCGCTGGTCGGGCATTCACGTTGGAGGCACTCGGCAAAGGACCACAGGGACTCCGCGATGTTGAAGTCAGCGCCGCCCGTGCTGGGAGCTCCGCGAACCACAGCTCCACGATGTCCACAGGCCCAACGCTCCGGATCTTCCACGGCGATCCAGATAGGCATTACCCGCTCCGCAGTGAATCCAGCGCCACGCCACCGCCGCTGCCGAAGTCCTGGTCCAGTCCCCGGTCTCCGGTTGGAAAGGCCGGTCCAATATAGCTGGTAGGCCGCGAGGAGGGGGGCAGGAACGCGACTCGGAGAAATAGTCGCGTCCTCGCCAGGAAATGACTGGGAAACAGTTTCCCCCTTTCCCTACCCCCCTCCACCACATAGAAAAACTAAAGAATCCACAAAACAAACTGTTTAGACAAACTAAAATAAAAAATAAAAAAAACAAACAAACTGTAGGCAGAGGCTGTCTTCAGTGTGGCACTCCTAGTGGAGAGTACTTACTTTTTCTAATTACCTTCCCAAAAATGTTACCTCCGATTTTTCCCGTATTTATTTAGATCAGAGATATAGCATGCAAACAAGCCCTTCGGCCCACCGAGTCTACGCCAACTATCAATTACCCATTTGCCAAATATCACTCACCAGTTCTATGTTATTCCACTATCTCATATACTCCCAACACATGAGGAGCAATTGTGGACAATTAACCCACAAATCAGCACATCTTTGGGATGTGGGAGAAAACTGAAGCACCTGGATGAAACCCATGCGGTCACAGGGAGAACGTGCAAACTCCACGCAGACAGCACCCAAGGTCAGGATTGAACTCGGGTTTCTGGCGCTTGAAGCAGCAGCTCCAGTTAATAGTTCCACTCAGCAGTTGGAGTGGATAAGAATGGAGAAAGAGGAGTGCTATCCGCACGATATAGGAACGATCCTGCTCTCACCGATAAAATTGAATAGTATAATATATAAGAAGAACCCAATTATTCACAATATAATAAGAATTTGGAAACAAATAAAAGCATCCTTGAAATTAAATAATTTATCAGTACTAACCCCACTACTGAACAACCCCGCATTCAAACCTTCTCTCATCGACAACACATATCAGCAATGGGATAGACTGGGGATTAGGAAAGTAGGGGACATGTATGAAGTGGGCAAACTGTTATCATTTCAACAATTTAAATTAAAATTTAAATTGAAGGATAATCAATATTTTAAATATATACAGGTATGTGACTTTATGAAGAAACATACACATAGATTTCAAACTATATTTTTAGATCCTTTAGAAGAAGCAATGAATATTAAGGCTGATTCACAAAAATTAATATCATACTTTTATAATAATATATTAAATAGAGAATCACCCTCAACAGAAGCATTAAGGGAAGATTGGGAACAAGAGCTAATGACAAAGATCTCGAAGGATAGATGGGAAAAATATTTGATGAACACACATAACTGTTCTATTAATGCAAGACACAATTTAATTCAATTCAAATTATTACATAGACTATATTATTCAAAAACGAGGTTGAACAAATTTTATCCAAACGTCTCTCCCAGATGCGATAAATGTTTGTTTCAAAACGCTAATATAACACACTCATTTGTTGGATGTACAAAGTTGAATAAATTTTGGAGTGATATATTTGATATATTTACAAAGATTTTCAAGTCAAGAATAGAACCCAAAACGGAATGGATTATATTTGGAATAATAGGAGAAGATACCAATTTAAATAAAGATCAAAATGTTTTTTTTTAATTATGGGTTAATAATTGGAAAGAAATTGATACTTAAATTTTGGAAAAGTACAACCACACCAACTGTTAAAATGTGGATTAGGAATATGATGGACATAGCACGCCTTGAAGAAATGAGACTCCGACTAATAGATAAATATGACCAATTCTTAAAGAGTTGGTCTCCTTTCATCGACTTTTTGGAATCATGTGATGCAGCGGTGCCGTAAGGATTGCCGATTTCAGTTCATGACGCGGATAGATCTACATCTCCGAATACAGATTTGAAAAATTCTCTTTTAAGGGGCCTTCTCTTCTATTTCTACTCTCCTCTTTCTCTCTTCCTTTTTTTATTTTTTATATACACACTTCACGTTTTTCTACTCTTTGCCATCTATTTTTCCACTTTTTCCCCTTTCTATTGCTTTCTTTTTCTTGATCTGCTTACTTTTTTCTTATAACATAAAACTAGAGGGTGTACATAGAATGGATTACGGTATTACATAGTTGGCACCTAAAATTAGGCGCCACTGTACTGTTTTGTGCTGTATTAACTTCTAATAAAATAAACAAAAAAAAAAAAAAAAAAAAAAAAAAAAAAAAAAAAAAAAAAAAAAAAAAAAAAAAGAAAAAAAAAAAAAGAAAAAAAAAAAAAAAAAAAAAAAATAAAAAAAAAAAAAAAAAAAAAAAAAAAAAAAAAGCAGCAGCAGCTCCACTGATTGCGTCACTCTGCTGCCCCATTCACACGTACCACCGGTTACCTCTTTCCTCTTTGAACTTTCAGCTGTTTGTCTTGAAGCACTTAAAAAATGTAAGATATATATTGAAATTATTGACAACATTTTAAAAGTTGTAGCTAATATTAGAATAAAAAAAATCACTATTGCTGAATCTCAAAATGCTTTTGGTTAAAATACTGAAGAGAGACTTTGAGTTCAGGGATAATTTATACGTAGCTGTGGGAAATGTCTCCACTAATAAAGAACTCTTTATAAAATCAATACCAGTTACAATTTGTTAAATACTGGAGTCTTCACCAATTTTCTGATTAACTACAATGATTAGAGTTATGTTATTCTTTCCTATCTTCTTTATGTAATTCAATGATACTTCTCTAAATAATTAAAAGGTTAATGGAAATGATAAATGCACAGTTCCTATTCAACGCTAACATTACAGTTGTAATGAAATAGAAAATGGCAACTAGGCAGTTAGTCTCTCAGATCCCAACAAGAAAACAGGCAGTAATTCCTCAGGAAAAATTCTTCCTTGTGGGTTCTGATGAATGGCCTCTGCCTGAAATATTTTCAGATGCTACTTGTATTTCCAGCATTTTGTTCCTTTTTCTACATTCTCTTCCAAATGTTTGACATACCACCATATAATAACTTAGATTCTATGGTTCTTTTTCCACAGTATTATTCGGGGATTACAGTCAGAGGTGTTGGAAACCCCGTGTGTAGGAAGGAACTGCAGATGCTGGTTTATACCAAAGACAGACACAAAGTGCTGGAGTAACTCAATGGTTCAGGCAGCGTTTCTGGCAAAGAAGGATGTAGGAAAGCCTACTCTATACTGGGCACAAATAACATCATCCGGCCATAAGATGCCAAAGTCTAACTTTGGACATTCATATAATCTTCTACTTTTTTGTCATGTCTGGCCATTACCAACCACTTCCTCACTATGTACCTACCTATTACTTTGGATTCCGGTTGTTTCATCTTGGCCTTCCCTCTCCTGCCTCATCTAGATTTTCAAACTTTGACTTCTATGAGAGACCTTCTCCTGACAAATGCTTTGAGCATTGTCTTCTCACAACCAACACCTTGTTTTGTCATTGGAACAAGCACAGGACCTAAGGATTCACCTTGAGGCTGGATGAGGGCCCATGGTATTAAAGGGAAGATGCTAGCATTGGATAGATTGGCTGAATGGCAGGAGGCAAAGAACGGGAATAAAGGGGGCTTTATCTGGTTGGCTGCTAGTGACCAGCGGTTCCACAGGGGTCGTTGTTGGGGCCGCTACTTTTCACGTTGTATAACAATGGTTTGAATGATGGTATTGACGGCTTTGTGGCCAAGTTTGCGATGATAAGTAGATAGGTTGAGGGGCAGGTTGTGTAGAGGAAGCAGGGTGGCAGCAGAGGGACTTAGACAACCTGGGAGAGTGGGCAAAGAAGTGCAAGATGGAATACAACGTAACAACGTGTGCGGTCATGCACGTTGGTAGTAGGAATAATGAAGAAAAGAGATGACGAGGAATTTCTTTAGTCAGAGGTTGGTAAATCTATGGAACTCATTGGAGCCAAGTCACTGGGTATTTTTAAAGCAGAGTTTATCAGTATCTTGAATGGTAAGGGTGTCAAATGTTATGGGGAGAAGGCAGGAGAATGGGGTTGAGAGAGAAAGATAGATCAGCCATGAATGAATGGCGGAGAAGGCTCGGTGGGCTGAATGGCCCAATCCTGCTATGACATGAATTTATGGCAATATACCCCCGGTCTAAGCGCGGGCTCCTATTAGATTATATCATAGTCTGAACTAGAGTCTCTAAATATATTGAACAGAAATATTAGCAGTGAATAGAACAGCGCACTTATCACTTCCTTACACCTTTTAATTATTTATAGAATTTTAATGACTACTGGACTTATCACTATCTAATCCAATAATAATCTCCATTAAACTGTCCGAAAACATTAGTGTCAACGGAAGCATCTCCACAAGAATACCAATGTTGAAGCTCTTAATGACACGGCTAAGGCAGTACTCGTGGGCAACCTGTCAACTCCCAGCCAACACCGACCACAGGGAGCCTACTGATTATGGGCTTACCACAAATGGCAACTACGAAGAAATTCTTGGCTTCTTTACCAAGAAGAACCAGGACTGGTTTGATAAAAATTACAAGGCGATTGAGTGGCAAAATGGAGGAAAAATAGTTCGACAGGAAAATGAAGGCAAGGGGCCGGCCAGCAGAAAATCTGAGCCGAAGAATAGATGGTGGATTTTATTTTATTTTAGTTTAGTTTAGAGGTACAACGTGGAAACAGGCCCTTCAGCTCACCAAGTCTGTGCTGACCAGTAATCACCCATACACCAGTTCTCTCCTACACATTAGGGACAATTTACAGAAGCCAATTAACATACAAACCCGCACATCTTTGGAACGTGGGTGGCCCGCAGACCTAGGAAAAGCATAGACCTTAGGGATAGTCGGCTTGGCTTTGTGTGGGGGATATCCTCTCTCATAAATCTAATTGATCTTTTTTAGCAAGGTTTGAAGATGTTTGATGAGGATAGGACAATGGATATGTTCTACATGGACTACATGAAACTGTTTAACAAAAGGTTTATTAGAAATACAACAGGCCCTTTGACCCATCAAGTCCACTCTGATCATCAATCACCTGTACACTTGTTCTATGTCATTATGCTTTATCTTCCTAAAGACTAAGGGTCAATTTTCAGAAACCAATCAATCTTCAAAACTGCAAAATTCCACATCTTTGGAGTGTGGGAGGAAACCAGAGCACCCGAAAGAAACCCGCACAGTGACAGGGGAGAATATGCAAACTTCACACAGACAGCATCCGTAGTCAGGATCAAACCCAGGTCTCCAGTACAGTGAGGCAGCTGCTCTACTGCTACACCATTGTGGCACCATTGACAAGGTCCCTCATGATAGTGTTTAGGAAGGAACTGCCGATGCTGGTTTAAAGTGAAGATAGACACAAAATGCTGGAGTAACTCAGCGGGACAGGCAGCATCTCTGGAGAGAAGGAATGGGTGACGTTTTGGGTCGACACCCTTCTTCAGACTGAAGACTCATTTCCCTTTCCTGTGACCCTTGAAGAATGGTCTCGACCCGAAACGTCACCCATTCCTTCTCTCCAGAGATGCTGCCTGTCTTGCTGAGTTACTCCAGCATTTTGTATCTATCTTCATTCCTCATGATAGGCTGGTCTAAAATATAAAGTCACATGGGATCTCCAGCGCGTAGGTAAATTGGATCCAAAGTATAGTCCTGCAAGGATCCATGCTTAGACTTCTGTTTGTTATATATGTTAAAGATTTGGATGAAAGTACAGGCGGTAGTCTGGTTAGTAAATTCAAGGTTTCAAGATCAGTTTATTGCCACATGTACCAATCAAGGCACAGTGAAATTCAGATTGCCAGACAGTCATACCAATAAAGAACAACAAGACACCCAAATAACTTTTTAACATGAACATCCACCACAGCGACTCCCCCACATTCCTCACTTTGATGGAAGGCACAACAAGTTCAATCATCTCCCCTTCTTTGTTCACCCACAGTCGGGGCACTCAATCCTTCCGTTGTCGGGTTGCCTATGACATAAAAGTTAGTGGAGTTATGAATAGCAATGAAGGTTGTCAAAGGGTATAGCAGGACATAGAGCCATTGGCAATTTAGATGGATAAATTATAGGTGGAATTTAATCCAGTCTAGTATGAGGTAATGAGGTCCGAGGTAATGGAATTTCAGAGGTCAAATACAAGAAGGAATTGTATATTAAATGACAGGACCCTTGGGAACATTCATGCTTGGAGGGGTTTTGGGGTGCAAGCCCATAAGTTACTGAAAGTGGTAACACAACTGTTTAGGGTGATAAAGAAGGCATACAGCATGTTTGCCTTCATTGGTTAGGGCATCGAGTATAGAAGTTGGGAAGTCATGTGACTGTATAGTGTGTGCATTTCTGGTTGCCACACTACAGAAAAGATGTGGAGGCTTTGGAAAGGCGACAGGAGACTTAGACCAGGATGTTGCCTGTATTGGAGTGCATTCACTACAAGAAGAAATGGGACTAAATTGGATTGTTTCTCTGAAGCGCTGGAGGCTGGGGAGGGGGGGCAGGGAATAGAGGGATCATGTGCAGGCAGATAGGATTAGTTTCGATTAGCATCATGTTTGGCTCAGATATGGTGGGCAAAGGGGGCTGTTCCTACGTTGCATTGTCCAATGTTCTATGTTCTAAGGTATTATTTATCATGAAATATATTTTAGTACAAAATTCTGATGACATTATTGTACAAAAGTAGTGACTGTATAATTTATATGTAGCAAATACTCTTGTGCTGTTATTTTGTTCTTGCCAGACGCCAGTTTAGTTGATTGATGTTTGCAGACATGTGGTCACAGCAGGCTTGAAGAAAATAAATAAACTTCCTAAAGGTCAAAATGCAACCTCCACCTTGTTTAAAGGTGAAGATGTAACAAAAAGTAAAATTAAATGCAGTTAGATTTAATAAAATGTAGAATTATCTTAGTCATCACTAGAAGTATTTAACCAGGCTGCTTAATTGCATGTTTTGTGCTTTTGTTTCATGTTCCAGCTAACAATGTTACCTGCTGCTACCTTGTAGCCTTTCTCCCTCTGCCTGCTTGTCTACAAAATATTTTATTTTTATCCCATTAATTTCACAACCTAAGCATTTTTGAAGCTCCCTCTGACTTGGACTGGGGCGTAGGCTCCTGCTTTTGGTTTGCTGCCACATTTATCACAGAGCTCCCTGAATAAATTCGAATAAGCAATTCTGGCAAATGGATCAATTAAGGAAGTGCAGGACAAAATACAAAGGTTAAATTCAAAGTGCCTGCATCTTATTTTGATGCTCTTAGCATTCACCGTGTCCTGCCTGCCAGGGTAGTGCCATTCCACCTCAGCATGGAGAACAGAGTTAGGTTTTTTTGAATGACCATGGAGTTTAGATACTAATTTTGTCGCCAGAAGCTTTGCGTAAAAGACTAAATAAAATATTAAGTAATCACAGGGATCTTCAATTTCAGGCAAAATTAAAGAAAATGCAATTGGACACTTTATTTTCAAATTTGCATTCTTTTAGTTGATTTAATTATTTGATTGCAACTATTGACGGTTTACAAAATGCTTTAAAAATAGGCATCATAGGGGCACACATGTCCCTTGATTTGAATTGCAAAGCCAAATTGATCACAAAGCTTATGTTTGGACATTTCTTTGCAGGTATAGTGTACAGGCATCAATCAGCCTTGGGAAAGGTGACCTGGCAAGCTTTTCCCCCTATTGATAGAACACAGGGGTTGGGGCAAGAGCAAAATCATGATTGTTAAATTGATAATTGATTAGGAAATGTTATGGCTGTATATATTTTTTAATAGAAACTTCAGGAATAAGCATTTTGCATAGTTAAATTGGCAAAATGAAATCGCTTTCATCATTAGCAAAACCCAATCAATCTAGGATTAATGCAGAGTGTGATCTGACACCTTTCAAATTTGTTTGGTATTACACTTCATAATTGTTTCATTAATTCATTATTTCATCAATCGTTTCATTGTTTCATTAACTCCTCGGATAAATTGCACACCATCCAAACTTGGAAACATATCTCCAATCCTTCACCATCAGTGGGTCAAAATGCTAGAACTCCCTACCTGATTATATTGTGAAAATATCTTCATCATCCAGGAGCTCAGCAAATGCCCAGCAAATTACCACCATATCCCCACAATCCATGTGAATAACTAATCAAATTAGCTGGTTGAAAAAAACCAAGAAGTATTTGTTTTGGCTCGGAAACAATAAAATAATTTAAAATATAATTTCTCTTTTCACATATTCAATCTGTTAAGGTACGTTAGGTATCTAGTATTTTGAATTTAATCTCGATTTTTATTCCTCTGAGCTTTTTTGCTTACTGAATTCCTACTATTTACTATTATCGTGCAATGCTATTTTCAATTAATAAATGCTTTGGTTAAATAGATCAATTTTACATGGTTGAAAATGTGCAAAATAATTATTGGCAGTATGTGACTTTAATTGACAGTCAACATTTATAAGGAAGCAAATGCTTAGCTAAAGGGTAATGACAATCATCTAGGATGTAACTGCAACAGAGCAAGTTGCACGTGATTCAAGTAATTGCTTTATGTTGACTGTCAGTAAAACCCTTGGTTCAATATTTTATAATGAATGCATTTTAAACTGTAATACAAAATTACTATTTAGCTCAATTAAATTTAGCCAAGATCTAATGGAGGAAAAGGGTATTTTATCAGAACTGAACTGTTGTCATTTATTCCAAAGCAAAATATTATAGTTGCTGCAAATATGAAGCATGATCAAAAAGTACTGGTAACTTGCAGCAGTTCAGGCTTCCAGTCAGGAGAAAGAAACACTGGGATCTCCCTCGACAGATACTACCCGACGCTGAGTATTTTCAGTATTTTCTGACTTCTAACACTAATTTTGCTCTTTGAATAAAGCTGTGGTTGTTTTATAATCCCAAGCTTTTACATATTATTTAAGTTACCTTGAACCATGTTACAAGTTTTTGATTGTAGATCGGCATAAAGCATTGGGTCAAATGATGGTGGAAGCACATAGCATGGGCCATAGTCATGGTGTCATACAGTACAGAAACATACCCTTCTGCCTTCTTCACCTACCACCTTCATTTACTTGTATTCCTCGATCCGTCCGTGAAGAGCCATACTATCCACTGCGAAGGTTTGCACTGGGTTAGTTCACACAATGCAGCACCTCACACTTATCTAATTAAACTCCATTAGCCATTCCTTGGCTCACTTGCCCAGCTGATCAAGATCCTGCTGTAATTCGTGAAAACCATCTTCATAGTCGACCATAGGAATGGAAGAGATAATGATGATATTATGAACATAAGAGAATGTCAAGTGGACACTTTAACTACAAAATATATATTTTTAGCGGGATCACATTGCAACTGCATTGCATACAGCAGAGGATGATTCACACAGTGTCAGCATTCAAACACAGTATATGTGATGCCAGTGTACGCCTAAATGGTTATGGAAGAAAGGTAATCCAACATTACAGTTTATGATTGCACTGGGATCCCTAACAGATGCTCCAACTGCAGCTCTAAAACACCAATAATGATAATAGTTTGCATTTTTATATGTTGTCTTCTTGCCACAAACATGGTATTCATTGTCAGCTTTATCGGAGAATGGTTAGAATCCACCAGAATATGCGGAATTGAGAAACCGTTTTGGTTTCTCTGTTGGAAGGTCAAGGGCCTGTCCCACTTGGGCATTATTTGCGCATCATTCATGCAACATCATTTACGCATCACGATGCACAACGCACGTGCATTATGCATGCATGGCGCGTGGTGAGACGTGGTGGCGTAGGAAGTGACGCGCGGTTGCACGTGGCGCCCCAGGATTTTGGGATTCTCAAAATCCTCGCACGCCATCCTGACGCGTGATGCGAAAATGACTTTAATAGAATAATGCAAATGTTTAGATACAAAGTGCTGGAGTAACTCAGTGGATCAGGCAGCATCTCTGGAGAATGGGTACATTTTTTTGGTCTGGACTGACCTGCTGAGTTACTCCAATATTTTGTGTTTATTTTGGTATAAACCAGCATCTGCAGTTCCTTGTTTCTACATGAATTTTTACACAGAAATACAATTCTGGTGGAAGTTGAAAATGGAAACTGCACACAATTCACAAGTATTGAACGATAACAACATTTGTTAGTCCATGCAGCAGTCAAAATGAAAAGCCTACTTTGATTTTACCAGTGTTAATGTGCTGCATAACTGGATTCTTTGTTGTGGTTGAAAAGACAATTCTTTTAACTTCATTATTGTTGACTCCAGGTTCACAAATGGATTTGTCCCAGTGCAACCGTGGTACAACACATTGAACAGACTGGATATAGGTATCTCCCTGCAGTACTGCAATAGTTTGTGCTGATAACTGCAGGCTTGTACTATTGGACAGAGGCAGGTCCTGTCTAGATTCATGTAATTGTGCATTACCTGATCTCAGTTTCTCATTAATATGGAAATGAAGAATATGGTTGTTAAGTTAGAAGAAAGCTGTCATGTTTAGTGTGACAGATTTAATAGATGTGTTTGGACTGTGCATTCAAAGCGTCTGGATGAGGCTGCCTTATCTTTGTTTAGGCAGTAAATCAAAAATGTAAACATCACTTAATTAACATCTGTCAGCGGTTCGATGTTTCAGCTTTTATCCAACAATGAAGCCCCGAAGGTGTGCAGGCAGGCAGAGCTCCAAAGTTACTGTCTTGTATTTATTCTTTTTGTATTTCTAATACCTTAATCTCTTAATTGTACATTCATTTACCCTGTGAAAGTGAACATTTTGCAACTAGCCTACCACTGACATTTTCACTTAACATTACAAAAGTGCTGCCTGGAAGACGTGCTCTGGTTTTGATATTGTATTCTCCTTCTTTATTGTACCTTCTCAATGTCACCCCCCATCACAAAATGCAGTAAAAATATAATAGCAGGAAAAATAGCACATAAAAATAAAATGAAAGGAGGCTAAATTCAGCAGATGATTGCTCCCAGGGGCAGGGCAGACTGTGCGATATGGCACTCCCTCAATAGGATGGCACAGAGTGAAAGCACGGTTAAATTATATTGCACATGACCCACAATATTAATTATTAATCATGAATTTTAGGCCAATTTATCTTACCAGCACTATTTCTATTCACAAACACCTACTCAGCTCTAAAGGGAGTTTATGTCTGGCAACACTTTTGCTGATTCTCTAACCTGACTCCTGCTGTGTGTTCAAGTCATTGCATTTATCCTATAGTGAAATGGAAATAGAATTGATGAACTTATTTAATTATTTATACAGGCAACGGAATACAGGAATCACCTCCCAAATTAAAGAAAACACCTCCCGGCGAAGGTAGGCATCAGTGAAATTGGCACGCATAATTGTGATTAGCTCTTTGGTCTCTTCTTATTAAACAGAATGCATACATAACATTGGTAGATCAAGAAGGAAAACCAAAGATTTTGGAAGTGTATTAAGGGCAAAAGTATAGCTATGAAAACCATTGGGCCCCTTAAAGATCATGAGATCATCTATCTGTGGAGGCACTGGAGATGAGCGAGGTGTGAAGTGAATATTTGTTGTCTGAATTTACCGTTGTAAATGATATGGATACCAGGGTATACGGAGAAGTTAATAGTGATGTCCTGAAGAAAGTCTACATGGAAGTACCAAGGCCCTTAAAACCCATAAAGATATGTTAATACCTGGTACCTGATCAAGTGTATCCTAAAACGTTGCAGGGAGCTAGGGAAAAGATATTTGTTTAATCAATAGTCATGGGGGAGGATGACTAATGTTGTACCTCTATATAAAGTATGGCTGCAAGGAAAAGCCAGGGAACTACAGACCGGTAAGGCTAACGTCAGTGGTGTCTAAATGATTGGAAAGGATTCTGAGAGAATGAATCTATGTGCCTTTAGAAACGCAAGCACTAATTAGTGGTAATCTGCATGACTTTGTGCTTGGGAAACCGTCTCACAAATTTGACGTCGTTTTTTTAAATAGGTGATCAAGAAGACTGATAAGGGCAGTGGGATAGATGTAGTCTACATGGATTTCAGCAAATCCTTTGACGAGGAACTGCATGGTATGCTTTTCTGTAAGGCTTTATCACATGATATTCAGGGTGAGCTAGCAAATTGGATACCATACTGGCTTTAAGGTAGGAGACCACGGGTGGTGGTAGAGGGTTGTTTTTTTTAAACTTGAGGCCTGCAACGAGTGGTGTACCAAAGGGATCGGCACTGAGTTCACTATTCTTAATTATTTATATCGAAAAGTTGGATGAGAATCTGGGTGGTAAGGTTAGTAAGTTTGTGGATAAAACTAAAATTGATAGCATAGTGGACAGTGAAGAAGGTCATATAAGATTATAACGGGATCTTGATCAACTCAGTCAATGGGTCAGGGAATGGCAGATGAAGTTTCATTTAGATAAATGCGAGATGTTGCATTTTGGTAAGACAAACCAGAGCTGGACTTGCACAGTAAATGTTAGGGCTCAGGAACGTGTTGTAGAACAGAAGACCTAGCAAGGGGCGCGGGGCTATACTGCCATTAAAGTGGTGACTCAGGTAGGTAGGGTGATGAAGAAGGCATTTGGCACACCTGCCTTCATTGAGCAGTGGATTGAGTACAGGAGGTCGGATGTCCTGTACTCAATCCAGGCAGCTGCACAATATGTTGGTAAGGCCACATTTTTAGTACTGTGTACAGTCCTGGCTGCCCTGCTGTCGAAAGGATGGCATGAAGCTGGAAAGTGTGCGAATAAGATTCATGAGCATGTTATTAGATCGGGAGGCTCCGACTTATAAGGAGTGTCTGGATAAGGTTGTTCTTCGTTGCTGGGAAGTAGAAGACTGAGCGGTGATCTTATGGAGGTTATAAAATCATGTGGGGGCACGAGAGGGCATAAATAGGGTGAGAAGAGAAAAAATTAAAAGGGACTCGAGATTAACTTTTTCTCACAGAGGATGATATGTATATGGAATGAGCTGTCACAATAAGTGGGAAAGGCAGTTACAATGTTTAATAGACACTTGGACTGGTCCATGGATAGGAAAGGTTCCTTGGGATATGGACCAGTGCAGGCAAGTGTCTATTGACTCTATTAGATTGATTAGCCAACATAGATGAGTTGTGTCAAATAGACTGTTTCAGCACCGTATAAAGCCCATGTCCTACTTAGGAGACCTAAGCAGCAACCTCAGGTGACCTTGCTCGCCACCCAAGGTTTCCATGAGGTTACCGGAGGTTTTGGGTCACTCTCCCTAATGGTCGAAAGTGGTTTCCGTGTGGTTGAGGCTTCATCTAGGTTGCTGTTATTTTTTCATCATGATTAAAACCGGCCTCGACTAAAAATAGGTGGCCGTTTTAAAAATCGATTATTTTTTAGTCGAAGCCGGCTTTCTTCATAGTCGAGGAAGGTTTTCAACATATGAGTGGGAGGTGGTAGGAGGTTGCAGGTCACCTCAACCTTGATTTTGTTTTTGGGTGTTGGGCAAGATCACCAGAGGTTGCTGTTTAGGTCTCCTAAGTGGGACAGGAGCTTAACGTTAGCACTCTGTATGACTCTACTGTAGGATTAGCCTGGTTAATGCCTCAATGGTACTACTCAATGGTTAGCCTGGACTTGGTGGGCCCGTTTCCTCCCAATATCTCTTTCTAGGTCCTGGCCCTCCTTGGTAGAGAATCCACCTTTAAAGGTGTAGGAAAGAACCTCACTTCTATGATTCCTCCTGCTCTCTGACTACAACTATGTTTTAGTTCTGAATCTCTATGCATTTCGTTGTCTCTGTACTGTACACTGACAATGACAATTAAAATTGAATCTGAATCTGAATTTACCACAACCACGTTTGTTTTTTCAGTGCTTGCCTGCGACTCCATCTTCTAAACTTTAACTCCCCCTCTCATCCCCACACTGATCTTTCTGTCCTGGGCCTCCTCCACCTCATATTTTGTTTGGGCAGCTTACACCCCAGCAGTATGAACATTGACTTCTCTAACTTCAAATAACCCTTGCTTTCTCTCTCTCTCCATCCCTCCCCCTTCCCAGTTCTCCCACCAGTCTGACTGTCCATGATTACATTTTATCTGTTGGCTTTGTTGTTACCTTCTCCCAACTAACAATGATCTATTCTACATGTTCCTTGATCTCCTTTCCCTTGGCCCCGTTTTCACACCTTACACACCCTTATCTATATACTTCCTTATCTATATACCACCCACTCACCTGACGTCAGTCTGAAGAAGGATCACGACCCGAAATGTCACCCATTTCTTCTCTCCAGAGATGCTGCCTGTTCCACTGAGTTACTCCAGCATTTTGTGTCCAACCATCTTTACAGGTGCCAGTTATGGTGACCTTCAGGGCAGCCCACAAGTGTTGAAAAAATTGCAACATGTATGTTCACTATATTGTTTATGTGATATTGACTAAGGGACAAATATTGTCCAGGGTGTGAGGAATATAAGGATGTAAGCTCTCCTGTGCTTTAATATATTATCATGTGATATCTTACATTCACATCAAGATAAGACAAGGACATTGTGTATCATTAGGCACAAGAAATGGGAAATGTTTCAATCTCAGCATCTAATAATCTACACAAAAGAAATGCAGAGCGCATGTCTTGAACTCTAATGCTTATCCTATAACATAACTGCATAACTAAGCATGTATTCAACTCGGATCAGCTCAGTTGACTGTAAATAGTACTGCTCTCTGCATGATATACTCCAGAGAAATACAATTTCTTGCATTTACTGTACATTCATTGTGCATAAATCTCCACAGTGTTCACAGCCCACAATATTTTTTAAAACATATTTTCCTCTGTTGCTCAGCATGGATGGTCGGCAGGAGGCTGACTGTGTCAGCTGCTGCTTGGTTGAAAGCACTTTTTCCTCTGAGTTAGAAAATGACTCAGAGACAGAAGCACGAAATCCGAGCTAATGTTGTAACACAATACTAGGTGAAAACTGCACTGTGAAAGTTGCCGTCTTCTAAACCAAGACCACATCTGCTCCCTCAGCTGGATATAAGAGATACTCATGTTAAAAATCATAAGGGACTATATTGTTGGGGTGGAGGTGGGTTATCCCAGATGACTCGGCCTGAATTTTTCTTTTATCATATTTTATTTTTTCATTGCAGTGGAAAAAAGGCCACGGCAATGATAAAATGAGACAATGAGCTGTTCGAGGTCATGCCTGGTTACAATTCTTTAAATATTATCCCCTCACCTATATCCCATAAACCTGCACCCTCTCACATGTTAGTCAACTCTTCCTAATGTCCCTGCCATCTACTTGCACTCGGGACAATTTACAGTCACACATCAACTTATCATTGGGATATTGGAAGATGCTGCAGTTCCTGTGAGGAATGGGGTATAGAATTTGGGACATTATGTTAAAGTCGGACAAGACAAAGAGTGCGGAGAAGATTAACAAGGATATCGCCAGGAATTGAAGGTGGGAGCTGCAGGGAGAGATCGGGCAGGTTAGGACTTTTTTTGTTGGATTTCAGAAGGCTGAGGGGTGATCTTAAAGTGGTGTATAAAATCCTGATAGGGATAGAAAAGTCTTTTCCCAATGTAAAGGAATAAAGAACTAGTGGGCAGAGGTTTAAGGTTTAGAGGGTAAAGAATAAATAGGAACCTGATGGGCCTCTTTTCCACACATAGGATGGTGGACATATGGAAGGCGCTGTGGAACCGTGTCCAATGCTTTGCTGAAGTCCACATATACAACATCTAGAGCTATACTCTCATCAACCTTTATGGTCACATTTTCAAAAAACCCATTCAGATGCATGAGACACGTCTCACGTACAAAACGGTGGTGACTATCCCCAATCTTGTCCATCTAAATGCATGTATATCTTATCCCTCAGAATAATCTCTAGTAACTTTCTGACCACGGATGTTATGTTCACTGGCCTGTAGTTCCCAGACTTTTTCCTGCATTTTCGATTATAGATAGATTAATCATGTCTGTCTGATGAATTATTCACTCTCAGACTATTCCAAATTAGCAATGTTTGTCATGTTCTGAATAGAGGATAAAATCTTTTAGAAAGATTTTCATTTGCAGAATTTATTGGGAACTTTGACGTTAATAAATATACAAATAATAATGAATGGATAATTCTGACATTAAAAAATGCCATGCGAGTTTTAAGTTGATTTGGTAGCACTCATGTTCTCGGTTCCGAATGTTATATATACTTTGTCCCACATCAGAAAAATATGGTCAAAAATCTGGGCTGACACCTCATTGCAATTCTGAGGGAGTGCAGCACTGTTAGAGGTGCCACATTCAATCAGATATTCTATGTAAAAAAATAATGTTTTACTCCTATTTATATTAACAGTTTAAACGTACATAGTTGTTTAAAAAGGTGGAATATTATACAGTACAGTTACAATTTACACATCAGCATTGTGGACTATGATGTCAAGGGTGTACCCTTCTGTTCCACTTAAGGTCGGCAAAGAAATTGATTTGACAATTTGCACTGGAATTCAAAATAATTTAATGTTAACTTAATTGTATTTTAATCTGATTTGATTGGCAGGGAAATAATGGCATTAGATTGCTGCCTGTTTTGCACACTTCTTGACTAACTTTTAATTGAATTTGCCCTCACAGATGGGGCATTAAACAGATGGCCAGTCCCGTCCGTTTCCTATCAGTAGAGCAGGATTAAAAATGCAGCTGGTTTTCTTACAAGTTTCAGCTTTGGCCTTCTGAAAGTCCTTGGTTTATGCTGCAGTACACTTCTGTAAGTGCCGGTCACCCTCCAGTGCTTTCCCCAAATGGCCATTCATCTGAAAGTTATTACAGAGAACATTGACTATTCATGAATAGGAACAATGAGGCTGGATACTGTCCTCGTTACTGCAACACTCCATCCCAGGCAACATCCTGGCAAATCACCTCTACACCCTCTCCAGTTCAATCACTTCTGATGCATAAAGAATGCAAACCAAAGTCCTTAATGCATTTGTAATTACCACATGGAAATTAGCACACATGGCAACAATAAAGTCTATTCTATGGAATCATTTTAACAATAAGAACCAACAGTAACTTATGACCAGTGTAAAACCATCGTGTGATATATCTTGAAAGCTGCTGACTTGACCCTGAGAGGTAGCAGAATTGTTTCATTGACTACTCTTGAAAAGCTTCATCAGGTTTGTTTTTAATTATATTGTGACTATTATATAAATGGTACTACTGTTCTACTCCTTCTCCACATAAGCCCCATAATATTTAGGAACAAACATTAAATGCTTCTAGCGCGGCTTTTATATTAATGATGGAAATCTATTTTCAGTGCAGTAAGTAACAATTTGCTCGACAATGAAAATAAAAACGCTCGTCATCAAAAAAGGTGGAGGATAATTGATGGCAGTTAGTCTGATATTGATTTTTACTTCACCAGCAAGTTATGTAGGCCTTTCGTAAAACTGAAAGAAAAATCAATATCACGCTGGTTATTCTATCGAATAAATATATGACTTTGGAAAATAAACTAGGCAATTTCTGAACTATATATATCATGAATAGTAATTGGTATGCAAAGCATCAACTGCCTTCGCAATGTTTGCCTATGTGATGTAAACACCTATTCTTCACTGTTGAAGGGTGATTCCTTAATAGGTGCATGGATATTCAATCAAATTCCAGCCTGTTCTGTGAGGTTTCAAACAATGCACCATTATTTATGGCAGTTGTCACTTCAGTGCAGAATTAAGGTAACTCGGCATTGTTGCATTTGATGTTTTCAGATGATTTGTTAAACAATCATAGTCAATGCTGTTGATTGTCACATGATAATCACAGCAGTTTAAAGTGCTTAACGTGGTTTTGCATTATAAGATCCTTTGTCATCATTTGATTTCAGCATGGGAGTTTGTTTCCTCCTGTTTAACTGTCCAAAATGTTCTCTCAACCAACATTTATGACAGAGATAACAACAATTTGTAGTTGGCCACAATCAGTCTGAAGAAGGGTCCAAATCTGAAACATCACATCCATATTCTCCACAAATGTTCCCTGACCAGTTGAGTTGCTTCAGCACTTAGTGTCTTTTTGTTAGAATAATCATTAAATTCAATCTAGATTTAGAAGAGTTTGATCCTGACCTCGGGTGCTGTCTATGTGGAGTTCTCCCTGTGGCTGCGTAGGTTTCCTCCCATTTCCTTCCATGTCTCAAAAACGTGTGGGCTTATTGCTTAATTGTCCTTCATAAATTTCCTCTAGTGTGTAGGGAGTGTGAAAGTGGGATAACATAGAACTAGTGTGAATGGGTGACCAATGTTAGGCGTGGACTCTGTGAGTTGAAGGGTCTCTTTCCGCTGTGTCTTTCAACAACTCAAAGATAGTTTGAAAACGAAGTGCCTTTTTAAAAGCAATGAGTTGGAATAAATGGGTTTATTTTCAGGTTGGAGGGGTGTAACTAATGGAAGATCCCCCCCCCAGTCATCAGTTCTCGGCTCTCAATTGTTTACTATTTAAGTTCATGGCCTGAAGATGGGAATGAAGTTTAAAGTTTACCAACGTTATGAAAAAGGCGGTAGGACATGTTGTGATAACAACATTGTGATTCTGAAATGGAATACAGATAGATTGTTCGATTGGCCATAAAAGTGGCAAAAGGTGGCCGATTAGATCTTGAAGAAGGAAGGAGAGACCAAGAGTGGAAACGTTTAGGGAGAACGTTTCAAAGGTCATAATCTTTGGAGTTGAAGGCATGGCTAATGGTAATGTAACAATTTAATTCAGCCTAGATTTAGAGACTATATGAAGAGACTGAAAGTGAGTGAAGTTCAGAGAGATCGAGGGAATCACAAGACGTTTGCAGGCAGATTCAACATGTAGTTAAGAAGGCAAACAGATTGTTGACCTTTATTGTATAGGGGTTGTAGTTTAAGAATAGGGAGTTATGTTACAGTTGTACGGGGTATTGGAGAAACCACATCTGGAATACTGTGTACAGTTCTGGTCCCATTAAAACTGCAAGAATATAGGTGCAGTCGAGGCAGTCCAAAGGAGGTTCACCAAATTAATTCTGAGGATGAAAGGGTTGTCATATCATGAAAGATAAACATGGGCCTGCATTGCTTGGAACTTAGAAGAGTAAGGAGCAAAACAAAGTGCAGGAGGAACTCAGTGGGTCAGGCAGGAGGGAATAGATAGACTATGTTTTTGGTCAGGACTCTGCTTTAGAACCTTTATTCTTTAGAAGAATAAGGACAATTCCTGAGGGTGGTTTGACAGGATAGATGTTGAGATATTTTCACTATCGGGAGTATCGTTTCTGAGGGTGTAGTGAGTCTCTGGAACTCATTCTCCTGAGGATGGTGGGCATTAAATCATTAACTATATTTAAGATGGAGATGGATAAATATTTGGAAGATTAAGGAATTGTGGGTAACTGGGAGCTGTCACAGAAGAGTTGAGGTCAGTATAGATCAGCCGTGATCATACTGAATGGCAGGGCAGGCTTGAGGGCCTGGTGGCCAATTCCTGCTCCTATTTTCTAGTGTTTTTGAGTTCTTGCAATTATCTTGGAAAGCCATTCCACTGGAGCAAATTCCAAAATAATAGGAGAGACTAAGTAGGGGGTTGAAAACTAGAGATAGTATGTTAAAATAGATATATTTGTAGGAGCCCTTTATGCTTAAGTTAGTTACTGTCAGTATGTTATAGTATTTTGTCTAGATATTTCTAGTTATATCATTTTGAACACTTGGGGGTGGGATTTTGATAGGTAGATGGGCGTGACTTACATTTAACTGAGCGATACGACAGGGTGTGGTCAGATGAGACGAGAGCTGGTACGCGGAGAAAAGACACAGTTTTTACCAGTTCAGATAGTAAGAACGGAAAGCTGCAATTCGTATAAGACACTTCTTTGTATTTACAACAAATCTTCAATAAGGAATCAATTAAAATGGAAATAACGACTGGAAAATCCGTTTTTGTTATCGTACTGCGTAAGTTCGATCCACTCCTCCCTGCCAGCGTAGTAATGACAATGGAAACGTTTGAGATTGCCATTACAATATTGGTCGATCAGGATGCACGATAAGCTGCGACAGAGCAGAAATGGGGGCATTGAGCTTGGTGTGAGTCAGGATGCAAGATGGCATCTTGCATGAGCTCATGCTTATTTGACATAGAATGAGGAAAACTAACCAGGAACAGATTGGAAGAGTTAAGTTTGATACAAGCAAATTTATGCAGAAATTTACAGTGAAAGTAAGGTGAGGTAGATTTAAAGTTGCATGGAGTTACCAAGGTGGATTTAAGTAATCAAACTTATAGCCTGGGTCTATGAGCAAAAGTTCATGCTGGGCTTGAAATTGGTAACAGACTGATATATTTTTAGACATAAACCAGGAGAGGTTTAATATTTTTGAGATTAGAGCTGGGAATGATGATGGAAGATAATGAGTTAATTAATGAAGATAATTATAGATCATCAGGGTGCGCCGTGCGATGGCAGCCTCGCCAACAGTCTCTCTGTCGTTTTGTATTTTTTTGTTATTTTTAGTGTGTTTTAAAAGTGCAGCTGCTCCTCGCCCTATGATGAGGTAATGTTCCGATAAACTCATAGTATACCGACAATATCGTAAGTCAAAAACGCATTTAATACATCGCGATCATGTGATCGGAAGTGACGTGCAGCTCGTTGCTGTTGCCGAGCGTTTGCCGATCGTAAAGTTGAAATATCGCAAGTTGAAGCATCGTAAATCGGGGAACATCTGTATGTGTTAATGTTCCCTGGTTTGTTTTATGTGGGGGGTGGGTGGGGGGCCAGAGGAAACTTTTTTTCAATCTGTTACCTTGCTGGAGATGCAATCCGGATCGTATCTCCTGTCGCTCTGCGGCCTAACATCATGGAGCTGGTGTCCTTGCTCGGGACTGACTTTGAGCCCCGCCGTGGGGAAGTGGACTTGGCATCGGAGCCGATCCCTTGCCTAGGATCGACCCTCCAAAGACCTGCGGATTTCACCATCGAGGAGCTCGCATTCTCGGGTATAGACCAATGTCAGGAAACTCCAAACTACGCAGAAGGTTTCGACCAGCTCCGGCCCGGGGTCAGATCACCTGGCACGGAGGAGCTGAGATTCCCCCTCGATGCAGGAACTTGATCACCCTGATATGAGGCCCAAACGCTGCCGGCCAAGATCGTCCCGTCAACAGAAGGCTCGAGGCCTCCGACCGCGGGAGAACAAAGAAAGGAATAGATTGAACTTTTTTTCACCTTCCATCACAGTGAGGAATATGGAGGAGTCACTGTGGTGGATGTTTATGTTAAAATGTACTTTGCGTGTTCTGTTGCTTGTTATTGGTATGACTGTATGGCAAATGAAATTCCTTGTATGTTGCAAAACATACTTGGCTAATAAAGTATGATTATGATTATGGGTTGGGTATTCCCAATAGTTAGGTGGGGAACGTTTCTGCTCATCCTGTACTGAATGTCAAGCTAGCAACAGCTTTGCAGTCAAGGAGGTGGCTGGTGAGGATTCATGAGGATTCAGCAGCGCCATGATCACAATGAATGGCGGTGGTGGCTCGAAGGGCAGAATGGATTCCTCCTGCACCTATTTTCTATGTTTTCGATCAGATCGACGTGCAGAATAACACTGCGGTTTGGGATGATATTGCCATCAGGCAGCATGTGGAACTAGGATGGGGTTTGGAAATATCCACGTGGGATGTCAAAGGGTGCAGGAAGAAAAAGAGAAGTATTTTCTATTGTTTCTGTGGCTCAGACTGGATAGATAAGTGGAACCAATGGTTGTGGATCCATCCAAGTGTATATTTGTCACATTTTCATCCTTCAATTTACTGACAATCATTTTAAGTTTGAAAAAGATGTAAAAATGGACAAAGAGAAATAACTATTGTAACAATTATGTTTCATGCCACTTTTAGAGCTGATTAAAACCACATTAATGCTATAGTAATAGCCTGATTGGAAATCAGGATTGTTTGATTGAGCAAAAATGTTAAGGGTATGTTTTTGAAGAGTGCTGATGACATATAATTTGAAGGCGATGAAGAGTGAGAACCATTATCAATATCAGCTATATATCATCTGGGTCAGAAAGTGCCATTGGGTGGTCATCACTTTAGATTCAACTTATTTTATTGTGACATACACTAGGATGCAAAGAAATCTCTTGCTTTTATGGAGCTCTTAGAGCAAGATAACCATATAACCATATAACAATTATGGCACGGAAACAGGCCATCTCGACCCTTCTAGTCCGTGCCGCACACGTATTCTCCCCTAGTCCCATACACCTGCATTCAGACCATAACCCTCCATACCTTTCCCGTCCATATAACTATCCAATTTATTTTTAAATAATAACAACGAACCTGCCTCCACCACCTTCACTGGAAGCTCATTCCACACAGCCACCACTCTCTGACTAAAGAAGTTCCCCCTCATGTTACCCCTAAACTTCAGTCCCTTAATTCTCAAGTCATGTCCCCTTGTTTGAATCTTCCCTACTCTCAGTGGGAAAAGCTTATCCACGTCAACTCTGTCTATCCCTCTCATCATTTTAAAGACCTCTATCAAGTCCCCCCTTAACCTTCTGCGCTCCAAAGAATAAAGCCCTAACTTGTTCAACCTATCTCTGTAACTTAGTTGCTGAAACCCAGGCAACATTCTAGTAAATCACCTCTGTACTGTCTCTATTTTGTTGACATCCTTCCTATAATTAGGCGACCAAAATTGTACACCATACTCCAAAATTGGCCTCACCAATGCCTTGTACAATTTTAACATTACATCCCAACTTCTATACTCAATGCTCTGATTTATAAAGGCCAGCACAACAAAAGCTTTCTTTACCACCCTATCTACATGAGATTCCACTTTCAGGGAAC
Source organism: Leucoraja erinaceus (assembly GCF_028641065.1). Classification (NCBI taxonomy): domain Eukaryota; kingdom Metazoa; phylum Chordata; class Chondrichthyes; order Rajiformes; family Rajidae; genus Leucoraja; species Leucoraja erinaceus. The sequence goes on along the minus strand of NC_073391.1, from coordinate 15,372,820 downwards.
TGTGCACAGTTATTCCCAGATCCCTCTGTTCACCTACATTCTTCAATTCCCTACCATTTACCATGTACGTCCTATTTTGATTTGTCCTGCCAAGATGTAGCACCTCACACTTATCAGCATTAAACTCCATCAGCCATCTTTCAGCCCACTCTTCCAACTGGCATAAATCTCTCTGTAGACTTTGAAAATCTACTTCATTATCCACAACCCCACCTATCTTAGTATAGATACATCAAGATACATGATAATGACAGATACAACAATGCACACGATGAATGCAAAACAGTAGAATGGTGCAAAGATCATGGTGTAATCTGAGATAGTGTAAAAACAACATTAAAGTGCAATAAAGGATTACCCAAATGAGGAAGAGTTAAGAGTGCATGTATGTGGCAGCACTTCTGGGAATGGATTGAAAAAGTGGTGATTGGTTCAGGAATCTGCTAGCAGTGAGGAAGAATCTGGATGTCTGGGCTTTCAAGGTAGAAGAGGGAAAAGGACATGTCCAAGGTGACAGCCATTTTGATGATACTTCCATCCTATTCAAGGGACGTCCTTGATAATACTTCCAGCCTTTTTCAAAGGAATAGGACAGATGATCAGGTCATTCTCTTTCGTTGAAGGTTCGTGAGATTTTGCCGTGCTCAAAGTGGCGGAAGCATTTCCAGCATTATAGCTATTATACTTCAACAATGTACCGTTGGCATTGTAACAATCTCTGAGACCTTGGAAAGTGCTATAAATAAAATAGTCTTTCTTCCTTCATTTGTTTTCTGCTCTTGAACCCATGAAACAATACAAAGGAAATGTGGAAACAACATTAAAAAGGTTCCATCATTATTTTAAGTAAATTCAACAGCATTAATGCATGGCTGAATGATCTAATATAATGATTCATTGTTTTCTGTTAACAAAATAAATTTATGAGATGGTATATTGTGTGCAGCATCAAAGATATACCTGGGCTCTAAGATTTGGGGAGATTATCTATGATTAAGATTTTGTTGGAAAGAATCCATGTCGATACTTTGATAGCTCAACTCATTAACATTAACCAGGCTTGCAGCCTCTGTATTGAACACATATTAGGGGCGAGAGGCTGGAACACTGTAGGCTTTAAAAGTCTAAGGGTAGGTTTTAAATTGGACTGAATTTTGGAATATGCAATGGTGAACAGGATTATCAAAGAATGCCTCTAGCTTCCTGCAGGGAATTAGCAGTGACACCTATGTTAAAATAGAGGGAAGAATCTTGCTGATTTTAACACAGCAAAAGATGCAGTGAAGAGAGGCATATGATGATATATAGGATTTTGGAGCTAGACAGGAAATGCAGAGGATTACTCATGTTAGCTTTCATTGGGGTCAGAGAGGGAAATTGGACAATCAGCTATTCAGAAGGAATAGGATAGATGACATGATCATTTAATTTAATAATCGTTCAAAGATTTCTAGGACTATATTCAACCTAACCTTGGGGGAGAAATTAAATTAACTTCAAAGTTTATAGTGGGCATTTATGGTTGGATCGTGGACCAATCTTTTCTGGACAAGTTCTGTAGGTGATGAATTAAAGTAGCACTTTAATCATCTTGCAGGTAATCAACTTGCAAGTTGTGACTATTTAATCCCTCCTGCTAACTCCACTATTTATTGAGATTATGGCCGGAGTCATGTATCTAATCTTTCCACATATTCTTCAATATTCTTAACTAACAAAAAACTACTACAGGTGCACAACCTTTTATCCAAAAGCCTTGGGACCAGACACTTGTCGGATTTCGGACATTTTCGGATTTCCGAATGGAAGATTTTTAGCGTAGATTAGGTAAGTTTACCCCTTCAACCCCTCCCCCCCTTCACATAAAAGCCCCCCAAACTAACTTACTAACATTTAAGCAATGATTTACAGATGTTTAAGTGTCTCCCCGGTCTCCGGGGAGGAGGCAGCCGCTACAGTAGTACAGACCTGGGTTGACCGTGGGTCGTTTCGGGTCAAGTTTGGCGCCAAACACGAGCTTTGGTGTGCAGACGACATCCTGGAAAAAATGGCCGGTTTTCGGAGTTTTCCGGTTTCCGGAACTCCGGATAAAAGGTTGTGCACCTGTAGTGTGTAGGAAGGACAACCGCAGATGCTGGTTTTAACTGAAGTTAGACACAAAAAACTGGAGTAACTCAGCGGGACAAACAGCTGAGTTTAGGAGCAAAGAGGTCCAACTGCAGTTGTACAGGGCCCTGGAGAGACCACACCTGGAGCATTGTGTGCAGTTTTGGTCTCCTAATTTGAGGAAGGACATACTTGCTATTGCTATCAGCGTCGGTTCACGAGGTTAATTCCCGGGATGGCGGGACTGTCATATGATGAAAGAATGGGTCGACTGGGCTTGTATTCACTGGAATTTAGAAGGATGAGAGGCAATCTTATAGAAACATATCCATTTTTTTAAAGGAATTGGACATGCTAAATGCAGAAAACATGTTCCCGATGTTCCAGAACCAGGGCCACAGTTTAAGAATACAGGGTAGGCCATTTAGGACTGAGATGAAGAAAAATGTTTTTCACAATTAGAGTTGTGAATTTGTTGAATTCTCTGCCTCAGAAGGCAGTGGAGGCCTTCAAAAGAGAGTTTGATAGAGCTCTTAGGGCTGGCGGAATCAAGGGATATGGGTAGAAGGCAGGAACGGGGTACTGATTGTGGATGATCAGCCATGATCACATTGAATGGTGGTGCTGGCTCGATGGTCTGAATGGCCTACTATTGTCTATGTATCTATGCATCTATGATAGTATCTCTGGAGAGAAGGAATGGGTGGCGCTTCGGTTCGAGACCCTTCAGAATGAGTCTGGAGAAGGGTCTCGACATGAAACGCCACCGATTCCTATTCTGCGGAGCTGCTGTCTGACCCGCTGAGTTTCTCCAGCATTTTGTATCTATCTAAAATTCTATTAATCTCAGATTTAAAATGAACACGCATCACTACTTGTTGCTGAAGGGGTTTCCAAAATTCATTGTTGTTTCCTGATTTAACTCTGGGATGTCTTGGGTCACATTTTAAGATGATCATATTGAGTCCTAAATCCTCAGTAAGTGGAGATTGGTTCCCACTGTTTACAGTTTCTCTTGTCATCTTGAAATCATTAATCAAATCATAATGCATAGGCTACAAAACTAGTTTGTATAATTGCTTCTTATAATATGATCTTCTGAGTCCAGGTATGATGCCAGTTGAGTTATGTTGAACTTCCTCTGTGGCCAATGAATGATTTTTGATTTATGTTAGACATTCCCATGGATTAGCATCATTGTTCATTCTTTTAGGTAGAAGTTGCATTTACAACAAACTTGGAATGAGCCATTATTGCTAATAATTTAATAATACAATAATCTGCTTATTTTAACAATCAATCCTTTTTGAATATTTGATTATGTATGTAATCTAATGTAATTCTTTGCTGCACGGACAAATATTGCTTGCAGTCCATGGGAGGTAAACAAAGAACACTCCAGGCCAAATGGCACAATCGTGTACCAATAAACTTGTTTACATTTTGTAAAACTAATAAAGGGACAATACACAGCCTGCACAATACAATCCATAATTTGCAGTTTCATGAGGAGCAATGCAGAAATAAATGTGATGTTATTCCACTAAAGCCCAAAAATTAATTTTTAGATACAAAATGCTGGAGTAACTCAGCGGGATAGGCATTTTGGGAAACATCACCCATTCCTTCTATCCAGAGATGCTGCCAGTCCCACTGAGTTACTCCAGCATTTTGTGTCTATCGTCAGTGTAAACCAGCATCTGCAGTTCCTTCCGACACAATTAATTTTCGAACTAGCTCTTCGTAAGCGATCCTGATCTACTAAATGCACTTCAGTATGGTCAGTGAGAGGCAGCCAGAATGTAATAGAGAACTATCACTGTCCGAATCTGATTTCCTCAATGGAGCATGCAGCTTGCAAAACCAATCGTTGGAATAGTTAAACCATAGTTAGGGAAGCACAGTGAGTGATTTACAGGAATATTTACAACTTCCATGACATAATCTCATATGGCTCTAAGAGCTGGTAGTAAAGGGGCACCAAATTTGCAGGTTAGTCACATGAGGCCCAAATCTTGGCCAAAGCAAACAAAGGATATTTTGAAGATAGACATAAAAGGCTGGAGTAACTCAGCGGGTCAGGCAGCATCTCTGGAGAGAAGGAATTGGTGATGTCTCGGGTCCAGACCCTTCTTCAGACTGATGTCAGGAAAGAGGGAGATACATAGATAAGGAAGTGTAAGGTGTGAAAACATGACAAAGAGAATAGAGATCAAGGAAAATGTAGAATAGATCATTGTAAGCTGGGAGAAGGAAGCAACAAAGCAAACAGAGGTAAAATGTAGTCGGAGACAGTCAGACTGGTTGGTGAACTGGGAAGGGGGAGGGATGGAGTGCGAGGGAAATCAACGGTTACTTGAAGTTAAAGAAGTCAATGTTCATACCGCTGGGTGTAAGCTGCCCAAGCGAAATATAAGGTGCTGTTCCTCCAATTTGTGCTGGGCCTCACTCTGACAATGGAGGAGGCCCAGGACAGAACGATCAGTGTGGGAATGGGAAGGGAGTTAAAGTGTTTGGCAACCAGATATTGAACTTGTCCCAGGCACAATTTTCTCTCACATACAAATAATAACAATGGGTGATACACAGAAATGCTGGAGGAACTCAGCGGGTGCAGCAGCATCTATGGAGCGAAGGAAATAGGCAACGTTTCGGGCCGAAGCCCTTCTTCAGACTTTTGTGTACCTTTGATTTTCCAGCATCTGCAGTTCCTTCTTAATAACAATGGGTGTTCATTCTTACACCTTGCTGACAAACCCCTTCTCCAGTCTGAATAAATGTCACTGGGCGTGACACTGTAGAAATAACCAATGTAATCCCAAACCCATTAGATGGACAGTTAAGTCCAAGCAGCTAGCTCATTGGCTTGTTGTTGTCACAGTCTGCCCTCTCCTCATTCTCATCCACTTCACCTCCCAGTACTTTTCCACCGGTCCCTCCTTCTCCTCACCTGCCTGCCTGTCCGGTAGGCGGCGCGACTCTGGTCAGCAGCGGCCTCTGCAGCCTGTCCGCGTTTTTATTATTTTTTGTCTATGTTTATATGTGTTTTTTGTTATTTTTTGTTGGGGGGTGTGTGTGTGTGGGGGGGGGGGGTGGGGTGGGAGGAAACTTTTGAATCTCTCCCTGCACTGGAGACCCGACCTTTTCTCGTTGGGTCTCAGTTGTCGTTGGGGCCGCAACGAGGAGCAGCCTCCAACAGGAAGAAGCCGGGGACTCAGGTGCCGACTCACCTCACCGTCGCGGAGCTGGCCGAGACCGGAGCGGGTGGAGCGGTGGAGGAGCGCTGCCGCTGCTGCTGCTGCCGCTGCCGCTGCTGCTGAGTCGGAGGCTGCTGCTGCGGGTCTGCGGACGGCGGCACCGGGAGCCCGCGGATCCCTGGAGGGAGACCGCTTTTCGGGGCTCCTGCAACGGCGACTTCTCCCGCCCGAGTTGCGGGGTTGAAGAGCTCCTGGAGCGGGGCTTAGCACCACCGCCCCGCGCGGCTTGGAATGCGGGACTTTGCGAGCGCACACCGGGGGCTCCAACACCAAGACCCGGTGTGCGACCTCGCACCACCCGGCGTGGCTTTAATGGCCGCGGGACAATCGCCATCGCCAGCCGGGGGCTTTGACTTTGACTCTGACATCGGGGGGGGAGAGTGCAGTGGAGAGATAAGTTTATTTGGCCTTCCATCACAGCTATGTGATGGATGTTTATGTAAAATGTAATTATGTTGTGTCTGGGGTCTAGTTGTGTGTAATGTATGGCTGCAGAAACGGCATTTCATTTGGACCTCCAGGGGTCCAAATGACAATTAAATATACTCTTGACTCTTGACTCCCCTCTCATCAGCCCAACTCTCCTCACCTGTTGCACTCCGTTGCCTCTGATCACCAATTAACCCGGTATATAATTTCTCCTCACCGTTCACACAGTGCCAGATTGTTCTTAGCATTCATGCAAGACTCTCCAACGATTTCCCGACTGACTACACGGATTCGAACCTGCCTGCCCCTGACCATTCCGTCCTGTCGTCTTCCCGGATATCACCTCAACCTTCTGTCCCCGACCACGGCCTTCGTCCCGTACCTCCTGGTTTCTGTCTGCCTCTCTCCTGGGCTGTTTGGTGTATCCCTGCAACGGCTCCTTGACTTCCTGCCTGGCTTCGACTCTCCTTTCGTCTGTCCCTCGCTGGTTTGTTTGCATCGTGTGTTGGATCTCCTAGTTACCGGACCTTCCGCTACCCCGACTACGTCTCCTGCCTGCCCCTCTTCGGAACCCTTGCTCAATCCTGAGCCTCTGTGTGAGTACGGTGTACCCATTCCTGTGTTACTACTCTGTGTTACAGTATCGTAATAAAGTTCATGACCAATTATACCTGCCTGATTCTGTGCTGCTATTGGGTCCAAGCTATACCCGTTACAGTTGTCTTCAGTGTGGGGAACCCTTCAGGAGCGGAGTGAATAGTAAGACTACCGAAATGCTGAATTATGTTTTACCCTATAAGCTGCATGTGAAAACTTTGGAGATAAGCAACAAAAAACTGATGATAATACCCATGCAGTTCAGGAACATATCTGCATTTATGTGGCCTGAATCTATTCATTGACTTTACTATTAAATGGCAATGGAGCTGATCGTGATAACCTCCCACTCCCTGTGATGCAAGCTAGGAGTATACATGAGATAAGAAGTCTTTCATCTAACTCCGTGAACAAAGTAGTATCACATTCTCCATGACAATGTAATAAGCACATTTTTAAGTATTGCACCGAGCCTTGGACTGCAATGGATAAAGCAGTAAATGTTGGGTTTGCAACAGCACAAATACATCAAGGAATCAACTTGAGTTTCTCACCAAACACACATACAATCATAGAACCAGTCCCTTCTGCCCAACTTATCCATGGTGACCAAGTTGTTCAATCGAATTAGTCCCACTTGCTTGTGCCTGGCCTTCCCTAGTCACAGAATGAGTCATGAAACCTGTTTGTTCCTTGACCATCAACCAAAATGGAGATGGAGAAGGGCACTGCCTGCATGGAACATGCTCCCATCACCCAGTACACATCGGCAAACGAGGCAAGCTTCATGCTATGATATTACAGGAAAACATTTTTTACCATTTTTACCACAATAATTCTACTTGATCCAGGCACTCCAGTTGCCATAGGTGAAAACGGAAAGGATCTCGACCTGAAACGCCGCCAATTCCTTCTCTCCATAGATGTTGCATCGCCCGCTGAGTTTCTCCAGCATTTTTTGTCTACCTTCGATTTTTCCAGCATCTGCAGTTCTTTCTTAAACAAGGAGCAGGGAACTTTTGTCGTCTGCCCTTTTCTTAGGTAGTCCCTCGGGATTGAGGATGACTTGTTAATATGCCAATTCCTGTAGGTTCCACCATGGCTGATTAGGCCAATTAGGACCAACCACAGTTGGGGCTGGAGGTACTAGACAGATTAGTGAGTAGTTTCAAAGATGATGTGCCCCTTCGCTGGTTTTGCAGATTTTCCCCGTTGTTTCTACGGAGAAACTCAACATTCCTGTTGCCGAGCTGAATTCTACTTCTCCATCTGAAGGGTCACAGGTCGGGGACATCCATGAGCTGTTGTTGACAGCGTACCTTTCAAGAAGACATTGAAGAAGGGTCGCGACCCGAAATATCACCCATTCCTTCCACCCAGAGATGCTGCCTGTCCCACTGAGTTACTCCAGCTTTCTGTGTCTCTCCTGGGTATAAACCAAGCATCTGCTGTTCCTTCCTACACATGGCAAGTTTAAAGTTTGGATCCCCTTTCTTCAGATGTCCAGATGATGAGCTGGTGCCTGGAGGTACCGATCAATTTTTATGCTGACATCTGCATTTTTTGATAGGTAGCTTTGGGTTAATAGAAAGTGCTCCAAGTCACATCACAGCCTCATTATTGTTGCAGGGCCATTCCCTTGAATGCTTCAACGAAAGTTTCAACAATGACTTGAAGCTTGACCTCCAAACATGTGTGTATGTTGTTGTCATCTGGAGTAGAGACGACATGGTTTGAACAAGTTCCCATGGTTGTAGACTAGTTCCATTCCACCAGAGCTGACGTTGGATGTAATCCACATACATTGGAAGCAGAGATGCATTGTTGTGATGTGATGGATCGAGAGAAGAGATGATGTGCATTGTTTGTCCCTAGTCTGTACTGATGTTATTTTTGCTCTGAACTCATTTGTTTAGAACGCAGCTTACATGTCCCCACGTAACAAATCTAGGTGGATTTTTGAGGGCAGCCCAAGTTGAGTAAGGTGCCTATCTGTGCGTATCCGTTTTGCTGCTGCAAGTAAGAATTTCATCGAGCCATATGACAATAAAACACTCTTGACTCTTGACACAGTGCCTCTCAATTGAAGGAGTAAAGGGCTTTTTTTTTTTATAAGGCCTTGTACATTAGTTGGTGCTGCTCTTTGTTTCTTTCTTGTAGTTCTTGATCAATGAAAATTACAACCATTGTGTCTTTAGATGGATAGACTCCACTCTGTGACTGGGGGAGCCTTTGTGGTAACTTTAACAAACAAATCCATTGCTTGAATGGATTCCACTGGCAAAGTGATTAATTACCACTAGGATAGTCATGGCTGAGAAGTTCTCCTTTTCAATATTTTCAACTGTACTCAGCTAAATTGACATCCACATAATGTGCCAGGAAAACATTGCTGACAAATACCATTCCTTCTGTGAGGCAGACAGCCAAACAACGTGGGCAGAGCCCACTTCTGTTATGAAAATGATCCTTACCTTGATATTTATGTCGGGGCTACAGCTCGGGTTTCATTCACATTCTGTTTATTTTGCAGCCGCAGAATTGGCTTCCAAAAACTCTGCACTCACTATTTTTCTTCTCTTTCATGAACATCAATCGGTTGGTTCTTCTCAAACTGTCTCTTGTTTGCTTTGAGGTTTTTGAGCTATCTACTCTCATGGGAGTTCATGAGAACACACTTTCTTTTCAGAAAACCTTCTACTCTCCTGAACCAGTGAATTCCCTCTTATATTTGTGAATATGGTGACTAGGTCACTTTTGGCTGTTGAATATCTGACCCTCATTGTCAAAACGGAACTGACAATTGAATATGAATTGAAGAGTCTTCATGTCCTAGGTATGTATTTCTTGCAAGATCTTTGTTTATTGTTGCTCCTGCGATATCATTGCATTCTCTGTTGCTGAAAACTTTCGAAGAGAACACAAACCTTGAACAGTTGCTCTGCCTGATAGTCTATATTTCAAACCTGGTACATTTATGTATTGACTTGAATCATAAACTCAGAGCATCATGCAACACAGAAACGGGACCGTTCATCCTACTTTGTCTGTGATACTGATCCAATGTGCCTGCATTTAGCCAGTACTCCACTCCTTTCCCATCTAAGTACCAATCAAAATGATTTTTAAATGTTGTAATTGTATCTGCCCTGAAGGCATCCTGGACAGTTTGGTCCAGATAACCACTACACCCGTGTGAAAAGTTTACCCCTCAGAATCTCGTTGAAAAGGAATACTGTGTGTTTTAGTTCTAGATACCTGCCTGGAGAAAGACTCTGACTATCATATGTATGTCATTCAAAATGTTATAGACTCTGTGAGGTCACACCCCCCCCCCCCCCCACCACCAGCCTCCTACACTCCAGTGAGAATAAACCCAGCTGATTCAGTATCTCCTTATAACTACAGCCCTCGACTCCAGGTCACATTCTGTACTCTATTGCTGCTGCATCCTTTCTGTATGGGAAGGAGCTGCAGATGCTGGTTTAAACACAAGATAGACACAAAATGCTGAAGTAACTCAGCGGGACAGGCAGCATCTCTGGAGAGAAGGAAACGTCACCCATTCCTTCTCCCCAGAGATGCTGCCTGTCCCGTTGAGTTACTCCAGCATTTTGTGCCTATCTTTGACATCCTTTCTGCAATGACGACCAGAACTGCACGCAACACTCCAAATGCTGTCACAGCAATGTTTAGTACAGCTGCACGTGACATCTCTACTCTTACACTCAATTCTTCCCCCCTACGAAGGCAAGCAAAGAAAATGCTTTCCGCACTAGCCTATCCATTCCTGTTACCACTTTCAGTTAACACCCGTGTCCCTGTGTACATCAATGCTCTGAAGGCTGCTGCCATATACTCTATATGCCCTACTAGAATACGACCTACCAAAGTGCAATACCTTACTCTTGGCAGCACTGCCAGTTCAGTGCAGTACCATGGACCTGGTGACATTCTCTGCAGTCCACAATATTGACCCAATAAACAATGGCCATATTACTTCACATCCTTACTTGGCTGCACAATATCAATGAGCACATGTTCTTTAAAGTGCTTTAGAGATGCACTAGTCTCTGTATAATGGTCTTTAAAACTCTACTATTTTTTTTTATGGAGACGGCATCAATTGCATCACTTGCAACATTTGATCTGCAGATAAGAACCAGATATTGATCTAATAATGAAGAGAGTGGCTTATGCAATGGCTCAGAGCAGAAATAGTGGCCTCGATGTTCTGTTTGAATTATGCCACCCACTCCAGAGTATAAATAGAGCAGTAGGAGTTAGAAATGTATTCAGGACCTTGCTTTATGAGTTCACATTTACCTCAAGTAGTTTTCATCACAAGAGACTTGTGATGTTCCACGCACATGTCCAGATAAGAACTTGTGTCCCTTTTGTGGAGGGAAGATTTAAAATGTTGAATTGAGTGTGGAAGTGACTGGTTTGTGATTCATCAGTTTAACATTTACAGTTAGCTTCTCATAGAGTGGCCCCAGAAGTCACAAGCTATAGAATTGTCAACACTTTTCTGACCCTTTTCTTACCTTACTGCTTGCCTGAAAAATGCCCAAACCATTGCTATGACCAATATGATATCATATACTGGAATTCCAGTAAAGCTGAAAATCAGTCTGAAGAAGGGTCTCGACCCAAAACGTCACCCATTCTTTCTCTCCAGAAATGCTGCCTCTCCCGCTGAGTTACAACAGCATTTTGTGTCTATCTTTGGTATAAACCAGCATCTGCAGTTCCTTCACACACAAATCAGTTATCATGTCTATATTAAGTATTAACGCATGTGTGTGCAAGTTAGCGAGGGTTAGATTAGGTTGTGACATCCTTCGAATCAAATCACGGTAGAGCAGCAACTCCACCGCTGCTCGACTATGCCGCCGTGGTGAAGTGGAAAAACTGGAGCTCACTTCATTACAGAATATTATGTTTAAAAAAAGTATTTAATTGATGAAAAAAGCAGATGGAGAGCAAATGTGTATCAATTTATTTCTAGTTGGTGGTAATACCTGTGATGTATACTTAAATTTGTCAGCAATGGTAGCAATATTCTTGGGCATTTATATTATATCTTTATGGAACAAAAGCATCTGAGGAATTTTACACACCATTGTAAAGCATAATTTGACATATTTTCAAAGGATCTTTAGAATAACAGGGCACATTACTATGTAACATTGTCCAGCTCTGTTAATTGTCACCTTTGGAAACCTACTCATGTAGTTGTACATTACATTCTGCCTAATGCCACAGAATGTGGCTGGTACAGAAACATTGGCCTTATGGTTCACACAGCAAAAACATTGCTCAAAAGAATTCTTCAAAGAATAATACAAAGTGGACGAGAAACCAAACGCATATTGTTTTCTGGACAGAGACACTCTAAGGGGTATTTCATTAAAGAATGGCTTCCGAGTAGAAAATCAATTGAAAAGTGATTCATAAATTATGAAAAAGGTTTGTCAGAGTAAGTGATTAATAGATGCTGTGCAAATGAATGAGATGATACCTATTGGGAGATGTGGAAGAAACAACATAACATCAGTAGGAATCAGTCATGAGTTAACAATGTCGACAAACATTGGAAAACAAGTTAGTTAAGGATTTACTGCACAACTTAGTCTTGTCAGCATGTGCTTGCAATCACTCTGAGGCAGCTGGATCATTTGGAAATTGAGTACAGGGGACACTAGTTGGGCAGCCTAATGAATATCAATGCTACAGTGTTAATTTCAAGCAAACATAAAGGGGGTTTTGTAGATAATTGAGAAAGTGAGTCAGGTACGGAAATCTAAATGGAAGTTGTATTTCTAAATTGAAAGACTGAAAGATATGAAAATTGATCTGTTTGAAAAATTACTAACTTGCATGTTGTGATATCATTAGATAGCCAGTATAACAGATAAGCCAAAGAGAGTATAACATTGATGTAGACGCTCAAGAGCATAAATCTGTATTTCTGGAAGTGTCAGTTGTGCTGTCAATGGAAAGTAGATTGCTACAGTGTAAAGTGCAGTTGGTGGCTATGTATTCTAGAATGTTGTAATAGTATCATAGACTGAAGCTGGAAATAGCACGAATAGCTCAGTGAAAGAATCTTAAAATAAGATGATCAAGTCAAATGATTCCTGAGGTGGTCCTTTTAGCAGGAGAGAATGAGAAGTAATAGTAACATAGTTCTGAGTAAAGTAACAATTATGTGCAAAGCAGCGAGAAGATGCAGATAAACTGCTGGGATGTTAATGGCCAGAAACATTATTGCTCCTACATCAAGAGGCAGGAGCATAGGAAAGGAGTAGGCTATTCAACCTCATCAGTCTTGTTCAGCCATTCACTTGGATCATGGATGTCTGTGGTCAACTTGGCCTTTCTTATGATAGCCTTACATCCCAAAATGATTGCCAACTAAGGACTGTGTTTTTCTTCACACGTGCTAGGATACAACAGTAAATTTAAAATGTCAAGATTTTTTTTACTGGGATAAAATACCATCACAGAGCATGGAACACTTCTGGACTCTATGGTTTGTGAGGATCAATACAATACATAAATCAGAAAGTAAATGCATCCTCAGGGAAATTAAAGATCTTCTTCAAAACTTTAGGAATGGATGTACCGATCTGCACTCTTGGCTGCCCGCTTGTTGGGAATTGGCCTAATGCTATTCACAATCTTCTTACTCGGGGATAATGCCTGGCTTAAATCCAATACTGCAGTGGAGAAGATAACTTGCCAGCAGTATTGTTCTGTAGGATTACCCATCTTTTGATAACAATTACTCTGAAACAAACTGCTTCTAAATTATGAGAGGAAGGAACTGCATGTGCTGGTTTATAGCAAATTGCTGGAGTAACTCAGCGGGTCAGGCAGTATCTCTGAAGAAAAAGGATAGGTGTCATTTCAAGTCAGGACCCTTCCTCAGACTGAAAGTCACTCCCCACCAACATCCTCAGGACTTTCTACAGGGGTACGGTGGAGTCTGTACTCACGTACTGCGTAAATACATGGTACTCCACCTGCAACTGCTCGGACAGGAAGGCTCTGCAGAGGGTAGTGAGGGGAGCAGAGAGGATCATTGGCGTCTCCCTACCCTTGGTACAAGAACTGTTCCAGAGCCGCTGTCTGAAAAAAGCTCAGCGAATTGCTAAGGACAAACTGCACCTCCTCCACATACACCTGGATCTCCTGCCATCAGGCAAGAGATATCGAAGCATCAAAGCCCGGACTACAAGACTGCTAAACAGCTTCCTACCACAGGCTGTGAGGCTGCTAAACAGTCACTCTGTACTCGCAGTCACTTGATTCTGCGGTTGGCACGGACACTGGCACTGGCCACTCAAATCAGCTGCCCCGGACATTTTTATGATTGGGTTTTATTGTATTTTAATATTGTGTTTTACCTGCTTTTTAACTATTTATACTGTTCCATCAGGGACTGGATTGTTTTTAGTGTTATTATGTGTGAAATGTTTTAAATTTCATGTGCGATGCTCCGCTATTCACTGGGAAACGTCTTTTCATTTTGCACTGTACAACTGTTGCTTGCAAGATGACAATAAAGGTTGATTGATTGATTGAAGTAGACGGTTGGGCGGAAGAACTGAAGGCGAGAAAATACCAGAACGATTAGTCCTGTTCTTCCCCACCCCCACCCCCACTTTCTGTCTGAAGAAGGATCCCAACCCGAAATGTCACATACATTTTCTCCAGAGATGCTGCCTAACTTGTTGTGTTACTCCAGCACGCGGTATCTAACTTTGCTTCTAAATTAATTACAATATGACTCACAAGTTCTGTTTTCAAATCTATCAAAGGTCTTGACACTGTTTAACTTTGCAAGGGTTCCCTGCACATTCTGGGTCATGGGATTGTGCTAATTCCTGATTGTAATTGTTTCACTGTTGAGAGGAGACCTTCCAGTTCCTCTAATGCAAGCACTGCAATCTCCTTAAATCTCTCCAAATCTCTGCTTTGCTCCTCCTGTAAGAGGCATCTTAAGACTCCCTAGGTGACCAAGGCAGTAGATCTGGTGTCTCTGTTTGTGACTTGGTGCCATATATTATTTTATAATCTCCAATTAAATTCCTTGGGGTGCTTTACTGTTTTGAAATTGCTTTATAAAAGCATTATGGCAAACATTCACTTACACTTTTTTCACCTGAATATATTCTTGTTTGCTTGAAAAATATGTTCTAATTCCAGTTCATTGTTATTTTACTAATTGATCTCAAAATAATCATTTATTTTTCCCGTATGTTGGTGCTTTTATTATTTTGTATTACTTCTATCTTCATCTGAGGAATCACATCGGGTGTAATAATAATAATAATATTTTATTTATGGGCGCCTTTCAAGAGTCTCGAGGACACCTTACAAAAATTAAGCAGGTAGAGGAAAAACATGTAAGGGGAATGAAATAAATAGTAAAGACATGACTAGTACACAAAGTAAAGACAGAATACAATTCAAAACACAATATGAGGCAATTAATGCACAGATGAAAAGGGAGGGGGATGTGGGGCTAAGGATAGGCAGAGGTGAAAAGATGGGTCTTGAGGCGGGACTGGAAGATGGTGAGGGACACGGAATTGCGGATCAGTTGGGGGAGGGAGTTCCAGAGCCTGGGAGCTGCCCTGGAGAAGGCTCTGTCCTCAAAACTGCGGAGGTTGGACTTGTGGATGGAGAGGAGACCGGCTGATGTGGATCTGAGGGACCGTGAGGTTTGGTAGGGGGAGAGGAGGTCAGTGAAATATGGGGGGGGCAGATGGTGGAGGGCTTTGTAGGTGAGGATCAGGATTTTGTAGGTGATCTGGTGGGAGATGGGAAGCCAGTGAAATTGTTTGAGGACTGGAGTGATGTGATGCCAGGATTTGGTGTGGGTGATGAGTCGGGCGGCTGCGTTCTGGACCAGTTGGAGTCGGTTGATGTAGGTGGAGCTGATGCCAAGGAGAAGTGAGTTGCAATAGTCCAGTCGGGAGGAGATGAAGGCATGGATGAGTCTTTCAGCAGCGTGTGTGCTGGGCATGCTGATGGAATCTGCGGACATCATGTCATTTCATATCATCGTAAACAGCCTAATTTGGCAGAAGATAAGGAAAGATACTGGAAGGATATCAAACAATATGCTCTGACTTTCAGAATGTTAGACAGTGTATTATACAGTTCAATGTCATTCAATTAACAACGTTCAGTTCTTCCTCAAAAATAAACTAAAAGCAAATCCAGGTAGAAATACATGTGCAGAGGTATATCATATTCTGATGTTTATCAGTTATATACAATGGGGACCAACTTTACAAAGCATTCTTCAGAAAGTGGGATGCTCAGTCTTCAGGGAGATCCCGAAAGTGTGCTCTCAACTATCTTAATTGAACTATCTTTGTAACTTTGTGATACTTTTTAAAAACAAAGCACACCACATGGGTGTTTGACATCATTTATGTTTACATCATACAGTGTGGCGGCGCTTATTGGCAGGGGCTCCACTGCAGTCCGTCTGTCTTTTTTTTTTAATTTTTGTCTCGCTAAATGTATGTCTTGACCCTAGTTATTATTATTTTTCTTTAGCTGTGTATCTGTGGGGGGTGGGGGAAACCGTTAATCTCTTCCCCCGTTCAGGGGACCCGACGTTTTCCCTGTCTGGTCTCCGGTGTCGTTGGGCCTAACAGTCGCGGAGCCGGCAGACCTGACATCGCGGAGCTGGCCGACTTCGGAACGGGAAGCGCTGTGGTGGCGTGCGGCTGCGACCTGACTTTGGAGCTTCGGGGGCACCGGCCACTGACTCGGTGGACGGTAACATCAGGAGCTCCAGGTCCCTGGTGGGAGACCGCTTTTCGGAGCTCCCGCAACGGCAACTTCTCCTGCTGGTATTGCGGGGTTTAAAGCACTCGGAACGGGGCCTGACAGCACCCAGCGCAGCTTAAACGGCCACAGGACTTACCATCGCTCGCCGGGGGCTTTAACATCGGGACCCCCAGTTCGCCTCAACGCTGCAGTTGGACTGCTGGACCGCGGGAGATGAACAAAGGGAAGAGATAAGACTTTGCCTTCCATCACAGTGAGAAGGTGTTGGAGATCCACTGTGATGGATGTTTGTGTAAACTGTGTTAAGTGTGGGTCTTGGGTTTTTTTGTAATGTAAGACTGTAGAAAATGCAATTTCGTTCAAACCAAGCTGTTTGAATGACAATAAAAGGTATTCTATTCTATCATATTATCTAGAAATCAGGATACCACTTCATATCATCAATTAGTCAACTGTTGGCAACATTATAAAGATGTACAGCAACGTGTGATTTCTGAGAATTTTTTTTTTTATCATGCTATTTACCCAATAGCTAGTTGGCAGGTCTATAGAGACGTTTGCAGCAAAAATGAGTGAGTATGCTATTGATTTCCTGCACACAGCAATGCATGAGTTAGGAATGTTTTGGAGGTCAGATATGGGTGCATGGGACCTCCTGCAGTTTACCATTGAGTCCACTGAATTTGCTGACCATGAATAAAAATGTATGCTGAGCTTACTACGTTTTTTTTAAATGTCCCTTTATTGCTCTGTATATTTTTATGTTTTATTTAATTGGCAATCGTTTACTGTGTGGTTGAACAACTTTGTTATTATTTAACATTTGACTTTTTAATATAATCTTTAATGTTTTGAATTATTTAATTCAAATGTTTTTTAAATATGTTAATTAGACACACTGTAAGGAAGCTTAGAACAGTCTGAGGTGTCAGAGTCTGTTGGAGCCAGTGTTGCTGGGCAGAATCCTAGGATTTGTTGTCCAGTGTCCTGGTCACAACTCATGATCTGCTGCTCTCATAGGATGGCTGGAAAACACTTGCATGGGGTGGTTGGTTAGTGTGGCCACAAGGCTAATGGAGTGGATGAGCATTTGTTGATGGATCAGACAGAACACAAATCGGCTCATTATATATTAAAAATTGACTTTACCAAGAGAATTTATCTATTATAATCCACAAGGCTTATTTCCAAATGCATTGGTTCTTGGAAAGTTGTCACAAATTAATGCATAATTTCAAATTATGATATAATTATGAAAATAATTACCATAAAAATACATGATTTGCAGTCCTGTTATTGTTGCAGGATGATTTTTATTTTAATGTATCGTGTGACAAATCTTTCAGTGATTCTGAAAATAATTCTGATTGATCAATTTATGAAATTTGCAACACCATGTAAATATTTGTGAACATAGTACAGGTGCACAACCTTTTATCCGGTGTTCCAGAAACCGAAAAGCTCCGAAAACCGGCCATTTTTTGGCGCCAAACTTGACCCAAAACGACCCACGGTCAACCCAGGTCTGTACTACTGTAGCGGCTGCCTCCTCCCTGGAGACCGGGAGACGCTTAAACATCTGTAAATCATTGCTTAAATGTTAGTCAGTTAGTTTGGAGGGCTTTTATGTGAAGGGGGGTGAAGGGGTAAACTTTAATTCTTAGTCCCCTACCTGGTCGGAGAGGCGGGGAGCGGTCAATGCCTTACCGGGTCGCTGTGCAGTAAGCTCCGCAGCGCTGTGGCAGTTGTAGCTCCGACCCCGGCAACTTACCCCTGGCTGCGAGGCGCTCCAAATCCAGCGCGGGCCCGCGGCCGGACGCCCCAAATGTCGGGAGTCGGCAGCGTCGCAGCGCTGGGAAAACCGGGTCGCCGTGCGGCAAGCTCCGGAGCGCTGTGGCCGCCGACACACAACATTGCGGAGCGTCGCTGGATTTGGAGCCGCGCAGCCAGGGGTAGAGTTGCCGGGGTTGGAGCTCCAACCGGCGCCGCCCGCGGCCGGACGGAGCCCCCAGCTCCGCGGCTCCAAATCCAGCGACGCTCCGCGAATGTTGGAAGAAGGCGGCCACAGCGCTCCGGAGCTTGCCGCACGGCGACCCGGTAAGGCATTGCTCGCTCCCCGCTGGTATCCCAGCGCTGCGACGCCGCCGACTCCCGACATTCCCGGAGCTGGGACGTCCGACCGCGGGCGGCGCTGGATTTGGAGCGCCTCGCAGACAGGGGTAGAGTTGCCGGGGTCGGAGCTACAACCGGCGCCGCCCGCGGCCGGACGGAGCCCCCAGCTCCGCGAGGTTGGGAGTCGCCGACCAGGTAGGGGACTAAGAATTAAAGTTTCCCCCTTCACCCCGACTCTGCCACCACCACATAAAATCCCTCCAAACTAACTGACTAACATTTATGCAATGAGTCTCCCGGTCACCCGGGAGGAGGCAGCAGCTCCAGACTTTTCAAGCCGCCCGCGCTACCTACCTAATCTACGCTAAAAATCTTCCATTCTGAAATCCGAAAATGTCCGAAATCCGACAAGTGTCTGGTCCCAAGGCTTTCGGATAAAAGGTTGTGCACCTGTACTGTTCAGATTTGAAAGAGCTATGATGGAGCAAATTCATGATCCTTACAATGATTAAAGAATTCAAGAAAAAAAAGCAACAGTGGCTGTCCATGCCTGCACCACCATTAAAAAAATAAAAAAAAACCCCACTGATCTTTCACCAATACATTGCTGGAGAAACTCAGTGGGTCAGGCAGCATTTGTGTAAGGAAATAGCCAGGCGACATTTTGGGTCAGGACCCTTCTTCAGGCTGATGGAGTAGAGGGGAGACAGAAAGAGGAGAGTGGAGGGGGTAATTCTCTTCCTGTTCCCATGCCTGTGCTCAGCCTCCTCCATTGCCAGAGTGAAGCCATATGCAAACTGGATCAACAGCACCTCATATTCCTCTTGGACAGCCAACAACCCAATGGTATCAACATTGAATTCTTCAATTTCAGGTAAATCCCCACCCACCTTCTTGTCTACCCAGCTCCCCTCACCTTCTCCCCTCACACTTTCTCTCCACTCCCCTTGCTCCTATCACCCACTTCCTTGGCCTTCCTCAACTGCTCATCACCCACACCTCCAACTCCAGATCCCCTGTTTTAATTCTCCACCCTGTCACTGTCTTCCCACTACACTTTTACCTGGATCTGGTTCTCCATTTCCGTCCCAACCTTCCTCTCGGATCAGAACCCACCATTTGCATATTTTGCTTTCTCCACTTATAGTGTCACCCCAGGCCTCGGTTACTTCTCTCCACCCCCAGCTTCATCTGCTAATCCGCCCCTCCTTACCTGGATCCAACTATCACTTGCCAGCTCTTGTCCCACTACATCCTCTCACTGCTTACTACCAGCCATCTCCCATCTACGTGATCAGTCAGAAACCGTCCCAACCCGAAACATCGCCTATACATTTATCTCCAAAAATGCAGTCTGACCCATTGAGCTCCTTCAGCACTTTGTTTTTTTTCCTCACATTTTCAACAGTCTCATATGTCCCTGTTTGGTATAAACTTGGCAGTGGTGTCCCACTTGCCTTTTGGGTTGAGATTTTCAAAAATCAAATCTTTTCAATAAATAAATTTCGTTGCATTTCAGTTCTGAAGGGTGACCTCTTATTTTGAATCAGTGACTCTTGGTTCAGGCCACCCAAGTCAGAAGAAACATCATCCCTGCACCCACCCTGTGAAGTGCTCAGTTAAAGAGATCACCTCTCATTCTTCTAAATTACAATCCTACTATGTTTAAGCTCTCCTCCCCTATTCAAGGAATCAGTCTGGTGAACCTTTGTTGCATTCCCTGTATGGCAAGTATATTCCTCCTTCAGGAGGGAGACACAATATGTGAACACAATTGAGGCAGTTACTATCCCAATGTTTAAGAAACAGTTAGACTGGTTTGCAGAGATATGGACCAAATGCGGGCAGGTGGGACTAGTGTAGTTGGGACGTGTTGGCCAGTGTGGGCAAGTTGGGCCAAAGGGCCTGTTTCCATGCTGTATCACTGACTCTATGACCATCCCTGGTCTGTCTTACCAGGGTCCTTCATTGGTTCATTGGTTATAGCTTCTGAGTCTGAAAATGATCTGATCATTATTAATGTTTGTTTTCTGTCAAAATCTACATCAAAATATTCCCCTAAATCCCAGGTGCTCTAACTTTGTTTAATAACTGTTGTATGGGGTCCTTTTTGTAAGTCCATTGGTTTTCCCTTATCTATTTTGCTAGCGACAACCTCAACCATTTCAGACAGACTTGTCAAACTTGATTTCTCTTTCATATGTCTATGCTATGACATGGCGAGTTCTGAAATAAGTCATTTAACTCCGTCGGGAGATAATGATGAACCACAAACAACAAGGATGACAGAATATGATAAACAGGGTTTGAAAACTTTTGAATATACCGAGCATAAATCACAAGATATGGAAAATGATTATGATCCCGAAAATTATTTCTTCAACAATATATACAATAATTGCTGCTACTACACAGATGAACAGTTTAACATGAATGTTAAGTCAGATCATAAAGTATCAATTGTCCACTTTAACAGCAGAAGCTTATATGCCAACTTCCAAAGATATGGAAAATGTGTGGAGAGAGTGTCCAGCTTTAAGTTTCTGGGCACTCACATTTCAGAGGACCTCACATGGTCCACCAACACCGCTGCGCTGGTCAAGAAGGCACAGCAACGACTGTTCTTCCTGAGGACATTAAAAAAGACTGGTCTGCCCCAACAGCTGCTGACAACCTTCTACCGCTGCACCACAGAGAGCATATTAACATATGGCATCTCTGTGTGGTATCTCAGCTGCATGGAGGCGTCGTCCACAGAGCGCAGAAGATTATTGGGACACAGCTACCAGACTTGGAGGGCATCTACCACACACGGTGCCTCAGGAAGGCCGTCAGCATCCATAAAGACTCCTCACACCCTTGTAATGGACTGTTCGAACTACTTCCCTCCGGCAGACGTTACAAGGCCTTCTAAGCCCGCACCTCCAGACTCAGGAACAGCTTCATTCCCAGAGCTATAGCGGCTCTGAACCGGCCCTGTTGAGTGCCCCCCCCCCCATGGACTGTCTCCCTCTGATGGTCACGTCGCACAGACACATCTGCACTTTAGCCTGTTTGAACTGTTTTGACTATTTTACTGTTCTTTTTACAAACCATGTTCTCGGGGTATCTAAATCTAAATTTCATTAGTTATTTAAGTTATGACATCGGATGGAAGCTGCATACCAAATCTCGTTGCACTTATGTGCAATGACAATAAAATATATTATTATTATTATTAATAAAACATCAAAGAATACATATCAATTCAAGAAGCCATTCAATAATAGCTATATCAGATACTTGTATCAGCCCTGAGAAGGATGTGGACCGAGTTAATTGGATATGAATTGAATTATATGAACAGGAAGAACAAGAATGGAGGGGGCGTGGCTTTGTACGTGGATAAAAACTTCAAATATAAGGTGGTGGAAAGCATAACAACAGCAGTTGATCACGTGCTAGAATATATCACAATAGAAATCTGTACGGAAAAGAAGAAAAATGTAATTGTGAGCTGTATAAATAGAGCTGAAATAAATAATACTGAAATATTTAAGGATTGGGTGTAAGAAATATTTGGTAAAACATTCCAAAAGGTTATGTTCATCTGTGGGGATTTCAACATAGATCTGTTAAATCCAAATAAGCATAACATGACAGAAGAGTTTATTAATGCAATGTATAGCATGAGCTTGTATCCAAAAATCACTTGACCTAGCAGAATTACATCTCACTGTGCCACGCTAATAGATAATATATTCACAAATGTTATGGAAGATAATACAGTGAGCGGGTTATTAATAAATGACATCAATGCCCATTTGCCAGATTTTGCAATCTATGACTAGCTATAAGAAGGATAAGAATGTCGATAACCTGAAATACAAACAAGTGAGGACGGAAGAATCTATGAATGCATTTAGAAATGAATTACCATCACAAGATTGGAGAATAATATACGAGGAAGAAGACATTGACAAAGCTTATGAAACCTTCTTAAAAATATTCACAACATTGTATGACAAAAACTGTCCAATAAACCAATACAGTAGAACGCAAAAATATATAGATATTCCATGGATTACAAAGGGATTGCAAAGTGCCTGTAAAAATGAAAATACTTTATATAGACAATTCATAAAGTATACAGAACTAAAAAGGCGGAAATGAAATATAAAACATATATAAATAAGTTAACTAATATTTTGAGGATATGTAAGAAAGAATACTATAATGAAATAATAGATAGAAATAAAAACAACATGAAGGGTATATGGAGTGTTATTAGAAAAGGATCCAGAGACTCAAGTTATCGTCAGTATTTCATCGACAACGATAAGACCATAAATAATATGGATGATGTGGTTAGTGGTTTCAACAATTTTTTTGTAACTGTGGGCCCAAAATTGGCAGAAAAAAAATCAACGATCCAGAGACACTCAAAGAGAGGACTGATGATGATTATGGAGAAAGAAATCCAAGCTCACTTTTTTTTAAGAGAGTAGAAGAAAACAAAATCGTGAATATTGTAAATAAAGGTAAGAACAAAACTGACTGAATGAAATTGACATGACAATAGTCAAGAAAGTCATTGATGATATTGCAAAACATTTTGAATATAAAAAAACACTAATGCACATCTAACTTATCGTTTCTAACTGGCAAATTCCCAATCAAAATGAAAATTGCTAAAGTTATACCTTTATATAAAACTGGGGATAGGCACCACTTCACAAATTATAGTCCCGTTTCCTTACTTTCCCACGTCTCCAAGATACTGTCAAAACTCTTTACTGAAAGACTAGACAAATTCATTGAGAAGTACCAATAGCTGACTGATCAGTACGGATGCAGATCTAACAGATCAACATATGTGGCACATTGAATTAAAAGAAGAAATGACTAATTGTATAGATAAAAACATACTCCCATGCAGTAGGAGTATTTATAAATCTTAGAAACACTTTTGATACCATTGATCACAATATATTACATGATAAATTGGAAAGGTATGGTATCATGGTGGTGTTAAATTGGTTGAGAAGCTACTGTATTTAAGTAACAGGCAACAGTTTGTGAAGATAAGTGAGCATAAATTAACATGTTGGATATTATTTGTGGAGTATCTCGGGGGTCAGTATTAGGACCGAAATTGTTAATTCTGTATATAAATTATATATGTCGAGTATCGAAAATATTGAAATTTGTTTTATTTGCGGACGATACTAATATATTTTGTCCTGGGAAGAATTTACAGCAGCTTTTGGAGCAAATCATATCAGAAATTAGAAAATTAAAAAGGTGGTTTGACATAAACAAATTATCAATAAATTTGAACAAAACAAAGACTATGTTGTTTGGAAATTGTGAAATAAACACTCGGGTACAAGCGAGGGTAGATGGTGTTGATATAGAAAGAGTAAATGAAAATAAATTTCCAGGCGTGATATTGAACCACAAAATCTGGTGGAAACCTCATATAAAACGTGTGCGAGCAAAGCTGGCAAGGAGCATTGCAATCCTGGGAAGAACAAGGCACATTCTGAATTACAAAGCGCTGTACATTTTTTATTGTTCACTTGTACTGCCATATCTAAATCACTATGTGGAGGTATGGGGTAACACTTACAAAAGCATCCTTCATCCATTATGTATACTGCAAAAAAGGACCATAAGGATAGTTAATAATGTAGGATTTCGTGAACACATCAACTCTCTGTTTTTAAAGTCAAATGCTTTGAAGTTTATGGATCTAGTAGAATTTAATATAGCACAAATAATGTATAAAGCAAGAAATAATTTACTACCAGATAATATACAAAAAGTTATTGAACAGGGATGGTGGTTATAATTTGAGAGGAAAGTTTAATTTAAAGAAATGTTGTGTTCGTGCAACTATGAAGAGTATGTGTATTTCAATCTGTGGGGTGAAATTGTGGAACGATTTGGATGTGGAACTCGAGTAAAGCACAAACATTACTCAATTTAAGAAGAAGTGCAAAAAAAATATTTTCCAGAGGTATAAGAATGAGGAAGTGCTGTGATGACGGTTAAGTTTTAGTTTATTGACACAGTGTGATATTGGCGTTGTACATAGAATTTCGATCAGTGTTTATAAACTGTATATATGTATGTTTGTGTGTGTACATATGCGTGCATATACGTATGTATGTGGCTTATGTATGGATGTATGTATGTATATGTTTGTGTATGTGTGTGTGTATATATATATATATATGTAGATGAGATAAGGTTTGTGAATTAATAGATGAGTAGTGGAGAAGGGGTAAGAATAAATAACTATACATCCTACTTTTGGAACATGTAAGATTTAATTTATGATGTTTATAAGTTATTCAATGAGTTGTGTGTACAGTAGGTTTAATGTTCATTTAATTTAATTGTTATTTTTCTTTGTTTGTAACTTTTTTTTGTTTTACATGTTCAAAATAAAATATATACTACTATTATGCTGACTCCACTCAGTCCTATCATTATCTTTAAGTGTCCTGTTACCATTTCTTTGATTTGAGCATAAAAGCCAGCATTGGAACTACTCGAGTGAATTATTTCATGTCCCATTATTTTTACTGCAACTAGTTCAATAATGAATAATTGTATAATAAACTTTCAATAGACATGTCTTCATTTAAATTTTAGTACAAGCTACCCGAGATAGCTTTTATAGATTGCTAAATGTTCAAATGCTCTGTTAGGAACATTTGACAATAAATTAAATTTTTTGCAAAGATTTTGCAAAGTGAACTAATATTTAAAGTGAACTGCTCATACAGAGTCCATGCACTTTGAATTATTTTCCAGCTTCAATAAATGTTTAACATGGCACTAAGTAAACATCTAAAAAATTAAAATCTCCAATTCAATCAATTATTTCAGATTAAACATTGTAATAACAACAAACCTTTGGATTCTCTGTCGGCTGCAATTTTTTTTAAAAGATAATGGTTCAAACCATTACCTCACAATGGGTTTGTGATTTTAATAGCAACAACGAATTTAAAACATCACGGCAAATTTTACTTTCTTCTTCATATATGTGACAAGGTTTTACCAATAAAAGTACAAATTCACCATGGAATACTTCTGTTTCTTTCAGTTACTTAAAAAAACAATATTAGTATTGAACCAGCTTAATGTAGCAATTTGAATGAACATTGTAGTAAAGGTTTCAAAGATTTTCCCTTGAATAAGTATGTGAAGAAAGTAAGATTGAAAAGATAATGGAGTTACAACATGAATTGCAGTAAAGGAAGGTCACACATAACAAACTAGGAATAAAGAGCAGCATTATACTGATAAAAAAGTGAATGGAAAATCTAAATCATAAGTATAACCACTGTACAGCATTGACCTTTATGTGCTTCAGTGGCATATAGCTCACAAAGATAAGTGATGTTATTTAATGAAAGGAATCGGGGATATGGGGAAAAATCTGGAATGGGGTACTGATTTTAGATGATCAGCCATGATCGTATTGAATGGCAGTGCTGGCTCAAAGGGCCGAATGGCCTTCTCATGCACCTGTTTTTCTATGTTACTATGAAATATTATTTAATAATTATAAAGATAACAAATATTACTTAATTAAATAAATTAAAACCAAAAAAACTAACAGCACTTTAATTAAAAACTAGACCAAGTGCAGACCCGTTGTGTCTGTACCCCCAACAAGTGTTTGCGCGGGGGGGGGGAGGGAGCAGGCGGGGCAGCATGCGGCGTCACACACGTTAACCACCCCCACACTAACTACTCCCCTTCATATTATAATAATATTATTAATTTGCTCCTTTTACCCCATAACCGCCATATCCACTGACGCATAGCCCCCAACTCGCAGGCGCGTCTGGGGGGGGGGGGGGGGGGGGTTAGAGAGTGAGGACAGATGGAGAATGGAGAGAGACAGTGAGAGAGGCAGAGACAGAAGAGCACGAGACAGAGGGGGGGGGGGGGGGAGGAGAGGGGGGGGGGGGTAAGGGCGGGGGAGGAGGAGGGAGAGAGAGATTTGGGAGGAGAGAGAGAGGGGGGGGAGAGAGAGGAGGGGAAGGAGAAGAGGTGGGGAACGGAGGGGAGAGATGGGGGAATGGAGGGGGAGGGGATGGAGGGAAGGAAGTAGGGAGGGGATGGAGGTGGAGGGGGGTTAAGGAGAGGGAGGATGGGGGAGGGCAGAAGGGGTGGTGGGGAGAGAGAGGGGGGAGAGAGGGGGGGGGGAAAGGGAAAAGGGGGAGGAGAGAGAGCGGTGGGGGGAGAGAGGGAGGGGGGGTAATATGACTCGTAGAAAAAACTCACATGCGCATTGACAGCCGCTGCATTAAGCCACAGCGGCGGGGGACGGGGCGGGGCCTGGAGGCAGGAGGGCCTCGATTGGTGGGCATGTGGGCACAGAGTTTTAAAAGTATATAGATATGCTCTGTTTTTAATTTAAGGATGTGTTCAAAATTCAAAAAGAAGGAAGTAAAGGGAAACTTTGAAATTCCTTTAAGGAGAAATTTTCAACAGATGTGAAATCTTTTCAACGATTGGCAGCAGAATGACACGGATTGGGGATAGAATCCCTTAAATTGCCGTGATATATTTTCCCTTGCCAGATTTTTCTCCTCGGGTTGTGAACAAGTTCTTGATACCGCTGCAGAAATCTAGATATCATGGACAATAATTTGTTGAGACTACAAAGAATAGTTCAACTAATGGAATCTGAAATATTTGAATGGTGGGGTTTAGGAATGTAACTGTTCCAAGAATCAAAGAAATAAAATGGAATATGTTTTACTTCAAGCAATAAATACAAACAAAGATAGTGAAATATGCAAAGAATTTGCTAGACGTTATCAAATATTATTGTTGGCACACCTCTTTGAGCAAACTGTATAAACTGTATTAATTTTTGCTGAAGACTAACTAAAGATGTGGTTGAAAACGTATTTGGATTTATATTACAAAGATGTTGATTTTCATGTTTGAAGTTTTTAAGTGAAGGGTCATGTCGTTAAAATAAAGTTAACAAAAGTAAATAACTTTTGGACAAGAAACTGGAAATTGGATCAACTGGTACTTTTATTTAAAGCATCATTTAATCCAAACTGGAGGTTACCCAAAGTAGATTGGTGTTTAAGAGGCTTTTAAATCGGTACATGGAAGTGCAGGAAATAGAGGGATTATGAATCATGCACAAGCAGATGTGATCAGTTTAACGTGGCATCATGTTCGGCATAAACATTGTGGACCAAAGGGCCTGATCCTGCATTCTTCTATGGTCTATATTCTATATTGTTTTGGTTATTCAGATTCAGATTCAGATTCAATTTAATTGTCATTGTCAGTGTACAGTACAGAGACAACGAAATGCATTTAGCATCTCCCTTGAAGAGCGACATAGCAAACGATTTGAATTAAAAAAAAAAAAAATATTAATAATAAGTGTAAAATAAAATAATAAGAAGTGTCCGGGGGTGGGGGGGGGGGGGGGTGTGATTGGCAGTCACCGAGGTACGTTGTTGAGTAGAGTGACAGCCGCCGGAAAGAAGCTGTTCCTCGACCTGCTGGTTCGGCAACGGAGAGACCTGTAGCGCCTCCCGGATGGTAGGAGGGTAAACAGTCCATGGTTGGGGTGAGAGCAGTCCTTGGCGATGCTGAGCGCCCTCCGCAGACAGAGCTTGCTTTGGACAGACTCAATGGAGGGGAGCGTGGAACCGGTGATGCGTTGGGCAATTTTCACCACCCTCTGCAATGCCTTCCGGTCGGAGACAGAGCAGTTGCCATACCATACTGTGATGCAGTTGGTAAGGATGCTCTCGATGGTGCAGCGGTAGAAGTTCACCAGGATCTGAGGAGACAGATGGACCTTCTTCAGTCTCCTCAGGAAGAAGAGACGCTGATGAGCCTTCTTGATCAGAGTAGAGGTATTGTGGGTCCAAGAGAGGTCATCGGAGATGTTGACTCCCAGGAACCTGAAGCTAGAAACACGTTCCACCTCCGTCCCGTTAATGTGGATGGGGGTATGCGTGCCGCCTCTGGACTTCCTGAAGTCTACAACGAGCTCCTTGGTCTTCTTGGAGTTAAGGGCCAGGTTGTTGTCAGCGCACCATGCTGCTAAGTGCTGGACCTCCTCCCTGTAGGCCAACTCATCATTGTTGCTGATGAGGCCAATCACCGTTGTATCATCTGCATACTTGATGATGGTGTTAGTACCATGTACAGGTGTGCAGTCATAGGTGAAGAGGGAGTAGAGGAGGGGGCTCAGCACACAGCCCTGAGGAACGCCGGTGTTCAGGGTGAGGGTTGAAGAGGTGTGCTTGTCTAACCTCACAGTTCCCAACTATGGAACCATAAAAAGGGACAGGTTACTTTCTGTGTTAACACTGGTGTTTTTCTGTCCATGTCAACCACACACCAACATATATTTGATCTTGGTAAAATCTTTATAGAACACTCTCATATGAATTATGAGCACACTATTGTTCCCTTTGGTCTACTTATTGCACATGAGTATTATCTGATTTGAGCGGTAACATGTAAAACAAAGATTTTCTCTGTATGTTGATACACATGACAACAATAAACCTGAACCTAAACATGATGAGTGGCTCAGCACTTCAATTCCCCCTCCCATTCCCCGTCCGACCCATCTGTCCTGCGTCTCCTCCATGGCCAGAGTGAGCAACAACGGAAATTGGAGGAACAGCACCTCATATTCCACTTGGGGAGTCTGCATCCTGCGGGCATGAACATTGAATTCCCCCAATTTTGTTAGCCCTTGCTGTCTCCTCCCCTTCCTCAGCCCTTGGGCCGTCTCCTCCCATCCCTCACCCTCGGGCTCCTCCTCCTCCTTTTTCCTTTCTTCTCCCCGCCACCCCCCATCAGTCTGAAGAAGGGTTTCGGCCTGAAAGGTTGCCTATTTCCTTCGCTCCATAGATGCTGCTGCACCCGCTGAGTTTCTCCAGCATTTTTGTGTACCCTAAACATGATAACGTGTTATTGTTTATTGTGCTTTTTAAAGGAATACATTAGTCAACTTCAAAATGGGCATAGAGCGAAAATAAAAAATAACAGAAATTGGAAATCTGAAACAAAAATGGAAAATGCTATAAAAACTCACCTAGTCAGCAGAATGAGAAGCATTCATATTTTTGAGTCTGCAAATCTGCATCAGAATGTATTGCAACTAGTGTTGTTTCCAGCAGTTAGCAGCCAAACTATGGTTTCAAGGGGTTTCCTCAGTGGTGATAATATTGGTAAAATTCCATTACAGAGAGCCTTGGCAAAAACATGGCTTGCCAAGAGGGAATGGCCAAGAACCACCCCAGTGTAGACATTGGGTTTTGTCTATGGAACTGTTGCACTACAATGCTGAGAGCTATATTCTGCACTCTGTATCTTCCTCTTTGCTCATTGTGCCATTGAGTACCATTGATCTCTGACAGATGAGATTCTGTTCACCTTATCAAGTTCAGACATTGCATATTATGCACCCAGTAATGGGGAGATGTCATGGACTGGATGCTTCATAACTTTACCAGCTGCGGAGGAGAGATGGTACCAGAATAAGAGCTTCATGCAGATTTTAAGCCTAAGATCCACGAGGCAAAGTCTGAAGACCAGCAGATGTTTGATGAAGGCTAAGGGACATGAACAGCATCATCAGTAGAGGAGACAAAATGCAGTCAAAGACAATAAGACTGGTCGGAGAACTTGGAAGGGGGAGGGATGGAGAGAGAGGGAAAGCAAGGGTTACTTGAAGTTTGAGAAGTCAACGTTCATACTGCTGGGGTGTAAGCTGCCAAAGCGAAACAAGAGGTGCTGTTCCTCTTTTCTTGATCTACATTTCCTTTACCCTGTTTCACACCTTCACCTTTCCTTATCTATCCATCTCCCTCCCCCCTGACGACAGTCTGAAGAAGGGGTCTCGACCCGAAACGTCAACCTCATTTCTTCTCTCCAGAGATGCTGCCTGTCCCACTGAGTTACTCCAGCACTGTGCATCTATCATCTTTGAACAGAGGAAGTAGGTTTTATCTGACTCCTTTATGGACAAACACTTTTCAAGTGGACACAAAGTGTTGGAGTAACCCAGTCGGTCAGGCAGCATCTCTGGAGAAGATGGATAGGGAACGTTTTGTGTCAGGACTGATTGTGGGGGGGAGGGGGAAAGTTGGAAGAGGGAGGGGTAGGGCAAAGCAGGGCAGGTAATAGGTAAACACAGACGAGGATTTCTTTGATAGACAGATGATTGGAGCCTGTTCAGTCAGGACCCTTATACAATCCAAGAGATCCCGTCAAAACTTCATTGCCTAACACCAACAGTCCATCCTAACTTATCAGCCTGGAGAGACCAGATGGTGAAATGATTTCCCTAGCATCCACTACACACAACCACCTACATTGCTTGCAGCACATCGTTCATTCCATTTAATACATTGAATGTAACACTCTCTACGTTTCCTGATAATTGACGCCTTGCTTAAACAACTATGACTTCTGAACAAAATGCACTTCCCTAAGATCAGCTCTAATCTATAGTTCAACATTGTTTCAGATTGTGAACCCTTTAGACTGCTTCTCAACATTGACTGCAGCTAGTCAGTGTTGTAACCAATTAAGCCAGGAGCAAACGGAGGCCATGGTGACGCAACGTTGGACTTGCTGCCTTACAGCGCTGGAGATCCGGGTTCGAACCCGACTACAGGCATTGTCTGTATGGAGTTTGTAGGTTCTCCCCGTGACCGTGTGGATTTTCTCCGAGATCTTCGGTTTCTTCCCACACCCCAAAGTTGTACAGATATGTCGGTTAATTGGCTTGGGGTATGTGTAAATTGTCCCTAGTGTGTAGGGTGGTGTTAATGTGTGGGGATCGCTGGTCGGTGTGGACTCGGTGGGCCGAAGGGCCTGCTTCGGCGCTGTATCTCTAAAGTAAACTAAACGGAGGGCTGACATTTCAAGTCCATGAAGTCCACACCTATTCAGCTTAGAGATATTTCCAGAGAATTTCCAAGTGATCTCCATCTCGAACCATCGCTCCAATTGACCTTTTCAAGCCACAATGCTTCACTCTGGTAGAAACAGTTGGATGCAGTTACTTGGTTTCCTGCACAATCCATCACATTTGCCTTATATTGTCCCACCCTGTTTCTGTAGTTTTTAATCCCCCATTTGAAAGGGGACTCTTGGAAAATGAGCAACAATGAATTTCACTGTACCTCTGTAGATGTAACAAATAAAGTACCATACCACCATACCACATGAAGGAGATGTTTCCTCTTACTGGGCAACTGTTTATATTTGTCAGCCTCTTGTAAGAGTCTTCCTCATGCAAGTTGCCATGATCTGTAGAGCTGACTGAACAGATGAGAAGAATCATGAATTAAAAATCAACTTCAAAATAACATTGCAGCCATGACAACAACCACATTATTTTACAATCAATTGTCAGAGATTTACTTCAATAATATCAGGTTGTAACCTTTAAGGATTATTTATATGATCAAATTGTCCATGTATATATTGTAACATTGTTAATGAAGATGCTTCTGAAAAGTCTCTTGCTGAAGGAAGTTGCCTGCTTGTCTTTGTGCATTAGACACTTTGCAGAAAAAGGATGCGTATTTTTGTAAATTCTTTTGTTAATAAAGCATTTTGTCAGTTTAACTTAATGGCTGTCATCTAGCACCTTTGAAAATGACAATGATACATGGTGCCAAAAGTCAATTTAATAGAACCATTAAATTTAAAGTCTGTGCCTGAAAATTAAGATAACACACGGACATGCTCTGATCGGAAGCAAGCAGTGTGATTCAAGTGAGAAACTACATTCTGAAACAATTAAAGATGTCAGAGCAGCGGATTTCCAATCTGTCTAAAGAATGGAGAATTATTACACTATAACATGAAACAACAAAAATTTACTCTGGTGCAGGAAAGAACTGCAGATGCTGGTTTAAATCGAAGATAGATACAAAATGCTGGAGTAACTCTGCGGGCTAGGCAGCCTCTGGAGAGAAGGCATGGGTGACGTTTCGGGTCACCCATTTCTTAAATAAACTGCAACCAGGAAATGATGACCTTTATCTCTATGGTAATTTGCATTCATGCCTCGCATGTCCTTGTCCCAGCAATACTCTGCAGAGCTAGCTGACAAAGCCCTGAAGCACAGGAGTCGGCAGCTTCTCCTCTGAACTAGGTGTCTGGACAATCCTTGCAGGTCTATGATCAAAAGCTGAGAGAGTAAGGCTGTAGGGGTCAGATGACTCTATTACTGAAGAAATGAGAGGATTTCTTTATGTTATACCTCTTGTCCTGAGGATGAGCAATATGTTGATGAAAGTGAGGTAGTGTGGTAGAGATTTTGATGTGTGAGTGAAATGGACAAATGCATCTTAATGAGTGAATAGGGGTGTGTAGCTCAGTTTGGGACATCTTCTAAGTATGTATGTTTGTTGTGGCGTTTCTGCATTGTGTGTGGATTTCCCCTCCTGGATGACACCAACTCTTATGTTGACCCCAGCTACAGGTGACGTTCTGGAAGACTGGAGAATGGCTAATTTTACTTCGGAGTCACGTGAGTGATTCCGTGAAGATCCCAGCCCCAGTGCGCATGTGCGGCATAATCGCACAGCTGTGCAGAACGCGGCCAGCGGGAGTCGGCAGCTCCCGCATCCAAGGAACGTGAGGTAAGTACTTACCTTAATCGGGCCTTGTGGTTTTTGCTCCAGGGGGAGCAAAGTAGAGAGGCAGCGGCCCCCGTTTCGACTCCAGCGAAGGAGCCGACAGTGGAGGGGGAAAGGCGCTACCCGGACCGCAAACGCTGCGGACCGCTGCAAGGAGCTGCGCTGATGCCGGTCCGCTGAACAGCTGTTTGGTGAACAGCAGCAGACCGGCGGGAAGTTTAAAAACCCGACCGGCAGCCCTGCAGACTCCTGACAAGGAGAATCGCCGCCCGGGAACCGCTACAATGCCGCCTGAAAAACGGCAGGCAGCCTCTACATACAGGTAAGACAAAAATCTTCCCACTTTAACAGGTTCTACAGGAGCCAACTTCCTCCAAAACTGGAACAGGTTGGAGACAGCAAAAATAAGTATGTCTGTCTCCCCAAGCCAGAGGAGGTCATGGAATTCACCTCCAGGAAAAAAGGGGCACTGGCTGAATGCCAAGGGAGCTGACACTCCTACCCCAGTGCTATTGCACTAGCCATCTCCCTTGACGAGGGATTGATGCAACAGCGGAGTTTGAGCTATGCCTCCTCCAATTTATAGCACACCCTTTTGCTCCCTCTTTTGAGGCTAGCTAAGGAGGCCAGGGCTGGGCTGGCTTAAACGCTGGGCAGGCGGACGAGAACAGCAGTATGCCAGGGGAGCAGGATCAGGAAGAGCTACTGGGTGTCGTGGGCCACTACATGGCTCCTCCACGCGACCATCTTCCCAACAAAGCCCTGCAGGAGCAGGCCTTTCTAGAGGCAAATCCGCAGGCAGCTGGGTCAGCAGACTCGCAGACAAGCAGCGAATTCTGAAGCTCCTAACAGAAGGGTCAAGATGTTACCGCCTTTGCTCGTTTTTTCCACGGATCATACTCACCTGGCAGGCGAGACGCCATGATCACCAAGGTGGTTCTCCCAGGATGAGACTATCCCGTTGCACTACCAGGGTGCTGACACCTAAGATGTTCCCAAATTTGGGATACTCGACTGAACAATGGTGCATATAGACCTGCCCGCAACCCCAAATATACGGGGCTATGCAAACCGCTGCTGCGGGAAGAGAGGCAGCTAAACCTGTGCGTCTCATGAGGGCAGGCCATGGAACGAGCAGGACATCGCATCCAACACCCAGCTGGCAGCACCCCTCGGCATCCACCAGCAATATCAAACAAGGACTGGTGAAAGCCTGGCGACCGCTTCACATTACCCCCAAAGTTCTTTTTTAGACAGGGGCCCAGAGCGGAGCCGTGGGAAAATGCGCCGCCCCACCGACAGCACCAGCATACCAGCAAACTAGGCCTTCATGAAAAAACAATAAACATGGAGGTAGGTAGTCTGGTTCCTCCCAGTTTACACTAAATAAGGGTGTTCTACTAACTGCGGGGGGGGGCATTTACACTTGTTGATAAAGCATGGGATGCTGTCACAAATAACTAAAATATACTCAACAGTATTAGAGGATAAAAACGAATTCAAATTGGGCATATTACCGCCAGTTCAGCAATGCGCCCAAAGGGCATTTTCTCCCTCTAAGAAAAGAGAAGTGAGAAGGTCAAGCTGAACTAGAAAGGCTCATTACTAAACGGATCATGGGAGTAAACATGAACCATTGGAATTTGTATCGAATATATTCACAAAAACTACAAAAGATGGTGAATGTAGCATCATCATTGATCTAATATCACTAAATAAATCTGTTGAGTATATACACTTTAAGATGGAGACGGGTTTTTGTCACTGCCAGACATCTGATCTCCCAAGGATACCTATGGGGAGCATTGATATGGAAGATGCTAACTATCTTATACCCATACACTAGGATCATTATAGATACCTAAAAAATTTTACCTGGATAATGGATATCCCGGTTAGGGCAACCATGGGAGCATAGAGCATTCCCTATGGTCTAACCTCAGCCCTAAACTATTATAAATATTAAAAACGGCCATGAAAATATTAAGAAAACAAGCATAATCATGGCATATATTGGATGATATCCTCATATTAGGGGAAACAAAGGACTTAGCTGTGGCAGCAGTTCTAGCTACGAAACAGCTCCCTAAAGCTCTGAGGTTTATCCCACGCCCAGATAAACCAGAATTGAAGCGTTAACTACCAAGGATTATCTGGGCTTCAATAATAATTCCGTCCATATGACTGTTACTTTGCCAAGGTACTTGGGTCACTATAATCAAATCATGAATGTACCCACTGAAGCTATATCACAATTAAGGTGGTGAGTAGACATATATTTGGCATAGTTTTCAGCCCTATTATCATCACCAATCCCAACTTGGTTATTAAAAAACGATGCCAGTACTTTAGGCTGGGGAGCAACTAAACTCCATATCCAGCACAGGTAACAGATGGACCAATTCACAAACATCGTTACTACACATACCGGGCATCAACTACTTGGGATTGGTGATCGCCTATTGGGCTAAAAAGCATATGCATTTCAAATGCAGCACGTACATATGTGGTTACGGATTGATAATACTATGGTGGTGGCTTATATCAACCATATGGGGAGCATAATAATCATTGTTGTGCAACAAATTGGTCAAACAAATCTGGCAATGGTGTGTCAAAAGACATTTTAACTATCAGCTGCCTATGTCCTAGGAAGCTAGAACACAGTGGGAGACACCATGTCACGGGGTAAAATTTATGATTACATTGAATAGATGTCAAACCCAAAATATCTGCTAAAGGTATTAAGCAGTTTGAAAGCCAGATATCAATTTGGTTGCACAAGACGGAATCACCAGTAACCTATGTATGTGACTTAGGAACCAGATTAGAGGCAGCAGCGATAGATGCCTACACGCTGGAAGGGGGAATTTCTGCTTTGCCTTCCTCCCTTCTGCCTCATCAGACGGGCACTTCGCAATACAGATGGGAGTCTCCGAGATATTGAACGTGCCCGACCGGCCTACACAGCCATGGTTCCCAGTTCATCACGACACGGTGGGCGAGTCACCTATGGATTTCCCTGGTGGACCATGGTTGCTGACTCAACCCAGTATCAGGCACAAGCCACCCATGCCAGGGAAACATCAAACTCCTGGGTGCAGGTTTTGAATAGACCTTACCAGGGACTGGGATTATCTAAGGGACCACCATGTCGGCATCCCTGCGAACAGTCACTAAAAGCTAACATGGGTAAAATACTGCCACGACGCAGGGACAACATACCGAACTATTCAACCACTGACGTATTGGAGTTCCTGGAACATCTACACCATGACTAAAAGGTGAGTTACAGTGCCGTAAATACAGCATGGAGCGCCTTATCTGCTTATCTAAAACAGCATGACAGCAGAGCATGGGATCCCATCCACTGAAGGTAAACTTATGAAGGGCAACTATAATAATAAGCCCCAAAAACCCAGGTATACCCATGTATGGGATATTGGTGTGATATTGACATATCTCAGAGAATGGCACCAGCCAGATCCCTCAGCTTGCTTAATCTATGTTAAAAACGCTCATGCTTATGGCTCTCGTACACTGTCACAGCTCACAGAGTCCATGTCACTCCAAGATGTAAAACTAGACTGGATAACATGGTGATTACCCAGACGCATCACGTTCATGCTAGGTCTGGTAAAATCTAACTCGCAGGTATATGGGACTAGGCGAGATTTGTGAGTTCGGCACGAATGCTAGTAGGGTCGAGACTCGCCTGTGTTTTCCGTATCGTCGTTATATGGCTATATGGACCAGGAACGCCCAATTCACTGGTGGGATTCAGGGCCTACCCACCACACCAGAGTCCAGGTTGAGTGTGGTGACCCATCTACTACTATATATAGACACACAACCCGCAATCTTAGAGGGAGAGGAAAGCCTATGGGTCAACCACAGTAACCCCAAGACGGGGTACGAGCCCAAACCACTCCAAGGTGGCTCAAAAAGGTACTGAAAGCTGCTGGAATAGAATTAATACAACTTAATCACATTCAGAGATCAGCAAGACTATGGGCATAGCATTGAAATTGAAAAAAATGCCCATTCCCTAGGGCAGCATTGTACAATGTTCCCCAGTATCAGCGTCAACGAATGGACATCCCGGTTGACCACATTCTCAATACGGCAGAATGGTCAAGGGAACGACGTTCAGAATATTTTATTGTAAACCGTTGATAAACCTGATTTAATTGCAGGAAGAATATTACAAACTGCAATATTAATTTAAGCTCAGGGGAGCTCTTTATGTTATGTTATTGTTAACAAATACCTTTCTGTTTCTTGTGAAAGCAGATCCACTGGTAGATTACGATAACACTTCCTTCCTCAAAGACTGCGGCAGTGAGTGAAATAAAAACTGTTACACGGTTTGAAATCACAGACCTTTGAAGTCTTCACGGAATCACTCACGTGACTCCGAAGTAAAACAGTAAGATTAAACGAGTACTTACCAGTATGAAGTTTGATCTGTATTTTATGAGGAGTTACGGTGAGGGATTACGTGCCCGCCGCTCCCACCCTCATTATATAGATCAAACTAATAAACTGATGTCTCATGATCTTTACTATCTTACTTCAAATATTGTGTCTATCCTGTGATTTCACACCGCTGCTTCGAAGTATGCCGCACATGCGCACTGGGGCTGGGATCTTCACGTAATAGCTCACCGTAACTCCTCATAAAATACAGATCAAACTTCATACTGGTAAGTACTCGTTTAATCTTACTATTTTGCACCGTTACTTAAGAAAAGCAGTAAGGACATGCCAGGGAACCACAGGTCAGTGAACCTGACATCAGTGGTGGAAATGTTGCTGTAGTGAATTCTGAGGGATTAGATCTACCAGCATTTTATTAGGCACTACTAGCATAGGAATAGTCAAAGTGGCTTGGTGCATGGAAAATCGTGTCCAACGGGCTTGGGGTTTTTTGAAAAGAGGATGGATGAGGCTGGGCAGGAGGCAATGTCTTTATGGACTTTAGTAAGGGGTTTGGACAATGTCCCTCATGGTAGGCAAGTCTGGAAGGTTATATCACATGGAATCCAAGGTGGAATCAAAATTAGCTTGAAGGAATGAGTCAAAGGATAGTTGCAGTGGGTTGTTTTTTTGATTGGAGACCTATTATGAGTGGTGTGCCACAGGGTTAAGTGCTGGGTCCACTGTTGATTGTTATCTACTTTAATTATTTGTTGACAATGATTTTCACATTGGCAGATGATACCAGAATTGGTGGTATAATGGACTATGAGGAAGGATAACAGTTTACAACAGGATCTTGGTCAGTGGGAAGGTGAGTCAAGGAATGGCAAATAGAATTGAACTCTGACAAGTGTGAGGTGTTAAGGGCCTGTCCCACGAGCATGCGACTGCATGTCGCGAGCGCGACCAAACCAGAAGCGGGGGCCGCGCGGAGGTCGATTGAGTGGCGTGAAGTTCGAGCGAAGTCCGCGGGAAGTTCGCGCGTGACGTACGGCATCAAGACGCTGTGTACAGCGTCAAGACGCTGCATATGCCCGTCGAGGCGGTGCGTGCGACCTCAATGTGGCTGCGGGCCGGCAGGCCGTTGCCGCGCGGAATATTTGAACACTGTCAGTTTTACGGAGCCCCGCGCGCTGTAGGGACCAGCTCCGCACAACTCCATATGGCTCCGGCGATCGAAGTGGGACCGGCCCCGCGAGGCCGTACGGCTCAAGTGACCACATTAGGTCGCGCTTGCCGCATGCAATCACATGCTCGTGGGACAGGCCCTTTACACTTTGGTATGTCAGACCAGAGCAACACTCTCACAGTAAATGGGGGATGTTGTAGAACGGAGAGATCTAAGTGTACAGGTGCATGGTTTCTG
The DNA here is from genome assembly GCF_028641065.1 of Leucoraja erinaceus. Classification (NCBI taxonomy): domain Eukaryota; kingdom Metazoa; phylum Chordata; class Chondrichthyes; order Rajiformes; family Rajidae; genus Leucoraja; species Leucoraja erinaceus. The sequence goes on along the minus strand of NC_073391.1, from coordinate 15,333,992 downwards.
GAAAGTGGCAATTCAGGTAGACTGGGTAGTGAAAAAGGCATTTGACATGCTTGCCTTCATAGAAATTAGTATAGAGTACAAAGGTTGGGTCATCATGAAGCTGTATAACATCACCCATTCCTTCTCTCCAGAGAAGCTGCCTGTCCCGCTGTGCTACTCCAGCATTTTGTGTCGATGATGCTGTATAAGTTAGTGGCGAGTCCACGCTTGGAGTTCTGTGTGCAGTTCTGATTGCTTAGCTACAGGAAGGATGTCATTACGTTGGAAATGGTGCAGAAGAGATTCACCAAGGTGTTACCCGGACTTGTGGGCTCGAGTCATAGGGAGAGGCAGGACTCTTTTCTTTGGAATGTCGGAGTGAGAGGTGTGACCTTATTGACGTATACAAAAACATGAGGGGCATGAATATATTGAACGCTCACAGTCTATTTCACATAGGAAAGGGCAAGTGGGATTTGGGGCAAATACAAGCAGATGGTACAAGCCAAGAATGCCATATAGGTTAGCAGGGATAAGCATGGTCTGTGTCTGTACTCTATGACTATGACTACTGTATATGGTTTTATGACTAGTTGATCTCCATATCTCTGCTGGCACATAGGATCTCCTTGGTGCCATGTGTCTCACTTTCATAACTTTAATTACAGTTTGGTATTCCCGTCCATCTTTCCCTGCAGCCTCTTTGTCCATTATACACATGGCATGAGTGGCTGCTATCAGGCTGTCAGAAGGAGGGTGTCTTTAGAACCAATGGCCTTTAGTTAAGGGTTATGAGTGTTCACAATTGGGAGTGGCTTTGTCAGGAACCACTCAAGTCATGTTTCACAAATACATTCTTAATATAACCTTTCAAAGCATCCCAACATCAGGTTTATTTTGTTCAAGTTCTTGTTATTTTTTGAAGGGAACCTAATATGACACGCTAAACACAACACTTTAACATTTCTGATCCTTTGCTTCTTGTAGCAGTTCCAATCTGGCAGCTCGAATACGCAAAATTTAATTCCAAAGATATCCCTTGTAGTTTTTGACACGTAAAGAAAATAGGCAATTAAAAAAGCTTACAAAGCAATGTAAATGATTTGTTTCAAAAAAGGAAACCAGAGAGAGAGAGGGACGATGTGGAACATATTCTAAAGGTTCAACGGTGATGCACTGTACAGCCTGCATTGAAATAATGTACTTACAAGATGTTCAAAGTCTATGTAAATGTTCTTGGTCAATAACTATTTGCCTGGCATAAATTAAACATTTTCCTTTGATGTTCCAGTCTGCAAAGGCTCCTTGTGATTTAATGCTTCAGGTTGCTTATATTTCTAAACTCAACAAAGAACAGCTTTTGCCCTTATCGCTACACAGACAAGTCTACTTCAAAGAATTTGGGCAAGGGCAGGGAAGTCTAGACAAAAATAAACTTATGTTCTCAGAAAGGGAGGTGATTGTTCACCACAAGGAAGTTGGAGTTGCAGATTGTAGGATATAAACTGTAAGATTAATGTGATTAAGTGCGTTAACTAGAGATGTGAGATAAAGTTGGCAGCATTCAGGGCTCTGTTTTTTTTTAAACTTATGCACCAGAAGATCAGAAACAAAAAGGGGAAAAAAACTTCTTACTAAAGATGGGCATTCGTGGGCAAAAGGAACAAATTTTAGTCAGTCTGAAGGGTCCTGACCTGAAACATCACCTATCCATATTCTCCAGGGATGATGCCTGACCCAATGAGTTACCCAAGCAGGTTGTGTCCTTTTATGGTAAACCAGCACCTGCAGTTTCTTGTTTCATCTATTTTTACTCATTCATTTACACTTTAGACTTTAGAGATACAGCCTGGAAACAAGCCCTTCGGGCCACCAAGTCTGCACCAACCAGTGATCACCCCGTACACTATCACTCGCCTACCCACTAGAGACAACTTACATTTTTTTAACTGAAGCCAATTGACCTACAAACGCGCTGAGTTTCCCCAGCATTTTTGTCTACCTTCGATTTTTCCAGCATCGACAGTTCTTTCTTAAACCTGCAAATCAGTATGTCTTTGGAGTGTGGGAGGAAACCGGGGCACCCAAAGAAAACCCACACGGTCACAGGGAGAACGTACAAACTCTGTAAGGACAGCACCTGTAGGCAGCATTGAACCAGGGTCTCTGGCACTGTAAGGCAGCAACTCTACTGCTATAAGATATGGGTGCCACTGCCAAGTCTAAGGTTTATTGCATATCCTTATTTGCCGTGAAACTGTATGGATTTCTCTACTATTGCAGGGAATGCATCTAAGACCCAACATACATTGTTGTAGGCCTGGAGTCACATATATATACTGGAGCGAGTAAGGGTATCAGGTCTCCTTCTATAAAGGAAGTGTACGATCATATATATCGTGAAACATTTTGTAATATCAAGGCATACAAATGCCATTGTGCATTGCAATTCTAATCACTCTGATATATCATCCTTCCAATTCAATTCTTAACAAATCCAGCATGCTACCTGTGTCCTCAGGACTGTAGGATGGTTCTGTTAAATTTTCTATAGGCACTGTTGGCATGGCAAAACGTATTAGCGGTAATTAGCCCTACATAATTCCCTTTTGTGATAATTGGGGGGAACTAATTTCTAGGTTTGAAATAGTAAAGGAAAGATTCTTGTAGTGCTGTTAAGAGAGGAGGTTTCTAGATGTTGACCCAGCAGCGATGAAGAAATTGTGATACATCTCCAAATGAGAAAGGTGTGTGATTCAATTCACACCTTGTCATTCTTGTGTGCCTGATGCCCTAGTCTTTCTGGGTGTTAGCCTTTAAGAGATGTCTTGGTAACTTATTGCAGTGTGTTTTTGAGACGCTTCAAACACGATGTGTCAGTGCAGAATAGAGTGGATGGTTAAGGTGATGTATGGGCTGCTTTGTCTGGATTGTGTAGACCTCTTTGTGTGTTATTGGTTTTGCACTTATCTCATCAAATATAGAGTATTCCATCATGCTGCTGACTTGTGTCTTGGGATAACATACCTGGAGACAGTAATGGAAAAGTCAAAAAGATTGACTGAGAGTTTAGGTTGGGTGAGTATAATTATCGAGCAGCAACTGATTAATAAGGGGACAACGTTTTCAATATTAGCATGACCCAGATTTCAGTGAAGGGGACTTTTCTGAATGACTGAGGTTTGTAATGCTTCAATGCACTGCTGAGATCAATGTTAGGTGTTCCATCTGGACCAGATTAGTCACATCCCTGTTGAACAACAGAGGATAAATAGAAGCCAAAGATAGACACAAAAAGCTGGAGTGACTCAGCGGGACAGGCAGCATCACTGGAGAGAAGGAATGGGTGGCGTTTCAGATCAAGACCCTTCTTCAGACCCGTGTTGACCCCAAACATCACCCATTCCTTCACTCCAGAGATGCTGCCTGTCCCGCTGAGTTACTCCAGCTTTTTGTGTCAATCTTCAGTTTAAACCAGCATCTGCAGTTCCTTCTTGCGCATAAGTAGAAACCAACTGGGTAAGCCTTCTTTTACCAGTGTCACATGCCAGATTGTTTTATATGGCAAGTTGGCAGATTCGTGATTATGAATAACAATACTATGTTTTTATTCCAGTTTAATTTAATTTACATTCTCCAGCTTGTCAGATGCTATTTTCAGTCATGTCTTGGGGCTATTCGATCAGGTGACTAGATTACTAGTTTCAAATAATACTCACCGTAGCTCATTGGGCACAGATAGTTCTGCTTAGAACGCATGTTTCCACAACATAGAGTCATGCAGTGTAGAAACAGGCCTTTCGGCCCAACTTGCCCACACCGGCCAACATGTCCCTGCTACACTACTCCCACTTGCCTGCATTTGGCCCACATCCATCCAAACCTGTCCTATCCAGTTAACATAAGTAAAGTGAAAAATCCCCCTGTTGTATGACTTGGTGGAAAATTAATGGAAACAAACTTCTACCATGCTCGAAGGTAAATAAGCAGAGATTCATTTAACTGGTTGATTTCTTTTCCTTATCCTAAAACAGTTTTGAATGCAGATGATACATACTCTTGGTAGTGTTAGAAACATAGAACATAGAAACATGGGAAATTAAATAAAAAAATATCACCTCACAAATAATAACTATACGTTCTACTGAGCGATAAATAAAACATTCTAACTGATAATAGGCAATGAAAATCATTTCTTTAACAATTCTCTATGATTTCAGCTTGAAACTAGGATGGCCGTTTCCTCCTTAGCAGTTGATTAAAATAACTATGTACATTTTAGCCTGAGTTGCATAACAACACTGTCACCAAGATAAATTAAACACGAGTGTCCTTTGAAAATCCAACTGATAGTAATGGATTTATCAACTATTGAGGGATGAATTAATTTATCTAGAATACATAAACATATTCACCGTTGCATGATAATTTAAATACTGTAGTCAAGCAAATAATCCTTGTGAAAGTTATGAAAAAAAATCTGAAGGACAACACAGGTTAAAAAGGTTGATATGCCTGCATGACATGAATTGCTTTTTATTGTATTAGGAAAATTATTATCATAAATATTGGATATGAAAATGACAAAGTGCCACATGAAAGCAGTTTCCACAATACAATATTTATTGTTTTCTCCCTGTGACATGCTTGTAATTCACTGCTGGTGTGTGATTTTGATAATTATAGAGCAAGGGTATTTTATTTCAAAATGCTACAGTATCTGTGAGCAAAATGTTCAAAGAAAGAAGCAGGTCTAGCCTATTGTGTGCCAGAAACCCCATATTCGCAGATCTCTTTTGAAAGATGTGACTTGTCAGGATAATGAAGGACTTTAATATCTTAGTTTGCATCAACATGGAAACAATGGTGCAATTTTGACAGATCGGATGCTGAAGGCAGGACCAAACCACTTGATATTCAGATATCTGTGGCTAATGGAAAATGTTGTCCTCCTGTTGAACAGCAAAACGAGTTATTAATGAAACTGCTCTATTTATCTGAAGAACAAACTGACGTGTATTTATTTGATCTTTTGAGCTGACCCAGATACTGTTGCATTGAGACATTTCAAAGGGGCTTTTGTTTTTGGCTTTCCGCAGACAGACAGCCTTGTCTGCTTTCATGCTGTCTACGTTAGTAAGAAAACAAGGAATATTTTTGTTCCAGTATTTTTACTATAAATGTACCTTTCTTGTATAATACAGCTTTTCGTTGTACATAGGTTTTGAAAAGAAATGGAGAGCTCAAAAATGACATGTAGTTTTCTAGTGAGTTGCAATAAGGCATTTGATTCAACTATGAATTATTTAATTGTATAGTGCAGCCTCTATGGGAAATAAAGCTTATTAAAATGAGGATTATATGGCAGAAAGTAAAAAGCTCAGCATGGTGGGTGGTGCAGCAGGTAAATTACTGAGCTAGTAATCAAATGGCAAAGTAGTCCAACAATCCAGGGACCTGAGTTTGAATCCCAGCTGCAGAATTTGAAACCGGCTGACAATGTTGATTTTTTTAAGAGAATTATAAGAAGTTACAAGAGAAGGTCGGGGCTGAGTATTTTGTGACAAATGACTTGGAAATTAATCATTGTTCATTGAACAATTCTGGTTCGCTGCCTCACAACACATTCCCTTCAGAAATCTGAGAAGGTGCCTCAACACCAACTTCTTAAGGGCGATCGGGGTTGGTTAATAAATGAGGGCCTTATCAACAAAGTCCTTAGGGTGGGAAATAAAGGAATAACCAAGAAAGTAGAAGGCAATAGCCAGACATTATAGCAATGAAATAGAGGCACTTCCTAACTTAGGTGAGGGTTACATTCTGTGAACCCTTACGTAAGTCAGATTGTATGTAAGTTGGACAAACACGAAAAGCTGGAGTAACTCAGCGGGTCAGACAGCATCTCTGGATAAAAGGAATAAGTGATGTTTCGAGTCGAGACCCTTCTTCAGACTGAGAGTCAGGGGAAAGGAAACGAGAGACATAGACGATGATGTAGAGAGATATGGAACAAATAAATGAAAGAAGTAACAATGATAAAGGAAACAGGCCATTGTTAGCGGTGGCCTAGGTGAAATTGAGTATAGACACTATACCCATTCCCTGCCCAAAATAACCCACTGAGTATTAAATGTTTCAGCAGCACCCGGCTGCATCTGGGACACCTTCAGAGGTGCGTGGCCTTCTGTGTTAGCACTGCCGCCATTGCCAGCTCCAGTTCCTTCTCACTTTCTGCGGCTTCTGGGTAAGCATCGTTGTCATTGCCACCTTGTGTCCAATGTAAACATGAGTGATCATAGTTATGGAAATTACTAACTGCCCCTTTTATACTCGGGACTGAGTACAGAATTGTTTACGTAAGTGCAAATTTATGTAAGTCATCTATTGTGTAAGTCAGGGAGTGTCTGTATAGGAAGGAGTTTTCACCATTGTATCTCCTTGCCTTAGGTGACTGAACATCCTTCATCATTGTAACTCCTTGCCTTTAGTGACTGAAGTGACCCTTCACAATCTGCTATATATGGTAAATCAGATTGTTAACATTTTTAATATTCCTTTTATTTGCCAGTAAATGTTTCTTTGTTCCAAACTTAACAAGAAAGCAAAAGATAAAACTTACACGGGAAGAGGTTGCATTATTGAGATTGAGTCTGACATCACCCAATTAAAGATTCATCCCTTGCATTTGGATCGTACTCTATCTGCCTTCATCCAAGGAATCCTGGCACTAGTATCTCCGTGCATCTGCATTTAAAACAAGGATTCTTGTAGAGCATCATAAGCATATGTACAAGCCCTGGAGGCTGTGCCCCAGAATGAGGTGCAGATGGTGGCTCAGTTGCAAGAATTTACTACCTGTGTCTGTGGCACAATGTTGGATGTACATTCAACACTGCACTGAAAATCAACAAGGCTTTGGTGTTTTTTAACTTAGTTTCCTTGCACACCGATGTAAAACAATATGTTTTAGAATTGATGTATACTTTGGCCAGTGGTACCACATTTAATTAAGCAGAGAAATTAATGCTGCTGCCATCCACCTGGTGTAAAGCAGCTTTGCATTAAAAAACGGAAGCCAACAGGCAGTCCTCTTGCTATTGATCATAATTAGACATGAAATCACCTGACATTCGTGCTTCAGCGGCAGTAAAGATCCATATCCTAATGGATCATGCAGAATAAATGCAGTAAAAGGGAATAATAGCTATGCACATGATCATACTTCAGTGTTTGTCTATAATGAGTCAGCGTGGTGACGTGCAGTGTGCCATGTAGCAGACTGGCATTCACCATCATGAAGCAGCTGCAAGGACTCTGTGGAGATTCTGTGGATCTTCAGCACCTGCAGATCCACAGAATGGAGAGCAATTTCCAGATTTCTGTCAGAAAAGACAAACGAATGAGAATAATAAGAATGGATGTGCAAAGGATGTTTCCAGTAATGGGAGAGACCAGAGGGCATAGCCTCAGAATAAAAGGATGTACATTTAGAACGGAGATGAAGAGGAATAGGTTCTTGCCTAGTAAGGGTGTCAAGATTTATGGGGAGAAGGCAGGAGAATGGGGTTGAGAGGGAAATAAAGATCAGCCATGATTGAATTGTGGAGTGGATTTGATGGGTCGAATGACCTAATTCTGCTGCAACAAATTATAAACGTATGACAATGTGCTTGCTGCCAATAAAGTACTTTCTGAAGTGAAATAAGTTTGGAATGTTTGACAGCTGGTTTACATAAAACAATTTACCACAAACAGAAATATGACGACGGCCATAAAATTTGTTTTAGTAATTATTTTGATGTATAAATAATAGACAGGACACCAGTGGAATCCCCACCTGCAGCATATTTGGAAATTACATTAGTGATGCTTTTTTAACCATCTCAAAAGAAATCAGGGTCTCAGTTTAGTGTCTTGCACAAATGAAAGCACCTACAATATTGCAGCATTGTCATTGTACTGCACTGGAGTGTTGATTCTGATTACTAGTCTATGGGATGGGATATGAATCAAGATATCACCTACTCCAGGGAGAGACTCCTTTCTGGGTAGCATGGCTGACACCGAACCTATGCCTTTACCACTACGAATGATTTGTTTATGCATTATCGGTAGACTGGATGAGTTGCAGAGATTTTACCCCATAGAGTGCCAAAATATTACTGTGATCATTCATAACAGAGAAATATTTAACATTTAATTTATTAACAGCATTTTAAAGTTATTGTGAACTATGTAGCAATCATCTTCCAGACATAGTTATGGAGAAATCCAGTGGAATGCCGGCTGGCAAGTGAGGTTTTCACAGAGAATATTTGGGTGCAAAAAGGATTTCAATTTCTTATTAGAAGTACAAAATTCTTAAATTGGACAGGCTAGATGCAGGAAGATTGTTCTCGATGTTGGGGAAGTCCAGAACAAGGGGTCACAGTTTAAGGATAAAGGGGAAATCTTTTAGGACCGAGATGAGGAAAACATTTTTCACACAGAGAGTGGTAAATCTGTGGAATTATCTTCCGCGGAAGGTAGTTGAGGCTAGTTCATTGGCTATATTTAAGAGGGAGTTAGATGTGGCCCTTGTGGCTAAAGGGATCAGGGGTTATGGAGAGAAGGCAGGTACAGGATACTGAGTGGGATGATCAGCCATGATCATATTGAATGGCGGTGCAGGCTCGAAGGGCCGAATGGCCTACTCCTGCACCTATTTTCTATGTTTCTATGTTTCTATGTTTAATTGTGATCTTGCACTTTTTGAACAGAGATCACACATCCAGCAAGATCTGTGCATCCTTCTTCAATACATCGCACCATAACCATCAGTCTTATTTATGAGAGGAGTTGAAATAATGCTTAATTTTAAATCTTCCTTCAGAAAACTAAGAGGAAAATCACAGACCTAGATACGCCAAGGTAGTCCTCACAAGGGCTATGACTGATGCCGATAGGTTTCATCCATCTTGGTTTACTACTCACTCATCTTCCAAATCGTAACCCCAAGCTGGAGATCAGTGAATCCAGTGAAACAGTTGGGAGCTTTTTCCACAGGCACGCACACCGTTCTTCACCAACCCCTCATCAGTGGCTCCACTGGGACACATGGGCATTGTCTCCGATAAGGCCAAACTGAAACATTAAGTTTATTTATTGAATGCTCCAAAGATATCATTCAATTTGATCTCACTCCATCAACGAAAGATATTTGATAAAACATGCTTTCTTTAAAATAACATAAAGAACAACAAAAGTTTTCAGGCACCTGTAATGTCATGTATGTATATTTGAGAAATGAGAGCTGATATGGGGACATTTTTACTTTAGTGACTAAACTAAAAAAGAAAAGTATCTTTGCATTAACTGTAAAACCCACCACAGAAATAGAAACCCACGCAGGTTCAATTCTGAACTAACAGCCTTAAGTGCACGGAGAGTATCTTAAAGCGACTTTGTGGCAGGGTCATTGCATTTATACTTGTGAAGGAGAGGTTAGATTTTTTATCTTGCTGCAGCTGAACATCCGAATTTTCTTGTTATGTCTATTTTGAGTTCTGAAACTAAAAGCACACACGCGTCAGCACAAGCCATGTACTTGTTGAGATCAGCTTACGGCGAGAACAGATTTGGGAAATATATTTTATCTGTGGGGACTAAGGACCATATTTTGGAAAAGTCCGATCCTCACATATGAATCTTTATGACGGAGTGTGAAAACAGCTCTGAAGAGGTCACACTGACAACAACAGAAATATGCTGACGTTTGCTGAAGTTTGATGTTGAAATCCCGTTGGGACGACTCCCAGAGGCCGGGAGAAAAACCAATATTGTCCAAGTAACCAACAAAGTGAAGCAGTCCCTTTTCACAAAGGCACTCATTACTGAGGACTATTGGACTTTATTACCTTCCACCATAGTGAGGAATCCACTGTGGTGGATGTTTATGTTAACTTTTATGTAGTTGTGTGTCTTGTTGCTTTTTTTTTTAGTATGGCTGTATAGTAATTTGAATATCACTGTACCTTAATTGGTACACATGACAATAAAAGACCTTTGAAAAAACCTTTGAAACCATCCAGTGACAACACCAAGGCACTGATCTGCTGAGCTGAGCAGCTGTATAATTTTGTTATACTTGGAAAAGCCATTTGTGGCTACTTACCATCGCTATGTTGATCAGATTCATTTCTGGATGGAGTAAATTTCATGCGAGCACCATTTTCTGTTGAGCACTAAAAGGCTTTTCCTTTCACAAAATTAGCTTAACATGGTTTTCATTTAGAGCTTTCAAGATGAAAGTAGCTTCTCGAGTTGTGCCTTGCCTGTTGCAGACGTGAGCGAAATAGAACAGGAGGATAATAAAGTTTAAAGGCTCACCAGCTACACAAAAAAAATGTAAACAGCCTTCATTGATAATGTGTGCTGTACTATTTTGAGGCATTGCGATGAGCTGCAGAAGCACCACAGTGTTAGGGGTTGCATGGTCCAATGTGCAATGGCTTGTTATATCAGATCTATATCTACCTTCTTGCAAATTATTAGTAGGTGAAATTTTCTGAATGAACCTGCAGATCTCGATATGAAAAATATTTCATCATTTAAAAAGAGCTCAATTTGTACTCATGAACTGATGCAGAATTAAAATGTTTTCAATAGTGGAATGGCTTCCTGGGCCTCCTTCATTGACTGAGTGAGGCCACACACAAATTGGAGGAACAGCACTTCATAATTCACGGTAGCGGTATGAACATTGAATTTTCTAATTTTAAGTAACCTACTCTTCCTCCCCTCCCCTTGCCCTAATCATTTAAAAAAAAATCAGTTCCACTGTTCTATTATTTTCCTCTTGCGATCACACCTTTCGTAGCCAACAATGTCATTGCCCTGCCTGAGGTAATTTGTTATTGGCCCAGATTTGTCCTGGTTTTTTCCCTCCTTCAGCTCTTCACCCCCCCAACCACCGCCAACCACCACCCCCTTGCCCACCCTCTACATTCAATCCAAAGAAGGGTACTGATACAAAATATCTCCCATCCTTTTTACTCCAGAGATGCTGCCTGACCTGCTGAGTTATTCCAAAGCTATTTGTCTATCTTTGGAATAAACCAGCATCTGCAGTTCCTTGTTTCTACATCTAAATGTTGTTTTGTTTTACTAGCTGAACAGTTAATTGCTGATTTCAAGGACTGATATTTATCTGGTATTGCTACTGGGGTACTATAGAATTGATAGTGAATTAAAAAAACAAACCTGTTCGAGTGATAACAGTATTGCTTTCATGATGATCATCCAGCTCTATCTTTATCAAAAGAATGCAAATAAATAAAGCTCAGTACATCAGTGTGTTGTGTACACTGCAATGTCAGGCTTGTAAACTGTGTATTTGGTGGCAGTTGTTGTAGTGCTATAATACAATGCCTGCTTAAAGATACTTGCAATGTTACACTTTGCTAGTTTTATCATGGAAAAAATGTTGCTTTAAAAATGCATCTGTCTGCATAACCTTTTTCCTTTTCCTGCAGTCTCTGCTCGATTAAATGTCAGCAATGACAGATAGCGGTCGATTAACTGAAAGGGCAGGTTTTTACTTCAATAAAAAATGAGGTCTGTTGAACTGTTCAACAGTCCATCATAAAGATAAGAATGTGTACAAAATATTCTCTGGTTAGTTTTGTTTAATATTATTGCATCATTAATTATTTTTATTATGGGACAGGAAAAAAATGCCTTCTGCAGAAGACAGTAATTTATTCATATGCTCTATACCATTTCACCATTGATGCTTAAAGGAATTGCAGTTTAATACATTTTCTTCTCATTTTCAAATGGTCCGTCAATTCTCAAAAGGAATGATAAGTACAGTCTACAGAAATTACTATTTACCTTCACTGAAGAAAGAAAACTGCATTTCGTAAGAGTGTCTTCGATTTCAGCATTGAAAATCATAAAGAATAATAAACTTTCCTTCTCTGCTTCACAGTTCTGGTGAAGTGTCTTTGACCGACTGTACAACGGTGACGGCTTCTCTTGCCACAGATGCTACCTGAGCTTTTCCCAGCATTTTCTGGGGGTTTTTTTTGCAGTATTTCAGCATTCACTTGTTCAACCACTCTCAGAATCTCATATTTCAAAATGATCTCCATTCCCAAGAATGAGTAAAGGGCGAGCCAATCTTCCTCAGTCTCTGCTCACAGAATAACCTCTAACTATCGATCAATCCAGTGAATCCACCAGTACAGCCGCTGAAACAATTATATCTCTGTTTAGGTAAGGAGGTCAAATCTGCACTCTAGATGGCATCTCACGAAAGCCCTGTATAATTGCAGTAAGTTATCTTTACTCTTGTACTCCAACCTCCTTGAAATAAAGGTCAATGTACTGTACCATTTGCCTTCCTAATTATTTGCTGTCTGCAGTTTGATGGATTTCAAGTGCCATTAACTTAGAGGCTGCAGAACAAGAGCAGGAAATTGGGTTGAACAGCTTTATTGACCAACTCAGACATGTTGACCCTTCTGGCCTCCCATTGTAATGCAAATTTGTATTGTTGCTGTTTCAGGTGTAAGGACATCCAGATGCCTCAGAACATTTATTAATTCCTCACCTTGTTAAAAATAAAGTGTTGCTTTTCTTTCTGGGAAAAAACATCTTTAACAAAGCACAAATGAATTCTCTCTTGTACACAGACGTTCTGCTCTGTACACAGAGACTATCATTTTAAAGCCCATGTCTTACTTTACTTGCTGGTCTACACAGAAGATAGACACAAAATGCTGGACGTCACCCATTCCTTCTATCCAGAGATGCTGCCTGTCTCGCTGGGTTACTTCAGCATTTTATGTCTATCTTCGTTGTAAAGCAGCATCTGCAGTTCTTTCCTACACATTTTGAAGATGTTCTCCTCTCTCCGATGAGAGTTCTGTTGTATCTCCCTCTCCCCTTACTCTCAGTCTGAAGAAGGATCTCGACCCGAAACGTCACCCATTCCATCTATCCAGAGATGCTGCCTGTCCTGTTGAGTTAATTCAAGATTTTCTGTCTATTTTCTTACTTTATTTCCCAGATAATATCAACTGGGGGCTTATTACACTCAATCGCTTTGTCCAAGACGAAAGGTGTGCTAATGTTTTCTACATCAGTACCCACCGAAAATAGGTTCCTGGTAACTTGCTGTTGCCACAGAAGGCTGTGGAGGCAAAGCTAAGTAAGTAAGTAAGTAAGTTTATTGGCCAATTATTTACACACAAGGAATGTACATACAAGGAAATAGTGGCTATATTTAAGGCAGAGAGAGATAGATTCTTGATTAGTACGGGCATCAGAGGTTATGGGGAGAAGGCAGGAGAATGGGGTTAAGAGGGAGAGATAGATCGAATGGCAATGATTGAATGGCAAAGCCGAATAGCCTAATTCTGCTCCTATCACCTTTGACCTTATGATGATCTATTGTGTCCACAAATTCTCTTTCAGCTTTGAGTATTATATTTGCATCTATAAAGTGATTGATTATTAAATATTTTGGCTACCTTTTGTGATTTAGCTGTTAGAGAGAATTACAATTTGAGTTTAATTTAATGTGTGAGAATCCTGGTTGAATGGAAAGCTAAAAATCACTGAATCAGCTGGACAGGGCTGGGAACTCAGCCCTATGAAAATAAAAATGGAAAAACATTGAACTTTAGACTCTAGACTTTAGAGATACTGCGTGGAAACATGCCATTCGGCCCACCAAGTCCCCACCAGCCAGCGATCACTCCGTACACTAACATTACCCTACACATTAGGGACAATTTACAATTTTATCAAAGCCAATTATCCTACAAACCTCTATGTCTTTGTAGTGTGAGAGGAAACCAGAGCACCTGGAGAACTCCGTACAGACAGCACCCATAGGCAGGATCGAACTTGGCGCTGTAAGGCAGCAGCTCCACTGCTATGCCACTGTTCCGCCCTTATGGTGGTGTATGTGTTCCTGTCACAGACAGGCATGCATGCACAGTCTTGCCTATCTCTTCCATAGCACCCCATCCCCCAGACCCTCTCTCTCTCACAGACCCATCTTCCCCTTACCCCTTTCCTAAACACCCTTCCTCTCTCCCTCAATTTCCTCATCTCGTTCTTTCTTTCCAACCTCTTGGTCTCTTTTGTTCTCTCTCTTTTCTTCTCCGCTTTATCTTTAATTCTCCCCCGTAGCTTTCTCTCATTGACTCCATTTTAAATCTCCTCTCCCTCCCCCCTCTCTCCGATAATGTCTCCTGCCATTCCTTCTATTCAGATTTTGCAGATGACTTGCCTGCCTCTTGTTCACAGTAACTGTACAATACTATTGTACAAACTATTCCTGCAGGAAATATTATTGGGAGTACATAGTCCTATCCAATGCAACCTGTTTCTTGCAGGCTGTACAATGAGCAGTGCTGTTGGTCAAAATACCACTGGCTAAGTGAGGCAAGCAGAGGCCAGACAATAAACTCTTTGCCATACCCATTATCTACTCGGGGATATTTGTGGGAAACTGGAGCAGGGACCCCTCCATTATTATAGAGCAGATCTGATAGATTAATATAAATTGTTCACACTGGGTTACTGGCACTGACCCACAAGTGAAAGTCTGCCAGCCTGCAAATGATTGACTTTTAGTTCTTTCATCGGTCTTCTATTCATGACTCGTCAAGTTCGACCCCAACTCCCCGAGCCCATGATTCTGCAAATGCCTGCATTTTTTTCCAGAGGTTTCAAATTGCCCAGGTCCACAGAGTGTGTTGTGGCAGGTGCTGAAGAATATTTTGCTGACTTGAAGCCTCTGCACACAATAGCTCTTCGTGGACAAGGGCATATTAAATGTAATTCCCCTTGCGAGAGATCACAAAAGGAAAATGAGCAAAGGGCATGCAGAGCAGAACAAACATGGAAGTGAAGGAGAGGAAGAAAAATAAAGGCAGGAGTCCACAGAACTGCAAGGATATGGATCATTATGGCAAAGAGGCTATTCGGCCCGTTGAGTATATACTGTGTCCCGACAGAGCAAAGCAGTTGATATTTCTCATGGTCCTGATTTTTTGTCTGCTCAAGTTCCTGTATAACAAGTGAAAGTGAGTGTATGTAGGTCGGTATGGCATACTGGACAAAGAGTAACCAAACTAGGAAGACATGCACATGTCCATACCTTTATGGTGTTTAAGTTAGAAAACATTTTATCACAATGCATCACAGCATGGATACAGTGGAAAACGTTTTGTTGCTTGATGTCCAATCAGCAAATAGACTATACATGATTACAATCAAGCTGTCCACAATGTACAGATAAAGATAAAACATATAACCTTTAGTGCAAGATAAAGTTCAGTAAAGTCCGATTGAAGATGTCTGTACACTGTGGACAGCTTAATTGAAATTGTGTATAGTCTTTTCGCTGACTGAATAGCATCAAATAGAAAACTTTTTACTGTACTTTGGTGCGTAATAATAATAATAATAATAATAATAAAGAACTAATAATAATAATAATAAACTAATAATGTTTCTTTCACGCTACTGCCCATTTCTGAAAGCAATATCTCTATTTCTAACACCACTGCAGGCAGGCAGTAGAGCACAAATACTCTGCATGAAGTTTTTCATCACATTAACACAATTTCCCTCCCCACCTCTCCCCCCGCCCAATTCAACTTTGTTGCTCATTTTAGATCTTGAACCATCTACTATTTGGAATAGCTTCTCTCTACCATATGTGAATCTGTCACAAACTTACATCTCTCTATCATACCTGCACTTAACTTTCTTTGCTGCACTGAGAACAAGCTCAACTTCTGTGCACTAACCCTGTAGCTTACTTATGGGATCAGAATGTTCAGGGAATAATTCCTGTTCCTGAACTTCAGCCAGGAACAATTTGTGAGAACATTTTTGTTTTCATAAGGATGACCACACTGAGATCTGCTGTCAACTGCGTCTACAACAATGCTTCAAAACAGGGACCACATTGCCAATGTCAGTTAAGAGGACTGAAGCAATGAGCTTAAATGTCTGAAAACAAACTGCTGGAGGCACTCAGCAGGTCAGGCAACATCTGTGGTAAGACTTGACCTGAAACGTCATCGGTCCATTTTCCTCCACAGATGCTGCCTGACCTGCTGAGTTCCTCTAACAGTTTGTTTTGTGTTCAAGAGTCTAGCACCCGCAGTATGACTCCAACTTATGTGCATGGTTTCTTCCGCGCTGAAGAGGGAAATAATTGCATCAAAACGACACAGAATGCTGGAGTAACCCAGCAGGTCAGGCAGAACATGGATAGGTGATGTTTTGGGTCAAGACCGTTCTTCAGGCTGAAGAAGGGTCTTGACCCGAACCATCACTTATCCATGTTCTTCAGAGATGCTGCCTGACTGGCTGAGTTACTCCTACATATTGTGTCTTTTTTATGTATCAACCAGCACATGCCATTCTTTATTTCCAGATAATTGCATCAACTTGTAGCTTAACCTTCACCAGTAACCGAAGGTGGTGAGACTCTCTGTTCAAGGAAAGAAAGAACGCTGTATTTCATTCTCACATCGGGATGTCTGCAGGCAGAAAGCACATGGTTTTGTTCAGATAACAGGCTTTCTCATAGTTCAGGTTACTCTTGAGTGTAAGTACATTTCATTATATACCCCATATGCCATCGCTGCCTTCTAACATCACCAACAATGATTTAGCTCACTCACTGTTACAGCCAGAGTGTGACCACTGGCAGGCAATCAACATCAGGCATCAAAGCTGCAGTCACAATGACTTCATTTTGTATCTGTCCACAGTACCTGTAACACTTTAGCCGTCACCGAATCAAGAGCATAGGACTACATTTGTCGGCTCAAATGACTGGATGATAACTTGAATCAAATGTGCAACCCCTTGCATAAATGCACAGCTTGCATTAAAATGGACGCAGTGCTGCCACATAGATTGCGATAAGATAGACAACTAGTGTGCCGAACCAATAGTCCCCCAACCATTGGCTGGAGTTCAGGAGAATGAGGGGATACCTCATTGAAACGTACAGAATAGTGAAAGGCTTGGACAGAGTGGATGTGGAGAGGATGTTTCCACTAGTGGGAGAGTCTAGGACTAGAGGTCATAGCCTCAGAATGAAAGGACGTTCTTTTAGGAAGGAGATGATGAGAATTTTCTTTAGTCAGAGAGTGGTGAATGTGAAAGTCTTTGTCACAGAAGGCCGTGGAGGGCAATTCGGTGGATATTTTTAAGGCAGAGATAGATAGATTCTTGAGTAGTACAGGTGTCAGAGGTTATAGGGAGAAGGCATGAGAATGGGGTTAGGAGGGAGATATAGATCAGCCATGATTGAATGGTAGAGTAAACTTGATAGGCCGAATGGCCTCATTCTACTCCTATCACATATGGCCTTACGATTCACAAGATTCATGCTGGATTGCTGAACCCTGCACATCCCTGACACTATGAGATCTCACAACGTGCTAGCAGTTGTATGGCAAGCAGCTGAGGATTGGGAAGCAGATAAGGGGCAACATAAATACTCATCCACCATGGGATTTCAGTAACTCAAACCCCAGTTCCCTTTCTCCGTGAATCCTACAGCTCACCAATGACAGGGTTCGATTGACCACTTGGCAAAAATAAAATCCACCTCAAAATAAACATTTGAAACAAGTTTAGAAATTAAATTATTCAATTATTTAATTATTTTGGTGGTGCATTCCCTTAAAATGGCTTCTGTCTGCCTGCACCTGTTCAAGATCTCCCAAAGGTTGCAAGAAGGTGAGTGGAGGCCGCCTGATATACAGTGGAAGAGGAACTAAAGAGTTTTTGAAGGACCTCATGCAGTTCTGTATCATGAAGGACCACTACAGCTGTGAACTGCATCATCTAGGCATGAGTGACTGGGGTCCATGTTGCTGACAGAAAGGCGACTTCAAGGGCACTGCCAGAGCGACAGAGATGGAAGATTGAATGCTGTTGTTCTGAGGAAGGCCAGCAGAATGCCAGCAGAGAGCTATTACCACTCCCTGCCTCTGCAGGCTAGTAATATGTTGATGACAGATTGGTGGACTCTGCAGGTCTCTTTGCACATTGCAGTTTGCAACTTTGAAGGCAGTGCTTTCCAGCTTCTACGGAAAAGCACAGACGTCTGGTGCCTGATGCGGGCATTGTAATGGGAGCCGAGATCTCAGCCACCAAACACTGCAACATAATTGCATTCACAGTCATGTACATTCTGCAAGCCTTCAATTTCACACCGGAAATAACATGCTCAACTTAAAGCCCTTTGGTGGGTTGGCGCTGAGCCTTTCCTTGCTCCGTGACATCTCACATAGAAGGTCTAGAAACCATTCCATTGCACCATATATTTGGCCATAGATTTTCATCAGGCTTCTTCTGAAGCCAGTCCCATTGAATTCATCAATTGAATCCTCTGTTGGACAGTTAGTGTGTGTCGCCTCAGTCTCTGGCAGATCCCTCCTCTATGCTGATCTCCGAGTTATGCATAGCGTCAATATCTGAGCAGGTATGAGATTGAATGAGGTGTTAAGTCTCCATCATCTCTCCACACCCCCGTTTCCTTCATTAACTTTTCAGATTGCAGTTCTTTGGGCATTTGAATTTTAAAAAGTCCGAAGTTAAGATCATGATGTGAAGTAGAGAGTGAAGTAAGAGGTACAGGCACACTCCATTAGAAATGTTACAAATCATAAGATCATGTATTTGAGAGGGATCTGGAATATGAGAATCAGGACTAAGTGTGGGAGCACCACTGTCTTCATTGTAGACAAGGAGCAATAATGATGAGCAGCACTATCTTCTCAGTGGGAATAGAGTCTTCAGTCAGTACAGCCATGTCTATATAGGTGCTACTCACAGTGCACAGGTTAATCACACAGAGTGAGTGAACCATATACCTCTTTTAAGCCAACATTGATAGTACTCTAAATGCTCTAGACCTTGCTGCAATTATTGTCAAAATCAAGCTGTACAGAACATTTGGAATATCATTTGGAAAAATCTTATCTTCCTTTCAAAAAGTGTAGTGTAATTTTGATTGCATCTGCAGCTGCCTCAAACCAATGTTACCCTTCCATTTATCACCCTTATCTGGTTGCATGTGGTGACTAAGTTAAAAAAAAAAACGATTAGTGTCAAATAATGAGATTTTATGTTTGAGAAATTGCTCAAATTCATTCCATTTAGGAGATTAATAAATCTTCCAAAAATTACATTTCATATATTTTTCTGGAAGACTGGCAAAAAAACAATTCCAAGATATGAATGGATAATAAAATAATCTCACATTACTTATAAAATTCTTTTATTGCACATTTTAATTTTAAACGCTTGTAAGGTTCATTATGTTAGTTTAGTTCGCATCCAAGCTGCTCAAATCTATCAATGGGAGACCATCAAGATGAGTGACATTTGGATGTCCGTAACTGACCTCTAAATTGCCAATTGCCATCTTTCCCTGATCTTTGTTCACTGCCCCACTCAATGTTCTACAAGGATAACCACACATGCACTCCTGAAGCTTGAAAGAATTGCTGTGAAGGCAGGCTGGTTTATTCAGTCACATCAAAGTGCTGTTGGTGAATCTAACCTTGTCACAAATAATTTCCCTTTCATATGTAAATCTGCACATTTGTAGTGTTCTCCTTGTCAGGGCATCCTCCGTGGTTACAGATCTTTGAAGACCATGAAGCAGAATTCTCCCCCCACACCCTTGAGGTTTTGAGTGAATGTTTTCAATTCCCTTTGACCAGCATAGATTTAATTCCATGTTCATTCGATGTCCTTTGATAATACATTTATCAATTCTTTTCAATTTCAAACCTGCTTCCTGAAGCAAGGACTTTATTCCAAGCTCTATCTTCTGGGGGCAGATTACCATGTGGAGTGAGGTAAAGGTGCAAGGAGATTCTTAAGACCTCTGAGAAAAATATATAACATTCCCACTGACTCTTTGATCATGGATGTCCTGTCATTTAGTGCATCTATCAGGAACCTCCAGAAGCCCTGCACAAATGGATGCAGGAGCAACTCCCTCCAAATTACCCACCTTCGCACTCCCCGTGGCGGCACGGTGGAGCAGCGGTAAAGTTGCCGCCTTAGAGCGCTTGCAGCGCCGGAGACCCGGGTTCGGTCCCGACTACGGCTGCTGTCTGTATGGAGTTTGTCCGATCTCCCCGTGATCACGTGGGTTTTCTCTTGAGATCTTCGGTTTCCTCCTACACTCCAAAGACGTACAGGTTTGTAGGTTAATTGGCTTGGTATAAATGTAAATTGTCCCTAGTCTGTGTGGATAGTGCTAATGTGCGGGGATCGCTGGTCAGTGCGGACTCGGTGAGCCGAAGGGCCTGTTTCTGCGCTGTATCTCTAAACTAAACTAAATGTGGGTCCTGCATTGGCCTCGTCTACTACCTCAGAAGGAAATAATCGCGGGAACCCAAGGCAGAACCTCATAAAAAAGCAATTGCTTGCATTTTTTGCTACCTTCCCCCACAATGGCAATGCACAAGGAAAATCATGCCAGGTAACGCAACATTCCCTGCTGCCACCACCAGGATTGGGAAATGACCAAGAATAGGTTATTTGCCATTTCACCCTGACACTGCCTTCCAACATGGGTGATCTTCTACTTCATATACCATTATCTTTGATTCCTTTATTATCCTGGTCTGCCTGTGAATGGTAAGTACTTTGTGGAATGTGGTCAATTGACAGGACTTATTGTGACGATAGTATAATGTTGATGATTAAACGGTGGAGGATATAATCTACATTGGCAAATGAGACTTGAGCTTGGATTCAACAATGTGCATATGTAACAACATTCTTTAACTATGTGTACAAACAACATTTATTTTAAGTAGGTTTCCGTATGTGGGCGGCAGAATCACAAGGCAGACGGAACTGTTCCGACAAACTAAGAGAATGGGTTTTGAAAGATTCCTGATTTTCGGCTGAAGTGCAATATTCTAAATACAGACATTTGCCATTTTAATCAAGAAAAATAAAGTTAAGTTGATTGTATTACTTTGGGATCTTTTCTATTCTCTAATGAGAACTAATGAGAATATCTATCATTGTTTGGTTGCAGTTTTCTGATTAAAAAATTAAAAGTAAACTATTGTGGATTTTGGGTGCCAGAGACCCAGGTTCGATTCTGACCTCAGATGTCTGTGTGGAGTGTCCATGTTATCCCTGTAACTGCTTAGGTTTCTCCCCAGGGTTCCAGTTTCCTCCCATATCCAAAAGACATGTGGGCAAGTGAATTGGCCTCTGTAAATTGCCCCTAGTGTGTAGGGAGTGGGTGAGAAAGTGGAATAACATGGAACTAGTGTGAATGGGTGATCAATGGTCATGTGGACTGGGTGGGCCAAAGCGCCTGTATCCATGCTGTATCTCTAAACTAAAATGGCATAAAGCACAAGGAATAAGCCTAAAGGGCCTGTCCCACTGATGTGACCTTTCAGCGACTGTCTTCAAGCTCGAGGGCACTCACCTGAAAAACCTCGAGCTGGATCGACCGTCAGCGATTAAACCGTGAGCTGGATCACACACACACACACACACACACACACACACACACACACACACACACACACACACACACACACACACACACACACACACACACACACACACACACACATATGTATAAACACACACACACACACACACACACACACACACCACACACACACACACACACACACACACACACACACCTGGCACACACACACACACACACACACACACACACACACACACACACTACCTTTGCAAAGGCGGGGGCCAGGGAAGAGTGGGGGTGCGCTGTCTGAAATTTACACCCACGATGACCAGGAAGGTAAAAGACGGCTGGCACAGTACAGTAAGTCCTTTAGAGTGTGCGGTGAGAGGGGGGGGGCCCGCTGGGGAGAGAATGGGGAGAGAGAGGGAGAGAAGGGGGGAGCTGGACTACCTCACTGTTGGTCTGCAGGGCACCAAGGGGGGGGGGGGCATTGGGTGTAGATGGGGGGGGGGGACTCGTGCATCGGTGATCCACACATCCTCCCCAGATTAGTGGCTCCAGGCTCTGTGGGGGGGGGGGGGGGGGGGGGGGGGGGGGGTGAATTGGGGGGAAGGGGGGGGGGGGGAAGGGGTGGGGGGGGGGGACATCACCTGTAGGGGGGGGGGGAAGATGGGGGGGGGGGTGGACCTTGTGGGTGGGAGAAAAATCTACGGGGGGGGGGGGAGGTCTTGGGGGGGGGGGGAGTCCTGGCCACCATACCGTCTGATTGGGGGGGGGGCACAGTCAGCACTGCTCTATCAGCCCAGTAATGTCTCAGCACTCCCTGCAGTTGGCTTTTGAAAGTACTCCATCAGTGGGGGTAGGTGGGGAAGGAATGTTGCTGATGACAGAGTCTGGGTTGGGTCCTCTAATAGGCTTGTGTCTGTGTGTGTTATTGTGGCTCTCAGAGGAGCGCAGGATAAGGTGTCGGCTGTCCACAGGCTTTTGCCAGGGACATTGAAGTATAGTGGTACCTCAGACTCACCTTTTTGGATTCTTGGTGGGAGGTCAAGCTTTCCCTCCCAGACCAACGTTTAATAAAGTTTAGCGGGCATTTAACATTACGCTGTCTCTGTCGGTTTTTTTTTTTTTTTTCTCAACAAGCTTTACCTTCAACTGCCTTTGATTAACTTCGATTGACTTTGACTACCTACAAATAGCATTATGACCTACTGCGACCTGACCTTGACTAAATCCACGAGTAAAAAAATATAGATTTTTTCATGGCAACCTTTTTTTACTCGCGGGCATTAGTCCAGCATGTTGAAAAAAGCAACGTGACCGAGCTGAGGCCTCGAGTACGCGGGGACTAATCTCAAGCATGAAGGAGAGTTACAAAGACCTCCTAGGACCTCGTGTAGACCATGCTGCGTGTACGAGTCGAGGGCAAACTATTCTAAACTTGCCAATTAAGTTGCCGCGGTGGGACAGCCCCTTAAATCTGCTCATGGGGTACAGTGGCACACTGTTTAGTTTTATAAAGTTCAGTTTTCTGCTCTTAATAAAGATCCCAGGACATTATCTGTCATCATCTTACTCTTCTGGAAGCAAGTAACCAGATAAAACTTCAAAGAAGTCAGCACAATCTAAGCTGGATTCAGATAAAGGGTGATGGTCCCTGCTCAGGACAGACTGCACAAGCAACCCTCTCAGCACCCGTTTGGTTCAGTTCCAAGAAAGATGACCGCACAATACGCACGCTGGCACATTGCAGACAACAAGCCTTTGTACTCTTTTGCCTTGCTGCCACTGGTTTTATTTTGCAATTCAACATATACTAATAGCGGTTTCAGCCTAACAAGGGTACATGTCAAAATGTACTTTCTCACAAGGGGATGTGATTTTGAGAAAGATGAGAAAGCTGGGACCTTTGAAGCACGATATTTCAAGTTTCTTATCAGATCCTTGATTCAGACTTGCTTTCCATGCAAGTTAATTAATTGAAAATCAGCTGAAAAAAATGTGCACCTTACATGGGTTGCTTAGCAAAATGGCATAAAATTATCCTAATGTTCCTATTGCAGAAACCTGATCTTATACAAAGACTTGACTTTTTCTTTTGAAAGGTTTATTTAAGATGATTTGCTTTCTAGAGACATAAATGTGATTTAAAGAAATACCTAATATTTAATGAAAAATGTCTGTCAAACAGGTTCATAAGGCTATATTTTAGATTTACAGTTATGTTGTACTGACTATATCGTGCATGTAGAAATGAAACACTGGAGTTACCACCAGAGGGGATTATTTTTACCTCGAGTTCATCCCAGTGCCAGATGAAGACCAACTTTTTGAGTTGACTGTGCCTGAACCCCTCTGTCGGTGAATCACCAGCTTCCTGACAGACAGGAAGCAGCATGTGAGGCTGTGAAAGCACATCTCTGACCCGTAAACCCTCAGCATAGGAGCACCGCAAGGCTGCGTACTCTCCCCTCTCCTCTATTCTCTCTACACCAATGACTGCATCTCCACTGACTCCTCTGTCAAGTTTCTCAAGTTTGCGGATGACACAACCATGATTGGACTGATCCAGGATGGGGGGGGAATCTGCTTACAGACAGGAAGTATCACAGCTGGCGGCCTGGTGCCATGCAACAACCTGGAGCTCAATGCTCTTAAGACAGTGGAATTGATTGTAGACTTCAGGAGAACTCACCCTCCCCCTCACCCCACTCACCATCAATACCACAGTCACATCTGTGGAGTATTTTAAGTTCCTGGGAACCATCATCTCGAAGGACCTTAAGTGGGGGGCTACCATCGACTCCACAGTCAAAAAGGCACAACAGAGGATGTACTTCCTGCGGCAGCTGAGGAAGCACAATCTGCCACAGGCAATGATGGTCCAATTCTATACGGCCATCATAGAGTCTGTTCTCACCTTCTCCATCATGGTCTGGTTTGGCTCAGCCACTAAGCATGACATCCAGAGGCTGCAGCGAATCATCCGATCAGCAGAGAAGGTTATTGGCTGCAACCTTCCCTCCATTGACGAACTGTACAATGCAAGGGCCAGGAAGCGAGCGGGTAAGATCATCTCTGACCCTTCTCACCCTGGCCACAAATTCTTTGAATCACTTCCCTCTGGAAGGTGACTCCGGACTACCAAAGCTGCCACAGCCAGACATAAAAACAGCTTTTTTTCCCACTAGTAGTAGCTCTACTCAATAACCAAAAATCTGTAGCCTCCTTTTGCTCTGGTATTTTATTTAATTCACATATTTAATCAATAATGTTTTATTATTAATGTTTAATGTTTTATGTGTCATTCCTAACTGTCACTGTATGTCATGTTGTCACTTGTGGGCGGAGCACCAAGGCAAATTCCTTGCATGTGAATACTTGGCCAATAAACATTCATTCATTCAAGAGAGATCCTTCTGACTGAAGACAGATGGGTCTCTGAAGTTTAAATAATCAAATTCCCAACAGTAGATGAAAGGACATGGGTTAAATTTCTTTTCAAACCAGTGAGTGCAGAATGATCACTTTTGTATATCACGGGCCTTCACAAAATGAATTCCTAGCCTGACTATACCTAAACATTTCAATTATCAAACTGATTACTAATAATACCACTTTGCTAGACAGCCTTGGTTCAATCATTGCACTTTCATCTCTGATTGTCGAGGTTGTGGACAACAAACACTTCCAGAGTCCAACAAATATAAACTAGGCTGGCACTTCAGTGCAGAACTGCATTACAGGGATGAACCATTTGGGCTGCAATCTCTAAGATCAGATTTTTGACTACCCTCACCTGCCTTCGCACATGGAAGTTAAATATCCCACAACATCGTTCAAAGAAGAACTCCTGATGTCCTGCCATCATTATCTGATCGGATCAAATGCATTTCGTTGTCTCTGTACTGTACACTGACAATGACAATTAAAATTGAATCTGAATCATTTATTTCACTAGTGTCTCTGAAAAATGTCTGGCTTCTTTCCTATATTTAGCAAGTCGAATTGGGATAAAGCTTCTAGCCAAACATCTTATTCAATGGTAAACAACATCCAATTAACTGCATTGGCACAAACAATAATGTATCAATGTTATACCTCATGGTAGACATAGTTCTTAAAAGTATTTATATAGATACTGTATATACTACAAATTTCCTTTGCAAATTGGCTGTAACATTGATTGCATTATAACAGTAAACAAACTTAAAATACTTTTCATTGATTGTAGTGTTTTGAGGTATTTTGACGGCAAAAATATAAATGTGAGTGTCTTATGTCTTTTCGGACATAAGATAATTTGCACGAATATTCAATTTAACACTTCTTAAAATTTTCCTCAGGCTGGATATAAGATTTAATTGTGAAATAAAGCGCATTATTGAAATACATCACAGAAAAGCAATGTGCCTAAAAAGCATCTTTAGTATAAATATTGTCCTGAGGATTTTGGAGAATTCAAAGTGGTCGAGGAGACAAAATGAAAGCAATAAATGAATGAACAAGCAACTGAATTTGAAGAGTTGGGATTGGTGACTGGGTGCTTTGTTTAAAAATTGGAATTATGTAGTTATTGAATATGAGGATTTTTAGTAAATACTAGACTAAGTGGGACCCGTTGGGTCCCATGTTCACACGGGAGGGCTGGTCCCCCAACGCAATTTTCCACCACTTCACCAATTCCAAATTCAAGTGCAGTTTTTACCACTTTAAGCAGAGTGCAAGGCCACCAAATTCAAGTTCAGTTTCATGCCACTTCAAGCAGGGTGCAAGGCCATCAAATTTGTGCAGTTTCATACCACTTCAAGCAGGGTGCAAGGCCACCAAATTCAAGTGCAGTTTTATACCACTTCAAGCAGGGTGCAAGGCCATCAAATTCAAGTGCAGTTTCATACCACTTCAAGCAGGGTATAAACACCACACTCACAGTTCAGTAGCCATGCAGTGTGTTCAGTTTTTTCACAGCCCAGACAGTCGTAACCTCTCCCTCCCCCATCTTGCAGAGACTGAGCCACACCCACACTTCCGGGTTTTATAGTCCCTCCCCCCTCCCCCTTCATGGCCTGATTGACCGGAAAGAGATTCTCAACATTTTTTGCAAAACACTAATAACTCTTTTAGTCCCTTTCCCCCTTCATGGCCTGATTGACCGGAAAGAGATTCTCAACATTTTTTAAACACTAATAACTCTTTTATTTTTCATTGATGGAAACAATCCTCTTGTCCTGCTCAGCGGAGGGGGACTCTGAGTAAGAAGACCAAAAATCACAGCCGTAAGTGGCAGCGTTTTTCTAAAATCAATATACTGAACAACAGGAAGTGGTTAAGATCAGACTTTTAGTAATATAGATAGCCGAAGCAGCTGAAAATGTTACCCCAATGGCAGCTGAGCAGAGAAAAAATGCACATAAAAACAGAATAAGAGATATAGAGCAAATCAAAAGGGACAATCATAAAGAAAGCCTATCAATGCCTCTACTTCCCTTAAATATTGAGGAGGTTCCGACTGCTGAAGAAAACTCTCTTGAATTTCTACAGGTGTACAGTAGAGAGCATATTGACTGGTTGCATCATGGCCTGGTTCAACAACTCGAACGCACAAGAACGAAGGAGATTGTAAAAAGTGGTGGACAATTCCCAGTCCATCCCAGGTACTGACCTCCACACCATTGAAGGGATCTACAAGATGATGCTGGCTGCCTCAAAATGGCAGCCAGCATCATCAGGAAGAAGGTATCAGAGCCTGAAAACTGTAACGTTCAGGTTCAGGAACAACTTCTGCCCAACTACCACCAGGCTATTGAATGCCATGAGCTCCAACTAAACTAAATGATGAGCTGCCTTCATTGCACTAGAGACCTGGAGGCTTGGAGAGTTAAAAAATGATTTATTGCACATTCTTATATGTTTGTTTACTATATATTATCTATTAAGTATTGTGTTGGGGTGGAAGATTGCAACCTTCACGTGGTCCGCCCTGTTTCGACGAATGCAATCAACCCAGTGTGCACAATCAAATAAGATGTGTTGTACAGATATATTGGCATATTGACTCCCACAACTATCTCAACTACATTTCTTCCCACCCTGCTTCCTGCAAAGACTCTAGCCCCTACTTTTTATTCTTCCGTCTACGCTGCATCTACGCCCAAGATGAGGTCTTCCATACCAAGACATCCAAGATGTCCTCATTCTTTATGGAAAGGGGGTTCCCCTCTCCCATCCTAGATGAGGCCCTCACTCGTGTCTCTTTGGTACCCCAGAGCTTCGCCCTTGCTTCTCCTCCCCCTAGTCACAACAGGGACAGAGTCCTCCTAGTCCTTACCTTCCATCCCATCAGCCGTCGCATACAACACATATTCCTCCGAAAAGAAGGAATGGGTGACATTTTGGCTCGAGTCCCTTCTTCAGACTAGTTGTTTTGATATCTGTCTGCTTATAAAACAAGTAAACTAGTACATAATGTACAGAGAAAGATGGCTGCACACATACTCATGTTCGAGTCTAAAATAGGAATGATTTATTTCCAAGACAAAGGTCAATAGCTGATTTACTGAGCATGTGCGAGAATGAGCACAGCTCATATGCATAAATTACAGGGATATTGTCACATCCTTTCCTTTTTGACATTTTGGGATTATATTTCCAACGATCCCAAAACAAAGTAAACTTAAACACTTTTCATAATATTACACCGTAGTAATATGGTTGAACTTAACAGAGTAAAACAACGGTTCTGTCTTATTTCACAATTTCAATCATAATCACACTTGTGACATTTCAATAACATAAACTAATGTTCATGTGCTTTCTTCTCATAAGCAAGGAGGTACATCACAGCAAAACACATTAATTTGTGATATACTTGCCGTACCTTTCCGGCGGTCTGACAGCTCTACCTGCCCTAGTCTTTGTTATGGTGTTTCTTTCAGAAAAGTCTTTCTTTTCAGTGTGTACATTCTGTGCATCACTTCTAGTTTCTTCTCTTATGTCACTTTGTTTTTGTTTAGATTTCTCTCTGTTAAGAGTTTCACGAGCTGCATCTTTTTGTCTTGGTCTTTTCCATGTCAGCTGAGGTTGTGAAGGTGTCCCAGTCTTCTCCACTTCTGGTGGTTTCTCTGGAGTGATGTGTGGAGGTAGTTCTCCGGTCTTCTTCAGATCCACTCGATTATGTTGGATTAGAAGTCCTGACTCTGTCTCGACTTCATATGACCTCTCATCCAGTCATCTCTGAACTGTTGCACTCTGCCATCTGGTATCTCCTAGTCTATAGGGTTTGAGTCTTACGACATCACATTCTTCCAGGATTGGCAGATCCTTGGCATGTCGGTTGTAGATTTTTGACTGT
Organism: Leucoraja erinaceus; assembly: GCF_028641065.1. NCBI lineage: Eukaryota > Metazoa > Chordata > Chondrichthyes > Rajiformes > Rajidae > Leucoraja > Leucoraja erinaceus. Next base: position 15,305,148 of record NC_073391.1, on the reverse strand, counting down.
TTTCCTTGCAAATCTTTCATCTTTTTCCTCTCTTCATAGAGTATCTCAACACCACGTGGTTTGAGGAGGTTAGATGTCGTTGGAAGTGTCATCCATGTAGTCTTTGTGCAGGACTACTGTTCACTCCTTGCGTAGGCGGGTTGCTTAATTCCAGTATTTCCAAGTAAACATCTGTCTTGGAGTGATTAGTTTTCTTCAGCACTCGCTTAGCTGCCTTGACTGCCGATTCCACCTTTCCGTTAGCTTGGCTATGTCTTGGAGAAATTGCTCATTTCCTGGCAAATTTGGCGAACTCCTCTGATGAGAACTGTGCTGGGAATTCCGTATCTTGCAAAATGGCTCTTGAGTTTTACAATGATTGTCCTGCTATTCAGGCCGTACAGTCTGTCTATCTCCCAGAAATTAGTTAGATAGTCCACTGTGATTAAATAGTGCTTTCCCGCAAGTTCAAATATATTGGTTCCCACTTTTGCCCATGGTCGATCTGGGAGGTCATGGGGCATCAGAGTTTCTTTCTGATTCTGTTGTTCATACGTCCTGCAGGCTTCACAGTTTGAAATTAACTGTTTCACATCAGAATTCATTCCGGGCCAGAAAATGCATTCTCCAGCAAGTCTGAGGGTTCCTTCCACTCCCAGGTGAGAGGTGTGGACTCTCTCCTTCATATCTCTACTTAGAGTGTCAGGGATTACAACTCTCTCTCCTCTGAATACTAGGCCATCTTGCACACTCAACTCGTCTCTGACGTTGAAGTATGGTTGTGCTGCCTCTGGAACTTCTTCCTGGTGATCTGGCCATCCATTTTGGATTACTCTCTTAACTGTTTGTAGTGTTTCGTCTTCCCTGGTGTGGGCTTGGATGCGTTTGACCTTGTCCTCTCCCATGCTCAAGGACTCAACTGCCTTGACATCAGCGAATCTGGTTGATCGTGTGGTGTCAGATAGGTATGCTCGGGAGAGCATATCTGCTAGATGCATGTCTTGCCCCTTTACCTAGGTATGTTACAAAACTTACCTTCAGCGGCGCTGCAGTTCTGTTGCTGGCCGTGTGCGCAACTTTGGCGCCTTTGAGGGAGGGGAGGCGAGATTAAAATGCCGTTTTCTCCTGCCTGTCCGAGATATATTTTCTCGGGCTACTACCTGATGCTAAAAAATTGTTCCGACTGCCGTTTTCGAAAGTTTTTAAAAAAGACCACGGGACAATTAAATCGCTGAAGTAAAATAAAAAAGCTACTTCTAACGCCGTCAACGCCAACGACGGGACGGATCTCAGGTAGGGAACAAAACATAACGTAAGTCGTTTATTTTACATATAAACTTGCTTCTTAGGATTACTTTAATCAAAATTTCATTGGCAAAAATATGATTAAGACCCCATACGAACTGACAATGTTTTTCCTGCCGATATGGGGTTTAAATTCACCGCATCCTCAACGTTCCAAACGATCGCGTTCCACAAAATCTCACTCGCAAGATGATTTAAATGGCCTTTAATTTACGGGAATTAAACACTAAATTCCTTCCATTTGGCCTATAAATTCATGACAATGAGATTTAAAAATCATGTTATATTGTGAATTCTTGTGTGAATGGTTTTTGGACACTTAGGCTGTATAAAAATGTTAACCTTTTTTTAAGAAATTGATAGATGTTTAGATCTAGTAATTGAATTTTTTAATTAGCTACAATTAGGTAACTAACTAATTATATGCTAATTTCAGGTCATCCAAGTAAGATTGTTTCATATTTGTTTCAGAATGCTTCAATCTATAATAACTGAACATTTCATTCAGTTATCTTAATTTTTAAGAAAGTTATGGGCTTTTGACTGTCCTCGATCACAGCTTTTGTGTTAATGGAAAAGCAATAGGGAACAAGATGCTAATTTCCGAGTATGAAAATGGCCATATCTTTTTTAATACTGAAGATATGAAAGTGAATTAGGTGTCAAATTAAACTTAATTTTATGCTTTATCTGATGGGATAAATTGCAGGCTTGATTTTTAAAATCTCAAAATTTTGTAACATTGCCACTTTACCCACATGACCGCAGTCATAGTGTAGCATCCTCATCATCATGCCCTGGAGACTTGGTGCTCTATGCAGAGGCTTTTTGACTATGCCTTCCAATGGCTCGTGGTCACTGTCAACAATCACTCTCTGTACATAGGTGAACTGATGGAAGTGCTCGAGGGCAAACACTATTGCTAGTGCCTTCTTTTCAATCTGAGCATATCTCTGCTCAGTTGGCGTCAATGCTCGACTCACCTAGGACAGTAGTTATCCCTTCTGCATAAGTGTTGCACCTAGACCTGCCTTGGTTGCATCACATTGTATGGTCAGCTGTTCGTCTGGTGTGTAGTACGCCAGGATAGGTGCCGTTGTCAACAACTCCTTAATCTTTGACATTGCCATGTCATGTTCCCACTCTACTTCTTTGTGGGTCAATCTCCTCAAAGGCTCGAATGTGTCCGACAACATTGGCAGGAATCTTGCCAAGTAGTTTACACTGCCTTGTAATCTTTGGATTTCTGTTCGATTGGTAGGGTTGGGCATCTCTAGGATAGTTTGGATTTTCTTCGGATCCGGTTTCAGGCCACAATCTGTAATTATATGTCTAGAAATGTGATACACGTAGTTTTCACTACCAACTTCTTCCAGTTCAGCTTGATGCCTCTGTTACTGCATCGCTGAAGATTTTGCAGTCTTGCATCGTGATTCCTTTCTGCATCTTCTCTGTTTTCCCCAACTCCAAATAGGATGATGTCATCTGCAACACATTCCACTCCCTTTAATCCTTCTAGGGCTTGTTGCAGCTTCTTCTGGAAGATCTCTGCACTTACTTTCAGTCCAAATGCCAACCTCTTCCAGTGATATCTCCCAAAAGGGTTGTTTGTGGTTGTTAGGAAACTGCTATCCTCATCTAGTTCACAGTGGAGATATCCCGACTTCAGATCGAATTTGGAGAAAATCTTTGGCTTGGACAGCTCAGGGAGTACATTCTCTATGACTGGTGGATCTCCCTTTTCAGGACTTTGTTGAGGGGTCTAGGATCTATGCAGAACCTCAACTCTGTGCTGTCCTTTGTCTCCATAACGATCAGCCTGCGACACCATTCAGTGGGTTCTTCAACTTTAATCAAGATGTCCTGCTCGACCAGCTTCATGAGACCATTCATGACCTTCTCTTTCATGGCTACACGTACCGGCTTTGCAGAACTGTGATGGGGTCACATCCTCCATCCTAGTTACCAACTTGACCTTGCCAGGCAGTCTCCCAGGTCTTTTGTCATCAAAGACATCTTTGTAGCTCTTGAGTAATGAGCCAGCCTCGCTAACAGCATTCAGGCTCTTGAAGTTCTCGTCATGAACCATGATGAGTTTCATCAGTTGTGCAGCTTTGGCGCTCAGTAGCGGTGTGAGCCAGCCTTCCTCTACCACTATGAAGTGAACCCAGTACTTCTTGTTGTTCGTCTCGTTCCGGAGTACGACTTTCGTCCTACCTTCCGCCAGCAGGTTGGATCTGTTGCACATCTTTAAGGTGATTTTCTCTCGTCTAATGTCCTCTTTGATGGGTACAAGATGCTTGGGAATCACATTAACACTGGCACCAGTCAATCTGAAACTTGATGGCTGCTGTGCCGACCTGCATCTCAGCGAATAGGCCTGAAGAGGAATTGTTCCAGCTGCATTGATCTCAATGCACTCACAGACTCTGTGTCGGAAATGGACGTTGTGTCAGATGTATCTACGACTTTGTGCAGACCCCGTTTCTGTATGCTCTCCTTCCTCTGCTTGCAGCAGCAGGCGAAGTGGTTTTGTCGTCCGCATCTGTTGCAGTCCTTCCCATACGCTGGGCATTCCTCCTTCCAACGCTTATGTGTCCTTGCACAGAACTTGCACTTTACTAATCCCTGATTCTTCCTCTGTGAAAGAAAATCAACCATCTTTTCCCTTGGTTTGAATCGTTCCACCTTGTGTATTTTTGGCTCTTCGCCGATGACCTGCATTCTTGCCGCTGTTAACTCCGTCGATCTACATATGTCCACAGGCCCCTGCAGTGTCAGATTCCTCTTTTGAAGCAATGTCTTCCTAGTTGACCGGTCTGCAATACCAATGACGATGCGATCTCGAATGAAGCTTTCTCTCAGGCACTCACAGAAGTTGCATGTTTTAGCAAACTCCTTCAGCTCTGCAACACAAGATTCAATGCTTTCCCCTGATTTCTGGTCTCGTTTATTGAAAATGAATCTTTCATAGGTTTCATTCGTCTCTCCTATGATGATGGTAGACATCTTGTCGATGATGACTTTCACATCCGTCTCATCTGCTACCGTCTCGAAAGTCAGGGTATTGTAGATTTGCACGCACTGCGGTCCAACAGTATGCAGGAATACTGCTTTTTGACTGTTTCTCCTTCTTCTCCAGTTCTGTTATCACTTTATAATTTTCATACATTTGTTTAAACATTTTCCACTCTTCCATCCTGTTCTCTCTGAGCTTTAGATTGGGTGGTGGAGCCACGTGGAAAGATGGACTGGTCTGCGCCATTTTGAAATATCAGCACATTCCCTCGCTCTTACTAGCTTATTTTTTATCTTTAAGCAGACTCTCACAGCACGCCATTTTAAACTTCGACTCCCACAGTGCTGATTTACACGCAGCATCTCAGCTTTGTGTGTTCACTGACCTGCATTCACTCATGCATGCAGCCAGTCAGGTCGCTGAGTGTTGAAACATTGATTTCTGAAAGCTTTACAAAGCATTTCTTCCAATCATCATAGTGTCTATTTGATTCACAAATGTTCACTTTCACCACTGCCACCATGTTTTGATATCCGTCTGCTTATAAAATAAGTAAACTGGTACAAAATGTACAGAGAAAGATGGCTACACACACACTCATGTTGGAGTCTAAAACCAGAAATTATTCATTTCCAAGTCAAAGGTCACTGACTAATTTACTGAGCATGTGCGAGAATGAGCACAGCTCACATGCATACATTACAGGGATATTGTCACACTAGTGTTATTGTAGCTGCAAATGGAGTGTATCCCATCACATTCCTGACCAGTGCCTTGTACATGGAAAAATAATTTGTCATCTCAGGATGCAAGTCTCTGCACATCATATCTGACCTCTGACCTGCTCTTCCAGCTGCAGTTGTCATGTGACTGATCCAGTTCACCTCCTGGTCAATGGTGACTCCTCAGGATACTGATGTTGAGGTCTCTGTGACAACAATCAAGGATAAATGCTGTGGTTCCTCATCCCTTCCCAAGTCAGCCAGGCCTTGCATGAAAAGAGAGATCCCATAAATTTGATTGGGAGTTGTTGCTCTGGAGTTTGTGGTAAGTTGCTTTGTTTTGCTCTGTTTTACTCCAATAAGTTGTCAACAGTTATTTTCAGACACTTTTCGGCTATGAATGTGAAATATCATTTATCAACCCCTGCTTGAATGTTATATGGGTGTTGCTGCTTGCAAGGTGTGGGCTGCTTTATTTGCTGAGGAGCTCCCCTGATTAAATATGAAAACGGTCATCAAGTTTCTTCAGGACCATAATCTGCTGAGGGTATTCTCCATAATCTCCAGCAAGAGATTATTTTGGATTTGAAAAATGCTGAACACCTATCTGGCCCACAAGTGGTGGGGCAATGCAATAATGGAGTTAAGGGAGTCACTGATTTTAAGCCTGATTTTACCTAGACCAGTACAGACAGGCAAGTGTACAGATGGATGATTTCTTGCAAGGATTAATATTGAAAAGAGCCCGCGCACTTAATGCTCCCTCTGATATATTGGGAGATTCCTCCTGGATATAATTGTTGGCAATAGATATATCTCCATAGAACACCAAGTGTTGTTTTAACTCAGCTGAATTTGCTGTTGTTAAACTTAAATGGTAAAATCAAAATCATATTTACGCATGAAAACATTGTGCCATTTTGGTGCCGATGTGTCCTGTTTTGACATGCACGAGGAAAACTCTGATTTGAAATTGGAAAAGAATGGGACCACTCATGGAAGAGATTGCTGTGCTTTGTACTGTTCTGAGAAATCATGGTGACAGGTTGTCCTTATGCGAGCTTGCTTCACTGTGAAGTGGCTGCATTCAAGAGCACTACAAGTAATTGAAACATTACAGATCCACCTGCGTAAGTAAACACATGTCAACCAAATACAAAATTAATTTACATCTCCGAGCATGAAAAGCATAAAGTGGTTATATAATCTCTCGTGTTTTCTGCTGCTTGACGTTGTGTCAGCTGGTGGTAAATACTTTCAGGAACAGCAATCTGGAAACATTCCAGAGTGTGTGGCAAGCGTAAAAGAAAAAGGATTAGGTCTGAGGATTTAGAGTCCTTACTAACAAATAACCTCTGACATTAAAAAAAGAAAATGGAACATTGTCAAAGGATTTGAGGTTTAGTGTTACTTTAGCATCGGGTTTCTCTTGAATGAAAATCTCTGAGAAAAGTCAAAACTGGTTGAGTTTACAAATTGTTTCCTGATCTGAAATATCTCCCTACGCATGAGTGACAATGCTTGAAGCTTCCACATCAACTCCTGGGGTTTATTGTAACATTTCTAATGTATATCGCCACAAATGAGAACATGAACACAATTCTCTCCATTAATTCGGTGCCAGGATAATTTCAGCCTCTGCAGTTGAACGGGCCGTCATTTCTTTTCATGTTTAGTTCAGTGGAGCAAAAAATATTGAATTTGCCTTTTCTTGTGGTTGTGTTATAAGATTGAAAAGAAGAAGTTATAAATATATTGCTTGATCAGCTTAGTTGCCGCGCTCTTCTCAAATTCTTTCTCCTTCCCTCCCATTGCACCAGCAGCAGCAGCTTGCATGCAGCACCACACACAATTTTCCTCCAGGTCTCACTGTGTTCTCTGAGCATTTCACCCAATGTCACAGTCAAATGAGGTTCAGGATCATAAGGTCACAAGAGATAGGAGTAGAATTCGGCCATTTGGCCCATCAAGTCTTCTACGCCATTCAATCATGGCTGATCTATCTCTCCCTCCTAACCCCATTCTCCTGCCTTCTCCCCATAATCTCTGACACTAATCAAGAATCTACCTATCTCTGCCATAAAAATGTCCACTGAAGGATAGTGCTGAAACTCTGCGATGAGCTACACAGATCCCTTTGCACCTGAGATTTCCCTGCAGGAATACATTAATTCAGTAATAGTATATGCCATGGAAGCCTATAATGCAGCTCCATGAGCCTTTTGCTCAACTTCCCGACTCAAGGCTTCCTGACGGGCTGCGGTGATGGACTGGAAACGCAGCCGGAGACCTTTATCGAGGCGCTGCGGTCCCAATGTCTCCCAGGTGGCCGCGTAGAAGCCGGGTCGGGGCCCGGCCTGGGCCTCGTGGGTAGAAGCCTGGGTCGGGCGAAGTGGCCGATGGAGCCCGCGGCTGGAACCCAGGTCGGCACCACAGAGGCGTGAAGTGGAGCGTCGTCAGCGGTGAAGCCTCGGCGGCGGCAGCGGTGAAGCCTCATGACAATGGGACCTTGGCGGTGGTGAAGCCTCGCGGCGGCAATGCTTCGCGGGTCGACCCGCAGTTGATGGTCGATGAGAGCATAGAGGACCTCCGCGAGGGGGGAGGGGAAGAAAAATGGACAATGGGGGGGGCCGGGACCTTTGGGGGGGGGGGGGGGCCCGGCCTGGGGGTGGGTAGAAGCCTGGGTCGGGCGAAGTGGGGATGGGCCCGCGGGGGGGGGTCGGCACCACAGGGGGGAAGTGGAGCGTCGTCAGTGGTGAAGCCTCGGCGGCGGCAGCGGTGAAGCCTCTCGACAATGGGACCTCGGCGGTGGGAAGCCTCGGGGGGGCTTCGCGGGTCGACCCGGGGTTGATGGTCGATGGGAGCATAGAGGACCTCCGTGAGGGGGGAGGGGGGGGAAGAAAAAATGGGGGGGGGGGGGGGGGGGGGGGGGGGGGGGGGGGGGGGGGGACCTGGCGGGGGGGGGGGGCTGTGGGGGGGGGGGGGGGGGGGGGGTAAATGGGGACCTGGCGTGGGGGAACTGCTGTGGTGGGGGGAGGGGGGACAAAAGGGGGAGCCAGCGTACTTTGTAACTTTGTCAAAGCCATAGGTAGCTGCTATTTGCTTACATTGTGTATGCAAGCAAAGAATCTCACTGTGCTTGGTCACATGTGGCAATAAATTATATCTATTCCTCCTATTCCTACTCCTACCCCATCCTCTTTGGAAAGAGAAAAAAGGTTTCATTTAGTACAACAACCTCCTTGACTTTGCCCTCTTTCACGACGGTGGAACTACATGGAGGCAACCGGGAAGCAGAGGTATTTATATTATGATAATGGCGGATGATCCTGTTTCTCATAAAGAGAACAACTTTATGATGCAGCCAGTCACCCAATAATGAAGATCACAACCAAATGTCTGCTGCTGGGTTATTCCAGCCCACCATGGCAGCATTGCTTGCAGTACACAAACAACAATGCATTAATGCATTAATCAATCCTCTTAGCTAGAACAAGTAATATTATTTCATTCATTGTTGACAATCAGTAAAAGCATTAATTGCTGGTGCAGTTTTACGGTGTCAGGAATTTCAAATAGGGAATTATAGACTGCATCCTCATGGCCACATCTGCTCCCTTCCCCATCCTTTGTAATCATTTACATGAAAGGAAAGGCACTCAATTCAACAGCAGATCATTACTGACCAGCAACATTACATCTTACAGAGTGCCACAAACTAATATAATTGAAGAAATATGTTTTAATCTTAAAGCTCTGTAGCATTTGATTCTGTTTATCCTCAGCAATATGGTTATCCGCAGTATGTCTTGGTTCACTGAGATTTTCTCATGATACCCAATGATAAATATTTGAACATCAAAATAAAATATCAACCACATTGCCATCATTATTTTATTTTTAATAGGGATGGATAGAGAGTTGCATTATTGTTTTTATGTTTTGATATCATTGTCTGGCAGCCATTAATGATTAGGTATCATTGACCCCTTTAAAATGCAAAACTCACAAATCATAATCTGTTGTCAATTCGGAGACTGTTGTAGAAATACCAAAGGTGAGATGTGGTAGTTATTTCTCTGCACTTCCCCAACCCCATTTGGCCTTATGATGACAAACAGGTTAAGCTTAGCTACTGCATTCTGTGCTGACATTACCATTTTGCCACCTTTGTTAAGTTATAGTATTACCTTGCTTAACATAACACAAGAGGCTATTTAGCCCGTCAGATCCAGGCCAGCTCCCAGCAGAGCAATTGCTTTTGTTGCATTTCCCTTATTTTCCCCATAGCCAAGCAATTTATTCTCTCTCACATATTCTTCTTTAAACTATTTACACTAAAGGAAAGTTTACAGCAAACAATGAACCTGCCAGCACATCTCTGAGGTGTGGGAGGGAACAAGAGTGCCAGCAGAAACAATATGTTCCTGGGGAGAACATGAAAACCCCACACAGGCAGCATCTGAGTTCAGGAGCATACTTGGTCTCTGGAGTTAAACCTTCATAGAATTACGCATTCAACTCGCTGTTTACTGCAGCTCAACACATGTAAGCATTTGCAAACAAAAATGTAAATGTTTCTAACCATCTCAAACCTGCTCCTGACATTGTACTTATCAGAGTGGGGAAAGAAAGTGAGTTTGCAGAGTGACTTTACCACCAACAGAAGCTGCCTCCTTACCATTTATAAAAGGTGTACATTTATAAAAGTGCTGCGTTAATGAAAGGAAAGGAAGCCAGGTTGATTGCTAATTGTCTGAAATATTTACAACCAAGAAAATACATTGTGAATTGTGAGTCCTGAAATAAACCACAGCAGACGAAATGCGTGGGAAGGAACTGCAGATGCTAGTTAAACCGAAGATAGACACAAAAAGTTGGAGTAACTGAGCGGGAGAGGCATCATCCCTAGAGAGAAGAAATGGGTGACGTTTCGGGTCGAGGCCCTTCTTCAGCAGCATTGCTTGCATTGTTTGCCACCTCACTAAAATGTTTACTGCTGATGGAGTTAGAACGTAGAACATAGAACCGTACAGCACAGGAACAGTCTCTTTGGCCCACAATGACTGTCAAACATGATGCCAAGTTAAACTCGTCTCCTCTGCCTGTATGTGATCCCTATCCCACCATTTGGTGTTGATGCACGCACCTGTCTAAAAGAACCTTAAATGCTACTACTGGTAGACAAAAATGCTGGGGAAACTCAGCGGGTGAGGCAGCATCTATGGAGCAAACGAAATAGGCAATGTTTCAGGTCGAGACCCTTCTTCAGACTGATGTGAGGGTGGGGGGCGGGAAGAAGGAAGGAAGAGGGGGAGACAAAAGGCTGAGGGAGAGCTGAGGAGGCGAGAGCATGGACTACCTGAAATTAGAGAGGTCAATGTTCATACCGCTGGGGTATAAACTACCCAAGCGAAATATGAGGAGCTGCTCCTCCAATTTACGGTGGTCCTCACTCTGGCCATGGAGGAGGCCCAGGATAGTTGGATTTGGAATGGGAGGGGGAGTTGAAATGCTGAGCCACCGAGAGATCAGGTAGGTTAATGCGAACCGCGCGGAGATGTTGCGCAAAGCCATCGGCTTGGTCTCACCAACGTAGAGCAGCTGACACCTAGACTCCACCAAGGACCTTAAACTCGCCCGCCTCGAGGCCACTCCTGCCACCGACACTCCACGACTCGGCTGCCTGCAGGCCCCGGGCACCAACACTGGCCTGCGCCGCCTACCCGAACACCACCAGGCCGAGTCCCGTGACGCCATGTTGGCCATGAGGAGCAGCACCAGCACTCACCGCCTCCCTGTCTGATCTGAGGCCCGGACCACCGAAGATGCCGCTGTCGCTTACCTCCACGTGGATGTTGCTGCCGACCTTCACCCAACCACCGATGATGCCGACCCTCGCTGCCTCACCGGTACCTCTAACTATCTCCCCCTCATCTATTGCGCCGACCCTCACTACCTCCTCGATTCCTTCGACTATCACCACCAAAACATGACCGGCGAACATCTCCACCTCACCGGGACCTTCTCACCTCTCCGCCTCACCGGGACTGCCGAACCTCGCCGCCTCACCGGGACTGCCGAACCTCGCCGCCTCCGCTGACCTAGACCTCCGATGCTTCGCCCGCTGACCCGAACTCCACTCTCCGCGGGCCTCCACCCTTGACTCCACCGACCCTCGCCACTCCACCATCTTCCTGCAGGTCGCAGCCATCGCCTTACCTGAGTCTTAGGCTCAACATTGGGCCTGAAGTCTCCACGCAGCAGACTCTGACATCACGGGGTCTGTGCTGGGTCCTAGTGCTCGTCCCCCTAACACAGGGAAGCTCAGTGGTTGTTCCACTGGGTCTTCCCCTTCCCCCTCAAACCATATGATCCCAGTTCCTCTCCACCCACACTATAGTTCTCATACCCCCTTCCTCCCTGACAACCCACCACCCCCCCCACCAGACATCACCTAGACCTCAGTCCACTCACTGCCTTCCTCCGGCCCCAACCCCCATCCCTGCTATGTGTTTACCATTCCCCCTGACCTCCCCCTCTCTGATACCGAACGGTCTGTCCTCAGCAGAGGCCTCACCTTTGTTCCCCTCAATGAGTTCCGCGCCCGCCACGATGTGGAGCTCTTCTTCCGTCGCCTCCGCCTCAAAGCGTTCTTCCATGGGAAGGAGTCCTCACCCCCCAGTGATGACCCCTTCTCCCGTCTCTAACGGACCCCCTCCTCTTGGACTCCCCCTCATGGCCATCTACCGGCTTTAGACCTTTTTATTTTATACAGCCGGCGGGACATCAACCGCCTCAACTTCTCCACTCCCCTGTCTCACTCTAATCTCTCCCCCCTCCCCCCCTCCAGAACGTGCAGCCCTTCACTCACTCTGCAACAACCCAGACTGGGTGATCAAACATGGCGACAAGGAAGGGGCCGTGGTAGTCTGGCGCGCTGATCTCTACAAGGCTGAGGCCACGCGCCAACTCTCAGACACCTCGTCTTACTTATCCTTGGACCATGACCCCACAGACGAGCACCAGGCCATTATCTCCAACACTATCACTGGCTTCATCACTTCTGGTTCACTGCCCTCCCAAGCATCCAACCTCATCGTTCCCCAGCCCCGCACGGCCCGATTTTACCTTCTCCCAGAAATCCACAAACCTGACTGTCCTGGCAGACCCATTGTTTCTGACTGTTCGTGCCCTACCGAACCTATTTCCACATACCTCAACCCCATCCTATCCCCCCTGGTTAAATCCCTCCCTACCTATGTTCAAGACACCTCACATGCTCTTTGTCGACTCCAAGACTTCCGTTTTCTAGGTCCCCATTCCCTTATCTTCACCATGGATGTCCAGTCACTCTACACCTCCATCCCCCACCAGGATGGTCTCAAAGCCCTCCGGTTCTTCCTCGACCGGAGAGCAACCTATGCCCGTCCACTGATACTCTCCTCCGCCTAGCGGAGCTGGTCCTTACCCTTGATAACTTTTTGTTTGACTCCTCCCATTTCCTCCAAATACGAAGGCGTAGCTATGTGCACGCACATGGGCTCCAGCTATGCCTGCCTCTTTGTAGGGTACATCGAACAATCTTTGTTCGAGGTGTACCAGGGCCCTATCCCCGAACTCTACCTCCGCTACATCGACAACTGCATTGGTGCTGCCTCCTGCATCCACACACAACTCACTGACTTCATCCATTTCACCACTAAATTCCATCCGACACTCAAATACATCTGGACCATTTACGACATTTCTCAACCATTTCAAGACCTCACTATCTCCATCACAGATGATAGACTACTGACCAACATCTACTATAAACCCACTGACTTCCATGGCTATCTGGACTACACTTCTTCCCACACTGCTTCCTGTAAGGACTCCATCCCCCTACTCCCAATTCCTCCGTCTCTGCCGCATCTGCACCCAGGATGATGTGTTCCACACCAGGCATCAGAGATGTTCTCATTCTTCAGGGATCGGGGGTTCCCCTCTTCTACTATAGATGAGGCTCTCACCAGGGTCTCTTCTAATAATAATAATGGATGGGATTTATATAGCGCCTTTCTAATACTCAAGGCGCTTTACATCGCATTATTCATTCACTCCTCAGTCACACTCGGTGGTGGTGAGCTACTTCTGTAGCCACAGCTGCCCTGGGGCAGACTGACGGAAGCGTGGCTGCTAATCTGCGCCTACGGCCCCTCCGACCACCACCAGTCACTCACACACATTCACACACATTCACACGCAGGCAGAGGTGGGTGAAGTGTCTTGCCCACGGACACAACGACAGTATGCACTCCAAGCAGGATTCGAACCGGCTACCTTCCGGTTGCCAGCCGAACACTTAGCCCATTGCGCCATCTGTCGTCTCTTCTATACCCTGTAACTCTGCTCACAGTCCCCATCCCCCCTCGTCCCCTTTGTCCTCACCTTCCACCCTACCAGCCGTCACATACAACAAAAAATCCTGCGACATTTTTGCCACCTCCAACGGAATCCCACCACCAGCCACATCTTCCCATCTCCTCCCCTGACTGATTTCTGCAGAGATCGCTCCCTCCGTAACTCCCTGGTCAATTTGTCCCTTCCCACCCAAACCACCCCGTCTCCTGGCACTTTCCCTTGCAACCGCTTTACCTCCCTACTTGTCGCTTTACCCGCCCCCCCCCTTGACTCCATACAAGGACCCAAACAGTCTTTCCAGGTGCAGCAGATGTTCACCTGCACCTCCTCCAACCTCATCTATTGCATCCGCTGCTCTAGGTGTCAGCTGCTCTACATCGGTGAGACCAAGCGTAGGCTTGGCGATCGCTTCACCCAATACCTCCACTTGGTTCGCAATAACCAACCTGATCTCCTGGTGGCTCAGCACTTCAACTCCCCCTCCCATTCCGAATCCGACCTTTCTGTCCTGGGCCTCCTCCATGGGCAGAGTGAGGACCACCGTAAATTGGAGGAGCAGCACCTCATATTTCACTTGGGCAGTTTACACCCCAGCGGTATGAACATTGACTTCTCTAATTTCAGGTCGTCCCTGCTTTCTCCTCCCCTTCTCAGTTCTCCCTCAGCCCACTGTCTCCGCCTCTTCCTTTCTACTTCCCATCCCCCCCCACCCTTACATCAGTCTGAAGAAGGGTCTCGACCCGAAACGTCACCTGTTCCTTCGCTCCATAGATGCTGCCTCACCCGCTCAGTTTCTCCAGCTTCGATTTTCCAGCATCTGCAGTTCCTTCTTAACCAAATGCTACAACTGTATCTGTTTCCACCACCATCCCTGGCACCCTCTCTTTGCCCCACACACCACCTTTCAACTTTCTCAGCTCTGACCTTGAATCTATGCATCTAGTCTTTAACATTTCCACTCTGGGAAAAAGATCCTGACCGTTTACCCCATCTATGCCTTTCATCATTTTATATACTTCTATCAGGTTTCACCTCTACCCCTGATACCCCAGAGAAAACATTCCAAGTGTGTTCAAACTCTCCTTAGAGCCCAAACTCAAATTACATTACACACTCCAAAAAATCAAATTACCCACCATAGAAAAGCCATGGAAATTCTGAAAAATGATATGGTCAGAGTTCTGGTCTCCTCCCTGCTTCCCTGACTTATGTGCTGGCTGAATTATCTCGGGAAGAACATTGGCAACATCCACCCATGCATATCTTGTAACTGGTGAAATAACATTTCTGATAGATGTTTAAAATATTCTGTTTTAAAAAAAAATCTTCAATTAGACTACAGAAAGGAATTGACGTAGCAGGTAGTGCAGAAGTCTGAAATATTTGGATTGTGTTCGGCACAGCTTCAACCAGCATATAGATTTACTAGCTCAGTTTCTTTACAGACCATCCGTGTTCACAGAGCTTTCAGTCATTGTGTGTCTACATACTGCTTAAATTAGCTTTTCAATCAGATTTAATCATTAAACACAGAATGGTGTATGTAATAATTGGTTTACATCAAGATCTTCTGGGGGAGTTTTAGAATGACTTCCTATTACACCTTCTTAACACTGCTTACCATATGTGATTACTGCTGATGCCACTAATGGAACAATGTTCCACTGTTAATGTATACTGTAAATCTTTATTGATTGTGCTATTTCCGTTCATACTACTGTCAGTTGGAGTGAAGTTCTTTATGCATTAGTGTTTCTTTTTCTATTTGTCTTTATAACACTAGTACAGGAACACACCATGAATAATGTGATCAAGAAACAAATGGCTGCACCATTGGATTTAATTGGATTACTGATGAAGAGTTCTATATGCACACATTGATACATTCTATGAAATATGACATATGAAACAAACATTTTCTTTTAACTTCCCGTGTGAAATACAATTATCAATCAGAAGGGGAAGGAAAGTAGTGTCTCCTTCAGTGATAAAGTTATGAGGATGAAGTGACACAGATCCCAAGAACTCAAGGGCAACACAGTGGCACAGCTGGTAGAGCTGCTGCCTTACAGAGCCAGAGATCCAGAGTCGATCCTGACCTCGGGTGCTGTCTGTGTAGAATTGGCACATTCTCTCGGTCACTCATTCCACTGGGTGCTCCAGTTTTTCTCACATCCCAAATATGTGTAGGAGTATAGGTATATTGGCCTTTTGAAAATTGTAAGGGGAATGGTTGAGAAAATGGGATAACATAGAGCTAGCGTGAATGGGAGATCAATGGTTGGCATGGACTCGAGGGCCAAAGGGCATGTTTCCATGCTGTATCTCTAAACTGAAAATGCTAAAATTATCCAGAGGATGCAATAGGCATTAAAATAATTTTTACTGAAGAGCCATCTGGCAGTCTGCAGATGTTTGTTGTGTTAAGAAACTATATGATCTTAAGAATAATGAAAAGGTAAGGTAATGGCGATGATGAAGACAATCAAGATGCTAGTGGGGTGGGAGATTGTAAACATCACGTGGTCCACCCTGTTTCGACGAATGCAGTCATCCTGGCGTGCACAAACAGAAGATCAAACAGAACAAGTTATCTTACAACTTTAGACTGTGCACGCCATATGCAAGAAGAAGAAGAAGCCAATAGTAATAATAGGAATAATAGTAACATTTTGGACTAAGTTTCTGTACCAAATTGTTCTGTTCAATATCTTTCATTATCATCTTACCTCACTCGGTTCCTTATTTTAACACATTCAGCATGCTGAGAGAATGTAGATAAACCAAAGAAAGGTACATAGATAATGAGGGAGATAGAGCAATGAGCGAGGATGTAATCACTTCCTCAGGCTCCAGAGAGTGTTATTCTTCCTTCGGGTATTGTGGTTTCCAGTGTATTCACTATTAAAAGGAAAAAGGGTGTTGGAATAACATCACAACTGAATCTTAACACTTCAGGGTGCATATTATCAGCAACTAGAAAGTCAAGCATTTTTCTTTGGAAGTTTTGTTTTTCATCACCTAGAATTGTTCAGCTTTCTCTGACCAGAATACTGCATTGACAAAGCTGAATTGCTCTCTGCCGTTGAGCACATGGCAACATCAGTGGCATCTGCTGTGAGAGTGTTGAGCATGCAGATGGTAAGCACAGCAGGAGCGTATCTCCTGATAGTGATGCCTTGGAGGCTCCAAGTTCCTGTAATCTCTGGCGGCAGCATACTTAGGGAAAAGCTGAAGCCAACTACATCGAACAAGGATCCAGAAATCTTGTAGAACTAGTAAGAACTTGGCCTCCAATGGTGGCATAACTGCTGCAGCACAGGAGCAGATAACCTTCTCTGATATGAAGCGGAAACTGTGCCTGCTTCTTGGTGAATCGGGCAAAGGGTATTCAAAGAATTGTGGCCTCCTTAAAAAAAACGACAACATAACAATTTTCTGAACACTTGTTTCACTGAACACTTACACTCAGTCCACATCTGCCTATGTCATCTCCCGGTTGCCAAACATTTTAACTCCCCTTCCCATTCCCACACTGACCTTTCTGTCCTGGGCCTCCTCCACTGTCAGAGTGAGTCCACATGCAAATTGGAGGAACAGCACCTCATATTTCACTTGGGCAGCTTACAACCCAGTGGTATGAATATTGATTGCTCTAATATCAAGAAACTCGCCTCCCCTTCCTCCGTCCTCCCTCACCCCAGCCCTACCAGTTCCACTGTTTGTATCCTTGTATCCCTCTTGGTATCACAACTTCCCCAGAGATCAATGGGTCATCACCCTCCCTGAGATCATCTGTTGCTGGCCCTGATTTGTTCAGGCCTCCTCTTGCCTCCAGTTTATCCTCCCCACCTCCACCTCTAGTTTTAGTCTGAAGAATAGTTCCAACCCAAAACATCTCCAACTCCTTTTCTCCAGAGATGCTGCTTGACCCGCAGAGTAATTCCAACATTTTGTGTCTATCTTTGGTGTAAACCAGCAACTGCAGATCCTGCCTATATATATGTAACAATTTCCCACTTCTTATGCACTGACATTCAACATTTCTATAGAATACGAAGAGTTAACCTGAAAGGTACTGAGTTTAGGAGCTGCACCTGGTGTGAAATGGGCACACGACTTCTTTAGTGCACCCATTCACCAGACTTCTTGGACTTCAGTGAGTGACAAAGAAACAGCGCCTCATATTTCACTGGGGCAGCCTATAACCCAGTGGTATAAATATTGATTTCTCTACCTTCAAGTAACCCTTGCTTTCACTTTCTCTCCGTTCCTCCCCCACCCTAGTTCTCCAACTAGTTTCACTGCCCTCTTGATTAATCTTACTGTTTATGTGCCTCGTTGTCATCTTCCTCTCAGCCAACAATGAACCATTCTACATTTCCTTAATCCGTGATCTGTCATTTTCACACCTGACATTCTCTGTATCCATCAATGTCTCCAGTTTCCCAGTCTGACGAAGGGCCTCGACCCGAAACGTCATGCATTCCTTCTCTTCAGAGATGCTGCCTGTCCCACTGAGTTATTCCAGCATTTTGTGTCTACCTTTGGTGTCAACCAGCATCTGCAGTTCCTTCCTACATATGACACTCTATTTGTTACACTGCTTTATATAAGAGAGAGCATTTTAGTGAGCTTGCTGGAATTCATTATGCTTCCAGCTAATGTTCCCTTCACATTGAAAATAGGTCAATAGGGAGGGATAGTAAAATCTGACCATTAGGATATCATTGGAAGGAGGAACTAATAAACAGTGAATGTCGGTGTACTCAAGCGGTGACCTATCATTGGTTCTATAAATAATTTGCAGATGTGAACATGGTTGTGCAAAGAAAACTGAGAAACCCTCAGTTATTGCAAAGATCATGCCCCAATGCCATTGTTTTGAAGAAGGGTCTCGACCTTAAATGTCACCCATTCCTTCTCTCTAGAGATGCTGCCCACCCCGCTGAGTTACTCCAGCATTTTGTGTCTATCTTTGGTTTAAACCAGCATGTGCAGTTCCTTCCTACACCATTGTTATGTGTTCTGGTCTATGTATGTAGGATTCTCATTGCATTCCAAACTAGTCAGTTCTTTAGATGGTCACCAAAGTTAGCCATTGTCTTGTATTAAACCTTTATTAGTGATTATCGAATATACATCACCAGTACTCCTCCAAACTTGGCATCTTCTCAGGAAGAGTTGGGCTGTAGACCTTGCCAGTAACGCTGACGTTAATAAAATTATTATTTTAATATCCATATTGTCGTTTCAACAATTGTTACAACTTTTGTTTATTATGGTTAATTCTGGTCCCCCCACCCCCCCCCCCCCCCCCCCCCCCCCCCCCCCCCCCCCCCCCCTCCACCCCCTCCCCAATTACAAGGATATGGAGGTTTTGGAGAGGGTGCAGAAGAGATTTAACTGAATGTCGACACCAGGATAGATTGGCCTTTCCATTCCCTCCACAGATGCTGTCTGATCTGATGAGTTACTCCAGCACTTTGTGTTTTAATAGAAAGGTGCCTGGATTAGAGGAGATCAGCTATAAGGAGTGGTTGGACAAACTACGATGGTTTTCTCTGAAAGTTCAGAGGTTGAGGAGAGAGACATGATAGAAGTATATAAAATTTTCAGACACCAACATAGGGTAGACAGTCAGAATATTGTTCCCAGGTTAGAAGTATCAAAGAGTAAATGGTGTAGCTTTAAGGTGAAAGGGGCAAAGTTTAAAGGGCCAAGTTTTTCACAAAATGGTGGGTGCCTGGAACTCACTGCCAGGGTGGTGGTGGAGGTAGATACTGTATGTTAGGAGCTTTTAACCGACTTTCAGCTAACAAGAAAAATTCAACACAGAAAAGTGAAAATGTGAGTAAGAATTGAGGGAGTGCAGTTAATCGCAGTTTCCATTCGTTATCAAATATTATCAGTCACCATCACGAACATCATGATCACAAGAGCCCACGCATAGTATTGGCACTGATATCAAAATTGATGACACAGAAGTTGAAATCAAATAATGTAGTTGAGTCATCTACTGGTTTGTATCCCACTTACTCATCTTACATCCATCATGTGCAGACGGAGGAGATCACTTTAACTTGACATCATGTTCAGCCCAGACATTGTGGGCTGAAGGGCCTGTTTCTGTGCTGTACTGTTTTAGGTTCTAAGTACATCCCTGCAGCCAGAAAGTGATGTTGCAATGGTCAGGTCCCCCACTGCAATAGACTTCCCACTCCTCCCATTCCCTAGATGTTCTGCACCTTATCTACTATAACTGCCTTTCTCCACTTTGATTTTAACTGCCCTTCGTGTTTATATCCATGTTTACATCAACCATTTGGTGAGAATGCAGAATGAATAATGAGTAAATTTGCAGATGACATTAAAGTGGGTGGTATCACAGATAGCAAAGATGGTTATCTTCATCTGATAAGTCACATCTCAGATGGCAACAACAAGATGGTTATCAAAAATCGCAGCACGATCTTGATCATTTGTGCGATTGGGCTGAGGAATGCTAAATGGCATTTAATGCCGACAAGTGAGAAGAACTTTTTTCACACAGAGAGTGGTGAGTCTCTGGAACTCTCTGCCGCAGAGGGTAGTCGAGGCCAGTTCATTGGCTATATTTAAGAGTGAGTTAGATGTGGCCCTTGTGGCTAAGGGGATCAGAGGGTATGGAGAGAAGGCAGGTACGGGATACTGAGTTGGATGATCAGCCATGATCATATTGAATGGCGGTGCAGGCTCGAAGGGCCGAATGGCCTACTCCTGCACCTAATTTCTATGTTTCTATGTTTCTAAGTGCGAGGTGTCAAACGGAGACTAGGAGACACTTTTTTCCACAGAGAGTTGTGAGTGTGGAAATCTCTGCCTCAGAGGGCAGTGGAGGCGGGTTCTCTGGATACTTTCAAGAGAGAGCCAGATAGGGCTCTTAAAGATAGCGGAGTCAGGGGATATGGGGAGAAGGCAGGAACGGGGTACTGATTGGGGATGAGCCATGATCACATTGAATGGTGGTTCTGGCTCGAAGGGCCGAATGGCCCTCTCCTGCCCGTATTGTCTATTATCTATTGTCAAACCATAGCAGCACCTACACAGTGAAAGGCAGGGCTCTGAGGAATGTAGAGCAGAAGGATCTAGGAGTGCAGGTACATAGTTACTTGAAATAGGTAGATAGGATGGTCAAGAAGGCTTTTGGTAGGGCGTTGAGTAAATAAGTTGGCAAGTTATGTTGCAGTTGTATAAGACATTGGTGAGGTTGCATTTGGTGCATTATATCATTTTTGGTCACCCTCCCATAGGAAGGATGTTGCTAAGCTGAAAGGTGTGCAGCCGGGACTCTGGAGGCTGGAGCTGAGCAGGTTATGACTTTATTCCTTTGAGCGCAGCAGGATAAGGGGTGATCTTATGGAGGTGCATAAGATCTTGAGGGGAATAGACAGGGCAAAGGCACGGTGTTTTACCCAGAGTTGGGGAAACAAGAACCTGAGAACAAAGGTTTAGGTGAGGGAGCAAAGATTCTATAGGATGAGGTCCCCAATGAAATAAGTGGGGCTTAGGTCTTGTACCAGGTTAGACTTGACTCAGGCTCCAAGTGGCAATCCCTCAGTGTAAAGCAGGGAAATCCATGCTAGTCTGTACCTGACTGTTGGACTCATGAGGACTCTTGGAGTGTTGTTCATCTGATAAGTCACATCTCAGATGACAAGCGCAGGTGTAACACAAGGAGCTGTGGAATATCCTAGAGACTTGCTTTCATGACACGCAAAGAGTCAAAGAGTTGTGCAGCACAGAAATGAGCTCTTTGGCTCATCACATCCATGATGACAATTTTGCCTATCCAGCCTAATCCCATTTGCCTGCATTAGGTCCATATTCCAACGTCAAGTCTCGTGCTATCCTTGGTCCTTACTTTCCTTCTTTGTCTCTGTCATTCTTTTTTCTGGCTTTCTTAATAGTTTAACAAATTCTTCCAATGTCCGCCTGTCTATTTTTTCAGTATCTAAAATAGGTGGTATCATAGACTGTGAAGATGATTAGCAGGAATTGCAGCGGGATCATTATCAGATAAGAAAATGGGCTGAGGAATGGCTAATGGAGTTTAATTTCCCATATGTCTGAGGTGTTGGTTTTGGGGAATTGAACAAGGGTGGGACCTTCGCAGTGAACTGTAGGGGCCCTGCAGAGTATTGTGAAACAGAGGGATCCAGGAGTACAAGTACATAGTTCCCTGGAAGTGTCACTCCAGATGGTTAGGGTGATGAAGAAAGTTTTTGGCATGCTGGCCTTCAGCAGACAGAGAATTTAGTATAAACGTTAGAACACAGTGTTACAGTTTTACAAGATGTGGTGAGGCTGCACTTGGAGTACTGCGTTAAGTTTTGGTCACCATGCTATTTGAGAGATGCCATTAACTTG
This sequence comes from Leucoraja erinaceus, assembly GCF_028641065.1. Taxonomy (NCBI): domain Eukaryota; kingdom Metazoa; phylum Chordata; class Chondrichthyes; order Rajiformes; family Rajidae; genus Leucoraja; species Leucoraja erinaceus. The sequence continues at coordinate 15,283,308 of NC_073391.1, read as the reverse complement.
GCAAGGGTTCTGAGAAGATTTACAAGGATGTTGCCTTGTCTGGGTCTGAGGGTCTGAGCTTTAGAACCAGATTGGGCAGGCTAGGACTTTATTCTTTGGAGTGCAGGAGACTGAGGAGTGATCTTATAGAGATGTACAAGATCATGAGGGTTATAGATAGATGTTGGATGAATAAATTAGGTTTTTTTACCTGACAGCTCCAGGAACCTGGGTTTGAATCTGACTACGGCTGCTGGCTGCACAGAGTTTGTGACCGTGTGGGTTTTCTTGGGTCGGGGTGCTCCGATTTCCTCCCACATTACGGAGACTAGACCTAGAGGGCATACTAGGTTTAAGGTGAGAAGGGAAAGATTGAATCGGACCCCAACATTTCCCCACAGAAGGGCGGCACTGTGGCGCAGTACTGGAGTTGCTGCCTTACAGCTCCAGGAACCTGGGTTTGAATCTGACTACGGCTGCTGGCTGCACAGAGTTTCTCCCTGTGACCGCGTGGGTTTTCTTGGGGTCGGGGTGCTCCTATTTCCTCCCACATTCCGAAGATGTGCGGGTTTGTAGGTTAATTAACTTCTGTAAATTGTCCATTGACAGGTACATTGACAGGTACACGGTTAAAAACGCTTGGAGGGATATAGGTAAAATGCTGTCAACTGAGACCAGCTTAGATGGTGTATTGTAAAGGGTTATATTTTGTTACAGATGGCGGATCTTGGTCCACATAGACAAGTTGGAATGAAGGGCCTGTTTACGTGCAGTATGACTCTATATCCCTGTGACTCAAAACCCTTTACAATCCACCATCCATATCCACTGGCCTCTGCTACAAGCTACTGAAAAATATTACGCATGCCTGCAGTTATTTCATTCAGGAAGCGATGAAGTATTATTGGTTTGACTCACTTAGTCCCCAGGATAGAAAGGATTATTGTTTGATAGCAACAGGATACATTTTAGATTTCAAGTTTAAAGAAGCCATTTCCCTCTGCACAATTTTAAAAGTACTGTCTGTCAGTCTCTCAGTCTGTCAGACTGAGTTTATGAATATTTGAAGATCTGAAAGGTCTCGACCTGAAACGTCACCCATTCCTTCTCTCCAGATATGCTGCCTGTCCCACAGAGTTACTTCAGTTTTTTGTGTCTATCTTATGAATATTTGATGCGTATGTAAGACATTCCCACACAACGTTTGACACAGGCGTTTATTTTGAACACTTTAAACCTTTGCTGTTGCATGAAAACATTCATGCAGCAAAGTCAGCAACAATAATTCTATATATTTTTTTCTCACACTATAAACAAGGCTGGTAGACTTCTGCTTCATTGAAGCATTAAATCTTTAAAAAATGAATCTTTAATTTCATTGTAAATAAAGATCGGATTCAAACTTTCCATTAAACCTACAATACTACCAATATATGGAAATGAAAAAAAATATTCCCATGAAATAGGCTTTCAGGAGACCCAAGAAATTGCAGATGCTAGAATTGTGAGCAAAAGATAAAGTACTGGAGGAACTGGGTCAGACATCATCTGTTGTGGGAATGGACAGGCAACACTTCGCATCGGAACCCTTCATCAGACTGAAACTCAATCGAAAATGTCACCAGTCCATTCACTCCACAGATGCTGCCTGACCCATTGCATTCCTCCTGCTCCATGAGCAGGATTTCTGGATTGTATATTAAAACATGTAGTTTAGTTAAATATGGTGGAAGTAGTGCTGGGGTAATTTAGTGGTTACTATTACATTCAAGGTGATGACAACTGCATTTCAGACTGGTTTTCTTTACATTCATTTCACAAAATAGGTGGAAGGGTGATGTGCAATGAGGATATTTATGAATCTGCAAACAGATATTGATAGATGGATAAAAACTCAGCAAATAGAGTTGTGGGAAAGTGTGCAAATGAGTGTGGTTCAGATGCAGTTAGATACTCGTGCAAGAACCACAAATCAATAGCAAACAGGTTTAACGAGTAGTCAAAAAGTCAAATTACCCTATCAAAAGAGACTGATCAGGTTGAGTCCGTTTTCCTTGCAGTTTAGAAAAATTAGAATAGACTTTATTGAAATGTGTAAGATCCTTATGGGGCTTGGCAAGGTATATGGGAAAGTCTGGGATGAAGGAGCATAGCTTCAAGATAAGGGGCTGGACATTTAAAATTGAAGTATGTGGAAATTTCTTCGTACAGATGGGGATGAATCTCGAGAGTTCTCTGTCTCAGAAAGTTGTGAACGCCAGAAGTATTTAAAAATCTATTCCCACCGATATGGGTTTCCTGATTGCTTTACAAAAACATGTAATATGGTTTGAAAGATAGATGGTGATAGGGCACAGAAGTGTTGGGCCATGGGTGGGGCTGATCTATCCCAGACTGGGGGCTGGTTTGGGGAAGCAGCTGCCCTACTCCTCCTCCCTGTGTACACTACTGCCGATTACTGAATGCAACATTGGTGACAAACTAATGACCAAACTTGTGGTGACATTCCACGTTGCTGACAAATGCTTTCAACGAAAGTAACAACTATATTCTGTATGGGTGATGACTGTATTCTACTCCAGTGAAAACTCCATTCAACACTAGTCACCATTGGATTTTACTTTGCTGACATTCTACACTAGTGGCTATTGCATTCTATATCAACCTTTACTGATTCCAGTACTGGTAACAATTGTTTTTGATACTGGGGACAACTGTAATTCTAAGCAAGAGTAATTAATTCTATTGTCTGCCAGTGACTGTTCATTGTATCATCTTGACAATTCCATGCTGTATGTGCGTGTGTGTAAGTTCTGATGGTATTCTATCCCGATTACCTTTTAATTCTGAAACAGTGACAATTTTATTCTACACTGGTGATTATTACTTTCTGAAATATCATTCTCTCGCCCCTTGTTCAGTGATATTTTTGGACCAGCTGGAGGAGTGGCAGTGGGAACAGTTGGCCAAGTGTGGCTTTCTGACAAGAATGGATAATTCCTGACATTTTTGCCGATGGCTGGTGCAAATTCTATGAGGCATCAGTTGTGGTCGGCCTCTTCTCGGAGTGAAGATTATTTTTGTTACCCTTTGATTCAAGCTGTTGAGGATCCATGTGCTCTCATGCCTTACATTTAGCTTGTAAGTAAAATCAGCCTCTGTTATGAAGGTGAAGCTTAGTGTCAGTGGATGCTAGTTCTCTTTAAAATTTTTGTTCACAAAAGTATGTTTTAACATCTTTGGTGGGCTGATATAATAATAATCCAGTTTAGTCTCTACCGCGCATATGGAGAGCCATGACAATGACCATATGGCTTTGATGTAACCCCAGTCTGAAGAAAAGTCTTGATCCAAAACGTCACCCATTCCAACTCTCCAGAGATGTTGCCTGAGTTACTCCAGGTTTTTGTGTCTACCTTCAAATGTAGCTTTAGTTCCATCTGACTGGACTATTGAAACAAGTTTGAAACAAGTTTATTCATGGATAACCCCTTGAGATGGACAGTCATCTCGTTTTCGAGGTGGTCCAACATAAAACATACAGCACAAGACATAACATATATAAAGGCTATTGGTCCACCTACCCACACACCAATCCCATAACCCCTCCATCCCCACTTGTTATAGTTTATAACAATTGTTAATTGACTTTACATATCCAATAATAATAACAGTTATATGTTACAGCACAAATGATCACACACAGAGCAAGCTAGATAAAGGAGCTTGAAGACTCTAATACTAGAAACAGGTACATGGTTTTATAAGGAAGGGTAAAAGTGTATTTTTAAATAGACGAATTCCAGTGCCAAGTCCCAATCGTCAATCACTTCCCTCCTTACTTGGCTACATCCGCTCTTAATCTCTTTATGCTTCCATTTTTAATTCCCATCCCAGTCAAGAGAACATAGAACATGGAACAGTTCAACACTGGAACTGACCCTAAGGCCATGATAACTGTGCATAATATGATTCCAAGATCAAATCTTATCTGCCTCCACATACAATAATCCATATCCTTCCATTCCCTGCAAATGCTTATCCAAAAGTCTTAAATGCCACTATCGCATATGCCTCAACCCCCAATATATGTCCCAGGCATTCACCACCCTCTGTGTAAAAAAAAACCATGTTCTGCACATCTTCTTTAAACTTTGCCCTCTCACCTTAAAGCTGCACCCCAGGGCTCTCTCCAGTGGGGCATCATTCTTTCAACCTCTGTAAATTTCTCTGCCCCCCAACAAATTCAGAACGTACATTTTCGTGCAATTTAAACCTGCATCTGCTGTTCCTTCATATACATTTTCAATGTTCCATCTTTGAACACCTGCATATCCACATCACTGTCCTTCTTAAAGCTACTTACCTTGATCAAATCTTTGATCAACCTATTGCAGTATCTGACTTCTTTTCTCGTATGTATATACCTCCGTGAAGTGCCTAAACTTGCTTTTTCCATTTTACCATGCTGTATATTAGTACAAGTACTACTGCTTTGTTCAGCAACAATCTCCCTTCCATTGTTCTTGAAAACATTGGGGATAGATATTGGGCTTTGTTGGCACTCATGTTTATGCAGAAATAATGCCCAGAAGAATAACATTACAGGGTTATCTCCGACATTATAATGGAAACATTAGGAATGTCTGATCCCCTGGTTTACATAATTTTCTGACCACCCTAAGAGCCATCTAAATTAGTCATTAAACTAAATACATGCACTATTTCGATACCCTTTCCTGTCCCATAGATATGGCTTAATAAATAACTACAAAAATGAGGTAAATTATAAAATGTATTTGTAGAGTAGGAATGCTGCTGGTGGTTCTGGAGTATTCCTGCAACAGACACAACGCCACTTTGTAATGGAGCAAATAACAATCGGAGCATCTCAGCTGCCCCAGCCGCTTTTTATCACTCCAGATTCCAGCATCTGCAGTCTCTTGGGTCCCGTCCTGCTTTATTTCTGACAGCAGGGGGGCTGCGGCATTGTACTTGATTTACTGGATCAGAATCCAATGGCTCGTACCTGTGATCCATAAACGTGAGTTTAAGTCCCACCACATCAACTGGGCAATTCAAGTTCAAATAAATAAAGCAGGAACTTCTAAAGGCCGAGCGTAATGGCGACTGCAACATCGCCAAATTATTGTAAAAACACATCAGGTTCATCAATTGTTGGCCAGGCCCAATCTTAATTCTAAATTAACTCCTCAATTCACAGGCAAATATGGATGGATAACAAATGGCAGCATTGCCAGGTGTACATAATAGGAAGGCATGAATTCCAAAACCTAAACCATCTAAAGTATGAATAAATATATTAGTTACAAAGCTTGTTCAAACTATCATAGCAGATAGAGGCTTAAAAGTTGTGAAAATGTCAGGCACCTTCAACATGTATCTGAAAACTAGCCATAAAAAAATTCTACTCCCCTGCTGTTGCTTATAATGGCTTGGAAGGATCAGCAATAAAAATATATAATAGCACCCATCCAACATGGATTGACATGGTTTTCTACCATAGTTTGGTATAAGATAAAATAAAGAAATCAAAAAAGGATTTTAATTGTATAATAATTGTAAGTTAGTAGGCTTGTGAGGGTGATCTTGCAGAATATGCAGGGTGGGGAATCTGTGGAATTTTTTGCCACGAAAGGCTGTGGAGGCTAAGTCAGTGGATATTTTTAAGGCAGAGATAGATAGATTTGTGATTAGTAAGGGGGTCAGAGGTTATGGGGAGAGGTCAGGAGAATGGGGTTAGGAGGGAGAGATAGTGCAGCCATGATTGAATGCCGGAGTAGATGTGATGGGCCAAATGGCCTAATTCTGCTCCTGTCTCTTATGATCTCATGATCTTATGAATATCCAGGAGCTGTTGTTTAATCATAAAAATCCACTCGAGTTGGAGAAAGCTGAATCAGTTTATTTCCACTCACTATTGACCTCAGAAGCTGAAGCATCAGCAAAGTGCTGTCGCACTTCTGCTCCATGTCCTTAACAGTTATCAGCAGTAAATCAATGTTACTTTTAAAAGCCATAAAAACCAAGACTGTGCTTTTTAAATGAAAGAGTAAAGTACTGTGAAACATAATGTTGTTAAGAGATTCTCATGGCATAAGCATTGTGAGTATAATTGCAATACAAATCTACAGTGTTTTTCAAAACAAAAACTGAGAATGCCAGCAAAAGAGGCGATAGATTTTATATTGCTTATTCCAAGGAAAAGAAGCATTGCAGTTTTTGTGATTACCATTCCATTAAAAAACAATTAAAATTGTGTTTGATGTCTTTGCTTTGATACTTTCTATATTAAAGAAACCTGATCAATGTCTGGATAATTTTACAATGGTTCTGGCAGGCTTGGAGGCCATGCAAATTGCCATGTTTGTGTATGTAGCGAAAAAGAATCTTTTGTATCTTGCTGCAAGCCAGTTGAGGTACTTCACAATTAACTATCAAACACACATTAATTGTTAGATCTCAACACACACACACACACACTGAAAAGAGAGCAAGATATGATATAAATGGAGATAAATTGTACTTGGAAATTCCTTTTGAAAAAGCTTTACCTCCTTTAGTTCTAAAGATGAGGGGAAGTGAAAGGCGCCAAATCTATTCATCCCATCCTGACTGTGAAGATTCTGAAACTGGATTGCCCATAGAATGGATTTATAATTCAGATTTACATCAAACATGACACTTTACCTTTAAACATAGCCTCAATTCATCAATGTATATCAGCAATTATATTGGAACTAACTAAAAGCATATCTGTCACAGAGTAGACTTGAAAAATAGTTCTTATGGAGAGAATAAAAGGCTAGTATTACATTGTACCAAAATATTATGGGACAGGTAGTTCAATTTGGATTTGGGTAATGGCTGCTCAGAGTGTGCCTTGAAAGTTGTACTGTATAGCCTACTATATTCATGCCAATGCAAGAAAAAATAAATATTGATGAAAACATATACCAATGATGATAAACCTTTTCAGCTTTAGCCAATTAAATTAAAATACAGTAGATCTGTTGGTAATTCATAGCACACAAAATCTAAACTGCTTGAGAATTAAGTCATTTTATGGTGTGTATGTGCCTGTGAAGATTTAATTCATGTCGAAATGGCTGTGTTGAATTAGTAATTCATGAATCTACAGTAGCAATAAAAATATAAGATAGGGGGATTTCCAAGCTGGTTGGCCACTCAAAGAAAACAGACTATTTCAGTAACACAAGCACAGCCTCACCGCAGGCAAACTGAATGAGTAACACGACTTGACATTCAAATAACTCCAGTGACAATGAAGGCTCAGAGAGAGAGAGAGAGAGAGATTAAAAAAAAATCAGCTATTCTCTCTTCACTATGAACAGTGAAGAATCTTATTATGTATCGTGAATTCACAAAATCATCACCATGGTGACAATGTTTTCACTTGTTCCTTTAATTAATTGGAAATGAATGAAATGTGGTATTTACAACTTTCATACTTTTAAAATAAATGCAGCATAGAAGATGAAGCCTGGTAGCAGTCTATCTCCAAATTGGGCTGATTATATGATACAGATTTAATTTGGTTAAGAGCTGGAGGAGGAAACAGTGGGTGCTATTTTGTGCATCATTTCGCCAGAGGTTGTGCCTGATTGTTATGCAAAGGTCGCTGTAGGGTTTTCGCATTGAAAGTTGTTTGCATTTATTAATCAAAGGAAGTCAAAGGCACACAAAGATATCATCAAGGCTGGATGAGACTGACAACTGAAATATGTGATCAAGAGTCTGAGAGATGTTTTGTAGTTGATATAGACTGTTCAAAGCATTTCACTTTGCAGGTGCAAAACCTTTCTGTTCTTTTGCATTAAAGTAGCAACTAAATATAAATCATTGTGAACAAAAAGCTGCAGTTTTTAGTCTTCAGCTGCTGAGTATTGAATAGTCAAAGCATAATTAATTTCAAAGCAGTGTCTAAATTATTTCAATATTCATTAGTCATTATTTGCAATTTATTACATTATTACAAGCATTGTGTTATTTTTTTCAATTCATTAAGCTTTTTATATTTGTTTTAAGAAACATATACTGAAGCTTTGCGGTTGCACCTGCACTTTCCTTTGACGTTGGTCAATAGCCTACCTCTTAGAGTTAGACAGCCTATTGTTATTTTAGTGGGTTTCTGTCTAATGTTACATTGTGAGAAATAGAGCCAAATTGAAATTCATCTATCTGGCTCAATATAAAGAAATCCGAGGCCCATCTTAACATGCAACCATTAGATCTCGCTCAAGTGTTCTCTCTACATGGTAAATTGTGAGTGCACTTTACAATAGGGGAAAGGATAAAGATGCTAACTTACATGTTCTTCTCCTTATTGATGCTTGCTGCTGTTGTACAAATCATCAATGGTCATCATTGTGACATTCCAGACAGAGAAAGACATAAGTTATTATCTGATATGGAAGCTATTAGAAAACAGAATGTTTTCATGTAAAACATAAGCTTCCAAATCCTGCAAATTCTGCCTCATTACCCATATGCTCTTTTGTAATATTTCCATGCTGATTTGCACAAGGACTTTAAAGTGTGATCAAGGATTGCTCATGTGCAGTGTACATTTGCATTATTTCCTCTAATGTAAAGGTAATGTTCTGCCATTAATCCATTGAGTACTGTATTTATATTTCATGCTGAGTGAAATAGGTACATTTTGATCCACCATGTAGCTTTCACACTGCTATGATAATAATTTAACAGTTCTGGAGAATACAACCTCTCAGCTCTTTACATCTAATAATGTCTCCTGTTCAAAGCTAAAGTGATTTGGGAACAATTTAAGACGTGCCAACGCAATTCAAACAATTCAGAAGCGATGTTCGGAAATGTCATATTCCACTGATTCATGTGATCGCCTGATGCACCACAACGTTGAAGGCAGAGTTGATTAGGAAAGTGACTGCCAAATGAGAGGCGTTATTGTGCCGTGAATTTTTGTTGAGTCCATTAATTTTTTATGCAACGTCGAATAGATGTAAGGTGTGGATTTGTTTAAAAAAATGTATTTCTCTCCTATTTCTGAGATATTCGGTGAGTTGGATGAGGTGTTGCAGTTTCCCAATCTTCTGCAGTAATTCTGAGCACCAACTGAACAAAATATAGAGGCACCTTGGTGATGAATCACCTGCTTTACAGCAACGTGCCTTTGCACAATTTCCCCCGTAGATATTTGAAGCATTTTTCAAGCTGTTGCTACTACTGCAACTACTAATAAAATGTTTCATAGTATTCATTCATGACTGGGTACAATATATACATCATTTATTTAAGTATGGATCATGTTAAGGTGAGTATTTAATGATATGTAAGAATTCTAGCAAGTGTATGTAAAGCAATACATTATAGATTCTGGGGTGGCCAGTAAGAGATGTAAAGCAGGGGACATAGAAACATAGAAAATAGGTGCAGGAGTAGGCCATTCGGCCCTTCGAGCCTGCACCGCCATTCAATATGATCATGGCATATTGACCATAGGGACCAGACATTCTTCATGTTTTCTTATTAATGGACGATGTTTTTTCTCCTATTTGCTGTATTAAAACTCTGCCTAGATACTTCCTGATTCCAACAGTATACATAGCTGCCTTGTCAGTTCCTGCTGCTTCATGGCAGCCACGATAGTGTTATTAGGCTGCCGTCAGGGAAGGTAAAATGAGGAAAGCATTGGGGGGGGGGGGGGGGGGGGGGGGGGGGGGACGACATGCTGTGCTACCTTTAGCATAACTTCACCCAACCAAGTACTCGTAGGTATGATCAGATCCCATAGCATTTCAATGAACAGAGTCTTAAGCCTGCAGAGACACAGCATGCATCGGCAGTGTGATTCTCTCTCATTAAACACTGTGAAACCAAGCAATGACTTTCGCAAAGCACTGAGCAGAAGTCAGACACATGCAGACAACAAAATATCAATATATTTCAGAAATGCCACTTTAATTCATACCCGCTATGGGGCTTGCTCCTGGACCTACAATGAAGGATATAAACAAGTTGAAATGCATTGGTCACATTGCGCTACCAGTAAGGCAGAGATGAATGTTGCGTATGGGATGAAAGCACTGCATATGCAGATAATGCTGGACAATGACAAGATTGTCAAAGGAAAGGTGTTTGGAAGTCCTTCATCTAATTTCTCTCTGGGGTAGTTTAACCAGAAATAAGCGGAGATATTTCTACCAATTTGATTTTATGTGTGAATTTTCACACAAAAACCTGGTGTTGCAACCACTTTTGACAGTTGAATTAGCCTTCGACCTTGGAAGACAAAGGAACTTCGGCATGTCACCAATGAAACTTATCAATTTCTACAGAGGCACCGTAGAAGGCATCTGATTGGGATGCAGCTCAACTTGGTTTGGCAACTGCTCTGCTCAAGACTCTTGGTTTGGCAACTGCTCTGCTCAAGACTCTGAAACCCTACAGAGAGTTGTGGATGCAACCCAATCCATCACATAAATCAGCCTCCATCTACACTTCACCTTCATCTACACTTTATGCTGCCTAAGAAAAGCAGCGAACATCATCAAGGACAACTTCTACCCTGGTCATTCCTTTTTCTCCCCTCACTCATCAGGCAGAAGATATAAAAGTTTGAATGCACGGACCGCTAGATTCAGGAACAGCTTCTTCCCTTCTTTTATCAGACTATTGAACGGATCTCTCAGGGTATGGTCCTGATCATCCGATCTACCTCGTTGCATCCCTTGCAGCTGTAACACTATGTTCTACACTCTGTGCATTACCTGTAGCACTCTTGTATGATTTAATTGCACTCCTGTATGGGATGAGTTTGACTGGATAGCATGCAAATGTTTTACTCCACCTTAGTACACAGGACAATAATACACAAATACTGATGCAGGACAGAATGCCACAGGAGATCCTTCTTCCCTGCGGCTTTCAAACTGTACAACTCCTCCCCCTTCTGTTGTGGGTAGACTGAGACTGAGACTGAATCCCCCCCCCCGCCCCTCACCAATCTTTGTACATCCCCATTCCTTTCCACCTATCATGTTAATTTCATGTATTTTGTGTTTTTATGCCTGTGGGCAGATCAATTTCCCTCCTGAGACAAATAAAGATCTATCGTATCATATTGTATCGTATGCAAATACTCTTGCCTTGGCTGCATGCAATCCTTTGCACCACTTTGCGATTGTCTGCTGAGGGAATTGAGGTTGTGATCAGACCAGGCTCATTTGGTGCAGGCCCCCCGCAGAATGTGGATGATGTGGTAAGGCACTGGGTATTTCCAAAGTGAAGAAGGAGATGATTAAGATGCAAGATAGCATGGGCATTGGAAAAGTTGTCTGAAGATATCTGGATAAAATATCATTATAAAAAGCAAACTTCTGGGAGATCTCTGCGTCAGACAGCATTTGAGGAGGGAAAAGGTTAGTCGATGATTTGGTCAAGACACTGTATCAGGACAGAGGGGGAAGATGGCCAGTGTCAGGTGGTTGAGCCGAGCAGGCAGGTGACAGGTGGAATCAAGTTAGGAGGGGAATGATGGACTTCTGGAGCCAGGTCAGAGAGAGGGAGGGATGGTGTTGTGAGACTGCAGCATGAGGTAGAGAGAAAGAAGGAGAGAAAGAAAGGGGGGAAATAATGGCAGATAGGGGGATGGGAGGATAGAGCTGGAAAGTGATATGCTGGAAAGAGGCTGCAGATACTGGAACTTGATAAAAGAGGAAGGTGATATATAGAACCAGATGAGGGAGAGACAATGTGCAGATGGAGTCATTTAGAAGAGGGGAACGAGAACCAGTTTGTGTGGCATGAAGATGGAAGCACACGGGGGGAGGGGAGAAGCTGGGTGGATCAGAAAGAGAAAGAAGGAGCGTGGGTTACTTGAAGTTAGAAAATCGATGTTCATACCATTGGGCTGTAAACTACACAGGAGGGCTATGATGTGTTGTTCTTCTAGTTTGTGTTTGGCTTCACCCTGGCAGTGGAGAAGGCCAAGGATAGACAGCTCTGTGTGGGAATGGGAAGGGGAGTTGAAGTGGCTCACAACCAGAAGCTCAAGATGGCCACAAAACAATCACCCAGTCTGCGCTTGGTCTCGGCTGTATCGCGAGCACCAAAGGCGTGTTTGGAGGAGATGCATGAGAATCTTTGCCTGGCCTGGAGGGCTGCTGTGCAGCGGCTGTATCGAGAGCACCAAAGGCAGTAGATGCATGAGAATCTTTGCCTGGCCTGGAAGGGCTGTGCAGGCCCTGGGATGGTGATGGAGGAAGAGGTGTAGAGCCGAGTGTAGCATCACCTGTGGCTGCAGGGAAAAGTGTTAGGAGTCATGGGGGGGAGGATGACCGTGCTCTTTGAGCTCCACTTACTAGGGAAAGAATAAATAATTTATGTCAAACCAACCTATTTTGACAACAGGAATGCTTCAATCTGAAACAGTGTTGTTTGTATGCTCTGGTAAAACTCCCGCCAGACCTGTGTCGGTTTGTCTGTACAGTGTTTGTATGCTCTCTCCCTGACCTGTGTCGGTTTTCTCTGATACCTTCAGTTTCCTCCCACACTCCAAAGACGTTCATGTTTGTAGGTTAATTGGTTTGGTATAATTGTAAAATTGTCCCTAGTGTGTGTAGGGTAGTGTAATGCCCATGTCCCACTTAGGAAACCCGAACGGAAACCTCTGGAGACTTTGTGCCCCACCCAAGGTTTCCGTGCGGTTCCCGGAGGTTGCAGGTGGTTGCTGGAGGTTGCAGGTAGTGGAAGCAGGTAGGGAGACTGACAAAAACCTCCGGGAACCGCACGGAAACCTTGGGTGGGGCGCAAAGTCTCCAAAGGTTTCCGTTCAGGTTTCCTAAGTGGGACAGGGGCATTAGTGTGCAGGGATCGCTGTTCGGTGCGAACTCAGTGGACGGAAGGGCCTGTTTCCCTGCTGTATCTCTAAACTAAACTAAACCAAACCAAACTTATTGACTTGGGCTGCAGCTTTAAAAGATGTCGGAGGTCATGGATGGTCTGCAGCCCCGTGGTTGTGAGAATTAAATTTTGAAATGCTAAAGAGCTTTATTAAAACCTGAACATGCCAATGTAATGCAGTATGAATTATTAAACATGTTTTATTAAAAGGCTTGAGATGCACCTTCTTTTAGTTGGACAAGAAATAATGTTGTTACTTACTATTAATATTTTGAATTTAACATTTATATCTTCAGGCATGTTTTCAGATAGTGTGGGTAGATTGTTTCAACGATTGCGAGCATAAATGACCATGACTTTTGTGTGTCATTGCTCAAAGATTATTTTTATGCACAACAGATAAAAGTCACTGCAAGATTAGAAAGGTAGAAATGAGCTACTCTGAATTTCAAAGGAAAATTGTAATCGTACATGAACAAAATCAGAATTTCAAGATCTGAATTTTATCTTGAACTGAAGATGGAACAAGCATTTTCTTTAACAAGGCTATAAATTTAATCCATGAATAATTAGTGAACCATTGCAAAATATAAAGTTCAAATATCATTTGACTATTCTATACACAAACCACAATCAATACTTTTTTCATTTTTGCTTCCGATATTTTGAATCAAAACCTGTTCAGTTAAATGGTTTGAAAATATTTTAAAAAGAAATCAGAAAGACATTGTAATAATAATCCCCAAGTATTCAAATGAATTAACTTTGTTGTTTGGGTTCATTGCACAGGGATAGTCTCTGATGGTAACTGTTTTTATGATGAAAGGTTTAATTACAAATACAAATGAGTTCTTCTGTTTTGCAACGATGAGATAAAAAAAAATCAAATTACAAAGCTTTTTTTGTTACTTGTCAGTACAAGGATATTTTATTGTGCTTTTAATATTCATTTACTTTGTGCATTTTCAAGTGGATGCTTGGCTTATTTTCAAAGTTTTTTTGGAACAGAGAATATGGTTTCATGAATAATAAACATCTTACATTGTATGGTGTGGGGCCTATACTATTTATTGGGGCATATAAATATATTAATGCTCTGACCGGACAATGATCTTGCTTCTTCTAATTGATCTTGTTTAAGTTCCAAGAATAAAGGATGATGGTTCTTATTCATTTTGTTTCTTTTACTTATAGAACCATCATTAGAAAGATTTTGTCAGTTTTCACATTGTTACCAACATCTTTTTGGCAGTAAGGATAGAACATCATTTCACAATTTGCAAATACAATCCTCCATCTGTCTGAAGAAATTGAGGCCCACAGACTGTGTTTAATTTGTGCTATTGTGCTGATTTTTCTTTTGACTTGTTGTTTATCCTTAATGTATGCTTCGCATCCCATTGATACCATGAGTTGGAAACTCTTCATATCCACTGAGGTGTCTCTTCTAGAATGGAGAAATATAATCCCATTTGATTCACCATTAATCTATCCAAGGGCTATTTCCAGAAGTACTACATAATGCTTTAAAAATATGATATTTTTTTTTATTGTGAAAGAAATTATGGCAATTTGAAAGCAATTTCTACAGTCCAGTATTTTAATGAGAAGATAACTGAAACCATGATAGGAATTTTACAATAGCAATAGTGCATTGAAAGACATTTAGCTCTGACATTAGAATAATGCTTAAAGATTGGGTTAATCTTAACCAATTGCCCTTTTTTAAAAACTTTGTATGTATCGTATCTTGGGAGATAGATATTAAATAATGTACAAATTACAGCCAGAAGCAATTCAGCATTTACAGAGCATGAATAGGAGTGATGGGTGAAAATGATTCTTTTGCAGAGCAGTCTTGTCTAATGCAGATTGCTTCACATGCATAGAAATCTGTTGAAATACAAATTTTTGATGATTCCTCATCAGGACTTTCCAGCCAACAGATATGTCCTCAAATGCTTAAAAAAAGAAAACTGGATTTGTGGGCAGAAGTACTAAATGCTAAGAGGTAATCTAATTGTAATGAAACTTAAATATTCTGGATCTAATGAAACATTCAAAGAACTCCACAAATCCATTTTCCAAAAACGGGAAGCCTTTTTTTAAATACAAGGGCCACAAAGGAAAATTACCACAGGTGCAGGTGTAGGTTATTCGGCCCTTCAAGGCAGCACCACCATTCAATATAATCATTCAGGCTGATCATCCTAAATCAGTACCCCATTCCTGCATTCTCCCCATAGCCCTTGATTCTGTTAGCCCTAAGAGCCATTTCTAACTCTCTCTTGATAATCATGCCTGTTTGTTGCAAGCAAATTTCAAGGCAGTAAGAGACTCCAGGACAGAAAATAAAATGTTCAGTGCCCAATACACTGAAGTGCATTAGGGAGTGGTCCTGTGTATTGTATGCAGGCCAGAGACTGCGGCAGGAATATCTAATGCAACTCAATGCTCTTGCAAGCTACAGACAAATTAGTATTATGAATGTCCTATAAGAATGTTTATGAACTGCCTGTCCACAAACCTATTGCTTTTAGATTGAGTCATGGAGAAATACAGCATGAAAGAGTCTGTAGATAGAGAAGTCTGCATGAAAGGTACAGAGTCTTTCAGCCCACTGAGTTCTTCAGGCCATCACCTATAATTTTACATTACTCCGACATTAATCTTATTTCTATTCTCCTCCCACCCCATATCCAGATTATATTACTCACGTACACACTAACAACAATTTCCAATAAACACAAGTAGACTGATGGGACAGAAGGCTGATGAATCCCGAGGACCTGATGGTCTGCATCCCAGGGTACTCAAGGAGGTGGCTCTACAAATTGTGGACGCATTGCTGATCATTTTCCAATGTTCCATTGATTCAGGATCAGTTCCTGTGGATTGGAGGGTTGCTAATGTTATCCCAGTTTTTAAGAAAGGAGCGAGAATGAAAAAGGGAAATTATAGACCAGTTAGCCTGACATTGGTGGTGGGGAAGATGCTGGAGTCAATTATTAAAGAAGTAATAATGGCGCATTTGGGTAGCAGTGAAAGGATTGGTCCAAATCAGCTTGGATTTATGAAGGGGAAATCCTGCTTGACTAATCTTCTGGAATTTTTTGAGGATGTGACAAGTAAAATGGATGAAGAAAGGCCTATGGATGTAGTATCTGTACTTTCAGAAAGCCTTTGATGAGGTCCCACACAGGAGACAAGTGGGCAAAATTATCGCACATGGTATTGGGCGTGGGTATTGACATGGATAGAGAATTGGTTGACAGACAGGAAACAAAAAGTAGGAATAAATAGGTCCCTGTCAGAATGTCAGGCAGTGGCCGAGTGGAGTGCCGCAAGGCTCGGTGCTGTGGCCGCCACTATTTACAATATATATTAATGATTTAGATCATGGCATTAAAAGTAACACTAGCAAATTTGCAGATTACACAAAGATGGGTGGCAGTGTGAATTGCGAAGAGGATGCTAGGAGGTTGCAGGGTGACATGGACAGGTTGAGTGAGTGGACAGATACATGGCAGATTCAGCATAATGTAGATAAATGTGAAGTTATCCACTTTGGCGGCAAGAACAAGGCGGCAGATTATTACCTAAATGGTGTCAGATTAGGAAAAGGGAAGTGCAATGAGACCTATGTGTCCTTATACACCAGTCACTGAAAGTAAACATACAGGCACAGCAGGCAGCGAAGAAAGCTAATGGCATGTTGGCCTTCATAACGAGAGGATTTGTATAGGAGTATAGTTGTACAGGGCCCTGGTGAGATCACATCTGGAGTATTGTTTGCAGCTTTGGTCTCCTAATTTGAGGAAGAACATCCTTGCTATTGAGGCAGTGCAGCGTAGGTTCACAAGGTTAATCCCCGGGATGGCGGTACTGTTATATGAGGAATGATTGGAAAGACTGGGCTTGTATTCACTGGAATTTATAAGGATGAGAGAGTATCTTATAGAAACATATCAAATTATAAAAGGACTGGACAAGCTAGATGCAGGAAACATGTTCCCAATGTTGGGGAGTCCAGAACCAGGGGCCACAGTCTAAGAATAAAGGGGAGGCCATAAGAAAAAACGTTTTCACCCAGAGAGTTGTGAATTTGTGGAATTCTCTGTCACAGAAGGCAGTGGAGGCCAATTCACTGGATGAATTTAAAAGAGAGTTAGATAGAGCTCCTGGGGCTAGCGGAATCAAGGGGTTTGGGGAGAAGGCAGGCACGGGTTACTGATTGTGGATGATCAGCCATGATCACAATAAATGGCGGTGCTGGCTCGAAGGGCCAAATGGCCTCCTCCTGCAACTATTTTCTATGTTTCTAAGTGTCTATGTTTCTGGACAACAGCTAAGGTCACTAAGGTTGAATGCTAGTCACTAGCTGCACCACAAAAACACTTACGATAATCTTATTTGCTAAAATTATTTGTAGTGAGACAATAATACCACGATTCCATTGTGGTTCCCATAAATTGTCATTAACTAGAAATGCTCACCCTGTTTCAATTTCCACAGATGCAATCTGACCTGTTGACAACGTCAGTTTTTATAACCAGGATTTGTGTTTGTGCTTTCTACTACAATTTTGTGGTGACGCTGGGCTTCAGCCTAGTTAAGTAGGTTGTTGCAGATGAATGCCTTTCAAGGTTTTGTGACCAACTTGTGGTTACTCAGAATTAATTTGGTAGGATGCCCATCAATGGTGTGAAGCATGTCTCTGGGAAAATGGCTAATACAGGCATCATGTGTGTGCAATAAGCAAAACGAATCACTGGTCCTCTGGACAATGGAGAAATCATTCCTTATTTCTGTAATTGGTAAGATCAGTTGATATTGATTTCCTATTCAATTCTGTCTTAACTATTTTTAATGTTATTTCTCTTAACAACATTGATGGCACATTCATAACATGTGCTTACTTATATTGTTTCTTGGTGAGGTGAAAATTCTAGAAAATAAGGTTCATGATAGTGATTCTCCTGAACTCAAATTAGCCTGCAAATATTTGTTGGAGAACTAATATTTGGTAAATGTGACATTGGGCTCCAGACAAACTAAAAAGTAGATAGATTAGTGTGGTGTAGTTTGTCAGGTTGTGTCAGTGAGTTCAAACTAGAAATATTTACAGATCTTTCAGTAGATCCATTACTGTGGTCTCTGGGTTTTAAGGGACATTTCAAGCAGAAGGTAAGGATAAGGGGGAAATCTTTTAGGACCAAGATGAGAAAAACATTTTTCACAGTGAGTGGTGAATCTCTGGAATTCTCTGCCATTCTGTAGTTCGGTAGTTGAGGCTAGTTCATTGGCTAAATTTAAGAGGGAGTTAGATGTGGTGCTTGTGGTTAAAGGGATCAGGGGGCATGGAGAGAAGGCAGGTATATGATACTGAGTTGGATGATCAGCCATGATCATATTGAATGGCGGTGCAGGCTCGAAGGGCCGCATGGCCTACTCTTGCATCTATTTTCTATGTTTCTATGTTTCTATACCTAAAAAGCAAAAGGATTGAACTCTTTTCCCAGTGAGGCTTTATTCCATTAAGAGCCATTGTCCAATTGAACAATGGCTAGGTATTTACAGAGGTGAGCTGCTCTGACTAAAGGGCTAAACACCTGGAAGCAGGTGCTTCCCAGAATTGTGTCTGTATCTTTTACCCCTATTCATTCCCTGCTTGGAGGTCAGCTTTGACTTCGAGTTGGATGAGGAAAAGACAGATGAGGGTTGTGAAGACTGTTTCTAATCCTGGGGTGGTGGCTGATGTGTTCCTGCTTAACTCATGATACGGCACTCAAAAATATATTAAAGAGTGCTGATGCAGGTATCACACTTCAGGGAGTTCTAGTGGTGACACGAGCAAACAAAAGCAAGAGATGAAATATGAGGAAGAGCAGTTTGAACCAAATGATACATCTATAAAGAGCGGTAGGAACAAATAGATTGGTATGGATCTGTACACATGCAAGATACGCTGTGAAGTTTGGTTTAGCAACTGGAAATATATTAATTAGGATCTATAACTTGGGTCCTGGGATTACAGTAGATTTGGAGTATAATAATTTCAGTGCAATAGCAGAATAGAATACAAAATATAGAAAGTCTGAAGAAGGGTCTCAACCCGAAACATCACCTATTCCTTCTCTCCAGAGATGTTGTCTGACCCAATGAGCTACTCCAGCTTCTTGTATCTATCTTCGGTTTAAACCAGTATCTGCAGTTTCTTCCAATACACCAAGAAAGCTATGTTCAACTGTTCTATTGGTCCATCCCAAGATAGGATATAAGGTTCGACTTTGCATTCCACACTTTGTGAAGGGCGTCAAGA
This sequence comes from Leucoraja erinaceus, assembly GCF_028641065.1. Classification (NCBI taxonomy): domain Eukaryota; kingdom Metazoa; phylum Chordata; class Chondrichthyes; order Rajiformes; family Rajidae; genus Leucoraja; species Leucoraja erinaceus. Next base: position 15,264,080 of record NC_073391.1, on the reverse strand, counting down.
GAGGAGGCATAAATAATTCTGAGAGCAATATTTGACACGAGAGAGTTCCGTGGTATCATGGGAGGAAAGAAAATGAGCATATTCTCCTGAGGACAGAGAAATTATCAAATGTGTTTGAGCTGTTCAGAAGCATAAATAATTTTGATAGAATAAATAACGAGACTTTGAGTACATCCTTGAATTGTTTCCTCTGTGCACCTAGTAATCTCTTCAAATAACAGAGCTCAGAACAGGATGCCTGAGTCAGGAGTGTGGTGTTGGGCATATGAGAGACATGAACCGCCCCAGTGCAGCTGAGTGAGTGTAACTAGGATCACATCACTGGGGTTGTTGGTCTGAGAAACGACACGGATATTTGTTTGCTTATTCTTCCGATGAATTTGGAAGAATATGCAGAGGCTGCGTTGATGGTATTTTCCAGTGCTTCAACATGCCTGCAGCAGAGAGTTCATGCTGGGAATGGAGGGTGTCAGGAGTTATGGGGAGAAGGCAGGAGAATGGGGTTAGAAGGGAGAGATAGATCAGTCATGATTGAATGGTGGAGTAGACTTGATAGGCCGAATGGTCTTAATCTGCTCCTATCACTTATGACCTTATGACCTTATGAGGGATATGGATCACATGCATGTAAAGGAGATTAACTTGGCATCATGTTAGGAACGGACATTGTGAGTCGAAGGGCCTGTTTCTGTACTGTGTTTCTACATAGTTCTATGTGCTACATTCTCTGAACCTTTATTTTTAGTTTAATTTTCAGTTTTGCTTATTATTGTCACGTGTACTGAGGGGCAGTGAAAAGCTTTTTGTTGCATGCTATCAAGTCAGCAAAAAGACTATACATGATTACAATCAAGTCGTCCACAATGTACAGATACAGGATAAAGGGTACAACATTGGGCGGCACAGTGGCATAGTGGTAGAGCTACTGCCTTACGGCGCCAAAGACCCAGGTTCTCCCCGTGACCTGCATGGGTTTTAGAAACATAGAAACATAGAAAATAGGTGCAGGAGTAGGCCATTCGGCCCTTCGAGCCTGCACCGCCATTCGATATGATCATGGCTGATCATCCAACTCAGTATCCCATTCCTGCCTTCTCTCCATAACCCCTGATCCCTTTAGCCACAAGGGCCACATCTAACTCCCTCTTAAATATAGACAATGAACTGGCCTCAACTACCTACTGTGGCAGAGAATTCCACAAATTCACCACTCTCTGTGTAAAAAATTATTTTCTCATCTCGGTCCTAAAAGACTTCCCTCTTCTCCTTAAACTGTGACCCCTAGTTCTGGACTTCCCCAACATCGGGAATAATCTTCCTGCATCTAGCCTGTCCAACCCCTTAAGAATTTTGTAAGTTTCTATAAGATCCCCCCTCAATCTTCTGAATTCTAGCATGTACAAGCCGAGTCTATCCAGTCTTTCATCATATGAAAGTCCTGCCATCCCAGGAATCAGTCTGGTGAACCTTCTCTGTACTCCCTCTATGGCAAGAATGTCTTTCCTCAGATTGGGAGACCAAAACTGTACGCAATACTCCAGGTGTGGTCTCACCAAGACCCTGTACAACTGCAGTAGAACCTCCCTGCTCTTATACTCAAATCCTTTTGCTATAAATGCTAACATACCATTTGCTTTCTTCACTGCCTGCTGCACCTGCATTCCTACTTTCAAGGACTGGTGTACCATGACACCCAGGTCTCGTTGCATCTCCCCTTTTCCTAATCGGCCACCATTCAGATAATGGTCTACTTTCCTGTTTTTGCCACCAAAGTGGATAACCTCTTCAGTTTCTTCCCACACTCCAAAAAAGTACACCTTTATAGGTTTAATTGGCTTGCTATAAAATGTAAAATTGTTCCTAGTGTGTGGTGGGTAGTGTTAATGTGCGGGAATCACTGGTCGGCGTGGACTCAGTCGGCTGAAGGGCTTGTTTCCGCGCTGTATCTCTAAACTAAAAACTAAACATTTAGTGCAAAGATATAACATTGAAGTCCAATAAGGTCCAAATAAACATGGTCGAAGGCTTTGGCAAGGTTTACAAAGGCCACTTATAGTGTCAAACTCCTCCGTGTAATTTTCACATGGAGTTGTTGTTCAGGGAAGATCATGTTCATTGTGCTGTCGATGGATGGAGTCCACACCGTGGGGCCAACGGGACGAGGAGGTACAAGAGGACCCTGGTAATGGCTTTACCGGTGGTAGACAGCAGGGAGGCCCTCTGATGTCAACAGTCTAGTTTGTCTCCTTGCATGTAGCTAATTATGGTTGCCGTATTTCTGAGGACCCTTGGAATATCCTCTTCTTCCCATATATGTCAACGAGCCATGGATTGGCTACTGAAGTTCTTGACTGCCAGTTTGTTAGGATTTCAGCAGGATAGCATCTGCTTCCATGCTATTTATTCCTGAATTGGAATATGTCCTTGTCAACCGCTTGTTGCTAAAGAGTGACAGCAAAGCTGGCCATATGGAATTCTGTGGGATGGAGCCAAGTTGCTCATATCCAGGACAGTCACAATTTACTGGATCTGAATGTGCCACTGACTGCCTTTCATTTAGTTTAGTTTAGAGATACAGCACGGAAACAGGCCCGTTGGCCCACTGTGTCCACGCCGACCAGCGATCCCGGCACACTTACACTATCCTATACACACGAGTGACAATTTAAAATTATACCAAGCCAATTAACCTTGAAACCTGTATGTCTTTGGAGTGTGGGAGGAAACTGAAGCACCCGGAGAAAATCCACGCAGTCACGGGGAGAACGTACAAACTCCGTGCAGACAGCACCCATAATCAGGATTGAATCTGGGTCTCGGATGCTGTAAGGCAGCAACTCTACTGCTGCGTCACTGTACTACAGCGGTGACTACCGGTGAAAGTGCTGCGTCACTGTACCTTGCCTTTCAATGAGTTGGAACCTTGTATGTCGTGGCCTTTACAGCACTGAATGACTCATGCATTTCAGGGCTGTTGTTTCCTTTATTTTTTTTTTACTGAGTAGCTGAGCCTCTTTTTCTATCTTTACCGCGGTCCAATCTTTAGGTCATGGGTTTTCTGCTGCAGGTTCCTGTATAACTGTTTCTAACCTGTTGAGGAATGGTGAAGGTTTCAGTTCAGGAACTCCATTTCATTGAATCATTGATAGATGGAGCATGGAAGCAGGCCATTCACCGACCATCGATCACCCATTCAGACTAGTTCTATGTTATCCCACTTTCTCACCCACTCCCTACACATGGGGGGCAAATTACAGAGGCCAATTAACCAACGAACCCTTGGATTGTAGGAGGAAATCAATGCACCTGGAGGAAACTCACACAGTCACAGGGAGAGCATGCAAACACTACACAAACAGCACCCGAGGTCAGGATCGAACCCGGGACGCTAGGTTGTGAGGCAGCAGCTCTTTTAGCTGCATCACTGTGCTGCAGCACTGTAGCGCCTGGACCACATTAACTGTTTGCAGTCAATTAAATCCTCCATGTTCTGGTTACTGTCTTCAAACAGGCCCTGGTTCTGCTTGGTAGTGAAGCCCATCATATGGTGAGTTGCTTTGGTTTGTCATACACTGCCTGATGCAGATTGAACATATATGTTATTTCACTCATTAATTCTATTTGCATTAGTTCTGGCAGGTCTGGTATAACATTAGTTGATTACAAGTTGGCATACTTTCCTCTTCCCCTTTTAGAAAAATTAGAGTAAGCAATCATTCAACATGTCCACCACTTCTTTCTATTTCATTCACAGTACACTAGTATCATTGTTCAAGGGTCAATGCATCTCCTGATATCGGATCAAAAACTGTTTGTGTTGACATTTCTAATATAGGATCAAAAACTGTTTGCTATCTCTTTCCATGCTTCCTTTTCATAGTTCTTGCTAAATGTTCATTAAAAAATCAAGCTGTTTCCAATGGCTTTCATAAACGACTGCCTATATTTTTGCAACAATTCTAACGTGGCTGCTGGGAGCATTCAGGTGTTGTGCACATTAATGGGCAGTACCGGCCTTAACAGTTCTTTTGTGCATGTTGAACATCAATTAACGGAATTTGCACTAAATTAATTAGGCTTGGCTTTGATCACACATTGTGTTAATGATGCTCGAATGAATTCAGGGAGAGGAGGGAGCTACAGTGATTGAGCAAAGGGGCAGCAAGCAGAGCCGCTCAGCTGTTTCGATGGCCGCAGCAGCAAGGAGTAACATAACCCGTACCTGAACAGTCGGAGCAAGTGCACCAGGAAAAGTGGCAGAAGAGGGAGGACTCATAATGTATCCTGTAGACAGAATCATAGTTATAGAGTCATTTAGTATGGAAACCAGGACCTTTGACCCAGCTTGCTCATGACAACCAAGATGCCCCAACTACACAAGCTGCCCACATTGGGCCCATATCCCTCTAAACCTTTCCTATCCATGTACCTGTCCAAATGTCTTTTAAATGGTGTTATTGTTCCTGCTTCAACAACCTCCCCTGGCAGCTCATTCCATATGCGAGAAAGTTGCCCCTCAGATTCCCATTAAATTGTTCCCCCCTCACCTTAAACCTGTGTCCTCTGGTTCTTGATTCCCATACTCTGGGTAAAAGGCTCTGTGTATCTACCCTATCTATTCCCCTTGTGATCTTATACACATTTATGAGATCACCTCTCATCCTCCTATGTTCCAAGGAGCACAGTCTTAGCCTGCCCAAACGCTCCTTAAGGGCCTGTCCCACTGTACGAGGTAATTCAAGAGTTCTCTCGAGTTTTCCCGTGATTCGAACTCGGAGAATGTCCGTAGCGGGTCTGTAGGAGTTCGTGGGTGTTTCTTAGCGGCTCGTACGAGTAAAAAGTAAAAATTTTCATCACGAGTATTTTTTTACTCGTGGACATTTTTCACAGTGTTAAAAAAAAGTCACGAGTTTACCGGAATTCCCGAGTACCTACCGTTACTCGTACGAGCCGCTACAAGACATTTTAAGAGCTACAACGGACCTGCTACAGACATTCTCCAAGTTTGAATCAGGGGAAAACTCGGGAGAATTGAATTACCTTGTACTGGCAACAACCTCACACCAAAACCACTTTGAGTTCACCAAGGACTAATGGTTTGGGGCTTATTCGTTGTATGAGGATTGTGTCAACCATTGAGTGAAGTATCAATGGGAAGAGTAGAGGATACAAGTTGACCAACATTTTATATATTTTTTTAAGAAAAAGGGATGAATATGTTTTATTTTTAATTTTAAGGATCTCAGAACAAAAAGCATGCGATTGTGATGTTTGCTATCATCAATATTTCAAGATAATTCTTTGGTCAAAATGATTGAAGGCAAGTTGATCTTTTGTATATTTTTCTCTTACTCTTAACAGAGAGTTAATGTGGCAGGTAAGTGGGGTAAAGGATGACTATTTTGTACATCCATCCAGGGATTATGAAAAGCATTAGAATGATCATTTATCAGCAACATTGGAAAGCCCCCATCACTTGATCTCTCACCGAGGTTGTGCTGAATTGCATTTTGACATGGTATTCTTGGCTCGGCAATACATCAGACAAAAGTGGTCATTGACAAAGAGGTTGGCTGAACATCACAGAGTACCTGAACACACACTCAACTTTTGTAAGCTGCCAATGGAGTTCAGAAAAAAGCTTCAAAAAGTGAACTGAGCAACTTGATAGGGCAGGAATATTACTGTAGGAGAGCCAACAGATGAAGTGCAAATTTAAATAGACTTTTGAAACATACTGAAAGAATGAAATTAAATTTAATATGCATATGCAAGAGAAAAGGCTTCCTACACTGTACGCCTACACCGTGTGCTCAATATTAAATGGCATGCTCGTCTCTGTTACAGATGTCCTCCAAAAGGTAACTTTACCAAGACTGTTAGTCCTGCTCAATTATGCTAGTTTTCATCTGACCAGGTTGGTGAGTGGTTGTATAGCCAAGGACTGGCTTGACAGGGAAATGACAGAAAGGACATGAGTAGCAGGATGTCCCAAGCTTTGCCATAATGATGAATGCAATTGAGTTTTGAATGCACTTACAATTGTTCATGACCAGTAGGAAATTGTAGTAAATGATTGGAACTGGTGGCAGCACTGCCTCCAGCAAAGCATCAAAGTTCATGATAAGAATTGGCTCAAAAAGCTTGAAAGGAAATAGCTTGTGAGAAGCAATTCATTGCCAAACTCACTAATTACGATTAAAAAAAACACTTGCAACCCCAACTGTAGATCTTGTAAATCTTGGATTGGACTATTGAGTCACACGAGACACTGCAAACCATCTGTGTGTTAGATGAAAGAATGCCAATGGTTGTCAAGTACATTGCTCGAGATGAAGTTTCAAAGGTGGGTTTTTGAGCATTGCTGTGTTGCACAATAAAGGAGCTTCCAAGTGCCAAATCGTTTTATATTTAAGGCAAAACCTGGAACATAGAAAGGAAAGATAAGAAATACATAATGGGTTATCAAAGGAAAGGAATGAACTAGGTATTGTACAGCTCAAAACATGCAAAATTATTTCAATTACTGTGTTGTTTTCTGTGATTCCACACCGCTGCTTTGAAGTATGTCGCTCATGCGTGCTGGACAGGGTCTTCACGTAATCCCTCATCGTAACTCCTCATAAAATACAGATCAAACTTCAAACTGGTAAGTTCTCGTTTAATCTTACTATTAACTTCAAGTTACCCACTTCAAGTTCAAGTTCAAGTTCAAGTGAGTTTATTGTCATGTGTCCCTGTATAGGACAATGAAATTCTTGTTTTGCTTAAGCACACAGAAAATAGTAGCATTTACTACAAAACAGATAAATGTGTCCATATACCCTGTACCATGATATAAATATATACACACATGAATAAATAAACTGATAAAGTGCAAATAGCAGAAAGTGGTTATTAATAATCAGTTTTGTCCGAGGCAGGTTTAATAGCCTGATGGCTGTGGGGAAGTAGCTATTCCTGAACCTGGTTGTTGCAGTCTTCAGGCTCCTGTACCTTCTACCTGAAGGTAGCAGGGAGATGTGTGTGTGGCCAGGATGGTGTGGGTCTTTGATGATACTGCCAGCCTTTTTGAGGCAGCGACTGCGATAAATCCCCTCGATGGAAGGAAGGTCAGAGCCGATGATGGACTGGGCAGTGTTTACTACTTTTTGTAGTCTTTTCCTCTCTAGGGCGCTCAAATTGCCGAATCAAGCCATGATACAACCGGTCAGCATGCTCTCTACTGTGCACCTGTAGAAGTTAGAGAGAGTCTTCCTTGACAAACCGACTCTCCGTAATCTTCTCAGGAAGTAGAGGCGCTGATGAGCTTTTTTGATAATTGCGTTAGTGTTCTCGGACCAGGAAAGATCTTCAGAGATGTGCACGCCCAGGAATTTGAAGTTCTTGACCCTTTCAACCATCGATATAAAATGGGGCTGTGGGTCCCCCTCCTACTCCTTCCAAAGTCCACAATCAGTTCCTTGGTTTTGCTGGTGTTGAGGGCCAGGTTATTGCGCTGGCACCATATGGACAGTTGCTCGATCTCCCTTCTATATTCTGACTCATCCCCATCAGTGATACGCCCCACAATAGTGGTGTCGTCAGCGAACTTGATGATGGAGTTCGCACTGTGGTTGGCTACGCAGTCATGGGTATAGAGTGAGTACAGCAGGGGGCTGAGCACGCAGCCTTGAGGTGCTCCCATGCTGATTGTTATCGAGGCTGACACATTTCCATCAATACGAACAGACTGTGGTCTGTGGATGAGGAAGTCGAGGATCCAGTTGCAGAGGGATGCGCAGAGACCCAGTTCTGCGAGTTTGGTAACCAGTTTGGAGGGGATGATTGTGTTGAATGCTGAGCTGTAATCGATGAATAACAGCCTGACATATGAGTTTTTGTTGTCCAAGTGGTCCAGTGCGGAGTGGAGGGCCAGCGAGATCGCATCCTCCGTTGATCTGTTGTGGCGGTAAGCGAACTGCAGTGGGTCCAGGTTTTTGTCGAGGTAGAAGTTGATTTGCTCCATGATCAGCCTCTCAAAGCACTTCATCACCACCGGCGTTAGTGCCACTGGTCGATAGTCATTGAGGCACGTCACCTTACTCTTCTTGGGCACCGGTATAATTGATGCCCTTTTAAAGCAGATGGGGACCTGCTTCAGAATCATCCCATTGGCAATATTTTTGGCCTCATGTTTTATGCATATCTGTTTTGGTTTAATAATCATTGTGATAATATTGATCATTGCAGTTGAGATAAAATTCAGTTTTATTTGGTAATTTTACAGCCAGTACGTCTGTGACCAAATGAGAAATCCATAAAAGCAGCAACAGGGTCTCTGTGTCATTCTCCTCTGTCTTTAATCTGTGAGAAAAGATTTTTGAAATGGTGTTTGACAAAATGAGACTGGGGGACTTAAAAAGAAAAAGAAATTCCCGTCTTTCATCCATAATTATGTTTGGAGCCGAAATCCCCCACTCCTTTATTAACGACTAAATATTAACAGTCGCTGCTGGAAATTGTTGATAAGAGGGCAATTGAAAGATAGGTTAACATTTTGGGTGTAAACACTAATATAATCAGAATTAGGATGAATAGAAATCTGAACTACTATTTTGGCTTCAATTGATTGAATAACCTGTTGGCTGTTTCTGCATTTTCTGTTTTAGTGTCAAATTTCCAATGATCCCAATTATTTTCTTAGACTCAGTTTAATATTTATAGATGTAATTCTGAAAACCTGTCTGATAATGTCTACTATCACCCTGGTGATGGACTGCATAATTACTCGAAGCCCATTCTAATAAACTACTCAATATTAATGGATTAAAGATAACATTCGCAAAAAGAGTTTGCATTAGATTAATTTGAAGTGCTATGTGGTAGTGCTTCTGAGATGATCAGATGATCAAAATAACACACCACAATTACCCTCCCCCTCAAGCCCTCCCCCCCCCCCCCCCCCCCAACCAGGGATTGTATAATCTTCAAGCATTTTCCCTCATACCCAGTTATCTCTCTTGAGTTTTGAGTTCTTATGTTCTTGCAGCTGATGATTTTAGTTGTCCCTTGGGTTCACAAGACACTTCTGGATTGTTATAAATAGTTCCCAACGATAACAAAGTGCAAGTACCTCAGGAGTATGATTCCATTTTGCTCCATTGAAACCAAGATGTCAGTGTTCAAAGGCTTTTTCAATGGGGAATTGCACATGCAGAGAATAAACTGATGAACAAGGAAAACGAGTTGATCTGAGATCACACTGGTCTGTTCTAGTTGTCTGCATCAATGACTTATAGAGCTTCAGCAAATGAAAAAGAACTGTGTATACCATACACAGCAAAAGCAGATAATGTCTTCTTTGTACACACGACATTGCAAATGCTTATAATACTGTAAAGCAGAGATTATTTTTTATATTTCTATTTCTAAGCTTGGTTGGCGGACAATTAAAGCTTTGACTATTTTACTTCTGTTGATTTAACTTGCAGCCAAATGTTATTAACCATGTACCGAGAAATTACAATGTTACCCGAGGGACATTCACACAAAGAGGGACAGGGTCACTTTGGCGATGCATTAATAGGGTCTTAAATAATCCGTATAGAGAAAGGGCAAAAAGCGGCTTGCTTGCTTGGCTGACAATATCAAATTAATTGTGCCTGTAGACAAATTTAATGGTGAAAATTTAATGGACTCTCTCCAAAAGCACTGCTGCAAAAACAAACTGACCAATGAAGTATTTTGCACAGACACTGATGTGTGGCTTGTGAATTTTGGAATATATAGAAATAGCAGCAATTTGGAAACAACCACCGGAAACCAGCTTTCATTGCATAGTTCAGCAGTGAGGATATTGTATATTTGTTTTACTGTTTCCACAATCAGCATTTGATAGATTTCATTGTGTTGAATTAATTGCAGGTCACATTCGTGAGCTCTTCCTTTGGGTGTAGATCTGCTGTATTTGCATTTCTGCTTGGTTTCCATAATGTCCAGTGATGAATCACAACAATTATTGTGCTTGAAGGACAATGACTTCAGTGTGATATGCTGACTGATGCTGGACGAGGTGATTGGCCTTACACTTGACCTCCTCATGAACTCTTGTTCATTTAGAGTCTATATTGACTTCCTAGTTAAAATACTTTCTTAATAAGTCTGCCTCAGAGGGCGGTGGAGGCAGTTTCTCTGGATGCTTTCAAGAAAGAGAGCTAGATAGGACTCTTAAAAATAGCGGAATCAGGGGATATGGGGAGAAGGCAGGAACGGGGTACTGATTGGGGATGATCAGCCATGACCACATTGAATGGCGGTGCTGGCTCAAAAGGCCGAATGGCCTACTCCTGCACCTATTGTCTATTGTCTGGTGTCTATTGTCTATTGTTCACGAAACGTGGGAACCACAGGAGAGGCTGATGCTATAAAAGACGGTGGTGAGCTGCCTTCAACATTGTTATGGCCGGTTCTCACGGTGCGACCTGATGCAAGATGTCACCAGAGTGAAGTGGTCGTGGTCCAGCACGAGTTCCGCACGATATAACGGGGGGTAGATAAAGAGTTCCCACGGTACTCGGCGATTCTGTCATTTGTGCGAGTGACTTGTCCATCTCCCGATCTTTTCCGTTCATCGTGAATGAACATCGTGGACTGTAGTGTAGTTAATCACGTGGCACAAATGATGTCACTTTTTTTCACACACTATATAAATATCCTCCGTTCGTAGAATGCCTATACAAAGTTGGTTCGAGTACAGGCTGGTTGTTATTTTCATTGACGCGCTGTATGCATTAGCGCAACATGTGCATCGAAAACGCTTGCGTGAAGGCAGAAGGGTGAGATTAATTAAAAAGAGAATTAAGAGGAAGTCTCACTGGGTTAAGCCCATGTTTCAACGGAGACCTCAATTTGGACAATATGAGCAACTGCTTAATGTGCCGTGCGAAGAGGATAAAAGTGCATTCAAAAACTTTGTCAGAATTTCACCCGAGCTCTTTAATGAGTTAAAGAATAATTTGGGACCTCTGCTGAAGAAGACTGACACTGTAATGAGAAACAGCACTTTTACATTTGTAGCATTGTATGTTTTTAAATCATGGATAACATTAGATTGTTCTCCTGTACATAAACTAATATATTGTTATAGATACTCACATGAGCACCCGGGATACTCTGCAGCCTTCGTCTCCAGCAGGTTGCGCTTTCTCTCCCTATTTCTATAATCCTCTCTGGATTTGTCATAGAGAATCTCATTGCATTGGTACCACTCCACCAGTTCCCCCTCTTATTCCCTGTTGAAGTTATATGGCCTTGCCTTCTGCCATCTTCCCTTTATGTTATTGTCTGCTGAGGCTATTGGGGAGGCAACAGCTACTGGGGAGGCAATCTCAAATCCACCTTGATCACCCTCTCCCTGCTCCAAGGAGCCCACAGGCAGTGGTATCTCTGGCATCTCCCATTGCCTCTCCACCTGTCTCTCTTGCTGAGTCTCCTCCTCATTTACCTGCATGGCTAAAAACTTTCTGACTTTCTTTGACCCCTTTCTTTGCGCTTTTCTGAGAGGCATCTCTGCAAGTCTTACTGTGAAAAAGATTCTCAAACAATGACAATTAGGTGGGACGTCCTCGATGGACACATGGTCCATTGGCGATATTGAGACCACCTTTTTTACTCACCTTATGTCCCCTCTGTCAAGCTTCCGGGTTTACCGTTCGCAGGAGTTCCCACGGTACCCGCAAGAGTCATTACGGATATTGCACGGATATCGCACTGGCATCTGCATTCATACAATGTTGCAACGCTCACCAAAAAGTGCTCAAGTCACTCTCGGAGAAATTCAAAAATGTTCGAATTTTCTCCCGACCTTACAAAGTTACACGACTACCTGCCGTCAGCGCCACGGAGGTCCTCCGTGGTCCACGAATGCCGTACTGTTATCGCAGGAGGTTCCCACGATGTTAAACTCTTGTTAAGTCTTGCGTCAGGTCGCACTGTGAGAAAGCCCTTTTAAGATGTGAGTTCCAAGATTTTGCTAAAAATAATAAAGGGCAGGAATATATTTGTGAGATAGGATGTTGTGTGACTACCAGGAACTTTAATGTGGTGTTTATCACGATTCCTGCAAGGTTTTTGTGGTGATGGAATGGGAGATGTTGGGGGAAGAAGATCAAGCAAGCAGCTGTTATACATCCTAGAGAGAATGTGCATTGCAGCACTGCACGCCGATGATGACTGGAGCAAACATTTATTCAGATTCAGATTCAACTTTAATTCAATGTCATTGTCCGTGTACAGTAGAGAGACAACGAAATGCAGTGTCTCGAAATTATGTTGGAGACGCACAAGACTGCAGATGATGGAACCATGAGAAAAAATACCAACTACACGCTGGAGGAAAGGTCCACGACATCTCCTCACATTTTGCCTTGTTGATAAATGGCCCAGGTTCCAGGAAAAGGCCATCAGTGATAAAGATGGACAAAAACCCAAACCATTGTCTGTCCATTTCCCTCTGCGGATGCTATCTGATCTACTTAGTCCCTCTCAGATTCTTTGTTCCTAAACATCTAAGCCATTGGTTGGGGTCTGGGTCAAGTAGGCTGATTTGGCCTGGATGGTGCTGTGCCTTTTTACTGGAGCTATGCTATTCCAGGCAGATGGAAAACTATTCCTACATACTCTTGTGCCTTCCAGATGATGAAAAGGCATTAGGTAATCAGAAGGTGAATTACTCACCGGTAACTGCATAGACTGTGAGATTATGTGCTCATGTGATGGTTCAGTTAAATTTATTTTCAATGGTGTCCAGTGGGATGATGATGGTGAGGTAATGGGCAGACAGTCAGAACATTTTACCCATGGTAGAAATCTCAAAGACTAGAAGGCATAGCTTTACGGTGACAGGGACACAGTTTAAACGAGATGTGCAGGGCAAGTTTTTTACACAGAGACTGGTGGGCGCGTGGAATGCATTGCCAGCGCTAGTGGCTAGCAGTCTGAAGATGGGTCTCGACCCGAAACGTCAACTATTCCTTCGCTCCATAGATGCTGCCTCACCTGCTGAGTTTCTCCAGCATTTTTGTCTACCTGTGCTAGCGGTGGAAGCAAGTATGGCAATTAAGAAACTTTCAGATAGGCATCAGATATGCAGGCTGTGGAGATTAGTTTAACTTGGCATCATGCTTGGCATAGACATTGCATGCCGCAGGGTCTGTTCCCTTGCTGTACTGTTCTCTGTTCTATGTTCTAATGGTGAGTTCTCACCTTGAGTCCATATTGATAGTATTTGTGTTTCTGCCTGGTTACATGATTTATGGCCATGAATCATAATAAATATTGTGTATAGAGTACAATGACTTCAGTGTGATCTGCCAGCTGATCCTAGAGGAGGCGATTGGTGTTACATTTGCCCTTCTTTTTCGCTGATGGCCTTTTCCAGGAGCCTGGGCCATTTATCAACACAAGGCAAAATGTGAGGAGATGTTGTGAAGAGGATTGAATATTGAACAATGATCAGTGGACAGCCCAGTGTTTGGCCTCACACCGGGGTTTGATAATGATGAATCAGCTGAAGGTAGTTGGAACTTAAAGCACTGCTGCACTCGTCCTGTAATATCCTTATGGGCCTGTCCCGGCTTTTTAGGCGACTGCAGGAGATTTTGCAGTCGCCACACGGTCGCCACATGTTCGCGGGTGGTTGCCGGGGAGTCGCCTTCGTGGTCGTGAGGAGTTCCCACACTCTGGGAACTAGTCGCAGCCTCATTATGGTCACCAAGAATTTTTCAACATGTTGAAAAATTAGCGGCGACTAGAATGAAGCCGCCATGGAGAGTAGCGAGAATTCTCGAGCCGTAGGTGGGTCGCATGGAGGTCCTAATGGGCTGCCAGGAGGTCGAAGGTTCTCGTAGGCTGTAGCCGGTGCTGACTGGTGAATTTCATTGGCTCATTGTGGAAAAAAAACCGTTAGTAGTAGTTTTCAGAACCAAGGATAACCAACCAGTAATGTTAAATGTCCGCCGAGCTTCACAGCCGTGTATCTCTGGCTTCTTAAATGTTTTCTGGCTTCTTAACAGTTGTCTCCACTCCTTTTCCCCCCCTTCCCTCCCCCCCCCTTTAAAGGACATACCATACACTGTACTAGCCGTCTTAATTACAGCGCCAACCTTCCTTTTCATCGCGGTGTATGTCTGTATCACCTTGGCTTTGCACCGTGTGAATTTCAGACAGCACTCCCCCCCGCTTGCCCTGTCCCTTCTTTATGATGTGTTTGTGTGTGTGTATGTGTGTTCCACTCTGACAGTCGCCGTTCCAGCTTTTCAGGCGACTGCCGGCAACCTGACAGTCGCCTGGAAAATCGCCTCAGTGGGACAGGCCCATTAGGATGAGATGATTGGTTTGCAAGAACCACAACAATCATAACAATCTTCATTTGAGCTGGATATGAATCTGTCTGATGGGGACTTTTTCCCAATCTGCATTTTTTTCAGTTTTTCTGACTATTTGTCATGTCACACTGAAAGGTAATCATTCTCACCTCATCTCTGGAGCCAACTCCTTACTGCATGTTTGGACCAAAACAACCACAAGCTCACAGACCCCTCAACACTCCAAGGATGGTCCATGGAATTTACATCACTTCCAGAGTATGACCATATGCCTCCAACAACGGTTCTCTTCCCTGACTAACTGATCCCTCACTAATGTCATTGATGCCCAGAGTCTCTTGGTGGACACCAGCATCACTAGTCATCTCAATGACCAACAGTCCTGATCCAAGACTCCACTCCTTGTGCCAGAGCCCAGTCCTGACTCCCATCTTCATTTCTTACCTCAGTGAAGGTCACCTCATCTCTGGACTCCAATCTTTGGTGAAAATCCCCTTACCTACACCCAATTGTTAGTGAATAATCCAGCTGTGATTATTGGTGAAAATTCACAGTTGCTTGTCCAAAGTAATTCTTGAGGATCACCATATCACCTCAACCCCCAGCCATATTTTCTTCACCAGCCCATCCTGGGTTGTTAGGCCTGTTCACTAGCAACTGGCATTCTCCCCGGTCCATCCTGAGGGAATGAAAGGATACGGGATCATGCATGATAGTAAACCAGTTCCAGGGTCAGCTATGGATGTACTGAAAGAAAAGGCAGACATGAGGGGCAATATCTTTCAGCTTGACTGGGTTCACATAATGTTCTGGTTATCCATCACTGAATTATCCACTGCTATCATTCAATTATGCACCATTATTCAGAACTGAATATTGAAAGGCAGTGGAGCTTTGATATGAATCATGGTAAGATCTGCTACACTTGATGCTGCTCCTGCCATTCTCTTCTCCACGTTAGTCCCATGACTAGATGATAATAGAGGGAGGGCCATGCGCGTCTATCAGGCTACAGATTGGGCTGGAATATAATCTGATGGGACACTGATGTCCCAAGGCACCTCGTGAATGCCTGTCCATGAGCAGCCACATCTGAATGAATTGATAGCATTTGACACATTGACACCATGTAACACCCATGAAGGTGTCCTCGGTGTGAAGACATGCCTTTATCTCCACAACTGTGCATGATACTGCTCTGTCATTTCAAAGTTTGTTAACTACATGTAAATTCCCCACTGTGGTAGGTTTGAACTTGTCTTGGGTTCATAGAATAAATGATTGATATCATAATTATTGCTATTTCTTTATGAATGTGTATTTTGCAAACATCAGTAATTTAATATGATCAATGAAATACAGTAGGAAGTATTCAACATTAAACATTGCTTTTTGGAAACCAGAGCTTCTTTATTCATAGTTAGAAACTGAAGTGTTTTCAGTGAGAGATTTAGCACCTGCAAAGTTCTTTGATGAGCCAGTTTGCAATAATTGTGTAGGTACTAATTCAGACAGTTGTTTGTTTGTCTATCTGTTGAATATTTTTTAAAGAACTTGATGTGGTCTTTGAAGGTTCCCTTGTGCAATTAAAAACTTGAAGATTTTTAAAAATGACAAAATTATTCTGTGACCTTTAGCATTTCCAACCCTGTCGCCACATGTCTTCCGTCAAGCAGAGAGAGTCTGACTCACTTTCTAATTACATAAAGCACTTCTGCTGCGTTTCAACTGCACCAAGTGACTGAGAATCAAAGATGGGACATTCCCTTTTCCATTTCATTTTGCAGTCATTGCCAATTATAACTATTTGATGTACATCCTGGGTTGTCATACTGGGAGTGAAGCAGACAATTGAGGGTAATGGTAACACTTCCACAGCAAGTTAAACATACTTGCATTTTTTAGTCAACAAATTTACTGTGGTGCCACCTTCCTGGAGTTCTAATTTAATATAAGCCAGTCAACTCAAATATTTTGCAATGTTATGTTTGCTAGTACGTGACAGAAACATGCAAAGAGTGCATTAAAAATTGCAGTGGGTTGTTGGAGCTGGTGATCCAATCCGGCCTAGAGGGGTCGGCTGGATGCTTTCTTTTCTGTTTGCTGCAAGGATATTAAATGGAATTAGTTCAAGAAGTTTAAATTAATTCCTAGTGACTGCAAGATTATGTGAAATAAACATCCATTATTTCTTGATCGTCCTCGCTAAATGAGCAGGTTTGATAGGGACTGCGAATACGTCGGAATGGGAAAAATCACCCGGTGTTGCCAGAGGGTGCAGCTAAGGGCAGAATTTTGCTGGCTGTGTCCTCGATTCCGGAGGGAATTACTGGCATTCAGCCATTCACACCAAAGTAGGTCTCAGATTTGCACAGACCCTCAGTAAGTCCAGGGTTTTACCAAGCAGCAGATGCCGTCACATCTGCCACTAATTCTCCAAGTGGTGCCCAGCAGTAGAATCCTCAGCACGGGATCCTGTCATTGGGGATTCTGGATGCGAGCAAGAATGGAGAAGGCATTTGTTTTTAGGAAGAATGGATTTTACTTTATTTTAATATCGCTACTTATCTTTAAGTGAGCATATGTCTTTTAATAAATTCTTTCATTTTAAGTAAGCAATATTTTTCACGGTCTCCTCATATTTCACATATTTCATTACTGCAGAGGGAGGTTATTCAGGCCATCAAGTCTATCCCTGCTCACAGAGCGATCCCATCTCCACATTAATTTCCCTGAAAACTAAACTCCCCTCATTCCCACCAATTCCTGCCAGATTCCACCCACTTGCCCACACAATCCGGGCTAATGAACCTATCAACTGGGACAGTGGCGTAAGGGTAGAGTTGCAGCCTCACAGCGCCAGAGACCCGGGTTTAATTCTGACTATAGATGCTGTCTGTGCAGAGTTTGTACATTCTCCCTGTGACCGCATGGGTTTCCTCCACATTCCAAAGATAAGCAGGTTTGTAGGTTTCTGTAAATTGTCCCTAGTCTGTGGGATGTGAAAATGGGAGAATTTACAACTAGCTTAGTTTAAGAAAGAACTGCTGATGCTGGGAAAATCGAAGGTAAACATAAATGCTGGAGAAACTCAGCGAGTGAGGCAGCATCTATGGAGCGAAGGAATAGGCGACGTTTCGGGTCAAGACCCTTCTTCAGGCTGATGTTGAATGGTCTTGACCTGAAACATCGCCTTTTCCTTCGCTCCATAGATGCTGCCTCACCCGCTGAGTTTCTACAGCATTTTTGACTAGCTTAGTTTAGTTTAGTTTAGGCTAGTTTAGTTCAGAGATACAATGCAGAAACAGACCCTTCAGCCCACCGAGCCTGCACCAACCAGCAATTCCCCGTACTAGCACTATACTACACTAGGAACAATTTACAATCTTTACCAAAGCCAATTAACCTACAAATCTGTATGTCTTTGGAGAGTGGGAGGTAACCAGAGCACCAGGGGGAAAATCCACACTTCCCAAACAAACAATGAAAAGCTAATAATCTGTAATGATCACCTTTAGTTTAGTTTAAAGATACAGCCTCGAAACAGGACATTCGGCCCACCGAGTGCGTGCTGACCAACAACCACCAGTACACTAGTTCTACAGACTAGGGACAATTTATAGAAGCCAATTAACCTCCAACCTACACGTCTTAGGAATGTGGGAGGAAACCGGAGCACCCGGAGAAAACCCACATGGTCACTGGGAGAAAATACAAACTTTGTACAGACAACACCCATAGTCAGGATTGAACCCGGGTCTCTGGCGCTGTAAGGTAGCAATTCTAACACTGTGCCACTGTGCCACACATATTGGATTGCAATGTAAACCTGGCTAATTCCTACTGGAAGAGAACTTTCTGTTTTTAAATGGCTGGCCTATTTATTACTCCCAGCCCAGAAAAAATGGTTATCATTCAGAATCTATTTAACAGATCACTCAGTAGATGAGCAGTTACAACGGAACACAATAGCCTGCATTTTGCTGCCATGTGTAATCTTCAGGGTAAAATCTTGGAGAAAAAGCAGCGGATCTGACTTGGTAACTGCATTGTTACTGGGCAACGTTGCATGTGTTACTGGTGCCAGACTGAAATCATCCTCATGCAAAAAAAATGGAGTAATGTAGTTATTCCGTAACCACGGACACAGCAATGTGAGACTCGGATTGTGGGTGTTTAAACATATCACAAAAGGCAGAAAATTGTAGTCTTCTCACATAAAGCAGCGTGGACATCATCTGCTAAAGCAGCCCGGGCACTCTCATGTATTCATGGACGATCCTCCTAATCAGCCTTCTCCTAATCACGCTCCTCCTAATCAGCCTTCAGACATGGTGCTCTTCTTTGTTATTCATAGAATCATAGAAACATAAAAAATAGGTGCGGGAGTAGGCCATTCGGCCCTTTGAGCCAGCACCGCCATTCAATATGATCATGCTTGATCATCCAAAATCAGTACCCTATTCCTGCTTTCTCCCCATCTCCCTTCTTCCGTTAGCCCTAAGTGCTATATCTAACTCTCTCTCGAAAACATTCAGTGAATTGGCCTCCACTGCCTTCTGTGGCAGAGAATTCCACAGATTCACAACTCTCTGGGTGAAAAAGTTTTTCCTCATCTCAGTCCTAAATGGCCTATCCCTTATTCTTAAACTGTGACCCCCTGGTTCTGGACTCCCCCACCATCGGGAACATTTTTCCTGCATCTAGCCTGACCAATCCCTTAAGAATTTTGTATGTTTCTATAAGATGCCCTCTCATCCTTCTAAATTCCCATTCACGCTCAGCCCTCTCATAGAGCACAAACTATACAAAATTGGGGCCCCATTTGGAAAAGGCATCTCCCCCCCCCCCCCCGTCTCGGAAGGTCATTCTTTAAGAAGTTGCTAATCATGTGAAAAAATAAAAAAAACTTATTATAGGCACCAACTATGAATTAAACCATCATCAAGTATGCAGATGATACAACGGTGATTGGCCTCATCAGCAACAACGATGAGCTGGCCTACAGGGAGGAGGTCCAGCACTTAGCAGC
Organism: Leucoraja erinaceus; assembly: GCF_028641065.1. Lineage (NCBI taxonomy): Eukaryota > Metazoa > Chordata > Chondrichthyes > Rajiformes > Rajidae > Leucoraja > Leucoraja erinaceus. The sequence goes on along the minus strand of NC_073391.1, from coordinate 15,244,682 downwards.
ATGGTGCGCTGACAACAACCTGGCCCTTAACTCCAAGAAGACCAAGGAGCTCATTGTAGACTTCAGGAAGTCCAGAGGCAGCACGCACACCCCCATCCACATTAACGGGACGGAGGTGGAACGTGTTTCTAGCTTCAGGTTCCTGGGAGTCAACATCTCCGATGACCTCTCTTGGACCCACAATACCTCTACTCTGATCAAGAAGGCTCATCAGCGTCTCTTCTTCCTGAGAAGACTGAAGAAGGTCCATCTGTCTCCTCAGATCCTGGTGAACTTCTACCGCTGCACCATCGAGAGCATCCTTACCAACTGCATCACAGTATGGTATGGCAACTGCTCTGTCTCCGACCGGAAGGCATTGCAGAGGGTAGTGAAAATTGCCCAACGCATCACCGGTTCCACGCTCCCCTCCATTGAGTCTGTCCAAAGCAAGCGCTGTCTGCGGAGGGCGCTCAGCATCGCCAAGGACTGCTCTCACCCCAACCATGGACTGTTTACCCTCCTACCATCCGGGAGGCGCTACAGGTCTCTCCGTTGCCGAACCAGCAGGTCGAGGAACAGCTTCTTTCCGGCCGCTGTCACTCTACTAAACAACGTACCTCGGTGACTGCCAATCACCCCCCCCCCCGGCCCCCCCCTGGACACTTATTATTTATTTTTTTTATTCAAAATCGTTTGCTATGTCGCTCTTCAAAGGAGATGCTAAATGCATTTCGTTGTCTCTGTACTGTACACTGACAATGACAATTAAAATTGAATCTGAATCTGAATCTGAATCTTAAACGTGAAAGTCATTAAAATGTAAAAAACACATAAGCCATTTAAACATGGAAAATTGTTGAAATGCAATCTTAAATTAATGAACCATTAGACAGTGGAAAGATTTCAATGTATTTTTTAAACTATTGCATTATTTAACATTTGACACCTTTTCTTTGTGAGTTTCCATCATCTAATTTGTTTTCTAATATAAGAATATGGTCTTCGTGTTCCTCCTCGCATCTGGTCCAAAACCGAATGGTGAGTGAATTCCATTGACAGTGAATTATCAGCCCATGTTCAAGCCGCTGTTAATGTCAGTATTTGAAACTTCAGCCTTGTTGCCTGTGGAAAGACACTGACTTGCTAATGGAAACTTGGCAAGCCAATGTTGAATGAGAAATGCGCCGAAATCCAGAAGCTTTTGTCAATACTCACATGAACTATCCTTTCAATATCACAGACCCCATGATCATAGCCAGTGAATATTTGAGCAGAAGACTTCAGTAATCCTTGGATCACTTCACCCCTATTGCATACCACTACTCCAACACTTCTGATAGTTCTGGGCAACCAACCTGAATCCCACCATGACAAGAGTTGTGCATCTGTGGAATTCTCTGCCACAGAAGGCAGCGGAGGCCAATTCACAGAACGTTTTCAAGAGAGAGTTCGATTTAGCTCTTCGGACTAATGGAATCAAGGGATATGTGAAAAAGCAGGAACGGGATATTGATTTTGGATGATCAACCATGATCATATTGAAAGGCGGTGCTGGCTTGAAGAGCAGAATGGCCCACTCCTGCACCTATTTTCTATGCTTCTATAAAAAGAATAAATGTGAAGTCAATGGGAATCAAAGGAAAAACTGTCCTCTCATGCAGAAGATGATTTTGTCTCCTGAAGGTCAATCAGCTAAGCCCGCGAGTATCTATGCTCAGGGCTCAACCATATTTGCCTGCTTTACATTCCTATGGGGATTTTTAATAATGATTTCCCAACATACTTTTGTAGCTATTTAAAATGTGAAACTGTGTTCCTGCATGAGGAAAATATGAACAACATTCAAACAACTAGAAGTGGCAGGCAAGATAGTCAGTCAATGCCCACCTCCAACATGACCTTGTCACCCAGCTACTATTGACATTCAACAGCATTACCATTGCTAATTCCTGTACCATCAACATTCTTCACTGGAAACGTCCAGGGCCATTGCATAAATATTATAGCTTCTACACGAATAGGCTTTGGAAGATTATATTTGAGTATTCACAATATTTTCACCTACATTCAAATTATGAGATGGAATATAACTGGTGCTGAGGATTTGTGATCCTCCTTTGCCATGACTAATATTTTTTCATTAATTCTGGTGAATCCCCATCCTTGCTTTAATCAGATGTTGCTTCAGGTTGTCTGACATGAGGGAAAAGCCAGAGATCCACCAACAGGTCTTCATTGATGGGACGATGGTAGAGAGTCAACAACTACATGTTTCTCATCGTGTATATCTCTGAAGATCTGTCCTGGACCCAGCATGTCAATGCAATCAGAAAGAAAGCTTATCAACATCGCTACTTCCATAGGAGGTTGGGGTGATTTGGTATATCAATGAATAATCCATCCAGCACCCAGGAAGGAAGTAACTACAGAGAGGAGTCGACACTGCCCTGTTTGTCACAGCGACTGACCTCCCCATCTTCTACAGGACGTGCTGCCTCAAAAAGGCAGCCAGAATCATCAAAGACCCACAACATCATGGCATATTGCCATAGAGGGAGTGCAGAGACGGTTCACCAGACTGATTCCTGGGATGTCAGAACTGTCTTATGAAGAAAGACTGGATAGACTTGGTTTATACTCTCTAGAATTTAGGAGATTGAGAGGGGATCTTATAGAAACTTACAAAATTCTTAAGGGGTTGGGCAGGCTAGATGCAGGAAGATTGCTCCCGATGTTGGGGAAGTCCAGGACAAGGGGTCACAGCTTAAGGATAAGGGGGAAATCCTTTAAAACCGAGATGAGAAGAACTTTTTTTCACACAGAGAGTGGTGAATCTCTGGAACTCTCTGCCACAGAGGGTAGTTGAGGCCAGTTCATTGGCTATATTTAAGAGGGAGTTAGATGTGGCCCTTGTGGCTAAGGGGATCAGGGGGTATGGAGAGAACGGAGGTACGGGATACTGAGTTGGATGATCAGCCATGATCATTTGAATGGCGGTGCAGGCTCGAAGGGCCGAATGGCCTACTCCTGCACCTAATTTCTATGTTTCTATGTTTCTATACTCTTGTTTCACTGCCATCAACAGGAACAAAGTACAGTTGCCTGAAATCCTTCAAGAACAACTTTTTTCACCCACATTCAAGAACAACTTCGTCCCAGCAACCATCAGACTCTTGAACAATATACAACACCAACCACAGCAACTGTGATCTTTGATGGACTGTGTCTTTGGTTACTTACTAACTTTAGTTTTTGCACTATTATGGTTATCTAGAGCTATATTATTAATGTATGGTATTCTTGCCCATTATGTATTTATCTTTGTGTTATAGTGTTTACTGACCTGTAAAGCTGCAGCAAGTAAAGCGGCTGCCCCATTGTACGAGTAAATTCAAGAGGTCTCCCGAGTTTAAAAAAAAAAAAATCAAACTCATGGTAAGCACGTAGAAGGTACATAGCGGGTTCGTCGGAGTTCGTGATGTCTCTTAGCGGCTCGTAACGCTAACGGCAGGTGCTCGGGAAACGTGGTAAGCTCGTGAAGACTCATGAAGATTTTTCAACATGTTGAAAAATGACCACGAGAGCCCCGAGTACCTACGAGTGGCTATTACTCTCCGATTAATTCTCCGAGTTCGAATCAGGGGAAACTCGGGAGAACTCTTGAATTAGCTCGTACAGTGGGACAGGCCCTTAAGAATTTGATTTTTCTGGTAGCGGTACATATGACCAGTAACAACTCTTTAGTCGCATTAAGTACTAACTCTGTATAATTATGTAATCTGTCATTTCCTTATTTCCATTTATGATATCATGATTCAGTATTTTCATATGGCCACTTTGCTCCCGAACATTCTATTTCTAATATATTTGTAATAATTATTTATCTGGACTGATATACCTTGTAAGTTTCTTTCAACAATATTTTTCACCTGCGTTTCTTCTTTTCTGCTTGCATTATTGCAAATTAGAGGAATTTGGTCCTTTTTTTAATAATTTGAATGCCATTTCAGTAATATCTATGTTGTCCATTTCTCTTTTGTTATCAGTTGATTGATATTGGGTTTATGATTGTCATGTGTACTGAGATACAGTGGAAAATGTTGGTAATGTGTTAACCAGTTAAATCATACTGTCATTGGCGGTCACACAAAACTAGTAAGATTGTCCTCTCTTGAGGACGCCTGTGCGTGGCTTTGTTTAACGTGGGGAGACTGGTGCACAGACAGCCACCACACGGTCCTTGACACGATCCCGTGGCATGGAGTCCAAGACGACTGGGGACCCTTTTCTGCTGCAGCCTTCATCTATCTTCCTTCCCAGCCATTATGACACTCCACTAAAGTCAGCCATCTTCCTCCACCTGGTCCACCGTTGAGGTCTTGGTTGGATTGCTCTTTGTCAGAGACCTCCCCGTCGACCTTACTGCCATGGGTGGCCCTAGCAGGAGCATAGCTCCAGACAACATCACTCTCAGGATCTCAGGACCACACAAGCTACTCCACCACGACAAGGTGACAAACACGGAAGAGGAAATCATACTGTGCATGAGTACAATTAAGCCGTACACAAGTAAAAAGAAAAAAATAGTGGTGCTAAGAGAAAAATACCAGAGTGCAGTGCTACAGCGTACTAGCATTATAGTCACAGAGAAGCATTACAGTTACAGATAAAGTGCAGATATTAAAAAAGTACAAGGCCTGCAATGAGGAAGGATGGGAGATCAGGACTGCTCCCTATATGATGACGTCAATTCGGTAGGCTGCTAACAGCAGGGAAGAACCAAACTTCGTACAGACAGCAACCGTAGTCGGGATCGAATCCGGGTGTCCGGCGCTGCACTCGCTGTAAGGCAGCAACTCTACCGCTGCGCCACCGTGACTGCTGTAGTGGATGTAAATGATGGCCAGTCCAGATCAAAGGAAAAATGACAAGGGTGGTATGGGGACAAAAAAAAAGTTAGAGCTGTAGCAGGTATAAATATGAGATGTAGAACTAATGTTGGAAGTGACCTATACCACAAAATTGGCTCCTCAGCCTTACTTAAATTTGGACTGCATACATAGTTGTGCCTATCACCCTTGAAAATACTGCATTGAATATGATCCTATTACAATGAATAATAAATGTTCACGCACCACTGACTATGAAGTAAATCCGGCTTGGGCAAGTTGCTAAACCAAATACCGTTTTGCTTGATATTGCACTTGAAAGTATATTGCAGATTCTAATTTAATTAGGAAGATTGTAGTTCTTAATTTATTTTTTCCGTGCGGGTAGAAGTTGGGAGTTTAAAGCAGGAATATTCCTATTGGGATGGAAAAATTCAGAACCGGAACCGAAGATGTTAGTCATTATAAATGTTCTTTCACATTGCCTGGAAATTCAGTCCAAAGGATTGCTTTTGGAAGTGCGGTAGGTGAGAAAATGTAAGCATTTCACTTATTTTAACCTGGCAGTATTTCTTGTAATTCAGTCACAATACACAAGGGGCGGCACAATGGTGCAGCGGAATAGTTGCTGCCTTACAGCGCCAAAAACCCGGTTCGATGCTGACTATGGGTGCTGTCTGTACGGAGTTTGTACGTTCTCCCCGTGACCCGCGAAGGTTTCCTCCCACATTCCAAAGATGTACAGGTCTGTAGGTTCATTGGCTTCAATAAAATTGTGAAATTGTTCCCTAGTGTGTAGGATAGTGCTAGTGTACAGGGATTGCTGGTCCGAAGGGCTTGTTTCCATGCTGTATCTCTAAACAAAGAAAGGACTTTGTAGTATAGTCGCAAATGTCCTGTAGGAATTAAACAAAATGCAGCTTCACTGAAATTTACATTTTGGACTAACGTAATACACAGGGCTATCATTGCTAACTTGGTATTAATTAATTTAATCTTTGTGTATTGAATATGGACATTGTTGATAGGCCAGCATTATTGACCAAACATAATTGTGCTTGAGAAGGTGGCGGTGAACTGCCTTTTTGTGACTACAGTCCTTCTAATAACCTCCTATAAATGTGAGGTTATCCATTTTGGTGGCAAAAACGGGAAAGCAGACTATTATCTAAATGGTGGCCGATTGGGAAAGGGGGAGATGCAGCGAGACCTGGGTGTCATGGTACACCAGTCATTGAAGGTAGGAATGCAGGTGCAGCAGGCAGTAAAGAAAGCGAATGGTATGTTAGCTTTCATTGCAAAAGGATTTGAGTATAGGAGCAGGGAGGTTCTACTGCAGTTGTACAGGGTCTTGGTGAGACCACACCTGGAGTATTGCGTACAGTTTTGGTCTCCAAATCTGAGGAAGGACATTATTGCCATAGAGGGAGTGCAGAGACGGTTCACCAGACTGATTCCTGGGATGTCAGGACTGTCTTATGAAGAAAGACTGGATAGACTTGGTTTATACTCTCTAGAATTTAGAAGATTGAGAGGGGATCTTAGAGAAACTTACAAAATTCTTACGGGGTTGGACAGGCTAGATGCAGGAAGATTGTTCCCGATGTTGGGGAAGTCCAGGACAAGGGGTCACAGCTTAAGGATAAGGGGGAAATCCTTTAAAACCGAGATGAGAAGAACTTTTCTCACACAGAGAGTGGTGAATCTCTCTGGAACTCTCTGCCACAGAGGGTAGTTGAGGCCAGTTCATTGGCTATATTTAAGAGGGAGTTAGATGTGGCCCTTGTGGCTAAGGGGATCAGGGGGTATGGAGAGAAGGCAGGTACGGGATACTGAGTTGGATGATCAGCCATGATCATATTGAATGGCGGTGCAGGCTCAAAGGGCCGAATGGCCTACTCCTGCACCTAATTTCTATGTTTCTATGTTTCTGATGAAGGTATTCCCCAAGTGCTATTGGGAGGGAGTTCCTGCATTAGGCACAGTAATGGAGGGGATCAGTGGTTTATTTCAAAGTCAGGAACAACCTGCAGGTGGGGATTTGCTCATGCAGCTGCTGCCCTCATCCTTCCTGGGAGCTGCTATAAGCTTATCCTGGCCCAGTAACAGCAGTGCTTCTTGTAGATGGTCTATACCACAACACTCTGCACTGAGGATAAAGGGCATGTATGTTTGGGCATTGGATGGAGTGCAGCCAAGTGGGTCGATTTGCTTTTGATAGTGTTAAGTGTCTTTAAGTTTGAAACTGCTTTCATTCAAATAAACACACTGGATTCCATCCTGCATGTGTTTTGTGCCTTGATGATGATGGAAATGCTTGGGCATCTTTGAAGCCATGATGCAGCTCTATAGGACTTGGTTAGGCCACATTATGAGTATCGTGTCAGTTCTGGTCGTCCCATGACAGGTAAAATGTGAAGGCTTTGGAGAGGAGGTTTACCAGAATGCTGCTTGTTCGAGGGGTTCGAGCTACAAGAAGAGGTTAGATAGACTTGGAATGTTTTCTCTGGAACATCGTAGGTTGAGGGGAGATGATAGAAGTATGTAAAATTATGCGAGGAATAGGTAGTGTGGGCAGTCAGAACCTTTTTACCAGGTTGAAAATGTCCCAACACTAGACGGTATAAGGTGAGGAGGGGAAAATTTAAAGGAGTGTGCAGGGCAAGTGTTTTACACACTTGTGGTGGAGGCCTGGAACACACTGCCAGGGTTGGTGTTGGAGGCAGGTAGGGTCGTGGTGTATAAGAGGCGTTCAGATAGGTACATGGGAGTGCAAGCAATAGTGGAATGTGGATCATGTACAGGCAAATGAGATCAGTTTAACTTGGCATTATGTTTGGTACAAACCTGTGTCATGTGGTTCTATGTTCCATGTTCTATCTTGAGGTTTTTCAATTGTCACAGAATTTACTGCCCTCTGACCTGTTTTCATTTCATTGTTAAAGGCCCAGCCATCGCAATCTGGGGCATTTTGGCTCAGCAATGTGGCTCCTCTGTATCCAGACTGTGCTAATAATGGTTGTGAAAGGCCACTGAGAATAGCAGCCATCCTCTGCAAATTCTGGCCCCTTAAGTGCATTCATAGTTTCACTGGCATGACTTAAATCCTCCACGGACTGACTCTGATTCCATATGTAACCTTTGGGTCCATCCTTTAAATGTTATCACTACATAACATTTTTGAAAACAGTAATGCAATCGAGCAAAATGAGAGAAATTATTTAAATTGCTTTTCTCAAATGCCATAAATAAGGAAACCAATATTATTCCACTCGGGTTTTGAGAAATATTACATACGGTGTAGCTTCCATGGAACAGAGTTCTTTCTTAACATTTTGTCCCATAGTAATAATAACACTGAATGTGAATCAAACCAATGAGTAAATTCATGTGGTGATTTTGTTTTATTAATAATGTTCCACAAAGTATTTTATTTCCTGGCCATTTACTATTAAGCTCTGGCATTAATTAAACAAATCATAGCTTATCATAATACTACAGGCACATGAGAAAGCAAACAAGACAACCTAACAGTAATTGGAAGTACTTTGTATTAGTGTGATGGAGCATTGAGTTATGGCATATAGTGTTCACTGCTATTCACAGCCAAGATATCTGAGAAAATTCAAATTGAAGTGAAATATTTCCCCTGAGGGTGCCAGTTAAAAACAAAAGGTGATCAGACTGCAAAACTATGGCAGAACAAATGTTCTGGAGTAGCACAAGGGATAGTGGGAACAAAAGGAAGGACGAAGAGAGCATTGACTTAGGAATGTGGAAGAAAATCCCACGTTAAAAATGGCAATCAAAGACTTATAATTGAAACCCATTTTGTGAAATTCATTGTGTTTATTATAGGATATGAAATTTCTCCTGGTTTTGATGCAAGGATGGTTCAACATTGATTAAAAAAACAAATCACTTCTGATCTGGTGAAATTTAAAATGACAGTTAGCATTCTTATATCCTTCCCTGTGGCTGTGAAGTTTGATATCATCTTCTGGGCAATTGGTTATTTTTTTACTCGACATTAGAGATTCCTCATGAATAAGTCAAACAGCTTCATAAATGTTTGGAATCAGGTTACTAATGACACAGCTGTTATCATTCCAGTAATTAAAAACAGCAAGAATAAACACAAAACTTTAGCCAACGCACCATTCTTCATTGACTAAGACATGTTGGCACGTGGCATTCTGTACAGCTTGGGGGAATCAAATTATTTGCCTAATGGAAAATTAATTAATATTACACACATGTAGCACCTGATGCCAAATGTGTCAATCTCATGCATAGAATGAGTGTGTCGGATCTTGTTGTAATCTTTGTCTATTTCCACATTATGCTACCGCATGACAGCAGAATGAGGTCATGATATTCATTTCATTCATTTGCAATAAATAAATACATTAGCCTAGGCCGGGTCCTGCGTCCCGTGGCAGAGTAAAGGATGTCCCAGGTTGACATCCAGCCACACAGTGGATCTGATTCATCACCCGAGGCCCATTTCTTCCAGATGGAGCATGGGCCAACAAGTGGCTTCTGTAATTTAGGGCGGCACAGTGGCGCAACGGTAGAATCGCTGCCTTTTAGCGCCAGAGACCCAGGTTCGATCCTGACTACGGGTGCTGTATGTATGGAATTTGCATGTTCTCCCTGTGGGTTTTTTCCGGGTGCTCCGACTTCCTATCACATTCCAAAGACGTGTGGGTTTGTAGGCTAATTGGCATCTATAAATTGTGCCTAGTGTGTAAGATAGAACTAGTGTAGAGGTAATCATGGTCAGCCTGGACTTGGTAGGCCAAAGGGCCTGTTTCCATGCTGTATGGCTAAACGAAACCAAACTAAACTAAACTAAACTTCTAAATTAAACTCAACTAAACAAGAATATTTTACAACAGAATGCCACTACACCTCTCTAGAATGAGAGTGATGATGATTGTGTACATATCCCAAAAATAAGATCTAAATGACTAGATGTTTAATCTATTTCTGAACTGAATTTGTTTACTATAATATAGTTTGTTGTTAGGAAATCCTGCCATAATTCACAGCACACCTCAAACTCAATATTGGAGGTGGTGCATCTTATTGCTAACATAATCGCAAATATTTACTTTGAACTTAAGAGTCATAGAGAGATACAGCGTGGAATCAGGCCTAGTAAATCTGCAATGACCATCCACTACCTGCTTTTATACTAAAGGGCTTGATATTTATGGTTTACACACAGAAACATGCATTAAAATAAGACAAGGCATAATTCCCAACTTGTTCGTTGTTTTATTTGGGAATTTAACAGGAAGGACATATTTTGGATTGGTGACAAAAAGGGTAGGCAGAAATGATACAAGTTAGCTGGATAGACACCTGGAAGTATGATGTTGTGGCGATCAGTGAAACATGGTTGCAGGAGGGCTGTGATTGGAAACTAAATATTCCAGGATTTCGTTGCTTCAGGTGTGATAGAATTGGAGGGGCATGAGGTGGAGGTGTTGCATTGCTAGTCAGGGAAGATATTACAGCAGTGCTTTGGCAGGATAGATTGGAGGGCTCATCTAGGGAGGCTATTTGGGTGGAACTGAGAAGTGGGAAAGGTGTAGCAACACTTATAGGGGTGTATTATAGACCGCCAAATGGGGATCGAGAATTGGAAGAGCAAATATATAAGGAGATAGCAGATATTAGTAGTAAGCACAAGGTAGTGATTGTGGGAGATTTCAACTTTCCACATATAGACTGGGAAACACATTCTGTAAATGGGCTGGATGGTTTGGAGTTTGTAAAATGTGTGCTGGATAGTATTTTGCAGCAATACATAGAGGTACCTACTAGAGGAGGGGCAGTGCTGGACCTCTTGTTAGAAAATGAGACGGGACAGGTGGCTGAGGTATGCGTTGGGGAGCACTTCGGGTCCAGTGATCACAATACCATTAGTTTCAATATAATTATGGAGAGGGTCAGAACTGGACCTAGGGTTGAGATTTTTGATTGGAGAAAGGCTAATTTTGATGAGATGCGAAATGATTTAAAAGGAGTGAACTGGGACATTTCGGTTTATGGGAAGGATGCATAAGAGAAATGGAGGACATTTAAAGGGGAAATTTTAAGAGTACAGAATCTTTATGTTCGGTTGAAAGGAAACAGTAAAAATTGGAAAGAGCCCTGGTTTTCAAGGGAAATTGGACATCTTGTTCGGAAAAAGAGGGAGATCTACAATAATTATAGGCAGCATGAAGTAAATGAGGTGCTTGAGGAATATAAGGAATGTAAAAAGAATCTTAAGAAAGAAATTAGAAAAGCTAAAAGAAGATATGAGGTTACTTTGGCAAGTAAGGTGAAAGTAAATCCAAAAGGTTTCTACAGCTATATTAATAGCAAAAGGATAACGAGGGATAACATTGGTCCATTGGAGAGACAGAGTGGACAGCTATCTGCAGAGCCAAAAGAGATGGGGAGATATTGAACAATTTTTTTTTCTTCGGTATTCACCAAGGAGAAGGATATTGAATTATGTGAGGTAAGGGAAACTAGTAGAGTAGCTATGGATACTATGAGTTTCAAAGTAAAAGAAGTACTGACACTTTTGAAAAATATAAAAGTGGATAAGTCTCAAGGTCCTGACAGGATATTCCCTAGGACATTGAGGGAAGTTAGTGTAGAAATAGCCGGGGCTATGACAGAAACATTTCAAATGTCATTAGAAACGGGAATAGTCCCCGAGGATTGGCGTACTGCGCATGTTGTTCCATTGTTTAAAAAGGCATAAGGATGAGAAGGGAATGGAGGGTTATGGTATGAGTGCAGGCAGGTGGGGCTAACGGAAAATAATTGTAGGGCCGAGATGGCCTGTTTCCATGCTGTCATTGTTATATGGTTATATGGTTAGCTAGCCTGATGTCAGAAGTAGGTATAAATTTGGTAGTAGGACACTTAGAAAATAACAACGGATTGGGCAATTATTAGCAGTAACATGGATTCATGAAAAGGAAATTATATTTGACAATCGCTAACTAGAAGTATAGATTAGTAAGTATCAGTGAAATGGTATAAATGTATTTTAAGGACCAGTTATGTCACAAGATAGATCATTAAGCAAAATTAGAGCACACAATATTGAAGAAATATACTGATCTGAATTTAACATTGCTTAATGGAAAAAGAGAGTAAGAAGAGTAAAAAGAGAGTAAGAACATACAGATAATTTTCGTTGGGAGAGTGTGTTTATCAAGTTTTCTATGGCTTTGGAGTCAGACAAGGGTATGGAAGATGCAAATAAAGTGGGAAAATGTAAAGGCATAATGTAGATTTCAGTAAGCTGGGATATTTGTAAATAGAGTGGGCTTGCAAGTAGTTGGTGTTCAGAATACATTATACACTTCTGGCCTCCATCGAAAGATGGATGGGTTTGTGATATGGGGATTAGACCAATGCTACACCCGATTGATTACTAGAATGGGGGTATTTCATGAGGGGGGGGGGGGGGGGGATTAGGTAGAATGGATAACACACTCCAGTGTATACAGAATGAGAGGCAAGATCATTGAAACATACAAATTTATTTATTTTCAGCATGTCTGGATGTTTAGTTTAGAAATATAGCGCGGAAACAGGCCCTTCGGCCCACCGAGGCTGCACCGACCAGCAATTCCCGCACATTAACAGTACACACACTAGGGACAATTTACACATACATCAAGCCAATTAACCTACATACCTGCACGTCTTTGGAGGAAACCGAAGATCTTGGAGAAAACCCACGCGGTCACGGGGAGAACGTACGAACTCCGTACAGACGGGTGTCCGGTGCTGCAATCGCTGTAAGGCAAGTGTGCCACCGTGAGCGCCCACAGATAGATGGACAAATAATGCTTCCCGTGGCTGGAGTGTCCAGAAACAAGTCACAGTCAAAATAATGAACATTGAAGACAGAGATTAGAAAACGTTCCTTCACTGAGAGGATTGTAAACCTTGCGAATTGTCTTTCGAGATGGTTATGAAAACTCAGTTGCTGAGTACATTCAAAACAAAACAAAGATAGATCCTTCATTGTAGGGATATGAAGTTAGAGGAACAATAGAAAATAGACAATAGGTGCAGGAGTAGGCCATTTTGGCCCTTCGAGCCAGCACCGCCATTCAGTGTGATCATGGCTGATCATCCGCAATCAGTACCCCGTTCCTGCCTTCTCCCCATATCCCCTGACTCCGCTATTTTTAAGAGCCCTATCTAGCTCTCTCTTGAAAGCATCCAGAGAACCTGCCTCCACTGCCCTCTGAGGCAGAGAATTCCACAGACTCACCACTCTCTGTGAGAAAAAGTGTTTCCTCGTCTCTAAATGGCTTACTTCTTATTCTTAAAATGAAGCCCCTGGTTCTGGACTCCCCCTACATCGGGAACATGTTTCCTGCCTCTAGCGTGTCCAAGCCCTTAACAATCTTATATGTTTCAATGAGATTCCCTCTCATCCTTCTAAACTCCAGAGTGTACAAGCCCAGCCGCACCATTCTCTCAGCATATGACAGTCCCGCCATCCCAGGAATTAACCTTGTAAACCTATGCTGCACTCCATCAATAACAAGAATATCCTTCCTCAAATTAGGGGACCAAAACTGCACACAATACTCCAGGATGTGGTCTCACTAGGGCTCTGTACAACTGCAGAAGGACCTCATTGCTCCTATATTCAATTCCTCTTGTTATAAAGGCCAACATGCCATTTGCTTTCTTCACTGCCTGCTGTACCTGCTTGCTTACTTTCATAGACTGATGTACAAGGACCCCCAGATCCCATTGTACTTCCCCTTTTCTCAACTTGACGCCATTTAGTTAGTAATCTGCCTTCCTGTTTTTGCTACCAAAGTGGATAACCTCACATTTATCCGCATTAAAATTAATCTGCCATGCATTTGCCCACTCCCCCAACCTGTTCACGTCACCCTGCATTCTCATAGCATCCTCCTCACAGTTCACACTGCCACCCAGCTTTGTGTCATCTGCAAATTTGCTAAAGTTACTTTGAATCCCTTCATCCAAATCATTGATGTATATTGTAAATAGCTGCGGTCCCAGCACCGAGTCTTGGGTAACCCCACTAGTCACTGCCTGCCATTCAGAAAGGGACCTGTTAATCCCTACTCTTTGTTTCCTGTCTGCCAACCACTTCTCTATCCATGTCAGCACTCTACCCCCAATACCATGTGCCCTAATTTTGCCCACTAATCTCCAAAATGGGACCTTATCAAATGCTTTCTGAAAGTCCAGGCACACTACATCCACTGGCTCTCCCTTGTCCATTTTCCTAGTTACATCTTCAAAAAATTCCAGAAGATTAGTCAAGCATGATTTCCCCTTCGTAAACCCATGCTGTCTCGGACCGATCCTGTTACTGCTATCCAAATGTGCGGCCATGTAATCTGTCACCCCAGATCCTCTGGCCACTACTATATCAGGAAGATTGTTTGTGTCCTCCTTAGTGAAGACGGATCCAAAGTACCTGTTCAACTCATCTACCATTTCCTTGTTCCCCATAATAAATTCACCTTTTTCGGTCTTCAAGGGTCCAACTTTGGTCTTAACTAATTTTTTCTCTTCACATACCTAAAGAAGCTTTTACTATCCTGCTTTATATTCTTGGCTAGCTTATCTTCGCACCTCATATTTTCTCCCCGTATTGTCTTTTTGGTCATTTCCTGTTGTTCTTTAAACATTACCCAATCCTCTTGCTTCTCGCACATCTTTGCTACGTTGTACTTCTTCGCTTTAATTTTTATACTGTCCCTGACGTCCCTTGTCAGCCATGGTCGTCCTTTTCTCCCCTTAGAATCTTTCTTGCTCCTAGGAATGAACTGCTCCTGCACCTTCTGTATTATTCCTAGAAACACCTGCCATTTTTGTTCCACTGTCATCCCTGCTAGTGTATCTTTCCAGTCAACTTTGGCCAGCTCCTCCCTCATGGCCCCAGAGTCCCCTTTATTCAACTGCAACACTGATACCTCCGATCTACTCTTCTCCCTCTCCAATTGTAGATTAAACCTGACCATGTTACGATCACTGCCCTACTATTGGCTAATTAATCTTGAGGTCCGTTATCAAATCCGGTTCATTACATAACACTAAATCCAGAATTGCCTTCTCCCTGGTAGGCTCCAATACAAGCTGTTCAAAGAATCCATCAGAACGTCATCCATCATCCATCCATCAGATCGAATCAGAATCCAAAGATCATGTTGTTGACATAATATAACAGTCAAATTAAAAGCAAACATTAGTTATCTGTCATTTGACTTTGGTCCACTAGACATCAAGATTATGACTGCTCATTTACCTCGGCTCCATTTTCCAGCACTATCCCATATCCCTATGATCTTAGGATTTCTTACATCAAAGATCAGGCATTATCTTCCTGAATCTTGTAACAAGCATAGGGGGCCAAACAGCATGTTTCTACAGTAGAAACAAGGAACTTGCAGATGCTGGGTTACAAAAAGGACACAAATTGCTGGCATAACACAGCGGGTCAGGCAGCATCTCTGGAGAATCTGGATAGGTGACTTTTTGGGTTAGGACCCTTCAATCCTTTTGTGTCATACCTTTTGTCTTTTCATCTCTGGCCTTTGTCCAATCATCCGACTATCAACAACCACTCCCCCCACCCCCCCCCTCCCCCCCCTCCCCCCCCTTACCTTATTACTTGCCAGGCTTTGTCCTGCCCTTCCTCTCTTCTAGCTTTCTCCCCACCCTCACTACAATCCATCAGAAGATGGGTTCCAACCTGAAACATACCAATCCATGGTCCACCAGACATGCTGCCTGACCAATTGAGTTACTGCAGCACTTGTGTCATTTCCTTCAGCTTACTTCTCCTTCTAGTTCTCATGTTTGGCTATGTTTTTATCTTTCAATACATTATCGATCATTAAGATCCAGCTTTTTGGAGATAATCTATAACGAAGCATTAGAATTTCAGAGCCAAAAAAAAAAATCCTTAAAAATAAATGTGAATGTTACAAGCCAAGTCTTTCCGCACAATTTCTTTTCAAATTGATTTTCTTCCTCTGTAATTGAACATGATCTCCATGTAGGCCTTTTTATCTACCTCCCTTGAGACCTGAATAGATATCTCTCAGAATGGGTCACTTGGGGTTGATTAAATTGACTTGTCAAGATCTCCTTTTCAAAATTAGAATTAAATTAGTGAAGATTCATCGACTAAACTATTGGGGTCTGATGATGCAAATCACTCCTCAAGTCTTGCAGGCTAGGTCAACATGAGGCAGGTAATCTATCCCACATTTCCTTTTCTCAATTTTTACAGAATAATACTAATGTGTTGGGATCACCTTTGTCCTTAAAACATCCTTTGCAACGTCTCCTTTTCTGTTTCAGTGTTTCCTGATTTATTTCACGAATGGGTAGTGTGAAACATCATCACAATCATTTGCATCTGATTCCCATCCCCTGAACATTTATTGAATCACACAGGCTAGTAGAGATGGAGTGCATCAAACTGTGAAGGAAAATAGCAATTTTATGACCTGATGGAAACAAAAATTGATGCAGATGAAATGGTCATGTGAGGAAATGGAAGGGTATAACAAGGTTATTATTTACTGCAATGTATTAAATTTAGTTTTCATACTTGGAGCAAACGGCTGCTAAATGCATAAAATTTGATTATAAAATCTAGTGTCATTTAAATCATTTCAAATAGACATGCAGTGTTCAGTATCTGCACAACAGTGGGCTGGTTGTAAACTGAAATGAAGCTTTTGCAAGTCAGCAGTTATTGCAGGGAGCGGCGGAAGGTTTTGGTTTCCTTTGGGTGCGAGGGATATATTGTCTCTATAGCTTTGGTGAATCTCTTTCTGCCCAACTGAGCAGAATTGCTAAAGCCTGATAACACATTACTCTTTCATCCTTGTAACAGGGGAAACTCATAGAGAATGGTAGAGAGAAACTTATAGAACCAAAATAAGAAGTTTCTTGTAGAAATTAAACATCTTTATATTGTATTGGTGAGTAGGGAGAGATGCTTAGTTCTTCAGTTGCCTCTTTTATAGCAACTCACCGGCTGCACCAGATTACTGGTGAAACCCATCCAACATGCTGGTATTAAGATTTCAACATTTGCTATTTATTAGCTTAATTCAGTAATTCTAACCAGGGAATAGAGTAAGATAATTGCATTATCAACCTTATATTATCTGCTGCATTTCAATTTTGATATTTTAGGTGGGAAAGATACAAGAAATCCAAAGGTTAATATTCAATTTATTGACTAACATCAGTAGTTATAGCAGATATCACTGGCTTCATACACATTAAATAAGTCTTGCAAGGTCATTGTGCTTAATGAAATTAAGAATGGATATAAATCAGTTGGGTAATAATTGCCTGTTCCTGTTCTCCAAGCAGAACTGCAGGATTTGTAAAGCGATCACAACCTATTTAGCATAGAAACAAATCTGACGTTATTAAAGTAATAATGTTTTCATTCCGATTGCTTTTCAGAGACTAGTTGTGGTCACGACTTGTGCAATTTTAAAAAGGATAACATGTTTTTGCAATCTAAATCTGACCAGAAAAGGGATTTCTCTCATTTTTGAAGCGTGTGTTTATTTTGGACATGACAGCAATTCCTCCATTTATTGCACCATCTGTCCCTCTCTCAACATTTTGAATAGTTTGGTGCAGGCAGGGCTGAAGATCACCTGAGCATTGTAAAATGAGTTGAATGCTGAGAGTGGAACACATTGAGAACACAGCTGCTCTCCTGCTGCCGAATTTAATGAGGTTCCTGAAGTAAGTGGACAAGTGCTCATTCTCTTGCTCACCATGGAAACAGATTATGGAGATCTGAGCAGGTGTCAGCCGTCTTTCAATCACAGTGAATCAGCTCTTGGCTCATCATCTGGACGAGGCATTGTCCAAAACGTTGTGAACTCACTCTCGGCCAAGATTTACTGCTCAATTCTCATTCCTGACCACAATTTGGAAGTAAGAAATATTTCTGCATCCTCCATTATGTCTATCAAATTCATTTAAATTTAAAAAAATACTGAGGGGTATGAATGCTAAAGATCGAGAAATGGGTACCTGAAAAATTCTGGCAACTGAAATGAGTATAAAATTATCTTCTTAAGCTTTCAATGACAAATAGTGGGATTTTTGCGGTATTTTTAAATACATCTTTCAATGACATAAACCTTTGTAACAGTGAACTGTGGGTCTTTATTACAACGTTTATTGTTATTTTTCATATACGTCTGGAATCACAATTGATTGGGGGTTGGAGAGCTGCTGGCTCAATTGCATGACTATTGCATATGCTAAATTGCTGTTATTTAAATCCCTTAGGTCTCATTAATATTCATAAAATTAGCCAAACTATTATGATTAGACCATAATAGTCACTGAAATACTGAACAATCATTTGTAGTGACAAGCTTTTTGATGAGAAAATTGCAGAAAATCAATAGCATTAAAATTAAACATTCGCAGAAGGAAATATTCCATGTTGGATTTAATAATCACACTTATGCATAAATCACAGACTTATTTTGACCTTAAATGTCAGCATTCTAGCTTGTTTGAATGCAAAATGCATTAATTAGGAATATTTAAGGAAAATAACAATCTGAAATTCAAAGTGATTTGTACGTTCGTTTTCTAACTGATGTCTTCGGTAAATATCAAAGGTCTAAATATGTGTCCAACATTCATTATTTCTCTCTAATCAAGTTGATAATATAAGGAGGAAAAATCACTGTCCAGAAAATATATTTTTCTCTGAGTGAATTAACATTTATAAGTTCAAAAGTGCAATTGTTTATTAAACATAGTCAATGAATTCATAATCAGAAGGCAGGCATGGAATTAAGAGCATTTGTTTAAAAAAAAAAGACATAATCTAATGTGCATTGAACTTGGAAGATTATTGGAAGTGAATTCACAATAAAAACAACTTTCTCGGAACCACTCACAAATTATGACTCACTGCTCCTGCACATCTGACATTATAACGATCTATGCTGGATACGAGTAGGAGAAACTGCACTGTGTGTTGCTTTCAAAACAGTCATGTACATATAATATATCTTCTATTATATGAACTCAGAGTTTGCAAGATTGAACAACGCAAGCACTTGTCAAACTTTGCTCATGTGTCAGATGATGTTTGCTCACTGTTGGTTTCTGTCGCCGTCTAACATGTTGACAGAATTGGTCGCCCGACATGTCACAATGTCACATAGTGCATCATGTCGTCGTTTCCAGGGAACGCCACGAGGAGGATTCTGTCATGATCCCCCTCAGCAAACTAAGAGCAAAGGATCTGTAGAACAATTAACTGAAAGTGTGTATAAAGGAACTGCAGATGCTGATTTACATTGAAACATAGAAACATAGAAAATAGGTGCAGGAGGAGGCCATTTGGCCCTTCGAGCCAGCACCGCCATTCATTGTGATCATAGCTAATTGTCCCCAATCAATAACCCGTGCCTACCTTCTCCCCATATCCCTTGATTCCACTAGCCCCTAGTGCTCTATCTAACTCTCTCTTAAATCCATCCAGTGATTTAGCCTCCACTGCCCTCTGTGGCAGGGAATTCCACAAATTCACAACTCTCTGGGTGAAAAGGTTTTTTTTCACCTCAGTCTTAAATGGCCTCCCCTTTATTCTAAGATTGTGGCCCCTGATTCTGGACTCACCCAATATTGGGAACATTTTTCAGACAAGGGTCTCGACCTGAAACATCACCCATTCCTTCTATCCAAATTAATTGAAACTGTTGGCAATACTTAGCTGAAAGGTGTTTCAAACATCCAAGACTTTGAATAGATTAGAGAAGCTCTGGATTAACATTGTTGCATCAAGCAGTATAAAAGCTACTGTGCCATTAGTTGGTAGGAGGAATTTGAATATGATTTTGGCCAATCTGAGTGCTCTCAAAGTTTCTAAATAATTGTAAATGCCATGAATCTAGCTCAGTTTTTCTCCCTCTAATCCTGTTCACTGTCAAATATCTAACCAGAACCTGTAAAGTCTGCTGACACTAATAGCTCGTTTGCTTTCCCCCACTTGTTGAAAGTGTAAAATAATTACATTTAAAACATCTTCTCTGTCTTTTTCTGAATTGTAAACACAAATAACCTGAAGTATACGCGGAGGGAGTGACAATTTTATGTTAAGCAAAACAATGGCAAAATGCAGGTTGGAATTTTTTAAATAATAAACCATTTGTGGAGAAAATGGTTCACAGATACTTGTATTAGGGACTATTCCAGCACTTGCAGTCAGCAGCAGAGCACGGCGACTTGCCTCTGACCTTAGGGGAAAAAGTACTTGTTATGAAAGCAGTTCACACAGGCTTCAGAAGTTTGCAGAAATACAAAAAACACATTTTTGAGATTTCTGCATTGACCTACACATAATTGAACATTCTCAAATGGCTGTCAGTTTCTCAGTTATTAATGGTGAACTTGACTATTCATCCGCTAACAATGTAAAGGAAGTTGAGTAACTTGTCGTCTGCTGCGAGATCATACTCTTAGAGGCTGTTTTTAAGGTCTTATTCTCAAGGAATAAATTAGCATGATAATATTGGTACAGGATTTCATTCAAGATTTCACCTTAATGACCCTGAAACAAGATAGGCTGATGGTAGCTCATTTGTGATTTGGAAGCTCCGAGAACATTGTCCCAGCATAAATTCAGAGACTCGGACTTTATTGTAATACACAATAGTAAATTAAATGACAAACAATCTGATTGAAACTGTCACTACAATCGGAATAGAAGCAGACTTTTGATGACAGGCAATTCAATTATTTTCTTATGTTTGCCATAGTGGAAACACCAGGAAAGAATTTCAGTGTTCATAAAGCAGATTTGAAGCCATTAAGCTTGTCAGTTGCAAGAAAAACATTGTAAGAAGGGGCCTGGATTTGGAATAATTGACAGGAAATGCAGAAAGGATTTACCTGGTTGCCGATATTGAAGAATGCTTACAGCTGTATGGTTTTCCATACTTAATCCATTGCTCATTACTTACTTCAAGCATATTTGATTGCCTTGTTGCTGTATGCTGGCGTAATAAGGCGGAATGTTTTATTTCACGATTAAACCAATCACAAATTTGTCTTCTGAACAACAACGATGGCTGGGAATTTGTGTTAATCTGCTTTCTAGTTTTCCACTAATGCATCTCCAAACTCACTAAATATTGCCATACAAGATTCATGTGGAATAGTACCCTTATGATCTTCTTCCACCCTTAACCCTCGGCTTTGAGTTTCCTGCTAGTAATCCAGCTGAAGCTGAGAACTTGAAATACAAGGTTAAATCCGTGTCATTGTGTTATTGTGATTTCACTGCTCCAATAAAATGTTAGGCTGCATTTCCCATCCAGCAGAATCTTCTCATTCAAATATTTATTTTTGTACACAACAGAAATAACATCACTATTGCGAAGAGTTTCTTGATTCATCAGGTTTTACTGCAAAGTTTTCAGCCAGCTAGCACTAGATTTTTAATGCTGCTGCCAATGATATTTACGATGATATGAAATAAATCTTGTTCTGTTAATTGCACATGTACATATACTTGTTACAATTATAAATTTCATAGGTCAAAAATTGAAAGTGAGAGTTTGAAAACTGAGGGCCACCCCTGCCAATTGATGTTGATTCCATCAGGAAGGCAATCTTTTGTGACCGCTAAGAAATGGCATCAAAGGTAGATAGGATGATCAAAAAGGCTTTTGGCACATTGGCTTTCATCTGTCAGAGTATTGAGTACAGATGTTGGGAGGACATGTTGCAGTTATAGAAGACGATGGTAACAACGTTTAGAGTATTATGTTCAGTTTTGTTCACCATGTTAGAGAAAATATGTTGTCAAGCTGGAAAGGGTAGAGAGAATGTGTAGGAAAGAACTGCAGATGCTGGTTTAAATCAAAGGTAGGCACAAAATGCTGGAGTAACTCAGCGGGTCAGGCAGCATCTCTGGAGAGAAGGAATGGGTGTTGTTTCGGTCTTTCTTCAGACCGATGAGTAGAGAGAAGACTTATGAGGCTGTTGCCAGGACTCGAGGGCCTGAGCTATAGGGAGAGGCTCAGACTTTATTCCATGGAGCACAGGAGGATGATCTTCTGGAGGTGTAAAAAATCATGAGAAGAATAGCTCAGGTAAACGCACAGTCTTTTGATCAGAGTAGAGGAATCGAGAACCAGAGGACATACGGTAGGTGTAAGGTGTGAGTGGAAAGATTTAATAGGAACCCGAGGGGTAACTTTTTACACAAAGGGTTGTGGGTACATGGAACAAGCTGCCGAGGGAGGTAGTTGAGGCAAGTACTATCGCTACATTTAAAATGCATTGGATGGGATAGGATAGGTTTAGAGGGATATGGGCAAAGCACAGGCTGGATGGACTAGTATAGATGGGCCACGATGGTTGGCATGGGAAAGTTGGGCTGAAGAGCCTGTTTTCATGCTGTCTGAGTCTATGACTATTAGCGCCAGATGGAACAATGACACATCCTTGCTTGATGAATGGGTTAGTCTTTCAACCATTGTAGTTATTTCAAAATGTTTTTGTAGTCCTCTTTGTCTATTTAATAGTGTACACTTTTTGTTGTTCTCACTCACTTCTGAGATCTGCTTGGCAATCAAGATCAAGCCAGTTGCCCACAAGAATATCCAAATCTAAAGTGAGATTGCAGCAGGGCTTCTTTGATAAGAAGTAAATTAATATGGCCAAGGGTTTTCTCTGCTGCGATGTGGAGAGAAATGCTTCAATAATTTTCACACATTCTTGAAGTATTCCTCAAATTCTTTGGAATTTCATCATTGTTCCCTATTTGAATAAGCTTGTGGAGATTTTTTTTTAATCAATACATGACCTCCAGCCTTACTACAGGATGACATTGGTTGCCCATCTTTGCTCTTGAACTGCTGTAAGGCTAAGACTTTTTCTTTAGTGGGAGAGAGGTTGGCTAAAGATTGTTTTATGGCTTCAACAGACAGATTTAAAAGTATTATAGTTGACTCTTATTCTCTAAGAAATTGAATGTGAATGGCTTCATTTCTCTTTAGAGTCATGAAGCCATATTGACATTGAAAGATAGTGGCATCAGGGTGCATTAGGTCTGTGTGGAATATGTAAATGAATTATATGTACCTATGATGATGTAATCGTATGTGTGATCTGAGGACAGATACTAGTTTTCATCTTCAGGAAGTGTTAGCACATGTTCCGAAATTGTTAGTGTCTCCGAGAGTTCATCTAATACATTAATCATCAGCTCAACAAAAGTTGTGCACAAATGCAATACATTTGGTGAGAAGAATAGTAAATAATGTCAAGACATTATGATGTAGGAATAAAATTCATTCTGTGCTGAAACTGGGGGGAATATGCAGGGAGTCAATGATTGGGCACAGTCAATGTACTGGGCACAGAAACTATAAACTTTGCAGTACAATGGTTGGAAATCAACATTTTTTAAGACCATTGGTGCAGAGTGAGTCAGGCAGCAGCTAATAAATAAACAGTGATTGTCAATGGTTCTGTGAGAGTTAGAGAGATACTAATTCTAGGGAAGACATGGGGAAATAAAATACAGGAGAACCAAATGCTGCCTAGAAAGGAAACAAGACAAGATGGCAGTGCAAGTGCAGATAAAATCTAAAGGCAACCTAGGAGGACATAATTATGTGCGATTTCTTCACTGAAAATAATATTTTGTAAGGAGAGGATCACTGATATCATACAGGCACAGAATATCATCAAAAGAGAAAAATAAACAATATGCTTGATTTTGAGGGCTTGCTCTTCCAGTAGCCCTAGAGAAAGACAAAATGTTTGATTCACTAAAGCAGTGCAAAAACTGGGCATTGTGGAAAGGTGCTTACAGGGCACATCAAATCAAAAAGTAGGAAAACAGTCAATGGATATTACATCGATTTGAAGGATTTATCCAGAGATTGCAACTTTGACCGTTTTTTGGCTGTGTGCTGCAGGATAGACTTGCAGATGGATGAAAAGGTAATTGGAATCGGTTCAAATTGTGAATCTTAAATTTGATTAGGCTTGCAAAATTGCAACCTCCATGGAAATAGCAGAGAAAATATCATGGAACTTTATCCAACACAAATGTGAATGTCATTTACAGTCCAAGGTCAATATGAAGAACTTGATTCCTGAAACAAATTCCACATTGGATGAGTACAGAAAGTGTTAGTTTATTGAAGATGCAATTGAATCAAACATTGCCATTTTTCTTCAAGCCAACAAGGTGTAATGCATGTGTAGGAAATAACGGTTGGTTTAAACTGAAGATAGACGCAAAATGCTGGAGTACCTCAGCAGGACAGGAACAGGACTAAGTCTGAAGCAGGGTCAACCTAAAACGTCATCCATTCCTTCTCTCCAAAGATGCTGCCTGTCCTGCTGAGGTACTCCAGCATTTTGTGTCTATCTAAGGTGTAAAGCATGTCAGATGAGAGGTCCAGTCACAATTGTTTAATTATCATGTACTCTTAATAGAACAATGAAATTCTTACTTGCGACAGCTAAGTAAGACCTGCAACTTAAGAAACAAAAAGAGAAGGTTCGACAAATTTAAAAAAATCAATGCAAAAGTGCCCAAAATCCTTAGTGCATCCAAGATAGTTTGTAGTTCATAGTTTAGTTGGCATATGTAGTGTTGAAGAGCCAGATAGTTATTGGTACGAAGCTGTACTTGATCCTGGAGGTCACAGTTTTCGGACTCCTACACCCTTCCCAATGGCAGGAGCAAAATGAGAGCATGATTAAGGTGGTATGGGTCAAGGAGGAACAATAACCTCTGAAGTAGAGTCTGAAGAAGGGTCTCAGCCCGAATTGTCACCTATTCCTTCTATCTAGAGATGCTGCCTGTCCAGAGTTACTCAAGCATTTTGTGTCTATCTTTGGTACAATAATATTTAAAATGAAAAAGAAAACAGCTAACCAGGGCAGTGCCAGCATGATCTGTTCAGTAAAGTCTGATTTGCGATAGTCCGAGGGTGTCCAGAGGTAGATGGTAGCTCTGGACCACTCTCTAGTTGGTTATGGGATTGTTTAGTTGCCTGACAACAGCTCAAAGGAAACTGTCCCTGAATCTGGAGGTATGCATTTTCATTCTCCTGGTACCTCTTGCCTGATGGCAGAGGGGAGAAGAGAGATTGACCGGGGTGAGACTCGTCCTTGATGTCCTTGGTGGCCTTGCTGAGGCAACGTGAAGTGGAGATGGAGTCAATGGAAAGCAGGTTGATTTGCATGATTGTCTGGGCTGCATCCACAATTCTCTGCAATATCTTGCAGTCTTGGATGGAGCTGTTCCCAAACCATGCTGTGATGCATCCCGATAAAATGGTCTCTAAGCAGATCTGTAGAAGTTGGTGAGATTAGTTGGGGAGATGCCGAATTTCCTCAGCCTTCTAAAGAAGTAGAGGTTTCGGTGTGCTTTCTCAGCCATTGCTTCAATATGTAGTCCAGGACAAGTTGCTGGTGATATTTACTCCAAGAAACTTGAAGCTTTCAACCATCTCTACTTTGGTGCCAACAATGCATATCAGGTACCACTTCGCTTCCTGAAGTCAATCACTATCTCCTTTGTCTTGTTGACATTGAGAGAAAGGTTGTTGTCTTGACACCAGGTCATGAGTCTCTCAATCTGTCTCATCACTATTAGATATGTGGCCCACTAAGGTGGTGTCATCCACCTCTCTCGGGCAAATGAGATCTTAATACAAATAAATAATCGGCTATATTTCTACAGCAATGGCTTGGTCCTGGTTGGGGGAAACTATAGCAGGAAATTTGACCATCTCCGTGTATGAAAATATTAAATTAGCTTCAATAGTCACTTCAGTGAAGTACTGAAACCATGGGTCAAATACAATGCCTTGTGTATTAATGGCCAATAGCAAGAAAGGCCAATCATCACATCTAAACATACACACATTACGAGGCAACTATTGGTTGCGAAAAATAAGAATCAGTTAGAAGAATATGTATATTATCTACACAGTTTGTGCATAATCTCCCTTGGAAATTCTCGTTCACAAATATGGGGAAAGGTTTTAAAAGGACTGCGGATATACAAAAAGACACAAAGTGCTGCAGTAACTCCGTGGGTTAACCAGCATCTCTGGAGGACATGAATGGATAACGTTTCGGATCAGGCTGATTGTAGTGGGTGGGGTGGGGGAGGAGAAAGTTGGAAGAGAGGTGAAAGAAGAACAAACTCAGGCAAATGATAGGCTGCTACAGGTGAGGGGCCTTAATTGGCAGATGGTTGGACAAAAGCCAGAGATGAAAAGCCAGGAGGCTGTGAGGTAAGGAGAGAAAATGTGTGTGATTAGATGATAGATAAAGGGGAAAGGGGAAAATAGAGGAAGGGGAAAGGCGGTGGAATTATGGGAGGAATGTGTTCGTCTCCAGGTAGTACACAGGGAAGAGAGGGGCAGGGGGAAGGTGGGGTGGGTAAAGGGGGATGGGGTGTTTGTTGGTTAGTTATCTAAAACTGGATAATTCAATGTTCATGCCCAATGTTCATGCCCATTATACCGGCTACAAGGCACATATTGTCTGATGCCACTCTAATATAGTGTAAACTTCACCTATTGCTATTTTCTCAAAAATATCAAGTGAAAAGAACTAGACAAGCTAGAGGAGAATGGAGTCCGAATGAAAATGACTCAAAGTGAAAGCAAAAGCCCAATGGAGATGCACTTTCTTATCCCTTTCTTCCTTATACTGCGCTTACAACGATCTAACACGCATTTGCATATGGTGTTGATTTCACCAAGAAGAATGATCTATACTACTTTAGGGATACAGTTTGTGGAATGATGGTTCCTGAGATCCTCGTCGGCATTGAGTAATGGGGTGTTTGGCTGATGACTGCAGCCTGCTGATTGTCAGATAGTTTTGAGGCAAAGGTTCTGGCAAAAGAATGCCACAAGGTCAATTGGTTGATGAGCTTGAGTCCAGCCACAGGCTTTTCAGTCTACAGCTGCCTTCCCTTTCCAGAAGAAATGAAATCCATAACTTCTTCTCTTCCATCTTGTAACTTGCCTCACAGAAGAGCCTCGGGCAGCGAACCAGGAAGGGTGGGGGGGTGACTGAAATAGTTCTTCTTTTAACTGTGGTAGATAGAATGGTCCAAATGGTCTTCTTCTGTACCACAAGTTTCTATAACTACGATTTTATGCAACATATTGAGTCACAGATGCCTAGTGCTTCTTTTAGATTTTGGACGTCCACAAACTACCTGAGATGATGACATTTGACAAATCTTTAATTTTGTGTAATTAAAGAAAGAGATATTAGTTGTATGATGAAGCACAGTTTATGGATCATGGGTATGCAATGGACTAGAGGCGAGACATTAAAGTATTTCAAGCCAATGAACAAAGATGCCCATGATATGAAATTTCTTCCAATGTTAGTGGAATTTTTTTAAATGAGCATTAAGCCGAGAATTTCATTCTGTACTTTTACTAATGTTCATTGATTCAGATTCAGATTCAGATTCAGAAAACTTTAATGTCTGTCGTGACAGAAAATCTTCTTTGACGTGGCTCAACATACAGACAGGACAATGTACTGATAAGCAGTCATACAACACAGATTTCTGCGAGCACACACAGTGTGTATCGATCTTAAAAGCAAATATAAAGATTACAAACTGTAAAAATAGACAAGATAAAAGTTGTGGATACGTGTAAAGTGACAATGTGTCAGGGTTAATTTGTCCATTGTCCATTTTTTATTTAAGCTGTTTATGGCAATGGGTATGAATGAGTTTTTGTGGATGTTTTTCTTGGATAAAATTACTAATTTAATTATGGCAATTACAAAGCATATTATCCCAAAGTTGCATAAAAGTAAATGAAAGAAGCCAATTTCAGTTTGAAGATAAACTATGTGTGATCCCATCTGAATGAAGATTGTTTTGATTCGTAGGAGCATCAACATTTTATATCCCATCAAACAGGAACTCTGATAGAAAAATACTTGTCATATCTAAAAAAGACAAATAGTGTTGGAGTAACTCAGCAGGTCAGGCAGCATCCCTGGTGGTTACGGATAGGTGATGTTTCGGGCCGGGATCCTCCTTGATTCTTCAGAGCCTTTTGACCAGACTTATCAGTCTGAAGAAGGGACCTGACCCACAATGTCAAATATCCAGGTTCTCCAGGAATGCAACCTGACTTGCTGAGCTACTCCAGCATTTTGTGTCTTTTTTTGTGAAACAGCCTCTGCAGTTCCTTGTTTCTACTACTTGTCATATCTAGATTTGTAAAAGGTGTCAGGAGATCAGGTCACTAATTCAAAGTAATCCAGTGTCCACAAGCAAATCTGTCCCTTTTTATCACGAGATTACAATGGATCTGTAGTTGCTTACATGGAAAAAGTTATGTTCTACTGACTCAAATGTCAACTTATGAAGTTGCTACTTCCACATTCATGTGATTGCACTCTGGCACACTTGGACTGGCAATGAAAATTATTCTCTGCAATGCTAGTTCACAAATACAGTTCACAAATTCACCTCTGAACTTGGGCGGCATGGTGGTGCACTGGTAGAGTTGCTGCCTTACAGCGCTTGCAGCACCAGAGTTTGTACGTTCTCCACGTGACCGCGTGGGTTTTCTCCGAGATCTTCGTTTTCCTCCCACACTCAAGACGTACAGGTTTGGTTAATTGGCTTGGTTAAGTGTAAATTGTCCCTTGTGGGACCTTGTCCCTTGTAGGATAGTGTTAATGTCCAGGGATCGCTGGTCGGTGCGGACTTGATGGGCCGAAGGGCCTACACCTCCAAACTAAAACTAAACTAAACATAAAACCTTTTAAAACAGAATGTAATATAGAATCTGTAATTGTGATGGGGCATTTCAAATACTAGAATTGTCTGAATAAGGATCTTGGCCTGAAGCATTACGTATCCATGTTCCCCAGAGATGCCACTTGACCCACTTAGTTACTCCAGTACTTTGTGGCTTTTTGCGTGAGCAAGGCCCATGTGTTTTGCAGGTCCATGTTTCTACTGGAATTGCTTTTCTGGTGAAGTGGTAAGGAAAATAATTTAATATTTAATAATTTGAAAAATATATTAAGAATTATTCTGTGCTTGAGAATTAGTTTTTGTAGATTTATTAATATGAAATGGATAATAAGAGAGATGAGAAAAATAACATTAGAAAGAACTGTTGGACTATTGATTGCTTTGCCACTGGCAGTGGATGACACAGAATCACTGAATTTAACAATAAAGTTCACAAATGATTGAACGTTGAAAAATAAGGAATCAGACGAGCAGAATGGGCTGCAGAATTAATTTCAGATTGTTCTGATATATACATGCACTCGTTGTGGGAAAATTGATTGTTTTGTTGAAATTCAGGAAGATTGCATTCAGAGCATTCCATCTTTCTGGCTGCAACAAAATATTATCTAAGGGATAATAAACACCCATTTGATGTGATGTGCCAATTGTACATTCTATGATATTAGCAGATCACTTCTTTTATATTTTCTTTGGAAGTGATGACCACGTTATTGTAAGGTAATATTCTTACCTCTTGCTTCATATCACAGTCTTAGAATAAAAGGGA
The DNA here is from genome assembly GCF_028641065.1 of Leucoraja erinaceus. Classification (NCBI taxonomy): domain Eukaryota; kingdom Metazoa; phylum Chordata; class Chondrichthyes; order Rajiformes; family Rajidae; genus Leucoraja; species Leucoraja erinaceus. The sequence goes on along the minus strand of NC_073391.1, from coordinate 15,215,161 downwards.
GGCCATTCATGACTGATGTGAGAAAAAACATTTTCACCCAGAGAGTTGTGAATTTGTGGAATTCCCTGCCACAGAAGGCAGTGGAGGCCAAATCACTGGATGGATTTAAGAGAGAGTTAGAGCTCTAGGGGCTAGTGGAAAAGGAGGGATATAGGGAGAAGGCAGGCATGGGTTATTGATTTGGAGACGATCAGCCATGATCACAATGAATGGCTCAAAGGGCCGAATGGCCTCTTCCTGCACTTATTTTCTATGTTTCTATGTTTCTATGTGCAGGAATATTTCAAGTGACAATAGTGGATCAGCTGTGCCACTTTCACACAGGCACATGCACACATATGCATGCACACATGCGCGCGCACACACGCACGCATGCACACATGCGCGCGTGCGCGCGCACGCACACACACACACACACACACACACACACACACACACACACACACACACACACACACACATGCACATGGCTACACAAACACACAAGTGATTATCATACAGTGAATGAAGTGAATGTTTTTGACTATACAGAAGCCCTTAACCTATTTGGCTGCCCTGTTAACCGGAGGAGAAGAAATTGAGCTGAGTAGTCGTTAATAGAGTAGAAAGGAGGTGGGGAAGAAAATGTGTTAATTATAAAGGATAATTATTTTTTAAAAAGGTAATGAAGCAAGGTGTTTGATTTCTCTCAGGATTTCTGATTAAACAAAAGTTTGTAAACAGCATCTTTTGTTTTACATAAAGAATTTGAACAGATGTTATGGCTTCAGAGATTCAGGGGATTTGAGGTAAATTAAGCTTTCATTTGTGCCCTGGGGAACTATTTGCTCAAAGTGATGTACACCACACAGGACCGTAGCTGTCAGTCTGTGTCATGTCAGACATAGACTGTAGTAAGCAGCTCAGATGGTTCCTGCCCTGAAATCTGACGGCTTTACCTAGCTGATGATGCTTGTTACAGATGGTTTTCATTCAGAAACATTCCATGGATTGTCAGGCTAGAATGCTAATGCCATTGTGTTGTGTAGGCCTGTCTGACCTTCTGAAAGGGCTGTCTTTCACAATTTGTTCATTGCTTTCAGGTTTTAGTGCTATGAAATTAGGATCATTTGTGTGAATAGACACTATTACTGATGGTGTATCCCAACCCAATTCTTGGAATGCTCAAGTGCTGGAAGGGGAAAATGAAAACATTGGGAGATGATAAAGCAATAATTGATTTAACCATTGTTTAAGAAGGAACTGCAGATGGTGGAAAATCGAAGGTAGACAAAAATGCTGGAGAAACTCAGCGGGTGAGGCAGTCTGAAGAAGGGTTTTGGCCCAAAACTTTGCCTATTTCCTTTGCTCCATAGATGCTGCCTCACCCACTGAGTTTCTCCAGCATTTCTGTCTACCATTGATTTAACCATAGTTAACTGTTGACTACAAACACTCATAGATCACATAAATCACAGCTTGGCTGACTAGAAATTTGTGTTTACATCTGGCAATCTGTTTATTGCTGCAACATCAGTGTAATTTGCTTTGCGATAAAATGATGGGGAGGAACTACTTTCAGATTGTATTTAATGATCATGTATTTGTGAGAACTTGCACAAGATTAACATGTACCACTTGTTAAACATTTAAATTTTATTCTTCCGTAAGTGTGTTGTAACCTCACCCTGAAGTTACATCTTTTCAAATACAACGCTTCTGTACTGAAGACTCTGGCTCTCCTTTTCTGAATGCAATGTTTTGTGACTGTTAAAATTGGTGTGTGCTCATGGTACCTCATCAAATTTCCAATGAGCCATTTATATGCTTTCCTTTTAGTTCATCTCTTCAATGCTGAGTGATAGTTCCCATAATTTTTAGCCCTTCAGCCCATCTCATCCATGCCAACCAAGATAGTCCCATTTGCACTCGAGCAACTATACGTATCAATGACAATGACGCCATCACACTTGTCTTCAGCGGCAGCTCTAGTGAGACTATTGATGATACCATTACTTTATCAACGATATGTGACTTAATAATCAAAGGAGAGATGTGGTCAAATATTTTTCCATTAACGTGCTAAAATCTCTCGTTCTGACTTTGACCATTGCTTGTGATGCCGGAATCCTGACAACTTCATTTTAAAGCTTTTTTTTTTCATTTGGATTAATGTTTCTTCATGCTATAAATTTTTATTTAAAAAGTGACTGGTCTGTCAAATGTTTTGTGCTCCATTTCAACGAGTGTTCTGGGGTTAAAACCCAAACCTGCACTCCGTTCTACAGACCAGGGAGGTATTGTTCATTCTTGGTTAAGTTTTTGTCAAGGAACTGACCCTCAGTCATGAGCACCATTCAACACAGGGCTGCTGGCTTTTGCTATCACATGCAGACAATTCAGTTTCCCAGCTCTGTCTGTATGTGTGTGCCAAATCAAGCAGTTTCATCCAGTATGCAATATGTAATCAAGCAGGTGAACGCGGGCCCAGAATTGAACTTGTTTCTCATGGAACTTACAATTGAATGGTCAGTCCACTCATGATGAGCATGTTGGTAAATGTGAAGAATTCCTACAGAAAATTAATAGGAACGTCAGTTTTTCCACTCAGTGGGGTCGGCAAAGGGAACAAGCAGCCAGGTGAGGTCGTTGAGGCAGGGACTATAACAGCACTTAAAATCCTTTTGGACAGATACATAAATAAAGGTTTAGAGAGATATGAGCCAAAGAAGGGCAAATGAGACTAGCTTGGATAGGACATCTTGGTTGGTATGGATGAGTTTGGCTCAAGAGCTTGCTTCCCCACTGCATGACTCTATGGCATTGATAATATCAAGTTTCAGTGCAGCAAACAGCAAGGTTTCACTCTCAGAAAGGCTTGTTGCATTCTACACATGATTTTCTGGGGAAAACACTGATGTGCCTTCTCAGGTCCCCATAGCCCCCAATGCTATGTAATCTCAGTCACTGAGGCCAATGGTAGAAGATCCTTCAGGGAAGTCCTAAGATCCTTAGGAGAACATCTGGACCTGATGGTGTATCTAGTCGTGTTCTCAGAAGCTGTGTAGAGCAGTTTTTGAGGACATTTTCAACCGCATTACTGAGCTCTGAGCTTTTCACCAGTTTTAAAATACGATCAGTAATACAGGTGCCTGTTGTGATTCTGCTGTTTAAATAACTGAAGACTTACACTGTGATAAAGGTCCAAAGGTTTTATCAACGTTACAGCATCTCCATACTCCATTACTTCATACTAGCACGTTTCTCTAAAAGTGTGGGAACAAGGCAGGGAAGCTTACTGTTAAGCTAGTGGACATAGCTACACAATATGACTTTTAACATGAGTGACACTATACTACATCCTCTCGCTTAAAGAATTAAACATCAGTACAAAATCATTAACTAAGTAGGGCATGCATAGTAATTTATAATAAACTGGAGGAAAGTCAAACATAGCCCGGGTACTTCACGGTGGGCTTGCAAACATGACCAGCACATGTACGATAAAAACCATCTCCGTTCTTACCCCCCGGGGACGGAGCAGGTGGTTTCACAGGTGAGGGAGATTGATCCAGCATTCCCGGAGATGTAACAGGAGACTTGGCATTGGTGAAGTCGTCACTGGCAAAGCAGCCGTTGCAGACATGGGTTGTTGTGCTGGTGTAGGCGGAGGAGTGCCGCTAGACCCAGACGGAAGTACACTTGTACGGTCTGAATAATACGGAGGTGGAACTGGGTCGTTCACAGGCAGGATATGTTGTCTGTTACGCCCGTAGGTGCCACCAACGACACTGACCAGATACGAGCGTGGCTCAGAAGCAGTTCCCAGAAATTACACCAATACGGTCATGGCCTTTGTTAGTCTGCAAACGAACCACCTGCTCCTTGATTAATGGTGGCAGTAGCCTACTTGTTTTGTCAGATCATTGTTTTTGAATGTTACGCTTTTGTTGTAACCTGGACTGAACCTCCTCAGGTGGAACCACCTGAGGGATCAATGTATGATCTGCCTCGGGCACCGTGGCACGGGTCTACCTCGACAATAAACGTTGAGCAGGTGAACCCAAAATGGGGTCACGGGAGATGTAGCGTAAGTTGAGTAGACCCAGGAACACGTCAGAATTAGCTCTGTGCCAATGTTCCATGAACTGTTCGACACTCCTGACAGCCCGCTCAGCCAGTCCATTTGACTCTGGATATTCAGGGCTGCTGGTAATGTGGTGGAAATTCCAACGTGTAGCAAACTCCCTGAAGTGTTGGCTGATAAATTGACTGCCATTGTCAGATAACAGTATACTTGGAGATCCGTCAACTGAAAAATGGCGAGATAGCTTCGAAACTACCCCGCGAGAAGTGGGGCTGCTAAGAAAATCAATGTCAAACCATCCTGAATACGAATCGACGAGTACCAGGTACTGCTTGCCATGCCACTCAAATATGTCAGGAGTGCAGTAACCAGATGTGAACGAAGTGGTTGCTTTTGTTGGTGGGGTGCCAAGCTGTTGCACACTGCACAGGACGCTACATTCTCTGTGATGTATTCGGCCATGCCAGGCCAGTAAAACATGCTTCTTGCCCGTGGGACAGTAGCTTCAGCGCCTGGGTGCCCTGCATGGACAGTGTTAAAATACTTGTTGTGCAACAAAGCAGGGAACACAGCCTTGTGTCCTTTTAAAACAATGCCATCCTGCAGCACTAGGTCATCACGGACGGCAAAGAAAGTCCAGACTGACAGGGGAACGTTGTAGTGTTTGTTGGGCCAGCTGTACTTAATGACAGAGGTAAGTGACCGTAGAGTACTGTCTCTCATTGTGGGCAACCGATTCCTCCATACAAGACGAGGGGATAAAAGACACAGCCATTACAATAAAGTAATCATCCGGCGAGGGCAGACCCTCACAGGTCTCCCGGGTGCACGCGAGAGTGTGTCAGCCAGGTGCATATCCTTACCCGCGTTTGTGGATCAGAACAATGTCATATTTGTGAAGCTGCAGCAACATCCACTGTAGCCGCGCTCGAGAGGCATGGATCGGTTTGTTAAAAATGCTGTTCAGAGGTTGGAGGTCCGTTTCAATCGTGACCGTGTGTTCAAAGATTCAATCGTTAAATTTCTTGCAGGCGAAAATAACCGCCAACAGCTCTTTCTCAATTTGGGCATAGCGTTGTTCTGTGTCAGTCATAATGTGCGAGGCATAGGCAACAGGCTTATAGCCGTTACCATCATTTTGAAGACATGCTGCGCCTAGCCCGTGTTGTGAAGCATCACAAGTCAGTGTGACCGGTCGTTTAGGGTCAAAGTTAGTGAGAGTAGGAGCACAAGACATCTGCTTAAGAGTGTTGAACACCTTCTACTGTTGCTCGTGCCAGGTCCAAGCAGTGTCTTTGTGTGTAAACTGGCCCAATGGGGCTGATATTTTGCTGAAACTCGGAATGAATTTGCTCAAGTAGTTAACCATGCCAAGGAATCTCTGCAAACTTAACACGTCTGTGGGTGCTGGGAGCTCGTTGATAGCACTGGTTTTCACCGGATCAGTTTTAGGCCGTCTTTAGTAAACACATGGCCTATGTATTTTACCTCATTTACCCTGAATTTGCATATTTGAGGGTTCAGCTTGAGGTTGATGGCCTTGGCGCAGTCCAAGACCTTCATCAGATTAGCATCGTGTACTTCGATAGTTTGTCCCGCAATGAGGATGTCATCCATTACGATGTAGCACGGGTAGCCTGCAAACAGCTGCTCCATAGCTTGTTGAAATACTTCACTAGCAGAACGTATTCCAAAAGGCATGCAAAGAAATCTGTAACGCCCGAATGGAGTGCTGAAAGCGGTTAGTTGGACACTTGGAGGAGTTGTGTTCCAGCAAAATCTGCCAGAATGAACTCTTGTCATCTAGCACTGTTTGTTGCCTCAGCCATCTGCGCTGCAATTTTGTCCACAGTGTGCATGGGATAGTGGGGTAATTTAATTACTGTGTTTAAGTCCTTGGGGTTGATGCAAATCCGTATCTCATCTTTATTCTTCTTGGTAGCCATGACCATGGTGGAGACCCAATCCGAGGGGTCAGCGACGGGAGCAATCACACCTAGAGACACTATTCTGTTAAGTTAACTTTGAACGCGGTCCCGCATAGCATGGGGAATCTTATGAGCTGGACGAACAACTGGAATTACCTCAGGGTCAATGGTAATGGTATACCTGACAGGCAACCTGCCCAGCTTATCGTCAAACAACATTTTGTATTGTGTCAGGATTTGTTGGCTAAAATCACAGGCTGTAGTCAGATGACAAACAGAAGGGTTGAAAGACCTGCGCGTGTTTTCTCCGGATGCTCCTGTTTCCTCCCACACTCCAAAGACCTACAGGTTTGTAGGTTAATTGTCTTTGGTCGATTAATTGGCTGGGGATCGAGGGTCAGCACGGACTAGGTGGGCCGAAGGGCCCTGTCTAAGCGTGCCAAGACATGCATTCCTTTACCACCAATGAGATATCTGTAAATGCTGAATGCATGCATCCACTCCCTGGATGTCGTTTCTGCACACCAAAGCTCGCGACCGGGGCGCCAAACTTGACCCGAAACGACCCACGGTCAACCCAGGTCTGTACTACTGTAGCGGCTGCCTCCTCCCTGGAGACCGGGGAGATACTTAAACTTCTGTAAATCATTGCTTAAATGTTAGTCAGTTAGTTTGGAGGGCTTTTATGTGAAGGAGGGAGGGGTGAAGGGGTAAACTTTAATTCTTAGTCCCCTACAGGTTTGTAGGTCGATTAATTGGCTGGGGATCGAGGGTCAGCACGGATTAGGTGGGCCGAAGGGCCTGGTTTCATTCTGTTTTTCTAAGCTAATCTATGCTAAGAGTGCCAAGACATGGCATATTCTTTGTGTAAGGCAAGTCACAAAGACCCCCAAAAAGGCTAGTGTTGCTGGCAGGAGGTTGTCAATGAGATATCTGTAAATGCTGAATGCATGCATTTTATAGATGGCAGTAATGCAAGCAAACCCCTATGCTGGTTCCCGTGGTATGCAGGTAAAGTTGAAGAAGTTTCCTCTCCTCGATCTTGAAGTTTGGCTCACTTTCTTTATGGATATCCAGCAGCAAGCTATGACATTTGGCAGAGATCAGTAGCAACCAAGAATAACCCTGAGAAAAGGAATTTGAGTGTAACTGAGGCCATGACCACCATGGCCAGTTAGGTAAAGTGATAATCCCAAAACATCAGCTGTGTGAAGGTCACAAATCTCAGAGAGGATGAAGAAAGCAGTTGAATATTGACTGTTGGGTAAGAAGGTTTCAGAGGATACAGGGTTCTCAAAACTCAACTGTTTGGTGGGTAAATGGAAACTGTGGTTTATCAGATCAATGAGACTGACATTCTTCTCTCCGCATATCATTTGGGGGAAATTAAACTGTGAGAGAAAATGTTGCTCAGGAGAATATAAAATCCTGCTGAAATGTCAGAAATTGAATTTCCTGGCGGAACACTAATACATATAGAAATGTAATCAAACCAAACTTGTTCACTTCTGGGTTAATCTAATTTTTCAATGAAGAGCACATTGACTGCTTTGTCCAAATATTCACTGCACTGCCAATGGGTGACACAGTTGGGAAAGAAAGCAGTTGAACGTTTTCTGTTATAGTTAATTTGTATTCATATTTCCTCAACAAAGGCAAAGCAAAATATTTACCGCAATATTAAGATAATTCCAATTTTGGTTGGGACTTAATTGCACAGCGTTGAAAAAATTCCAGCTGCCCGTGATACAACGAAGGCTCTATAAGAAAGTTATACAATGCACATGAAAAAATATTTTTTTAAACAATTAATCTGTCATAAACTTGAAAGCCTCATCACTATGAGGAAGTGGGCTCAATGAATATGAGCTCTGTGGCTGGTGGACCAACTAAATCCATAGTAAGGCACTGAATGTGTAGCATGCCTCCCAAGCTTCCAATTACTTTATGGAATATGTCCAGAAATGGAAATTTATTTTCTGCATCTCGGTTCTAAATATCCTTTATCTTACCAATCTACTCGTTCTACATTCGCCAGTCTGAGGACCTTGCTATTTGGAATCGTGTGAGTTCAGTGAGATCATCTGTGATTCCTCTAAACCCCAAGCAATACAGAATATTACTATCACGAAGGCTTCACAATTCTCTACAGTAGCTAAGTTTCCAGTTAATTCTGTCTCAAAATATTTTGTTTTGTAGTCTTAATTGACATACTTACTCAAAGGGTCTCCATCCAGAAAATACCCTATATAATATAGGACACACCGTATCCGACCTCTCTGTCCTGGGTCTCCTCCATGGCCAGAGCGAGCAACATCGGAAATTGGAGGAACAGCACCTCATATTCCGCTTGGGGAGTCTGCATCCTGGGGGCATGAACATTGAATTCTCCCAATTGTGTTAGTCCTTGCTGTCTCCTCCCCTTCCTCAGCCCTCCTGCTGTCTCCTCCCATCCCCCAGCCTTCGGGCTCCTCCTCCTTTTTCCTTTCTTCTCCCCGCCCCCCCCAACCCCCATCAGTCTGAAGAAGGGTTTCGGCCCGAAATGTTGCCTTTTTCCTTCGCTCCATAGATGCTGCAGCACCTGCTGAGTTTCTCCAGCTTTTTTGTGTACCCTATATAATATAGTTAGTTGTTCAATCCTATGAAATTTTCACTGGCACTGTTTTAAGGACGAGCTTGAGTATTATTACCGATGACTTGCTTTCTATTGACAATGTGAGAAAGATTTTGACCTGTTGGTTTCAGAGGAAATTCATCCCAAATGATGCACTGTGATAGATATTCAACTTAACATTTATTAATTATTTGTGCCCTCATTTCTGTGAATGAGACTGTTTTGTTTGAATACATATGAATTGTTTAAGCTCACTGTGTGTGTCCATCAATAATGTACATCCAATAAAATGTTTTTAATTAAACATATGAAGAATTGATTTAATTTGAGTATTAAATGCCAAATATTAACTATTTCAAATGATGAATGAACATTTCCATTCCATGGAGCTGTGTCATATATTCATTGAGATGATTAAGCTGATAAACATATATAGAACAATACATCAGCATGCCTGTATCTCCTTCATTTATCTTACAATTAAATGCTCCCCCTGTATTATTATACCCTTTGTTCTCTTCTGCTAATTAACTTTAGTTCCTCCTTGCTTGCTGAATATTGTAATGTTCATGAATTGCTGTCTCAGGTTTAGCACGTTCTTTTGTTTTACTTGCATTTAGTAAAGTATTTGTGTTGGCATTATCCATTTTATGATCCATTCCTTTGTGCCACGAACAGTGGAATAAGATTACAGTGGCTTGACCTGAAGATGCATCCTTTCTTGAAATGCAGGCACCTTCCCTGAAGAAATTTCTGTAAATATGCATGTAAATTACATCTCTGAAGCAGCTGTCTGTTACTTGGACTGTATGTGTGCGAGGATTTTTCTAAAGCCTTTTAAGTGCCCTGGAGTTCAAAAGGCAAGGGTCAGTTGCATCAACTGTCATGATGTAAAGTGGAGCTTGTCAGCACATGCAGAGTTACAAATTGACACTGTGTACATTTCCTTCCATCTGCCACTTGGCTCCTCTACACAAAAAATGGTTTGCATTCCTTTCTCTTTTCCTTTCTCATATTTTGACAATAAATTCCGCTTTGCTTATTATCACCTAACAATCTCTTTGAGTACTTCCATGATATGTCAACGTGCCAGTTAGGTAAAGTGATTTATTTCACATTTTGGATATGTGCTACTGTTATTGGTTGCGTACTGATATAATTTGAGATGCTCAAAGAAAAAAGAAGGGTCTCGACCCAAAACGCCTATTCCTTTTCTCCAGAGATGCTGTCAGACCCGCAGAGTTCCTCCAGCTTTCTGTGTCTACATTTGGTTTAAACCAGCATCTGCAGTTCCTTCCTACACAAAATAAAATGTATATGTTTCTGTGTCTACATTTACACATATTTGAATTCGCGTTGCTTTTCAAGCACGTACTGTAACCCCCGCGTACACTGATTCTAGCTGAAGACACTGATGTCCTGGCATCTAATTGTTCAGAAATGCTGAAGGTACAGCATCTGGCTCACTCATTGACTTGGAATGTGACCACGGGTGCTGAAGCCACAGAGCCAGGGATCTGGGGCTAGGGGCCTGACAGTGGGCCTCACAATCTTCAAGGGTCCAACTTTGGTCTTAAATAAATTGTTCCCCCTCACATACCTAAAGAAGCTTTTACTATTCTCCTTTATCAGCCTTCAAACGGAATCTTGAAAGAGGTAGTTGAGAAATTAGGTTTAAAAGCACACTAGGAAAACATACTGAAGGCACGAAAAGTACTTGGGAAGTAAAATCAATGAAATTCTAAAAGTATACATTTGGAGCAAGAGGAGTGAGGGGTGCTATTAATAATCAAACAACCAATCCACATGTGGAGGGGAAAGTTGTGGACTATATTCTTAATGTTTATGACTGCCTTCACAAAAGGGGAAGGTGATATCAAGGTTATAGTTAAAGGCAGAAGATAATGATACATTGGATGGGGTAAACTCAGTAAAAAATGTTTTATTAAAGGCCTTATTATCTTTGAAAATGGGTACAGTGCAGGGTTTGGATGAAATATATCCCACATTATCAAAAGAAACAAAAGAGGAAGTAGTAGCTTGTTTGATTTTACTTTTTCAATTCTCTTTACCGATAAAAGTGGAATTAGTGGGACTGATCCCAGCTAACCATGTTTAACGAAAGAAGTAGGAATAAACAATGTAATTGCAAACTAGTTAGGTTAACCTTTGGTGGAATCCATTCGAAGGGAAAGTAGCACAGATTAATTGGGCAATATTGATTCATTTATGGATGGTTGTTTCTCACTAATTCAATTGAATGGTTGAAGAGATAATCAGGAGAGCAGATGATGGAAGCAGTTTAATCCAGTGGACATGGACATGGACGCAAGGCAAGGTCCCACTTAGCTGTTTTTTAAAAAAAAAAGGCCTTTGGGATCCAAAGGAGGCAAGCAAATTGGACCAAAATTAATAGGAGGCAACATTTTACAGTTTACAAATGCTTACATAGCTGCTATAGCTCTCTATCTGGTCCCTTCCATTGTAATATATATTAATGGTTTACACTAAAGTGCTGGGGGCGTGATGAAAGGATTTACAAATGATTTAAATAAAACGTGGTAACAGGCCTAAGAGAGACACAAAATGTTGAACCCAGCAGTACAGGCAGCATTTCTGGAGAGAAGGAACGGGTGACGTTTCGGGTTGAGGCCCTTCTTCTCGAACTGAAATGTCACCCATTCCTTTTCCCCAGAGATGCTGCCTGTCCCGTTGAGTTACTCCAGCATTTTGTGTCTATATTCGGTTTAAACCAGCATCTGCAGTTCCTTCGTACACAAGGTAACAGGCCTTTTGGCCCGAGTTGTCCATGCAGGCCAATCCATGTAGCTGACAATGAAGGAAAGCATGATAGTGCAAGAAGTTATAGATTATCTGGTAAATTGAGCAGATGGAATTTAATTCAGAACTATTGCATTTAGCAAGATGTAACTGGACATGGGAATATACTGTAAATGGGAGTGTAGTGAATGCAGCTGAGGAACAAAGGGACGTTGGTGTGTATGCACAGATTGTTAAAGGCAGCAGGAAAAAGCCATAAAAAGGCTAAATTGGCATATGGGATGCTATGCTTTATTAGGTGCGGCATAGAATATAAAAATAGGAAAGTAACAGTAAAACAGTACACGGCACTAGTCAGGCCACAGCTTGCACATTGCATACAGTTCAGGTCACACACTGGAGAGCGTGCAGAGGAGATTTATTATTATTGTATTGAATAGGGCGAGATTGTTTGCTGAGGGACAAAGGGGAGGCTGAGGGGAGACTTAATTGGGCCATATAAAATTATGAAGGGCCTAGAAAAGAAAAAGTCCTTTCCCTGTAACAGAGGGGTTGAATATGAGGATGTATAGCTTTTGGGGGAGATCCACTTTAGAATTTGAGGGGAGATGATGAAAAGCTTTCTCACACAGAATGTCGTAGAGATCTGAAACTCTCAGCTGGAAGGCAGGTGAAGGCAGAAACCCCATCTTTTTAAACGCTTAGATGTTGGAAGGTGAAATTAAGCTGGATTTTTTTTCGATTAGTATCATAAATTCATAAGTTATAGGAGAAAAATTAGGTCTTCCGGCCCATCAAGTCTACTCGTCATTCAATCATAGCTAATCAATCTTTGCCTCTCAATCCCATTCCTCCGTCTTCTCCCCATAAGCCCTGACACCTGTACTAATCAACAATTAGTATCAGCCCAATGGGTCCAAACATCCTCCTTTTGTGTTGTTTTTTTAATAGAATATTTATCACTCAGTTCATGCAATCGATTAAAAACAAATTCTAATTATATTGATGTGCTCACCTGAACCCTCTGAATAGCCAATGTCTTTCCCTCAGTTCGTGTGAGCCAGTCTTTGCTCGCCAAGCTGCACTGTTCTTCCTGTTTCTTATATTTACTTCCTTTAATACTACCATAAGTTGGTCGCCTTCCATGCCACCTCAATACACTGTTTCCAGTCTAGACTTATGTTAATAAACTGAGTTGGGGTCCTTGCTCCATTCTGCTTCCTCTGCTTTTCAACCCTGATGTTCTAGCTGGTGAACAATCTCATCAGGTTCAAGAATCGATCCCTGGGCTGTGACAACAAGCTTCCACAATTCACCTCAAAGAGCTACCGAATGGAAAACAAAACTGGCCACAGTTACAGTTCATGATCATTATTGAGTGACCTGTGCGACAATGTAAATTTATGGAAGAAGCTCAGGTTAAGCTCAGCTTTGATGTAACACTGCCAATTGTCCTACTAAGAGATCTTTGCTAAATGTACTTCTGAAGAATACAATTTTGCTGAAACTCCTGACAGTATTTTCGCCCATGTCTCTCATAGTCTCACATGTGCAGATACTTTTAGATTCTGGTACCTTTTAGTCCTAACGTCGTTCTCTGGAACAATGTTGCAGCCTGTCAAAGACTGTTGATCTTTCCTGTGATGTAGCGCCTGAAGTCGACTCTGATTGGAACATTATATAACTGTATCATCAAATAAGTCAGTAGTCCAGCTCCTCATGAAAAGCTGTACATTTCATTACCTTCATAATTGTTTCCTTTTAAATTTATCCATTAATGTGCATAGACGCTAGAATTCAACCTCATCATATTGTTAGATGATTAGAAAGAACAGAAATCTTTAAATTACGCTAGCAGGGAATTTCAATAGATTTGTTGTCAGTGGTTTTGCAGCATTGTTTACTTCAAAGCTAATGAATGGACTTTTCCCAGAGTGAAGTATGATATGAACATTTTTGGGCCATTTTGCATTGTTCTGGATATTTGACAGCGCACTTCTTGGCACAAAACATGCTGCTGCATCAACATCAACTGCGCAACAAAGTATTATTTACGTGTTTCTAGGGAAATTAATTCACGTTGTTTCAAGGAGTGACAATTTAGGCTTTATTACTACTACATCCGAGTGTTGTTGTTCATGACTTGTGCTCAAATAAGCCTATGACATCATGTTTACAGTAATGCGATGTTAATGGAAGTGGCTGATTAGACTATTCTGGGCTTCAAAGTTTCTTTCACATGGGGCGACAGAGGAATAGGGATGCTGTAACATCAGTGGTTCTTCATCTTTGAGATTCCCTTTTCCTCTTTTTCCCCCTCCATTTGAGCTTCCTCATTTGTGCACAAACCATTTTTCACTCGGGGTTGTCAACAGGATTATTCAATACTTGTTGTTCCGAGTAGTATGTGTCAATACTGAAACTCTTCAGGGCTGTTCTAAGACAATCCTTGAATCTCTTCCTCAGTCCATCATGTGATTGCTTGTCCTCAACCAGGTCTCTGTAATGTAGCTGCTTTGTCGTGTTGAGTCTATTGTCATGTGCATGAGAATGGTGAGGTACAGGTACAATGGAATTCTTGCTTGAAGCACCATCACAGGCACATAAATTTATGTTTATAAATGATAGGAGTGGAATTAAGCCATTCGGCCCACCATTCAATCGTGGCTGATCTATCTCCCCCTCAACCCCAATCTCCTGCCCTCCCTATAACCCCTGACACCCGTACTAATCAAGAATCTATCTATCTCTGCATTAGAAATATCGATTGTCTTGGACTCCACAGCCTCCTGTGGCAATGAATTCCACAGATTCACCACGGCCAATACACAAAACATAAACTATACAAGACAATGAAAAGCAAAAAACTGTGGCAAAACAGAACATTTAGAAATTTAAAAAAAAAACAAATAGAAGATATGTCCATGATAGTGCATGAGGTGGTCATTGGTGGTCCGTTACCAAAGTGGGATTAGGATTGTGCAGACCTTTTCAGGAATCTGATGGGTGGAGGCAAGTATCTGTCCCTGAATGTGCTCATCCTTTCCACAGTCCACCTGTGGATGTGTGTGTGTGTAGAGTATTTGGTGACATATCATATCTATTTAACCTTCTAAGAAAGTTGTGGCACTGGTGCACGTCTACAAGATTACACCTCTATGATAGGCCTCAGATGTTAAAGCCCAGAAATTTGGAACTGCTAACTCTCTCCACCACTGACTCATCATTGAAATCTGCCATGTTGTCTCCTCATTATTCATTTGTGAAGCCAACAACTAATTCCTTGATTTTGTTGACATTGAGCAAGACGTTGTTGGTGTGACATTGTTCAGCAAGGTGTTCCCTACACATCATCACCAGTAATTCAACCAAAAATATGGGTGGCATCAGTGAATTTATAATGGTATTGGAGTTACGCTTAGCCACAGTCATGAGTTCAAAGAGAGTAGAGGCAGGGGAAAATGCAGCCTTGAGGTGGATCTGTGTTGGTCAGTGAGAAGGAGATGTTGTTACTGATCTGCACTAATTGAGAACTGCTGAATGAGGAAGTCAAGGATCAAGTTGCAAAGGGAGGTAGAAGGCCCAGGACTTGCACCTTGGTGATACATTAGGTGCAGATGATTGTGCTGAATGCTGAGCTATAGATAATGCTCAATAGCTTGATCTATGTGATCATGCCATCCAGGTGGTCCAGAACCAAGCAGAGAGCCAGTGAGACAGTATCTGGTGTTGACCTGTTGTAGTGGTAGGGAAATTAAAGAAGACACAGATGATTTCTGAGATACAAATTGATTCATGCCATAATCAACATCACAAATCAGTTTGTTACAATGAATGTAAGTGCTCCAAGTCAGTGATCATTGAGCCAGTTCACCATGCTTTTGTTGGGCACCAGTATGATAGATGCCCCTTTGAGACACATGGGTAGCTTGGACTGCAGAATTGAGAGGTGTAAAATGTCCTTGAATACTCTAGCCAGTTGGTCCACACATATCTTTAACACCCACCCAGGTACACTATGTGGCTCTGGTATCAGCCTCAGTGGATCATCAGGGGCTGTGAAGGTGCGCTATTTTCTTCCCTTTCAAAACATGTACAAAAGATATTGAATTCATCCAGAAGAGTTGTGTTATTGCCGGTCACGCTACCTGGTTTTGTCTTGGAGGAACTGATAGCGTGCAAGCCGTGTCACAGCTGTTGAGTGTCCATCTGTGAGTCTGATTTAGAATTGCCCCAGGATACCAAATATATCCTGATGGTAGAATATATTTAGTTTCCTGTCCTCAGATAGTCTTCTGCTATGTACTGCCCACCTGATGTCTGCTTCTTTTGACATTATGCAAATGCTGCAGAGGTTTGTTTGAAACAGAATGTTGTCTTTCCATTTGCCGTGCAGGCAGGTCATGTGGAAGTGGTGATGCTGCCTGGCATGTCTGTCATCCATGTCTCACAAGCATACAGTAAGTTGGGTATGACAATCGCACAATATAACTTCAGCTTCTTCTTTAAGCTTATCCCTCTTCATTCCCACACGTGCCTTGTTAGTTTTGCTAGAGCTGGCTGTGGGCTCTGTCCATCATACTGTGGGCTCTGTCATCAGTCTTGAGAGAATGATGCCAAGGTGTGCCAACTTGTCCGAAAGTAAAAACCTTTGACTATTCTCATGGATGTTTGGTTCTGTGCATGGAGTTTTTGGTTGGTTTATAATTTCTGGGTTTTTGGTGCTAATTGTAAGGCCAAATAGTCACAGACACTGGCATTTTTTGCAAGCGTTCTTACATATCAGCTTCTGAGCTTACATTGAGTACAGAGTCTTCAGAGAAGAGGAAATCCCTTAAGCTGGTTTCCTCATACCTTGGTTTTGGTATCTAAGTAGTGGTCACACCTTTTAAAAAATCAGTAGACATCAAACAGCATTATAGAGAATATTTTACTGACCAGTGCAGGAGCAAGCAAATAGCTTTGTTACACACCATTGGTGACAAGAAATGTGTCTGAGGATTCTCCATTCTCCATTATTCTAGCTATTATTCTGTTGTGTATTTCATTTTAAGAGATACAGCGTGGAGACAGGCCATTTGGCCCACATCGATCACCTGTACACTAGTTCTATCATGCACTCAAGGGACAATTTACACAAGCCAATTAACCTACAAACCTGCACATCATTGGAAAGTGGGAGGAAACTGGAGTACCCAGAGAAAACCCATGAGGTCACAGGGAGAATGTGCATACTCCATACAGACAGCACCCATTGTCAGGATTGAGCGTGGATCTGTTGCTGTAAAACAGCAACTTTACCACTGCGCCACTGTGCAGTTATCAGAGAATTGTCAACAATGTTATTTGGGCAGCCATTCTTGCCAGGATCTTCCAAAGGCACTCACGGTGAACATTGTCAGAAGATTTAATGAGAGCGATAAAGGTGGTGAACAAGTGTAGTTTCATTCTTGGCACTTCTCTTAGACTTATTTTGCTGGAAGCCATGTCTACTGTTGCACCCCCTTCACAATGGCTGTTTTGGAAGCAGGCCTCTGTTAAGGTGAATGATCAGTTTGTTTAACGGGACTCGGGTCAGCAGTTGAGAGCATAGATATTCCTCTGTGATTATTGCAGACTTGCTGGTTCCGCTCACAGTTGCACAGGTGTGTAGTTTTGGCATCCTTGATGTTTATAAGTGTGCATTTTTTCTTGTTCCGTAGCACCTGAAGTAGCTCTGTCACTTTCTCAATTAACAATAGGCCCCTTCTTTAAAAGCTTCTGCGTCTGCTCCTCGAGCTTCTCCACATGAATGAATGAATTAATTAATTAATACGTTTATTGGCCAAGTATTTCCACATACTAGGAATTTGCCTTGGTGCTCCGCTCACAAGGAACAACAATTGTGACACTGACTATTGCACTTTCACTCGGTCTGAAGGTTAAGCAAAAGCAACAAACGTCATATTAGGACCCCACAAGGAAATTCCTTATCATTTGTACACTTGCTAATTCCATTATCCAATCCTTAAAAGGTTAACTCCTTGAACTCACTGACAACCCTAATTGCCAAATTCTTTGTTTTTTAACTAGCCCAACTGCAAGACTCATACTTCAAGTCCCAATTATTGTTTTCAATGCCTGCAACACCCATACTCGCCCAGGCCTCCATTTGGTTGCATCGTCCCCACGTCACTCTGAGTGGCCACTCTCAGCCACCATCCCACATCCTCCAAACACCCAGGATCCAAACTTGCTTTTGATCTCCGTAATTATCTTCATTATTATGAAGCATGCAAAGGATAAATGTAGTGGCGATTCACTAAAGGCCAAGTACGTTGCAAAACAAGCATACCTGTAGAGCAGCAACTGACACAACAGACAACTATTTCTAGCAACTTGCATTTTCATTTTTAAATAGGTAGAATTAAGGAGAACATTTGACCAATTTTCATCTGTGCCAGACCTCCTCTATCACTCTACCCACTTAAATCTACGTCGACTAGTATTAAAAATCAATGAACAATAGATGTAAATCTGAAAGATAAAATTTAAAATGCCAGAAATATTCAGTAGCTCAAAGCAGCAAGTAAGGAGAGAGACAGTCAGACAGACACAGAGAGAGAGAGGTCAGCATGAAATGTTAACTTTCTCTCTCCAGCATTTTCAGTTTTAATCTTTCAGAGCCCACTACTTGATTCCCATTCCCCATGCCCATTTCTTCCACTTACTCCAGAGAGAGCTAAATGTAATCTACTTCCTCCACCTGGCATTCAGTGCCATAGGCAGTATTTTAATACTTGTTTATTTTATTGCCCACATATTTATCCTTGTACTTCCTGCCATTGTTTAAAAAAAACAAGAACATTATTGTTTCTTTATATATTTATCTACCAGCATTAACATGGAACTTTTAAGCTACACCTCTGTTCACTCACACCTTCAGTGCATTTACGCTAAATATATAAACACATTGATTTTTCTTCCCAAATCTATTATCATGATTATCATCCTGATCGCTCCTTTTTATTACGGCAAAACACAAAGTGCTGGAGTAACTCAGCAGGTCAGGCAGCCCCTGTGGAGAGAATGGACAGGTGACATTTTGTCGGTACCCTTTTCCAGCCAGACCTGCTGAGTTACTCCATCACTTTGTGTCTCTCAATGTTCCAACATTTGCAGTTCTTTATATCTTTGTTCTTTTTACTAGCCCGTTATGTTGTGAGATATTTAGCAGTTTTCCTGTTTGCCCATGAACAGACAATCTACATTACATACACATACACATATCTACATACACCAGTGCCAATCTTTCTCCAATATGGTTGTCACTATTTATCTTAACTATATGTTTCCCAGCCAATATTTAAGGACTTCATTATATAAATTTCACTTAGAAATGAATAGACGTGATAAAATATTTAATTCCACTTACTATTTAATAACTGATCCACAGGTAAATGGCTGGGAAGTAATGGAGATTTCTCAAAACAATATTGCAGGAGTTTTGCCTTACTTGGCAAAAATAAATCCCAGCCTCCCCTTCCTCTAATTCAAGATATAATTCCATGAAGCAATTAGCTCTTTAATACCATGTATAGGCAGGCCATTGTACATGGAGTAGTTTGTAGCTAAAGTGATTAATAATCTCATTGCAAATTATACAAACATTCCAGTAGAAGATCTCCATTCATCAGAGACAAAGGACCCTACCTAATGTTTTCCTGCGCAGGGACACCGAGACCAATTGAACCTTTGGCCAAGATCCATCAACATAACATGGATCAAGAACTGAAACTGTGACAGTCTGGAATTTGTGACCTAATTAATACTTCAGTTGTTGCAATTTAGCCCGGGGCTATTGGGAGATTCTATTTATTCAATGACATTTTGAGAATAATAACGAGTACAGTGACTGGAGAATCTGAATTTGTAAACTCCTGAAAACAGGAGTCTGAACATTGCCTAAGTTGTTATTATGGGCCAGTGGGTTGCAGAAATTAGCATTTGCAATGTCCAAATTGGTATTGATTTGAGATTTATGCTGTCTGCAATAGGCTTAAAGATGACAAGATATGTTATTGACTGACCTGATGAGTGGGTCAGCACGATGGGATGTGATGCTCATCTGTTTGGAAAGAGAAAAACTGGCATGTGTTGCCTTGCCACACTTCATGTTCCCATCTCATCAGCAAAATTGAAACTGGCAAGAACAGATGCCCAGGAGAAGTTTGCAGTCACATAACTCTACATGGCTGGCTGAAAGAGCATTACAATGAGAAGCTAAATAGATAAATTAGAGTTATAGAGCAGGGATTAGATGGATGCAAATGTCATGTATATGAACTGATATAAACTGAATGCATACATTGGGAAAAAAAATCAAACTGTTTTAAGAGACTTCATCGCTACTACACATCATTGATTTGACAATATTTTATTATTTTTACCTGCGCTTGGGGACATTTGAATTTATGAAGCTATGTGAAATGCATTTGGCATCAGAGTATTGACTGGGTTATTTGAAGGGCAGATCCTTTCTGACAACAATGAAGATACATTTTGATTTCTTAACATAAAATCAAATTTACATGTGAAAGCATGACTGTACAGCACACTTCCATTAAATTGTAATTACATCTAAAGCTATTATTGGGATTATTCAATGCCGATTAAGATTTAATGTATTTTAGGAAAACAGTGAAACTTAGTTAATTTAGTATACGCATGTGTTATATAAAATTTGCATTAAGCAGCATTTGGAGACATCATAATCATAATAATCATAATCATAATTTATTAGCCAAGTATGTTTTGCAACATACGAGGAATTTGATTGGCCATACAGTCATACCAATAAAAAGCAACAAGACACACAAAGTACATTTTAACATGAACATCCACCACAAGTGACTCCTCCACATTCCTCACTGTGAAGGCGAGAAAAAGGTCAATCTCTCCCCTTCTCTGTTCTCCCGCAGTTGGGGGCCTCGAGCTTTCCGTTGACGGGATGATCTTGGCTCCCGTAGCCGGCGTCGTTTGGGCCCACGTGTTGGGGCGATCAAGCTCCTGCATCAGGGGGGGAATCTCAGCTCCCCCTTGCGGAGCTATCTGATCCCAGGTCGGGGCTGGTCGAAACCTTTTGCGTCGTTTGGAGCTCTCGACATCAGTCTCTACCCGAGACTGCAAGCTCCTCGATGGTGAAATCCACAGGCCGCGGTTGGAGCGTCGACCCCAGGCAAGGGATCTGCTCTGATGGTAAGTCCAGGTCCCCGCTGTGGGGCTCAAAGTTAGTCCCGAGCAAGGCAGCCAGCTCCATGATGTTAGGCCGCAGAGCAACTGGAGATACAATCTGGAAGACAATTGCATCTCTGGCAAGGTAAGAGATTGAAAAAAACGTTTTCCCCAACTCCCTCCTCCACCTCCCACATAAACCAAACCAGAGAACATTATCAAATACTTTTAAAACACAATAAAAATAACAAAAAAAAGATGAAAAGACAGACAGACTGTTGGCGGGGCTACCATCACAGCGCCACCTGGTGGCAACTACTCAAGCCACTGGCTACTGAAACAAAAGTGCCTTAATTGTACAATTAAATGTATTTTATTAAACTAAACATCAGTGTAGCCTGAGCATTCTGTTAGTGTCACTCCAGATTACTGACTTGCATTCAGTGCAAGTATAGTGGATCTAGGCCAAATGTGAGCTATCGTTGAAGTTACAATTTGGAAATGTGCCTGAATGTTAAGGATAAAGTAAATGGTACTCTATTGTGTCAAAACCAATGCAATCTAAACCTGAACAGGTTAATTAGCCCTGAACCTAAAATAATTAGCTCATCCTGCTCATTACAGATTCAAAGCTCAAATCAACACCAGTCTTTTGTTTTGGAACAGTGTGGATGTCATCACATCACAGGATATCATCCAAAATTTGGCATTGAGACAGTTCAGGGAACTTTAGGACAAATATCATGAAGCTTGAACATAGGGACAGATTTTAAGGAGCATCTTAAAGGATAATAGAGACAGAAATTGCAGAATAAATTCTGGAGTTTAATTTCGGCAGCTGAAAGGACAGCCTCTAATGACCAAGTGATTGGATTTGGAGTTATTCAGGCAGCCAGAGATGAAGGGTTATAAGATAGTAAACAATTACATAGAAAATGAGGGAAAGGCTTTGAAAACCTTGAATCCAGGATGCCAATTATAAAATTAGGACGCTGCTTTACCGGGAACTTGTATAGGTCATCATGTACAAGGGCAATGGGTGAGTGAACTTACTGAATGATGGGGCCCAAACAGAAGAGTTTCATATGACCTACACATTGCAATGATACTGACCAAGAATGTTATAGACAATATACAATAGGTGCAGGAGTAGGACATTTGGCCCTTCGAGCCAGCACTGCCATTCACTGTGATCATGGCTGATCATCCACAATCCTGCCTTCTCCCCGTTCCTGCATTCTCCCCATATCCCCTGACTCTGCTATCTAGAAGATCTCTATCTAACTCTCTCTTGAAAGCATCCAGAGAATTGGCCTCCACCTGAGGCAGAGAATTCCACAGATTCACAGCTATCTGTGTGAAAATGTTTTTCCTCATCTTCATTCTAAATGGCTTACCCTTTATTCTGAAACTGTGCCCCCTAGTTCTGGACTCCCCCCCGCTGGCCAACATCGGGAACATGTTTCCTGGTTCCAGCATGTCCAAACCTTTAATCTATCTATATTACTAAAAGTCTGTTCTTGACCGGTTTTGGCCATCTGTGCTGCGATTTCCGAGAGAACGCTGCCACCTACGGCCATCATTTTTGGCCATCTTGCTCAGAGCCCCCCTCCGCCGCATGTGTGCCGAGGATTTTTCCCGTCAATTAAAAATGACAGAGATATTAATGTTTTTACAAAATTCCCCATTCTCTCTGCTGCCCCCGCTGACGCCAGGAAGAAGGGACTATAAAGTGGACATACAGGGACTGTGCCACACAGTCTCTTCAAGATGGAGGAAGGCAGTGGGTCACGATTCTCTGAGCTGTGAATAACACTTAACACATGTCTACTCAAATGTAAGTGCCCTTTGTGGTTCTAAAGCTTGCAAAAAGTGTCTCTATTGGTTCTAAAGCTTGCAAAAAGTGTCTCTATTGGTTCTAAAGCTTGCAGAAAAATGTCTATTGGTTCTAAAGCTTGCAAAAAAATGTCTATTGGTTCTAAAGCTTGCAAAAAAATGTATATTGGTTCTAAAGCTTGCAAAAAAAGCTTGCAAAAAATGTCTATTGGTTCTAAAGCTTGCAAAAAATGTCTATTGGTTCTAAATCTTGCAAAAAGTGTCTCTATTGGTTCTAAAGCTTGCAAAAAATGTCTATTGGTTCTAAAGCTTGCAAAAAAGTGTCTATTGTCTATTGTTTCTAAAGCTTGCAAAAAAATGTCTATTGGTTCTAAAGCTTGCAAAAAAAATTTGTCTATTGGTTCTAAAGCTTGCAAAAAGTGTCTATTGGTTCTAAAGCTTGCAAAACATGTCTATTGGTTCTAAAGCTTGCAAAAAAAATGTCTATTGGTTGGCTTGGGTGTGTCTTGAAATTGAAAGGCACTACTTACTGCAAATGGTGGCAAGAAGTTGAAAGGCACTACTTACTGCAAATGGTGGCTTGGGTGTGGCTTGAAGTTGAAAGACACCACTTACTGAAGATATTTTTATCAGGAAGAAATCAGGAAGAAAATAAAAAATACTCTTCAACAGTGACACATTAAACCCTTGTACACTTAAACAGTTCCACTGCGCTCTAAATTGAATCACTCAGTCACGAGAGGCTCTGCTTCAATGAAACAGATGGCATTGATGCTTTGAGACAACAAGAGACAAAGAAAAGATTAATTTTTCAAAATCTGTATTTATTGGCAAATTTCAAATGATGCCAATGGAGACAAATGTCCAAGAAGGAACTGCAGATGCTGGAAGATTGAAGGTACACAAAAATTGCTGGAGAAACTCAGCGGGTGCAGCAGCATCTATGGAGCGATGCTGAAGGGTTTGAAGAAGGGTTTCGGCCCGAAACGTCGCCTATTTCCTTCGCTCCATAGATGCTGCTGCACCCGTTGAGTTTCTCCAGCAATTTTGTGTACCTTGGAGACAAATGTCTTTGCTTTTAAAAAGACTCGGGATTGACACATTCAATATTATTACAAAACAAAATGCAAGAGAAAAATATTGCTAAGTGCAAAGAAATGATTAAACCTTGATTCTAAAAAGTACATTCTGGAGATTTAAAGGAATTTGCTTAAAGGAATGCATTTTTAATTAGGAAGCAAAACAAAAATGTTTTGTTCTTCAAAATCTGCCAGCAAAAATATTTAGACTATTTTCAAGTCAAAAATATGGACTCCTATACGATATACTACAATATTTCTGGAACATTTCAGGAATTAAAAATAATTGAACAACTACAGGTAGATAGGGTGGTCAAGAAGACATTTGGCATATTGGCCTTCATCAGTCAGGGTATATGAGTATACAAATTGGGATATTTCTCCAGCATTTTGTGTCTATATTAGCTCAAATAATTTACAGTATGTATTTAAAATGGAGAAGTGACAAATCATTTGTTTACCTTTGCAATTATTTTATTTATCTGCATATGCTATCTTTTGAAGTTAATTGGGAAACTGGGAAACAAGCATGTGACCTGGGCATGGTAAAGATTAATTGCAAGAAATCAATAAGAAATAATCTGGCTTCAAATTGGAAATATTTACAATATTGGGAACAAAATTATTATTAAAAGTTGTGTTAGAATAATTTAGAATAAACGGGGTACTGATTTTGTATGATCAGCCATGATCATATTGAATGGCTCAAAGGGCTGAATGTCCTACTCCAGCAACTATTTTCTATGTTTCTTGAAGTGTAAATGGATCTTGTTCGAAATACAAATAATATAACTTAGATATGACACATATCTATGTTGGTAGACCATAGTATCACATAAACCATACTTGATTGTTAATTTGTGAATAATTGCAAATTTATAATCACAAAGTACAATGGAAAGACTGTCAAAATAAATTAAAGATTAAATAATTGTGTAACTAATACGTAAATTAAACATGTGTTACTATTTGTGCAGCTATATTATGAATTTTTGATTTTATAATTACCAGAAAATGCTGCAGAATTGAGATGACCTCCTTATTCATGTAAATTTTCTGAGCAATAATTATTAGCACAGTTAAATGTCGATTTGTTATTTTGCAAGATCTGGCCAGACCAAACTGTGTGGTTGTTAAATTGACAGTGATAAGGGGGTATGTACAATTGTTCAATTGGAGACAAGCAAGAAGAACAAGTTAGGACCAAGCATGGAAGTAACATTGATAAATGGAAACAATTGAACAGAAAATGGGATTTTAACTTTCCTGCATAGTAACCTTTTCAAATAATCAACCATGTCAGTGGCGAACCTTTTTAATGCAATCAACAAATTACCTGTTGTTGCGAAATGAGTTCCTTGTGTGAGGTAGATAGCAGTAAACAATGGCATATCTGCCATGAGGTCAGATGGGATCTTAAGTTGTACTGGCATTTCACCGATAAAAACAAGGAAATCCAGTGAATTTTGTATAAGACTATATATGGACACTAATTAAGTGACTTAAAGATTGTATGGAAGGCACAAAAGACTGAGGACATCACCGGTGCCTCAGATACCACCGTGATTAAAGGCTCTGAGCTGGTCAAAATACTGGAGTAACTCAGCGAGTCAGGCAGCATCTCTGGAGAAAAGGAATGGGTGACGTTTGTGGGTCGAGACCTATCATCAGTCTGTAGTCTGTAGATATGGGGAGAAGGCAGGAACGGGGTACTGATTGGGGATGATCAGCCATGATCACATTGAATGGCGGTGCTGGCTGGAAGGGCCAAATGGCCTACTCCTGCACCTATTGTCTATTATCGACCCAAAACATCACCCATCCCTTCTCTCCAGAGATGCTGCCTGTCCCATTGAGTTACTCCAGCATTTTGTGTCTACTTTCGATTTAAACCAGCATCTGCAATTCTTTCCTACACAAAGGCTATGAGCTACTCAACAACTGCAGGTGTATAGAATAGGATCTTGTACATAAATTCTTGATCCAGGGAGTAGCGCGTGTGGCTGGAATATCCCAGGGAGCCGCGCGGGCCCAATCCACCTGCTGTACAACCGCGCCGCCGCCGACCAGAACGATGACTGAAGACCGGAACGTGCCCCGGTAGGCCCAATGCCCCACAGGCCTCCCAGAGAACTGCGGTGAAGCTGGATAGCGAGGCCTGTCTGGGCCGAAGGAACCTCGGCGGTGGCAGCGGGAGACTCGGCGGCAGCAGTGGGAGCCTTAGCGTCAGCAGCGGGAGACTCGGCGGCGGCAGTGGAAGACTCCGGGCCTCGCAGTGTGATGGGGGGAGGGGAAGACAATGGGGACCCGACGTGGGGGGGATCGCCGTGAGGGATGGTGGGAGAACAAAGGGGGACCTGGTGTTGGGGTGGGGGGCACTCAAGTTTAGAATCCTTTGCCCAGGGGATAAGCCTGCCTTTGTTTGTTTGTTTGTTCTGGTGAAGTCTCTGTGCACACAGCAGCCAGACAATAGTCGCTTGTCTTTTTCTTTGTGTTTTAACTTTTAATTTCAGGTTTTGTGTACCTTGTGTATTGTGACTGTCGGTAGACCAATTTCCCTCCGGGGATGAATAAGTTTATCGTACCGTATTCCAGTTTTGTAGAGCAATGTAGTGAAGAGGTGGTAGGGATACAGAAGCTACTAAATATTGAAGATATGATTTTCTATAATAAAATAACTTATAGTCTTACATGATTCAACTCAATATTATATGCTGGTGATTTGCACATATTGACTGCAAATTTAATTAGAAATGCTTGATAATTCTTGAGACATCCCATTCTCAATTAGTTGGAAATTCTGAAATACACATTGTAAATTAATTGATTCATCTCAATGGGTACCCAGAAATTTTATTGGTAAGATGACAGTTATAATGGATTTCAAACATAAGAACTAACAACTTAGATCTAATGAGAACACACTAGAATGATTTTTAATGTTTGAAATAGGGTTTTGACTTAAAACGTTACATATTCCTTCTCTCCAGAGATGCTACCTGTCCCGCTGAGTTACTCTAGCATTTTGCGTCTGTCTTCGGTTTAAACCAGCATCTGCAATTCCTTCCTACACAGAAGGATTTTTGCAACTGGCAATGATTGTTATTCAGTTGAGTATTATCAAGTTACGTATTATCAAGTGAAGCCAAGCAAAAGAGCTTTACCAGAATTACTTAAAATGGTGAAAATAAGTAAATAACGCTTGACAAAGCCATTGAAATATCAGTTGTGGCTGCATAAGTGTGGAGAAAATATTTGCTTGTGTACATGCTGCTACCATAATTAGTGCAGGGGCAATATGTAAAATTGGATACATTTCCTGCCTTTTACAATTCCTGTCATTTTGCCCTGCAAGTTCAGAATGGAAATATGGGCACAGAAGTTCGTAAATGGCAAATGGTTTGTACAGCTTTCTTTGCTTATAGCACTATCATATAGTTTTACAGCACAGAACGAAACCATTCAGCCCATTTCAAACATGTTTAAACATTACAAAGTTCATCATAAATCATTGTTTATTAATAATGTATTTTTATCCATCATTGGTTTTGAGAGGCACTTTGGTTTTAAAGCAAATTTGTTTGCAAAATGCTTTAAATGAAGCATTTTTATGCATAGGTGGTACAAAACAAAAAGTTGATGCCAGGGAGATCAGTAGGCATAGGACCATACAGTATGTACACTCCATCCTGCCAATAAGGACAACTGCCTTAACTTCCTGCAGGCCTGCAAGGTGCCAGTTGCCGAGATATGCCATCTGCACCAAGCTACATGCAGCCAAGTTACATCATGGCGACAGCACTCCCCTCATTGTCAACCCCAATCCCAGCTGGTACTGCGCTATCAGTTCATTTGCCACTCGCAGGTCAACCTGATTTTTGTTCAGTTCTCTTCTGATGCACATCATGAAGTTGAAGTGGTCAAGCCCTGTAAAATCTGGTGTTAAGTTAGTTCCTTGTGTTCTACTAAGAAGTGGGAATTTTCCTTGTCATACTTCTCCAATCACATGATAAACATCGTAAAAGAAAACCTCATTTAAATCACCTGATCTGGCATTGTGTTATGATATTATTTATTTTCATAGAGTGCAGTAGATATCTCCATGATCCCTGGATAAGGTTTCCTTGTTAGTGGATCCTAGTAGCTTGGAGCAAAAAGGATTTTTATGAGTCACGTTCAGCACTGGGAAGGTCTTCCACCAATGAATGATTATTCTATTAGCTGCAGATTATATCAGATTAAGTTGTTCTTAGACTGTTTCAATTTTTGTCTCTAAATTGCTGCTTGATTACATTACTTGCAATAATTCAAAGTAAGGATGTAGTCCAGAAAGTTCCTCAAGGAACACATTATAGGGAACCAATATGACGCAGGAAGCATTCAACTTAATGTAATAATATATTTTTTAAAGCTTTCTATTCTAATTGTATCACGCCTATTGCTGGTACTGCCCTTGAATAATCTTGTGGGTCTACCAGGCAATTGAATACAAATCCTTTCTACCCAATCATACAGCAAAAAGTTAAAATTGTCATAATAATACATTTTCACCGTGGAGATTGTTATCATGAAACCTGATATTTCTTCAAAAGCTGATAGATGTTCACCATATATTGCTCACCTACAGAGTTTCCAGCAGAATGAGGGTTGCTGTCCTAAGATCTAGATCATTAGGTTAAGTGGTCACCTCATGATTCTACATTTTGTTCAGCCTCACCGAATAATTTATTGGTCATGTTTCTTTAGTTTTGTCTATTCAAAAGTCTAATCAAAATGCAGTGGTTAAGGTGTAGGCTTATTATTGTGATGTGATCCAAGGAGGGTGAAAAGCTTTAATTTGCATGCAATCCAAACAGATCAGATGTACCATACATAAACATTGTAGCGCATCAGTGCCATAGACAAAGTCCAATGTCCACAATGGAGAAGAGGTGAATTGGACAGTACCCTAGTTTATGGAAGGGCTATTCAGAAGCCTGATAACTAAGGGGAAGAAGCTGTTCCTGAGTCTGGTGCTGCATGCTTTCAAGGTTCTGTACCCTCTTCCGGATGGAAACAGGAGGAAGAAGGAATGAACGGGGTGGGACAGGTCATTAATTATGCTGGTTACTTTTCCAAGGCAGAGTGAAGTGTTGATAGAGTCAATGGTGGGGAGTCTGGTCTGTGTGAAAGATATTGGATAGGTGCAAGTATGGGATTGAGATTAAAATTTAACAAGGGCAGGGCGATGGACATTGGCTGCTTGGATTTTAGCAAGGCATTTGACAAGGGTCTGCATGTTAAACTAGTCCAGAAGGTTAGATCGGTATGTATTTTGGGAAGCCATACTTGGATACGTTATTCACTGTGACCGGTAGGGTCCTGGCAAATGTTGATGACAAGGGACGTCTGACTGCAAATACGTTGTTCACTTCCCTGAAAATATGTAGCATCGCAAGTAGTCAGGATGATAAAGATACTGGCATGCTGACTCTCATCAATCAGAGTATTCAGTTCAGGAGTTTGGATTTTATGCTGCAGTTGTACAAGGTGTTGATGGGGCTGCACTTGGAATATTATGTAGTCACTTTGCTCACCCTGTTATAGGAAATATATCTTTAAATTGGAGTGTAAAGTAGCTTTAAGGGATTGTTGCCAGGATCCGAGGGCCTGAGTTACAGGTAGATGTTGGGTAGACTAAATCTTTAGTCCTTGAAGGAAAGGAAACAGAGCGGTGATCTTATCGAGGTGCAGAAAGTTGAATGCTAATGCGCACAATTTGTTTCCCAGGGAAGGGAATTCAAAAACTAAATGGCATGGGTTTAAGGTGGTAAGTGAATGATTTAACAGGAACCTTTAGAGGCCTCATTTTCCACACAGAGGGTGATGTGTATATGGAAGGAGCTGCCGGGGAAGGTGGTTGAGGAAATTACAGTAACAATATTTCCAAGACATTTGGACAGGTGTATGGATAGAAAACGATTATAGGGATATGGGCAATGGGCGGCATGGACAAATTGGGCCATTTGACTCTCTAAAAGGTTGTGCATGGTCTAAAAATGGACGTGTTGTTGACAGTGAGTAGGAGAGCAGCAGGAAGGCATGAGTGATCTGGTCATTTAGACAGGGAAACTGTAATTGTAAATAAGCAACTGAGCAGGTAATTCATTTGGAGAAATCCAGCAAGGATGGCAATGAGTGGTGCAGTAGTTAGTGGTGCTGCTGCTCAGCTCCAACAAACCATGTTCGATCATGATCTCCAGTGTGCATGTACGGCGTTAGCCCGTTTTCCCATAACTCCATGGGTTTCTGGCCAGTGCTCTGGTTTCTCGCTACGTCTCACAGATATGATGGTTGATTGATTAATTGGCAACTGTTAGTTACCTCTGATGTAAATGGGGGTTAGGAGGACCAGGGGAGTTTCATGGGCATGTGAGCAAGAATACTCATGGAAATATTCGTAAAGGTATGCTCTGAGATCCAACTTGGACTAGATGGGCTAATTAAACTTTTATGTGGTGAATTATAAAATGAAAGGAATTCACAGTAAATTGGGAGGATACTGAGAGGCGGAGAGGAATAAAGAGATTGCGGATTGTATATCTATAGCTCTTTAAAGGTAGCAGGGCAGGTGGAAAGGTAGTTAAAAAAAGGTACATACAAAGGCCTCTTTTATTACATGAAGCAATTAATGTACCGAGTGTTCATGTTCAATCTATATGGAATGCTTGTTAGGCCTTATCTTGACTACTGTGTACAGTTCTGGTCACCACATCAAAGGAAAGGTTTGATTTTACTGGCAAGGATGCAGAAAATATTTACATACACCGAGCTCTCCCCCCCGTGTCTTTACTGCAGCTGCAGGAGGCTCTGGATGGCCCGACCCAGCCCCGCCAGCGCAGAGTTGGAGATGGCGCCAATGTCGCCAAATGAAAAGCGGAGACTCCCAGCTGAGGTGAACGACTAGCGAAGCAGCCAGCGCCTGTTGTGAGTCCTCATCGCACCCCCAATCCCTTCTCCTCTCTGGTCCCCCTCACTGGCTCCCTGCCCCCCCCCCCCATAATACCGCACTCTCCCCCCCATGCTCTTCCTCATCTTTTCTCCGAGCTCTCCTCCTCCCCCTTCCCCCCCCCCCAGCCCTCCCCCCTCCCCCCCCCCCCCCCCCCCCCCCCCCCCCACCCCCCACACCCCTCCCCCCTCCCCCACACCCCCCACTCCCTCCCACACACCCCTCACAAACCCCCCCCTCTCCCAAACGCCCCCTGCCCCACGCCCCCCCTGCCCCACGCCCCCCTGCCCCACCCCCCCCCTGCCCCACACATACACCCCCCACAACCCCTATGCTCACACATACCCCCCTCCCACACACTCCTCCCTCCCTTACACACCCCCACAACCCCTCCCCACCCCAAGCCCTCCCCCCACAACAACTCCCTGCCCACACACCCCACAAAACCCCCCACAACTCCCCCGTCCACAAACCCCCACAACGCCCCCCCCCCACAATGCCACACCCTCCTGCCCACACACCCATCCCCCACAACCCCCCCCCCACTACCCTCACCCCACAACGCCCACTCTCCCCACAACGCCCACTCTCCCCACAACCTCCCCTCCCCTCCACAACCACCCTCTCCCCCACAACCCCCATCCCCTCCACATCCCCCCCCCCCCACTTTCCCCACTACCCCCCTTCCCTACCCCCCCCCCCCCCCCCCCTCCCCCCATGTGATGACTGGGATCCAATGATAGTATTTTCCCAACAATAGTATATTGAGGAACAAGCTCAGGGAAAGCCCTGTTTCTGACATGCCTGTCTTCATGTGGTTGATTGTGAAATGCAGTCAGAAGTAAACTCAGAGATAATTTGGGAGTGAATAAATATTTTAGATGTAAGAGCAGCCTAACTAAGTAAAATAATTCACTGTGTGGTTGATCATTCAGCCGTGGCCAAAAGTATTACTGACTTGGCACATTGGCAGGATTACCTGCTAACAACACTGTGTGGTCGAAAGCAAATCTATCACAAGATAAAATTATACATAATCCATTTAAATTATATCCTCCCAAAATAAAATCACAGAAGTGAAAAATCATTATATATACAATTTCTTTAAAATGCACAATGTATGCAATTATACTGCCTGAACTAATTTGTCACAATATCTGCAAGAGTTGTCACAGGCCTTTCTAATTGAGAGCAGAAACTAATAAACACTCTGACAATCTGACAGTGCAATAAAAACAGAATTTGGGTCACTACACAGAAGACCTTTCTTACCTTATATCTTAGTAACACACTTTCTTCTTTATACTTCTATTTTTAATTTGATTTATTCTGGAGTATAAATATTAATTCTAAGGAAGTCAATAATACGGAATTTGGTCTTGATGATATCCCAGTGAGGTGATTTTCCCACTTTCATTGCTTTTCAGTAGCAGGGACCAAGCCTTTAATTGTGCTCAGGCTAATTCCGAAGTTGTTAATATCCAATTGGATCCCGACCCTAAATTAATAATATTGGGAATATCAGAACAATACCTAAAATTTACAACAAACCAAATAAATTTCCTTGATTTTTATAGTATAATAATTGGGAAAAAATTAATATTAACATTTTGGAAAAACCCAGCAACCCCCACAATTAAAATGTGGATTATGGAGATGTCAGAGACCTTACATTTGGAAAAAATTAGATTTGTCTTAATTGACAAATCAGGTTCAGGTCGGGAGCCTGACTGAAACTTGAATCCAGGATTAGATAAATAGTTACATTTTCTAACCTACGGACCTATCTCCTAAGTTGTATTATTGACAGTTTATTCTATTTTTAAAATTTTCTTTTTTTTTCTCTTTTCTCTTTCTATCTATAAATATAAATAAACAATTAGAGGCAATGTTAATATGTAATTGACAAATGAAGACCCCAGCTATTTTGGTAGCTGGGACCCTGGGATCTGAGATACTAATAATATGCAATTGTTGAACAAAGTTTGTATTGGTTTGGATTATGATATGCATATGCTTCTAATAAAAATTAAAAGTTAAAAAAAAAAAAAAATTGTGCTCAGGCTAATCCTAATGGTTGCTTTCAACAATACGGTAGGTTTAGTTTAATTTTATTTAGAGATACAGTGTGGAAACAGGTCCTTTGGCCTACTGAGTACGCACTGACCATTGATCACCCATAAACTAGTTCTATGTTATCCCACTTTCACATCCTAAACACTAAGGGGCAATTTGCAGAAGCTAATTAACCTGCATGTCTTTGGTATGTGGGAGTAAACAGAGCACCCAGAGAAAAGCGCTCACAAGGAGAATGTACAAACCTCGCACAGAACACACCCACGGTTAAGATCTAACCCGGATCACTGGCGCTGTGAGACAGTAGCTCCACCACTGCACCACCCAAGCTCCAGGCATGCAAATATTTCAGTATATAATAAAATATACATGTTTTATTGAATGTAAGGGCTATTTAAACATATTCCTAGTTAACCATTACCATCTGTTCTTGTCCCAGACTTAGAAAATTGTTTTTGGCATGGACCCAGAGATATGTTACTGGCATTAAAGTTTATACAGGATTATTTTAGGAATGGTCTGATACACTTTCTCAGCTCTGTATTCCAACTTTTATAATTACAAAAAATAGGCTGATGCAGTATATATGTAGTAACCATTGGATCATGTCAAAAATGCACAGTGTCTGAATTTGTCTGCTTGAAGGCCCAATACGATTTTTTGCAGCCTGCTAATTATTTCAAAACTATTTATTTTCTTACAATTTTTTTCTAATGCAGTGCCTCATGCAGTGCCTTGTTACGTCTTTCTGATTGACAATGGAATTTGCTGGACAGAGACTGAGCAATGTTTGCACCACAGTCCTCCCTATTGGGGAACAATGATGTTATAGGTCAAAAAGATAAAGGTTTTGAAAATGACATGTGCTGTGTCAATTTTACTAACCCAACAACATAGCAACTTGTACCCAGTGAATTATATCCTAGATCTTCCACCACTGATGCTAG
Source organism: Leucoraja erinaceus (assembly GCF_028641065.1). Lineage (NCBI taxonomy): Eukaryota > Metazoa > Chordata > Chondrichthyes > Rajiformes > Rajidae > Leucoraja > Leucoraja erinaceus. The sequence goes on along the minus strand of NC_073391.1, from coordinate 15,181,633 downwards.
TGCAATGAGATCTCGCTCGTTTCCCTGAAACGAGTGTTCCACTAAAACAGACAGTAACTCTACTGAACAGTTTAGAAGCCTCCAGCTATTCTTTGCCCTTCATTGTTGCTATTCCCATCTACACCTGAATGGTTGAAGTCGTCTTTTATAGTCATAGTCATGGAGTCATACAGCATGGAAACGGGCTCCTCAGCCAACTTGCCCACACCGACCAACATCTCCCATGTACACTAGTCCCACCTGCCTGCATTTGACCCATATCCCTCTATACCTACCATATCCTTGTTAATGTCTAAATGTTTCTAAAATGTTGTGATGATACCTGCCTCAACTACCTTCTCTGGCAGCTTGTTCCATAGACCAACCATCCTTTATGTAAAGAGGTTTCTCCTCAAGTTCCCATTCATTTTTTCACCCCGCACGTTAAACCTATGTCCTCTAGTTCTCTGCCATCTGGTTCTCGATATTGTTACCACTCTATGGCTTTAGCACAGAAGTTAATTTCTCAAAGGGATGAGGTGGACATTAAGCCCAAACGTGCAGATGAAACCCAGGTTTGGGGACTATTGTGCCTCATTGTTTGGCCACAACAAGCTATCAATTGGACCATCAAATTTGTAGTTTAAATAGGACCAGATTAACCAATCCATACTTCAAAAAGCTATATAAAGAAAGGAACCCCAATATGTTTTGTAGTTTTAAAGAAATATAAAATATCTGTTAGGTTGGCTGCTTTACTCAAAAGAATGAGAGCATTGTGGCACTCACACCTGATAAAAATGGTCAAGGTCGAGGGTTTAAAGAACCATAAACTATTAAAAGCCATGGCTTCGTATTGCACCTTTGAATTTTATACTGTGTATATTTGTTTTGACTGGTAATAACTTTCTTCTACCTTCTATGTTATTCAATTTGATGAATTTACAAGCAGAATCGTTTTTAATTCTGCAAAACTAAAACAGGTACAGCAGACTGTGAAGAATGCTAATGGAATGTTGGCCTTCATAGCGAGAGGATTTGAGTATGGGAGCAAGGAGGTCCCGCTGCAGTTGTACAGGGCCCTGGTGAGACCACACCTGGAGTATTGTGTGCAGTTTTGGTCTCTTAATTTGAGGAAGGACACTCTTGCTGTTGAAGGAGTGCAGTGTAGGTTCACCAGGTTAATTCACAGGATGGTGGGACTGACATATGATGAAAGTCAACGGGTGGTGCCGTGCGTGGCAATCTCGCCAGCAGTTTGTCAGTCATTTCACCCATTTTGTTATTTTTAGTTGTGTCAAAAGTATCTTTTTGGAGGTCTTATGGTCTTTTTTATGTCGGGGGGGAGAGGGAACTTGTTTTCTCAGTCACTTCCTGGTCGAGGATGCGTCTTTTCTCCAAGTCACATCTTCGCCCCTCCCCCCCGCAGACTACCATCTGGTGCGGCCTTTCCTGCGGGAGGCCGGGCCGAGTTTCGGCAGTGGCGCAGCACTGGATTCCATCGCAGGGCGGGACGATGCCTTACCGGGGCTGGCACGAGCTCCGGAGTGTTGGGACTGCTGTTTAACACTGTGGAGCTGTGGTTTGCGGAGCTTCCAGCCATGGGCGGCACTGATTTTAACACCGTGGATTCCTGGGACCTCTTGCCGGGGGTCGCCAGCGTTGAATGTCCGCCCAGCTCGGCCTGTGGACTTCGGGAGTCGCAGTTTCCGGTAGTAATAGGCAGATTTGAAAACTCCAAGTGTTCTCCGTTCCGACGCCGGTGCTCCGATCATCCCGGCGCGAGGGCCTGAACATCGGGCCGCCGGTAGTGACAACTGCGGAGGGCTCAAAGTCCCCGATCACGGGTGAACAAAGAGGAAGAGGACTGAACATTATTGCCTTCTCTCACAAGTGGGAAACATTGATTCTGCTGTGTGGGGATGTTCATGTTAAATTCCATCGTGTGTTGTGTTCTTTTTATTCGTATTGCTGTATGGTAATTCAAATCTCACTGTACCAATTGGTGCATATGATAATAAATGTCTCTTGAACTCTTGAACTTGAATGGATCGACTGAAATTTAGAAGGATGAGATGGATTCTTATAGAAACTTATCAAATTCTTGATGAATTGAACAGGCTTGATGCAGGAAAAATGTTCTCCATGTTGGGGGAGTCCAGAACCAGAGATTACAGTTTAAGAATAAGGGATAGGTCATTTAGGATAGATGAGGAAAAACGTTTTCAGCCAGAGAGATGTGAATCTATGGAATTCTCTGCCACAGAAAGCAGTGGAGGCCAATTCACTGGATGTATTCAAGAGAGAGTTAGATGCATCTTTTTTCTATGTTTCTAAAGATGTTGTGTGGATATGTGCAATACAATAGGATGTCAGATAAAGAATTAGCAATTTTAAAAAAATGAATAGCAAAATGAAATGGTGGCCTTGACCAATAAGGCAACATCCAATGACGTTCTAACATGTCAGGAGAATGGAATGAAAACACCCAAATATATCCTGCCTGTTCCCTCTTGCCCATTCACATGAAGGTTATTGAGCCAACTCCAACCAAGATCTACATAATATTAAAATGTAGATATATTGACAATAGGTGCAGGGGGAGGCCATTTGGCCCTTCGAGCCAGCACCGCCATTCATTGTGATCAACCACAATCAGTAACCCGTGCCTGCCTTCTCCACATACCCCTTGATTCCGCCAGCCCCAAGAGCACTATCAAACTCTATTTTTAATTCATCCAGTGAATTGGCCTCCACTGCCTTCCATAGTATGAAAATCCTTTGACTTCTGGTTCTATAATGTAAGAAAACAATTTAAACACCTATTATAATTGTGAGGTAATATAAAATAGTATTGGTGAGACTTTATTTGAGGAAAGCAAACACATGACCTTACCAAAAATTAAATAAGGAGATTGACTGTCCTAAAGGGATATTAAGCATGAAGGATGAATGGATGCAACCTTATCTATATTACTAAAAGTAAGATCTTGACCACTTCCAATTTTTCTGTTTCATGATTTTAGAAAATATGCTGCCAGATGGTTGGGTGGGGGTTTGGGTTGAAGTAAAAGCACTGCAAATGGTTGATGGTCTAAACTTCACAACTTCCTGTTTGCACTGTATATTGATTTTAGATAAAATGCTACCACTTACAGTTGTGATTTTTGGCCATCTTACTCAGTCCCCCTCCGCTCATCAGATGCAGAGGATTCATCCCATCAATTAAAAATAAAAGTGTTATTAGTGTTTAAAATATGTTGAGAATCTCTCTCCTGTCAATCACGCCATGAAGGCCACACCTTTTCTGGTGGGAGGGGGGAGGGATTATAAAACCCAGAAGTGTGGGTGTGGCTCAGTCTCTGCATGATGGGGGAGGAGAGAGGTCACGAGTCTGTCTGAGCTGTGAATCAACTGAACACACTGAATATCTACTGAACTGTGTGTGGTGTTTTGTGTGGTTTTATGACGGTTTTATGGTGGTTTCACCCTGCTTGGAATGGTATGAAACTGCATTTGAATGTGGTGGCCTTGCACCCTGCATGAAATGGTATGAATGCACTTGAATTTGGTGGCCTTGCACCCTGCTTGAAGTGGTAAGAAACTGCACATGAATTTGGTGGCCTTGCACCCTGCTTGAAATGGTAGGAAATTTGATTTGAATTTGATGGCCTTGCACCCTGCTTGAAATGGTAGGAAAATTGATTTGAATTTGGTGGCTGCTTGAAACGGAATTTCAAGGAATAGCCATGAGTCAACTGCCAGCTCACCAGCCATGAGTGAGCTGCCAGCACATCAGGCTTGAGGGACTGAGCTGCCACCCCAAGAATCCATTTGGCCCATAATTTCCATACTAGTCCTCTGGAGACCAGTCCCTTCAGCCCACAACACCCATACTAGCACTCCAGAAAGCTCTCCCACTGACCACCAATATTGGAATATTGTGAACATGGGGCCCAATAGTTAGCGTATTTGCTGTTTTTTTTTTCTCTCTGACTGTATTTGTGGTGTAAATATAGCCTGATCTCTCCGTTATAATCTGATCTGTCATCAGAGTGAAGAGGTTCTGATCTCCATACAACTCTACTGACATACTGGGAGGTCACCCTTATTATGTACTTCGGTTATTCTGCAATGCCATTCACCTTGCCAATATTTGATACGGAATGCAAAATAACACAAAATGTCACTTCTAGGACTAATGACTGAGCTTGAAACATTACAATATGATAGCTTTTCTTTCTCTGCTGAGAATTTGATTTAAAAAAAAACTTGTCTAAGAATGCAAGTAAAGGAAATGGCCTGTCATGAGGGTTCTGAAATAGAATTTATTACAGAAGTAGGAAACACACACTTCACAACTGAATGGTGACACGAAACAGGGTCAAAAGTTGCTGCCATTTGTTTTCTTACTGCTGTGCAGTGACCCCGTTGGAAGCTTTCCTTCTGTGCAATGTTGTAAGATGATCTGGTGGAATTAAAACCAGTACCTTTTCTATGAGCTGCAAAAAGCAGATTTGCTGAAAAAAAATTAACCACTTCAAATTAGTATATTTGTTTTAGAATTAACAACATGGAAATTGTTGGCAGAATTTGGCTTTTCCAAAACTCCATACCTAACATGTAGGTAAATCCAAATGACAAGGTATTTTCCTCTATGCATCATAGATCTCCTGCCTTCATAGCAAAATTACAACAGTAAAATGTTATCGCAGGGTAATTCATCCATCTGGCTCTGTGCATGTTTGTGCCTATGCGTCCTTTAAAAGTAGTTTTAAGTGTTTTGAAAATAAGAATAATGAGGTTAATCAATTTAAGGTCTGCCATTCATCATCTTTGACCGGTTTCTAATTGAGGTACTTGCCCTCACTGTTTGATAAACTGGATATTGCAATACAATGAGAAATCATGCTTTCCTACTTTGTAAATTAAGTTTATTGAATCAAGATACAGCCTTCTTCCTGCTGTGGTTATTTTAGGAACCATTCAAAGTAAGTTTAATGATGGGTATTGTAAATTAAATAAAAGACCAATTTGATTTACTGGCTATCTGTCATTCCCCTGATGTTGGTGCATTTTGTTTTGGTAACCAGTAGGTTTTATGCTTTTTCTTCTTGTGTAATATTACCATTCACTTCTCTTTATTAGTACAGTGGCTATTTGATAAATTATTATGACTCTGTTTTGGCTAACTGTTGGAAGGGAAATTGAAGCGAGAGTAATAAGGTCATGAAGGGAGAAAGCCTGAGCCTACACTGGTAAAGGCGTCAGCTGCAAATCTCATTATTGGGAAAGATGGTGCAAGGTGTCAAAGGTATAAAAGAACAGGATTTATTCCATGGTGAAAGAGCAATTTATTGATTTTATTATTACAGGATATATCTCAGCTGGCACCAGTAACTGCCCATTCCTTGCTAGTTGACATACCATTAAAATAGATCTTACGCCTTGACTGGGGTCTGAGGAGATTTTGTGCAACTGGCTAAATCATTTTTGATAGTGAATGCAAAGATACACTGGTTCAAAGCCAGAGTCCGATCAATAACAAGGAAATCAATCATCTGATTAATGCAAGTAGAGTGCGATCTTTCTGATATTATAAACCAAATTAGTTGCTTAATAGATAAACCATCTTTTAATAAGTAATCAATAAAACAAAACAGATGATTGTGAATGCTCAAAATCTGATATAAATAATGAGTAATCTGAAAGAAAACAGTAAATGCTGGTAACACTGTGAGAAACAGACACCATTTCAAGTCGCTTTCACTGAATAGCACTTTCTCAAATTTCATTTTGTCTCCTAGAATGCTTAACATCTAACTGCCACTCAGAATGCCTTTCCAATAGTTAAATGTTAATTATTGTTGCATCATTTTAATGAATATTTGCTCTGTCCATATATTGCCCCTGTTTGAACCTTTTACTTTATGGGGTGTCCACTGATGTGTGTAGCAAAAGACCCTAAACCAAGGTTTAGTACAACTTAATCTTTACTAGCACTGGAGTTACATAAGCATATATGCAAACTGTTAACTTCTAATAACTTCCCATTTGATTTACGGTAAGAGCTTATCACTTTCTGTACTAATTGAGGTGAGGGTGATCTTATGGAGATTTGTAAAATTATGAGGGGCATAGATAGGATAGTTAGTCACAGTAATTTTTTTACCAGGGCATGGGAGTCCAGAAAAGAGGGCACTATTTAATTTGAGAAGGGAGAAATTTCAAGGAGATCTGAGGGGTATGTTTTTTGATTATGTGGATTGGGCTGCCAGAGAGGGCAATAGAGGCAGGTACATTGCAGCATGCGAAAGGCATTTGAACATACACAAAGATAGAAAATAGATTGACCGATGTGGACCCGATGCAGGCAACAGGTAATCCTATAGGTTGGCATCATGGGTGTCATGGACAACTTAAGTTCCGTTTTTGTGTTCTACAGGTTTTTTGATTCTATGGACTAACATTGCAACTCCCTTATTCAAAAAAGGCAGAAGACAGGGAACTTCAGGCCAGTTCGGTTCACAACTATTATTATCATGATGTTGGAGTCAATAGCTTAGTTCAGAGATAGAGCATAGAAACATGCCCTTTGGCCCACTGAGCCCACACCAAGCATTGATAACCCATTCACGCTATTCTATGTTATCCCACGTTTTCATCTGCTTCCACCACACTAGGGGTAATTTACAGAGGCCAATTAACCTACAAACCCTCAAAACGGTGGTATGGTTGAAAGAAACAGGAGCACTTGAAGGAAACACATGCGGTCACAGGGAGAATGTGCAAACTTTACACCGACTGTACCTGAGGTCAGGATTGAACCTGGTCTCCAGGCTGTGATTCAATCAAAGAGGAAATTGCTAATTATTTACAAAAGCTGAATATAATTAAACCAAGTCAACTTGGTTTCAACAAAGGTAACTCATGTTTGACAAATTTGCTTGGATTCTTTGAGGATGTAACAGTGAGAGTCAATATAAGGGAACCCATAGATGTGGTGTATTTAGATTTCCAAATGACATTTGACGGAACCGCAATGGAGGCTGATGCATAAGTTAAAAGCCCCTGGTATCAGAAATGTGTTAGGATTGACTAAAAACTATCTAACCGCCAGAAAACAAAGAGTTGGTATAAATTTGTCCTTTTCCGATTGGAAAAATATAATTTGTGGAATAATGCAGGGATCATATGTTAGCCCGCAATTGGTCACTAATTGCATTAATGACCTATAGAAAGGAACAGCGTGTAAAGTTTCCAAATTTGCCAATGATGCAGCATAAATTGTGGAAGGATAGGTTGCAGTAAGAAAACTGTGATTCATGTTGTGACAAGAATCTGTAATTCTGCAACGGGATATAATAGATTGAGCCAGCAAACAAAAGACTGTCAAATGGAGTTTAATGTGGAAAAGTGGTTGGTTATGCACTTCAGTAAGAAAAATCAAAAGACATTATTCTCTACATGGAGAGTATCATGAAAAGCCAGTAGGGAGATCCAAAAAATAGTTATGAAGGCAAATGGCACTTTAGCCTTTATTGAAACCAAGTCGGAGTTCAAGAATTGGGAGGTTTGATTACAATTGTACATGGTGTTGGTGAGGCTTCACCTGGAATACTGTGTAGTGTATGTGAAAAAGATATGGTAACATTGGAGGCTGCCCAAAGCAGATTCACCAGATCAATTCCTGGGATGAGAGTATTGTACTAGGTCATTTAAAACTGAGGTATGTGATAACTGAGGTATTTGAAACTGAGCGAGAACATTTATTAGGATGTTACCAGGACTCGAGGGCCTGAACTATAGGCTGTGATTGAGAAGGCTAGGACTCCATTCCTTGGAACACAGGAGGATGAGGGGTAATCTTATAGAGGTGTATAAAATCTTGAGAGGACAAGATCGGGTAGATGCACAGAGTCTCTAGCCCAGTTTGGGGAATCGAGCACCAGAGGACATAGGTTTAAGGTTAGGAGGAAAGATTTAATAGGAATCTGAGAAGTAACTTTTTCACAAATGGGTAGTAGGTGTATGGGATGAGCTACTAGAGGAGGTAGCTGAGGCAGGTACTGTCGCAACATTTAAGAAACATTTAGACAGGTACATGGATAGGAGAGGCTTAGAGGGATTTAAGTCAAACATAGGCAGGTGGGACTAGTGTAGATTGGTCATGTTGGCCAGTGTGGGCAAGTTAGGACAAAGGGCCTGTTTCCACACTGTACAACTCTAAGATGCTATGACTCTATGACTCAATGTAAAAATTGTTTGTCACAGACTGGTGAATCTCAAGAATTTTTTACCCCTGGTGGGTGGAGGTAACTTAATCATTATAAGTATTTAAAGTGGCGGCGATAAATACTTGATGGATCCAGGAATAGAAGGAGATTGAGGAATGATACAGAAGTGGAGTTAAGGCCAGCATAGATCAACCACGATCATATTCAATGGGGGCAGGCTTAAAGGATCTAAGGGCCTTTCCTATCTATCTATATTTCTAAAAGTCTGATCTTGACCGCTTTTGGCCCACTGTGCTGTGATTTCCGAGAGAACACCGCCACCCATGGCCGTCATTTTTGGCCACCTCGCTCAGAGCCCCCCTCCGCCTTCCGGGACCAGAGGATTTTTCCCATCGATGAAAATTCAGAGAGATATTATTGTTTTTACAAAATTTGCCATTCTTTCTGCTGCCCCTGCTGGAGGGAGGGGGAGGGACTATAAAAGCAAGACGTGCTGTGCCTTATTCAGTCTCTGCAAGATGGAGGAAGCCATCTCTCTGAGTTCTGAATAACACTGAACACATGTTTACTCAGCTGTGAGTGCCCTTAATATTGTTTGAAAATGAAAATAGGGTTGGTTTGAAGTGAAAAGGCATTGCCTGCAAATGGTTGTTTGGGGGGTTTGGGTTGAAGTAAAAAGGCACTGCCTGCAAATGGTTATTTGGGGGGTTTGGGTTGAAGTAAAAAGGCACTGCCTGCAAATGGTTGTTTGGGGATTTGGGTTGAAGTGAAAAGGCACTGCCTGCAAATGGTTGTTTGTCTAAACTTGACAACTTCCTGATTTTAGAACGCTACCACTTACGGCTGTGATTTTTGGCCTTCTTACTCAGTTCCCCTCCTCTCATCAGGTGCAGAGGATTCTTCCCATCAATGAAAAACAAAAGTGTTATTAGAGTTTTAAAAAATGTTGAGAATCTCTCTCCTGTCAAACACGCCATGAAGGCCACACCTTTTCCGGTAGGAGGGGGAGGGATTATAAAACCCGGAAGTGTGGGTGTGGCTCAGTCTCTGCATGATGGGGAGGGAGAGGTCACGACTCTGTCTGAGCTGTGAATCAACTGAACACACTGAGTGATCTACTGTGTGGTTTTATGGTGGTTTTTATGGCGGTTTCACCCTGCTTGAAATTGTATGAAACTGCATTTGAATGTGGTGGCCTTGCACAAAATGGTATGAAACTGCATTTGTATGTGGTGTCGTTGCACCCTGCATGAAATGGTATGAAACTGCACTTGAATTTGGTGGCCTTGCACCCTGCTTGAAGTGGTAGAAAAATGGATTTGAGTTTGGTGGCCTAGCACTCTGCTTGAAATGGAATTTCAAGGAATAGCCGTGAGTCAACTGCCAGCCCACCAGCCGTGAGTGAGTTGCCAGCACATCAGGCTTGAGGGACTGAGCTGCACCCCAAGAATCCATTTGGCCCACAATGTCCATACTAGCCCTCTGGAGACCAGAAGTCACTGCAGCCAACAGCACCCATACCAGTGCTCCAGAAAGCCCCCCCCCACTGACCACCAATATTGGAATTGGTGGAGAGGTGGAATATTGCGTCAGGGGTCCAGACCTCCTGTGTGAACATGGGACCCGACGGATCCCACTTAGTTCTCCATAATAGGAGATATCCACTTTGCAGCCATCAATCTTGTGGTCAAATAATGTTCAATTTCATTCTCAGAGGATCTTACCAGCAATGACTGATATAGAAGAACTGGAACAGTGGCAAATATTATTAAATGGCTGTAACATATCTGTGGAAACATCAAAAATTGAAGAAGCTGATGTAAATAATGTTGGTTTTATAGTTTTCCTCCTCCTATTCTATTGTCCATTAATAAATTGCAGTGACGAGCAAATGTCAGTGTCATAATGTTACATTAGCTGAAATAGTAACATTTGATTAGACTTTCATGTTTGGGTTTCCTATCTGTCCAAAACAAATTTTCACTCTGGTAGATTGTGTTTCAAAAGCTTTGAATTGAATTTCCTCTGGAAGGGAAGAAGGGTGTTTGTTGAATTTGCTCCCCAAGTCTGTCACCACCACTGAGCCAAACTGGCCAGAAGTTATTAGGTTAGATCTTGTGTTAAACTGGCTTATTTCAGCAGTATTGGGACCTTCCCTTGACCATGGTACTCCTGAGATAGAAGAAACTGTGATCAGATAGTTTATTGACATTAACTTAAAGTTTCATCTGTCATGGTCATGGTCAGAGAAGTATAAAGCATCGTGGTTTAAAGAGAGGTAAGATCTTGTGAATCTGAGGGAAAGCAAAGAATACTCACTGCTTTTCAAGATTCAAACATTGACATGTCTTTTGTCCATATATGAGAATGACATATTGCCGATGGCTTTCCCCTTCGATGGTTAAATGGACTGTCTGTCCATCATGCATGTATTCTCCTGTCACTTGCATCTTTTATTTCAATAGGGCAATTTGCTGGGACTACATGGAGGCTATATAATCGTCACTATTTATTATTCAAATTTACATTGGCCTGCACATTTCGTTAAAAGGTCAGTCCTTGCAAAACCCAGGGAACAATTGGTAGGATGGATACAAAATTTATCGAAGGTTAAGTATATGCCACAGGAGTAAGAAAGTAAAGCCCTTACTCTGAAAAATATCTATGTGCTGAACAGTTATTAGTAAAAGCTATCATTAGGGTTCCAATTACTGGTCTAGTGCAGTTCACATTCTATTCATGTATCCAGAAAAAAACAGTTTTATTATAATTTCAATTGCAGTAAATCTCAGCTGTGAGCAGCCACCCACATAGTTATCCACAGCTTATTGCATAAGAATGACTTCAATTTTCAGAGGATTAAAGCAGTTGGTTGTCAGGGGAGTGCTAGCCTTACCTTCAAAAATATTGGGATAAATAAATTGCGGTTCACGATGCACTGTGCGGTAAACAACATCGGTAAGCGTAGCCGGATCATGCTGCGTGGTGGCTTATGTGGGCTGGAAATCAGCAGGAGCCTAAAATCCACTGACTAACGCAACAGGATGCAGAGAACAAAGTAAAGTCAATGAATCTGGAAACAATATTTTTACATGATTGTTTCAAACACACCTCAAAGATAAACAATGTCTCTGTTGCCTTTACCGTACCACCCATTGTTCAGGACCCATGCTGTGTTCTGAGAGAATGGTCTACTGGGAATTATAACTTAAAAACGTCAGAGGTGATTGTACGTTGGAACTGTGTGGGAACAAAGACCCCAGACTGTGGTGCCAGTCAAGTACATCACACAATCATGCAACCATCTTATTGCAAGTGAAGTCATTACAAATATGTCAAAGGCAACAATGTACTACTATAATGTATTAGTCAAACCTCCCACTTTCAAAAAAAAAAGTCTACACAATGATAGATTATGTACACTTTAGGAAAGGTATTACCATTTAAGGTTGCTGGGTTCAATTTACTGTCATAATCAAGATTTAATCAAAAAAAGCTTCTGCTAAAAACTTGCTAATTATGTGTCAATGGAGATTGTTGGGAAATTGAAACATGTCTATTGAAACAAAATTACTTATGAAAATAAATAAATGCCTGCCATCTCATGTTTCACGTAATCATTGCAGCTTTGATAAAAGGATTACGTGGAAACTCCAACTTCAAGGAAAAGAAAATCAAATTAACAAGTCATGGAAAGGTATGAAGTTATACTTGCTTGTCCAGTGGATGAAGAGTAAATTCAAGTTTTCATGGTAAACTTCGTCCTCATACGGGAGGTCAATGGCAATAATTGGAATAAGAACAGTTGTCCAATTTTGTGCAGTTAATATCATTTAAAGGACTTTCTATTGGGATGTAATATTTTTCCTTATGTAAAGTACCGGCTATATTTAATCAGTTTAGTCTGTGCTGAATTTTATGTCTGGAACAGAAATCAGTAGACCAGGAACAGAGATTTTTCATCTATTACCACTTCTGGTCAAAAATCCCACCTTGCCCTCCTTGCGTCTGCCAAAAAGGAACAAATGACCCCAGTGATATGGGCATAGAGTAATGGTCAAAATGACCCCAGTGATATGGGTGCAGTGTTAGAATAATGACCCCAGTGTTATGGGTGTAGAGTAATGGAAATTCATCCTTCCACAATTCATAAATAACTACCCAAAAATTTGTGTTTAAGAAGGAACTGCAGATGCTGGAAAATCGAAGGTACACAAAAATGCTGGAGAAACTCAGCGGGTGCAGCAGTATCTATGGAGCAAAGGAGATAGGCAACGTTTCGGGCCGAAACCCTTCTTCAGACTGAAGAAGGGTTTCGGCCCGAAACGTTGCCTTTTTCCTTTGCTCCATAGATGCTGCTGCACCCGCTGAGTTTCTCCAGCTTTTTTGTGTACCCTATATAATATAGTTAGTTGTTCAATTCTATGAAATTTTCACTGGCACTGTTTTAAGGACGAGCTTGAGTATTATTACCGATGACTTGCTTTCTATTGACAATGTGAGAAAGATTTTGACCTGTTGGTTTCAGAGGAAATTCATCCCAAATGATGCACTGTGATAGATATTCAACGTAACATTTATTAATTATTTGTGCCCTCATTTCTGTGAATGACACTGTTTTGTTTGAATACATATGAATTGTTTAAGCTCACTGTGTGTGTCCATCAATAATGCACATCAAATAAAATGTTTTTAATTAAACATATGAAGAATTGATTTAATTTGAGTATTAAATGCCAAATATTAACTATTTCAAATGATGAATTAACATTTCCATTCCATGGAGCTGTGTCATATATTCATTGAGATGATTTAATTAAACTGATAAACATATATAGAACAATACATCAGCATGCCTGTATCTCCCTCATTTATCTTACAATTAAATGCTCCCCCTTTATTATTATACCCTTTGTATTTTTGTGTACTACCCAAAAATTTGTGATGGGGAACAAAATTCAGTCTCACTATTTATGTGACAAAAAGATAAATGAATGTAATTTTTTTTCAACTCGCATTTTTAATGCAGTTTTGCATTATGAACTGATGCAGACTGTTTTCTAAGAAGATAATCCTCCCTCCCATCCCTGGTTATTGGTTTTCCAGGATCTAGTTAATTAAATAACTTTTTTTTTCATTTCACAGTCACTAAAACAAGTGGTATTGTAACTATTGTGGTGCATGGGTCTCGAAAGGAGGCACGAAGTCCAGTGTTTTGAGAAGCACCTTTATTATATTCCTCCCGGTTGAAGGGAAGACTAAACCAGAGGAAGATGGCACCCAAACCCCTGCCTTTTAAACCCTCCGGCTGAGGACCGCCTCCGGACTGCACCACTCCTGTGCTGAAGGGTTCGGCAGTATGATGGCACGACCCTTAGGAGCCGCCACACTATGTACTTTTCAGAGGTGATCTACACATTTTGTTTGCTACTTGTAGGCTTACATGTATGCAATCTTATATTAAAATGTAGCTTAGATCTGTTTGGTCCATTAACTCGCAGGTATTTTTTAAGCGCACCTTTTGATTACTTTCCATTCTACCATAGAGATATAAAGTCTATAATAGACTTTATTTGTATTTCCATGATTCTACAAACCTTGGCTGGGAACATGGGGCTCACCAAAATTGTTCCCAATTGGGCCCCGCACCTCCTAAGGCTGGCACTGGGTCTCAGCAAGGCGTAGTTGGGATCCGAATCCATCCTTTGGATCTCTCTCGATCTCTCACTCCCTCTCTCTCACCCTCTCGCTTCCGCATTCCCGGAATCATTTGCCGTTTTGCTGGGATGGCTGCATCGGAGGTTCCTTCCTGTTGGGGGGTGGGGAGAACCCTGGCCCGTGGCGGCTCTTGGTCCGTTCCCTCTGTGGGTGCCGCCTGGCCCGCTGAGTTCCTCCAGCACTCTGTGTTTTTTGTTTGGCTCTGGAGTTGAAGGTGGACACGGGGGGCTGGGGTGGCTCAGCGGGAATGGCGGCGGCTCTGGTGAGTGGGTGGCATTTCGGGTAGAGACTCTTCTGCAGACAATCACAAGTACTCTCAACGACGAGAGTTCAGTTCAGTCTGAAGAAGGGTCTTCTCTCCAGAGTCGCTGCCTGTCCCGCTGAGTTACTCCAGCTTTATGTCTATCTTCAATTTCAAGAGTTAAAAAACACCGAGTACTAGAGGAACTCAGCGGGCTAGGCAGCATTTGTGGAGGGAATGGATTAGGAGTTGTTTCGGGCCAGGGTTCTTCTTCAATAGGAAGGAATTGCAGATCATAGATACTAGTATATTTGCTGCAGATCAGGGATGATATTCTTCCGATTTAAATTGGAATTCCGATTTTATTGTTTTCCTATTTGTCAATTTGTTGTGCCCGATTATTTGGCAGTCAATCAACTGCTGTCTCTAAGAGGGTTGCGTCCAATCACCGACCAGCTTCCCTTAAAATTCCCGTCCAATCAACAAATCGGTCTCCTCTCGTCCAATCAGCCACAGTCTTGAGGGGCCTTGTGATCAATCACCGACCTGCTTTCCTCACCCAGACGATGGCTGCAAGAGAGAAAGAAAGAGAGAGAGAAAAGCAGCTATGACATATAATACACAATAAACTATATTATAAATACACAATCAACAAGTTATGCATTCTTGAACTCTTACATGGGTATGACTGCACATAACCCCCCCCCCCTTCCCAATCTCACAGACCTTAGAGTACACCTAGTACCTAAAACCCATTTCCGTCACTGCTCAGGCACAACTTCGTCCCGTCTGTTTGAGGTTTCAAAATGGTCCTTCCATAAGTTAGGGTGCAGACCGATTTGCCTCTACCTCATGGTGGAAATTGGACTTTGTGTTGGGAACTGTTATGGTACAATGCTGAGAACTGTATACTGCACTCTGTAACTTCAACCTTGCTCTACCTATTGTATTATAGTTTGTCTTGATAGAATAATATTTTCTGATTTGATTGGATAGCGTACAAAACAAAGTTCTTCACTATACCTCGGTTCATGCGACAATAATAAATCTAAGCCTAAACTTAAACCATAATTTATATATCGTCCAATAGTGTTTGAAAACATTGGTGCCCGTTCTATTGTTGTTGCATCCATTCTTAAAGATCCCTGGGTCAAAACGGTTCAAGAACATCAGTGAATTCTTGCTCTCGCTACAATTCCTCACAAGTGATACAGGTTGACTTTAAGTGATTGTTGGCTTTATGTGGTACGGGGCTACACAAAGGAAAGTCCCCTGAGACATGCACATGAGCAGGCAATATGAAGATGGTGTGCTGAATGCATTGCAATTAATGGATGCTGGTTACTCAGACATCCTGATCATCCATGGAATTTTTCAGAGGCTAGTACCCCTACAACTTTCACTTAGCCGAGGAATTGTGAAAAGGACACAAAGTGTTTGAGCAACTCAACAGATCAGGCAGCATCTCTGGAGAACATGGATAGGTGATGTTTCTGGTTGGGACCCTTCTTCTCACTCAACATAGATAGGTAACATTTTATGTTGGGACCCTTCTAATGCTGGACAATTGTAGAACATAAAGCAATTTTGAGAAAGAAAACATTTAATTGTAATTGATTCCCCCCTATCGTGTACCTTGATTAAAACATGAAACCAAACAGAAATACACAGTCCGAGCCACCACAGTTCTCATCAAGGGTCTGTTTCCATGCTGTAAGTCTCTATGATTATATGACTATGACTACTCAAATTGGAGAGAGAGCATTCACAATGGCATTCAGAAACTCAAGGACATGCCTTGCGCACCAAAGAAACTATGAGTAATTAAAAAAGGAACAAACCACCTCACAAACTATCCATCTGCCTCCTGGTTAGGTACCTCTTACCCAGTTCCCACATTAATCTCATCGGCAACCACAAAATAGAGTGGAGCAAAGTCACTCAAGATCCTGAGGGGGTGCCTAAGAAGAGGTTTGTTCAAATTCAGTTCTTAATGATCAAATATGTTCCCTCTCTCCCCTTTGGGTAAGTCCCAGAAGGTTTGGACAATCTCAACTCCCTTCTAGATAGGATGTAGATCAACTGCACAAAATTACTGCAATTCAACTAAATGGCACAAAATTGCTTGCAATTCCTCATAAGTTGACAGTTAGATTGGCAATTGCACTCAGAAAGGTTAGGAGTATGGCTGATCGAGGAAATGAAAAAAATTACAGGTCTGTATTAAGTGCTTGCTCTTCTTAGGTTGAGGTTAACGTACATTATTGAAGCATTATTGAAGGAGATTTTGATCATATTAAGCCATGTTATATACAACCTGCATGAGTGCAAAGTCAAAAATGAAAACTGTTCTGTTTCTCAGCACTTACAAGTTTTCAATAATGTTTGACGACCTTATCACGGTCGTGCATATTTGCTACAGAATGGGAACTCCACCTGGATCTGAAAGGGTAAAGGATTAAAAATAATTTGTGAAGAGAAAGCTATCAACATATGTGTAGAATCTAAAACAGATACTGTATCAATTTACACTTTTTAATTGAAACTGAAAATTTTTGGTGTTTAAACTATCCCTTAATTAAATCACCAAATCATAAAAAAGCATATATTATAAGCTAATATATGTGTCCTTATTTTATAGCCATCCTTAATAAAACATTAATTACTTTTCTTGCATGCGTGTTGAATTGGAAATATTCAGGTTTACATATTGTGGGAATGGGGGTGATTGCAGATTCGACAGTGACCACACGAACACGCACAGTAGGTGAACTTGTATATGAATGTCCAGGGCTGCATAGAGGCACTGTGTCTCTTCATCAGGGGGTATTTATTAACTGAGAAAAAATATATAGTGCAAATAGGTCACACTAGTACTGTGCATATCACTGATAGACCACAGCTGACTTAAATGATGAGGTTGCACTGGAGAGGCTGCAGAAGAGATTTATCATGAGCTGCAAAGAAGAAAACATTTTAAGTATGAGGAAACATTAGAAAATATATTCTCATGTTTTTTTTTAATAACATGACTGAGTAACATAAACAAAATGTATTATTTGCTTAAGAAGGAAATCCAAATGTCCTCCTTTCTACTTTGACTTCAGGAACTGTGTGTTCCACTGACGCAAAGGAGGGGTTATTGCCTTTTGTGTCTAATAGTATATGTACTTTGTGGTTCAGAAAGTTATGTGAGCAAATCATAGCTGGTTCTTTTATATGGAGGCACCTTGCTAAACTACCTGTGCACCTGAGGCAAGTTTAAGCCAGTGTGGGTTTCAGCAGGTGGGATTGGTAATTGGGATGTGGGTGGTAGATTGCATGTCTGGGATGGTTTAACTCCCAGGCTGCCTTTAAATGTAGCTGTTTGGTTCACCACCCGATCATGTTGGAAGAGGAATCTTGCCAGTTCATTGCAAGTGCTGTTATGTAAGCCTTTGGAGGCCTATTTAAAACACAGATGTTCCTCTGGAAGGTATAATTCATTCACTTCCTTCACGTTTTTGTATTATGTACTGGAGAATGTATCACATGAAAGTGAACAGAATTCTCCCCAGAGTTCATAGCTGAAGAGGTGAGGGCATGTGAACATAGCACAGTAGAGCACAGGAATGGGCCCTCAGCCCACTATGTCTTACCCCTCTAATTCCCTCACCATTTCCCTCTATTCTCTGCCTGTTCGTGTGCCTGTCTAAATACTTCTTAAACATTGCCATCTTATCTGCTTCGACCTCCCCAGGCAGCGTATTCCAGGCACTTACGACTCTGTCTAAAATAATTGCTTCATAAATCTCCTTTAAACCTTCCTTCATGCCAGCTATGTCATTTCCATCCTAGGAGAAAAACCGTGTCCATATACCTTCTCGTCCCCTCTATGGATAGGCAAGGTGTGGAGGGATATAGGCCAGGCATGTGGGATTAGCTCGGTTAACCACCTTGGTCGGTATGGATGAGTTGGGTCGAAGGGCATGTTTCCATGTTGTTTAGCTCTATGACGCTTATGATTCTTTGTCAGGTTGAGTTATTGGACAGTTTATGGAAGTGGCCGTTCCAGGCATCCCAAGCCACAGAGAGGGTTCTCCCAACGCCGGAGCACCATCACCCGGCTAGAAGGGCCTGAAACATCGGGCCCATAGCGGCGACTGCGGAGGCCTCAATAGGCCCTACTATGGCTGGACAAGGGGATGGGGACTGGACTTTGTACCTTCCCTCACAGTGGGAACCTTGTGGGGGATGTTTTTATGTTTTATGTTAAATTCTCCTTAATGTTGTGTTGTGTTCTTATTAGTGTGCTGCAATGGCAACTTGAATTTCACTACACTTATTGGTATATGTGACAATAAATGAACCTTTGAACCTATGGCCCCAAGAATGTCTGCTGCAGGACCATCAGTGGCTGGGCTGAAGTTCTAACATTTCAAAGAATCACAAAAGTAACCACAATGTTTTAAATGTTACCCCTCTCACAAGATCAGTAGAACTTGCAACACTCCTACGACTAATCATTGATTGATTCCATACAAAATCCAAACATTACATGGGTGCACTATCTCATATGTAAACCTGTAATACGTAGCATGCACCCACCTTTCATAGTGGCTTGTCGCAGTATTCCAATCTAATATTGTAAAATAATTTGCTTTAGGAACTCATTCCTATCCAAAGATAGATGCAAAAAGCTGGAGTAACTCAGCGGGACAGGCAGCATCTCTGGAGAGAAGGAATGGGTGACGTTTTGGGTTGAGACCCTTCTTCAGATTCAAGTGTTCTTCTATTTCTTGCATTGTCTTCCTCTCACCTTGCAAAGTACATGTACTCCATGCATGGGAACTCTCCTTTCTACAAGATATTCCTACCTCACCCTCGAGAGAAGAAGGTAGTATTTTGTGCCGAAGAAAGCAGTACATAGCTTAAAGGAGGGAAGTGAGATTAGTATGGGGCATGACAACCGTGATTCATTGCAAGCCCCAAAAGCTCTCAGGTTCAGTGACCTTCTAAGAATTAAACACAAAAGGGCTTTCAAGGCTATGGACACTGAAGCCAGCTGCACTATTCAGCAATAGTATTGAAGTGATGTGCTAGGCACAGTTCTGTGGAATGAACACTGAACTCTTACTTCCCAAATGCATTCCACAGCAGTGGCAGAAGTTTTTTCAGAAGGACTAAGTTAGATACAGAGTTAGATAGAGCTCTAGGGGCTAGTGGAATCAAGGGATATGGTTAGAAGGCAGGCACGGGTTATTGATTTGGGACGATCAGCTATGATCATATTGAATGGCGGTGCTGGCTCGGGGCCGAATGGCCTCCTCCTGAACCTATTTTCTATGTTTCTATGTAAGGGCTTTTAAAGATTCCTTTCAGGAGAATCATTCAAGGCAAATAATATTTGTCACTAAATGAAAGGTTTTCAGTATATCTGCTACCAACCGTGTCTTTAAATAGAAGCTTCTAAGATTAATGTCATGATGTAATTCTTCCATATTTATTTTGATCCTATACCATGAGATTATGGGACTGGTGATGTAGATATTAAGGGTGATTAGCGCAAAGGGATTCTGAAACTTTCCAGTGATGTGAATGAATAGGTTAATAGGCCACATTGCCCGGGGCCTCTGAGTAATATTGGCTGAGCTCATGCTTGTTCTGCATCCTGCACCTTTGTAGAATTGTCAATTTCATCAACTACGCCATAATTTTCACCCAGCCCTAAAGTTCATTTGGACCATTTCCTTTCTGCAACTCTCTACCCCCATCTCATGAGACAAATTATCCAGTGACATTTACCACTCGGTTTCTCTTTAGATGTAGATCCAACCAGTTCCCATCTATTAAGATTCTCCTTTGCCTGGTAGAACTTTGATTCTTCCCCCATTCTACAACTCAAAAGGGTAGCTGTGGGCAATTGCATGGAGCATGCCTTTTTGTTGACCACAAACCCACTGACTCCCACAGTTAAAACGATCAAACCTCCTCCAGCCCCATCTCTCATCAGGATACCATTTCTTTCCTTCAGTTTTTCTGATTCCATTGTATTTGTCTGCGAGTTGATGCCTTCCACTCCACAACATTTGAGATATCCTCCTGTTTCAGGAACTGTTTGTTGTTTATGTTTGTTCTGACGCTCCTCCTTCATCTAATCCTGCCTTGTTCATTAAATACACTTTAGGTTATTCTATCTCCCCCAGGTGTAATCTTTACCAAGCAACCACACTGTGGAACATACTGCACACTAATCATTTTGACAGATGATTTGTGTGGCATGTTGTAGGGGACATCTCGACCTATCCAGACGATTAAACATTTTCTTCCAAAGCAAGCAGTGTAGTTAGTGCTGTTCTCAGGAGTCCCACTGGCATTAAATGTTCCTGAGTTATGATCTTTCTGTGGGGCGACAGAACATGTAGTTGAAGTAAAGCTACTGTATCCATAACTGGATTCATGAAGGCAGCATTAGTTGTAATGTCCTGAATGTGAGGTAAACCAGCCATAGCTTTTTAGATTGGTGTCCGTGGTTTGGCCCCCAAAATAGGCTTTGGTTGGCTTGACTTAATTCACTACTGAAATGTAGAATATAGAGTCATAGAGTGATACACTGTGGGAAAAGGCTCTTCGGCTCAACTTGCCCACACCAGCCAACATCGCCCAGCTACACTAGTCCCACCTGCCTGCATTTGGTCCATATCCCTCCAAACCTGTCCTATGTATTTGTCGAACTGTTTCTTAAACGTTGGGATAGTCCCAGCCTCAACTACCTCCTCTGGCAGCTTGTTCCATATGCCCACCACCCTTTGTGTGAAAAAGATACCCCTCAGATTCCTAGTAAATCTTTTCCCCTTCACCTCGAACCTATGTCCTCTGGTCCTCGATTCCCCATGATCTGGGCAAGAGACTCTGTGCATCTACCCGATTTTCACACAGAGAGTGGTGAATCTCTGGAACTCTCTGCCACAGAGGGTAGTTGAGGCCAGTTCATTGGCTATATTTAAGAGGGAGTTAGATGTGGCCCTTGTGGCCAAGGGGATCAGAGGGTATGGAGAGAAGGCAGGTACGGGATACTGAGTTGGATGATCAGCCATGATCATATTGAATGTCGGTGCAGGCTCGAAGGGCCGAATGGCCTACTCCTGCACCTAATTTCTATGTTTCTATGTTTCTATCTATTCCTCTCATGATTTTATACACTTCAATAGGATAACCCCTCACCCTCCTGCGCTCCAAGGAATAGAGACCCAGCCTACTCAACCTCTCCCTATAGCTCAGACCCTCTAGTCCTGGCAACATCCTCGTAAATCTTCTCTGAACCCTTTCACTCTTGACATATCCTCCAGAAGACTGGAAGGATCCAAAGCAAAAATATTTACAGCAATAAGACTAATGGTCACTGGTAAAGATTTGCTACCTGGCCATCAGTTGGTAGATTGAGTTAAAGGGAACAACAAAACTCAGTATCTGAAGAAGAGCCCCGTCCTGAAACATCGCCTGTCCATTCCCTCCGCAGATGCTGGCTGACCAGCTGAGTTTTTCCAGCACTGTTTGTTTTGTTCATAATTCAGCATAATACTCCAGTTCGGACCAAGAGCTGCATTGTCAGAGGTTCTATCTTTAAGATGGAAAGTTTAAAATGTGACCCATATGCATATGAAAGATCCATCATTGTTTTTTGAAGAGCAGACTAGGGCAACTGTCAACAACACAAAAGACTCAGCGGGTCGGGCAGCATCCCAACCCGAAATGCGCCAATCCATGCTCTCCTGAGATGAGACCTGTCCTGTTGAATTCTCCAACATTTTGTGTCTTATTTTTGGTAAACCAGCAACAGTAGTTATTTGCGTCTACAAGTACAACTGACATCCTGGCCTGCATTTAGCTTTTATCCAACAATTCACACAGAGAGTGGTGAATCTCTGGAACTCTCTGCCACAGAGGGTGGTTGGGGCCAGTTCATTGGCTATATTTAAGAGGGAGTTAGATGTGGCCCTTGTGGCTAAGGGGATCAGAGGGTATGGAGAGAAGGCAGGTACGGGACACTGAGTTGGATGATCAGCCATGATTATATTGAATGGCGGTGCAGGCTCGAAGGGCCGAATGGCCTACTCCTGCACCTATTTTCTAATACACCAAAATAGATTTTCTGGTTAATTAGTTCATTGTTGTAATTGTGACCTTGCAGAGAACAAATTAGCAGTTGTGTTTCTGGCAATACCATAGTGACTGCTCTTTGAAATTACTTTATTAATTCTGAAAGCACTCTGAAATGTTCTGAGCTTGTGTAAAATAAAACTGTAGGTAAATACACATTCTTTCTTTTTTCTCAATAATCACACAGATGGTTTGTACCATAGCCACATGAGTTTGGCTCTCCTAATCAGCCTTTGACTCCTCACAAGTTTTGTTTCGAGTTGCATTTGGCACAGTTGGAGGCACTTTGTTATTCTAGTCTGCAGAGGTTGGGTTTCATACCTTTATTTTTGGTCCCACTAATGGTCTGCTTGTCCACAGCTGGAAGAGGTAAGAGCTCATTATGTGAGTAATGCTGCAGGCAGTCAACCACTTGTAAAAATATTACCTGTTGTGGCTGTTCAGAAGATTTGTGTGATGAATATGCTTGCTGCGGCTATTACTTTGGAAATACCGAAAATAAATAGCAGCTTACATTGCACTACAATGAGGTGAATGCTGAGGTTTGTGAGAAACAGCAGTTCAAATGGGGGGCAGCCATTTCAAAGTTAAACTGGATGAATAGGTGGAAGTTGACTTTGGAAATACTGTTCATTAACTTAGTCACCTCTATAAAATTGCCAGAGAATTGTATTGTTGCAAGCTATACTCTGAAGCTTTCAGTAGCGGAAATTTTGAAGGTCCGGAGATCTGGGCAGGAAGGAATTAAGACTTTACAAGCCTCCACAGTATGTTTAGATTGGGAGTTGTAAGTATATACTTGATCTCAGCATTATTAGTAATTTATGTAATGAAATGATGACTATTATGGATTTGGGGTGACATTGTATGTTTACATGGAGATAACTTTTCTGTGTATAGAGATCACATTATAAATTTGGTAAGATCCTCTTATATTTTTCTACCCATTCATTTTAATGAATGTTGTATGGTTGGTCTTAATTGGCAATATAGTCCCTTAGCATAAAACACTGCAGATCAGAAGTGCGAAAGAAAAACATTAGCCCTTGCGTTACCTCGTCTAAAAGCGCCATTGTATGAGAAACAAAGAACCTATTTGAATCTGGTAACTGTTACCATGTGTGA
This sequence comes from Leucoraja erinaceus, assembly GCF_028641065.1. Classification (NCBI taxonomy): domain Eukaryota; kingdom Metazoa; phylum Chordata; class Chondrichthyes; order Rajiformes; family Rajidae; genus Leucoraja; species Leucoraja erinaceus. Next base: position 15,158,194 of record NC_073391.1, on the reverse strand, counting down.
AACATAATACCTTGTTTCAGTTGTTTTAAACCTTGTCTGTTGCAATGTAAAAACTATTGTGCTACTACTAATGTCGAACTCAACATGGGATAATGAGATATTTATAGTCATGATAGGTAGTTCAGCCCAGAACACTCCCTAACCACAACATGTGCCTGACTATTCTCACAAGTGTATACTCCCAAAGCAGTCTCTTTTATGTGTCTAAATTTAGTTTTGAATGTTCAGTGTTTTGAGCTTTATCCTATGATCCTCCAACAATCCTCCTGCCCACAGAAGTGCAAAGTCTAATTTTATTTTTATGATCGAGGACAACCCATTTCAATTGTCACTTCCGCAAAGCAATTATCCACGTTGAGCAAAGAGAGCAATATTGTGGGCTCTTTACTAAATCATTTATCGCAGTGGGGACCAGCATCAAACAAGGCTGTGATCATTCCCCAGCCCTTTTCTCAATCTTTCATGCCACAATGTTGTACCTCACCTCCAATAAAGTGCCCACAGAAGTGGAACTAATGTTCAGAATTAATAACGGCACTCAAGGTTACTATAATCAAGGTTACTCAGATCTAAGTTCCACATAGATAATACATGATCTCCAAAGTTAACCCAACCAAAACTTTAAAATACTTATCTATCTATATCTATGGGATTTAACTGGAATATGCTTATCTTTGCCAACAACATCCACTTTTCAAGTACTTGGCTGCAGAAGAATTATCCTCAGAGCCAATGTATAAGGGAATTAAAATTTCATTTTTTTAAATTGCAAGGAATTCAAAGATTTTTATCCCTATTCTGAAGGTTGCATTCCTCGACTTATTGGAGATTAATACATATAATAAAAATGCAAAGTAATGATTTTTTTCCCCATAATATGGGCCTTCCGTGACTGAAACACAGTTCTGGTTTTATTTCATCAAATTTATTCTGGTGTTTGGAGACTGTATTCCTTAATAGTTTCACTATCCTGTGGAAACTAGAAAACTAAGAGAGGTGTCACAAGGCTGCCTTCTCTCTAAGGATGGGAATTGGGTTGTGAAGGATGTTATACTAGTGGAGAGTATTTTAACATTCATTATTCTTACTATCTCAGTAGGCCAACTTTGACCTTATTAGATAGAAGTTCAATGTTTTATTATGAGTTTGTTGATTATTTTCCTCTTTTGTTCACGTTTACATCGAGCCAAAGGCTAGTATTAATCTGTCCAGAACATAGTTGTTCCCCACACAATGTTTATACAGCCCTTTTCAATATTACTTGCATTCAAGATGTTTTGTTTACAAGGCAGGTTTTAAAACTCAAGAGGCCTTTATAAGTAGATGGTTTTCATAAAACCAGATTATTATTTTATACCAAGTGCTCATTATAGATGGATTACCCTTTAAATCCGTTAAAGGGTTTGTCATGTTTGTTACAGTTTTTAGATAAGGGAGCAGAGGCAAATATTACCACCTGTCACTTTAATTGATTAGTAGTTGAAAGTTTAAGTATAATCAGGCAAAATATTTATACGTAAAAAGAACCTTTTCACACTTCTGTAACTTAAGATCTAGAAGCAACTCATTTATTTGTACTGAGAAAAATAGGACTAGATGTGCTGTGAGGTTTCTTCTGTGAAACAATGAAAGAAAATGGTGACAGATGTGAATCATCAGAAGTTAATAAAAGCTGGAGGGGGTGAGGCTTGGTTGAAACATTCTCAAATTGAGGTTATTACTTTTTTTTTAAAAGGTATGTCAAGCAACTATACTTTACTTAAAAGTTTTTAAAAATGCATATGGTTGAAATAAAAAATAAATAAGTGTGTCCTACCTGAGACGGTAACTGCTTCTCTTTCCACGGATACTGCCTGGCCTGATGAATATTTTCAGCTTTTTTTTTCGTTTAACTTTATTTTATCCCAAAAGTTAAACTATAATGTAAATTAAACTATAATCTAAAATTATAATTTATCAAGTAATGACTTTTAAAAAAAAAACTATAATTAACAGAGTGATCATGTATTCTGTTGGAAGGAACTGTAGATGCTGGTTTATATTGAAGAGCGACACAAAATGTTGGAGTAACTCAGTGGGTCAGGCAGCATCTCTGGAAAAAAGGAGTAGATGATGTTTTGGGTTATGAAGGGTCTCGACCCATCTGAAGAAGGGTCTCGATACGAAATGTCATATATTACTTTTCTCCAGAGATGCTGCCTGACCCTCTGAGTTACTCCAGCATTTTGTGTCTATCTTTTATCACATCTTCTATCTATTTAACACATTGTGACATTGCAAGAAGATATGTTTTACAATCCACTTAAGGTCACAAGTTGTTGATTATTGTAGAGTCATTGTCAGGAGAGAATTGGAGCTGGAGGTGAGTTAGTGATTTCAGTTATTTTGCTGATGTTGAAAACTCAGCAAAAGCTAAACAACATCATCAATGACACACAGCCCCCCCCCCCCCCCCCCCCCCCCCCCCCCCCCCCCCCCCCCCCCCCCCCCCCCCCCCACATCAGACAAGCTAAGTGGAAAACCAGACTACTGACAACTGATTTATATTTTGGTATTTTCTTAATGACCCACAGGAAAGAAACAGGCTCTCAGAGCAGATGGCTCTAAATTTCTTTTAGTACGTTTAGTGCACTAATGAGTTGCGATTATTTTTTTTTTCCCCCCTGCTTATACAAAACATTCTTAACTGTATTTATTAATAAAGTTGTAATGGTACATAGATACATAGACAATAGGTGCAGGAGTAGGCCATTCGGCCCTTCGAGCCAGCACCACCAATCAATGTGATCATGGCTGATCATCCACAATCAGCACCCCGTTCCTGCCTTCTCCCCATACCCCTTGATGCCGCTAGCCCTAAGAGCTCTATCTAACTATCTTTTGAATGCATCAAGTGAATCGGCCACTGCCTTCTGAGGCAGAGAATTCCACAACTTCACAACTCTCTGTGTCAAAGTTTTTCCTCATCTCAGTTCTAAATGGCCTACCCTTTATTCTTAAACTGTGGCCACTGGTTCTGGACACCTCCAACATCGGGAACATGTCTCCTGCATCTAGTGTGTTCTTAATACTTTTATATTGTAGAGACACCAAATGTTGTGAATAAACTGCTTCTTTATTCAGGCATTATAGGTTAGGTATACATGCACGTTTGGTACTCTAACACAAAAGTCATTGTTGCTGCTGCGAGGCACGTCTGTTGACTAATGATCTCGAGGTAAGCTTCTGCTCATGTGGCAGGACATTCCCCTTGACTCATGATGTCATGTTCCTGCCAAAGCCTGTCACGTGACAGTCCCCGTTCTGAGGACGAGGATTCGACCAGTAAGTGGCCTGACCACCAGGTGGCGCCACAATATGTTTCTATAAGATATCCTCTCATCCTTCTAAATTCCAGTGAAAACAAGCCCAGTCGCTCCACTCTTTCATCATATGACAGTCCTGCCATCCCGGGAATTAACCTGGTGAACCCTCAATAGCAAGAATGTCCTTCCTCAAATTAGGATACCAAAACTGCACACAATACTCCAGCTGCGGTATCACCAGGGCTATGTATAATTGCAGAAGGATCTTTTTGCTCCTATACTCAACTCCTCTTTTTATGAAGGCCAACATGCCATTAGCTTTCTTCACTGCCTGTTGTACCTGTATGCTTACTTTCAGTGACTGATGTACTAGGACACCCAGGTCTCGTACTTCCCATTTTCCTAACTTGACACCATTCAGATAATAATCTGCCTTCCCATTCTTGCCTCCAAAGTGTGTAACCTCACATTTATCCACATTATACTGCATCTGACATGCATCTGCTCTCTCACCCAACCTGTCTAAGTCACTAAGTCTACATCCTCAGAGCACCCTCTTCACAGTGCACACTGCCACCCAGCTTTGTGTCATCTGCAAATTTGCAAATGTTACTTTTAATTCCTTCATTCAAATCATTAATGTTTGTTGTAAATAGCTGCGGTCCCAGCACCGAGCCTGGCGGCACCCCACTAATCAATGCCTGCCATTCTGAAAGGGACCCGTTAATCCCTACTCTTTGTTTCCTGTCTGCCAACCAATTTTCTATCCATGTCAATACCCTACCCCAATTACCATGTGCTTTAATTTTGCCCACTAATCTCCTGTGTGAGACTTGATCAAAGGCTTTCTGAAAGTCCAGGTACACTACATCCACTGGCTCTCCCTTGTCCATTTTACTTGTTACATCAAAACATTCCAGAAGATTTGTCAAGCATGATTTCCCCTTTGTAAATCCATCCCGTTACTGCTATGCAAATGCTATCCAAATTACATCTTCGATAATCAACTCCAGCATCTTCCCCACCATCGATGTCAGGCTAACTGTTCTATAATTCCCTGCTTTCCCTCTTCTTCCTTTCTTGGAAAGTGGGATAGCATTAGCTACCCTCCAATCCGCAGGAACTGATCCAGATGCTAATGTTTTGAACATTTCTGGTCAGTACTGTGAAATTAGATTTCAACACATTTTCATATTTTCCTAGGACATAGAGAAAACCATTTGGCCTGCCCGGTCTATGCTAGCTCATGGAGCAATCCCATTTCCCTATTAATTTTCGCTATAACCTTTTTTCCACACAAATTCCCATCAATTCTTCAGTCATCTTATATCTCAGGGGAATTTACAATGGCCAGTTAACCTAGCAACTGACACATCCTTAGGATGTGGGAGCAAGCTGGAACATCTGGAGGAAACCCATGTGGTCAGTGGGAGAACCAACTGTGCCATTGTGCCAGCACCATCACCTTGTTTTCACATTAATTCCTCAGACAGCAGCAACCATGAAGAATGTGAAAAATACATGGTAGATGTTTTTCCTGATGATGCTGCATAGCCTGCAAAATAGTGCAAGGAGCCATTCACTGATGGTTAGGGTTAGATATTGGGTTTCCAGTCACTTTAAGCAAGATTGATGTGCAAACATAATGTATCAAAAAACGCACGTTTGCAGTATGCTGGATTGATTAACACATGTTGGTTATTAGATTTTCTTTACTTATTGTGCAATGGATCTGAACAGCAGGAATCTGCCATGTATGTTATCACCAAACTAAGAATCTTGTTTGTTCTTTCCCTTTAAAATGTATTGGTGTGTGCTGCCATCCAGTGGATCGCCCCTAAAATGCTGCAGATTTTAATTTATATTTTAGTACATTTGTATTTTGAATCTCTTATTTTCATTTTGTATACAGTATTTATTCAGCAGGACCAAAAACAAGACCTGTCAAAGGGCGGATGAGCTTCTAGCGAGCCAACGGCCATCCACACTTCAGTAGAGGTTGCGACCACTGTCGTACATTGTATTGTAAGGAATGATGATAAAGCACACACACCAAAATCCTATACTTCCAGCGGCGGAAGTCCGCAGGAACTGGAGGACAGAGATGTGTGGTGCGTCTGTCACCGTTCCCGTCGGAGACCAGCACCACTGCATCGCTAATGGTGGAAGCTGAAACGGGCGCCTTGCTATTAAAAACATGGTCTTTTAAGGATTTTGTGTGGGGGGGGGGGGATGGGATGGGATGGGGTGGGGGGCGGGTGTGGGGATGGGGGGGGGGGGGGGGGGGGGCGGTGGGGGGGGGGGGGGGGGTGGGGGGGGAAAGGAAAGGGAAAGGGAAAAGGAAAAGGAAAGGGAAAGGGGAGTCGGTCTGTACAGGTGGCTCTGTCTGCCTCACCGTTCCTGGACCAGTCCAGTTTACTGTCCAGGTAAATTCCAAGGTACTTGTACTCCTTCTTTCATACAAAGGTTAAATGATATTATATGATATGCCATTTATTGTCACTATACATGTATAGTGAAATTGAAAGCTGCTCGTACTCAGTGCATACATATAATTTAGTACAAAAAACAAGAAACAGAAAACAAAAACAGAAGGGAGAAGGGGGGGGGGGGGATAGGTGCACAATTCTGGGGCACTATATACATATATACATATATACAGATGGAAGTCCGGGTGTTGGGCTGTGAAGTCAGTGCATGTGTGAATTTGAATTAAGAGTAGTTATAATTTTCGGAAAACAACTATTCCTGAGTCTATTTGTCCTGGATTTGATGCACCTATAGCGCCTTCCAGAGGGCAGCAGGTCGAACAGTCCAAACGCAGGATGGGAGCTGTCCTTGATGATATTCTATGCCCTGCTAAGGCAGCGGGAGGTGTAAATATCCATCAGGGAGGGGAGAGGGCAACCAATGATCTTCTGTGCTGTCCTAGTTACCCTCTGAAGCCTCTCCCTGTCTGCCATGGTGCAGCTGCCATACCATGCTGTAATGCAGTATGTCAGCAGGCTCTCGATGGACGAGCGGTAGAAGGTCAGCAGCAGGTTAGAGTCCAGGTTGTGCTTCCTGAGGACCCTCAGGAAGTGCAGCCGCTGCTGAGCTGCATCAACTGATACATTCAAAACTGAGATGAATAAATTTGTTAGAGAAAGGATTTGATGCCTGTGCATCCATCATAAGGGTGGGTGGTTCTAGTACCTTGTCTTAACCTCACACAAAATGAACACAAAATGAAGGACTGACCACCTATTCTCTATCAAGTAACAATCCACTATTTCAAAGTTGGATGCTTATTGAGTTCTAACCATGATTACCATAATTCCACATTATTTCCTTTAATTTTTCCATTTTACATAAGATCGCAAGGAACAAAGTAATGACAACCACAGAACTTTTGATGACCATGGCTTTTGCACGACTCAGACACTTACAGGTATGTGTGTACACATTAACAAAATAATATTGTATAGAATTTAGAGCAGGATAAGATATTAGCAGAGGGAGGTTGGAATTAGATTAGCTGTCAGAAATGGTCACATGACCATGGTGTTGAGGGAGCATACTTTCGAACATTAGTGAGAAACTACAGTATGTATGAAACATCTACTTTGCAATAAGGACATCCTCAATGACATGCCACTTGTCCCAGGCACAAGTGTAATCTCAGGAATGACATTGCAAATGTTGCCCAAAGTGACTGTTGAAATGAACTTCTCCGTGTCCTGCTTCTTCTAGGTCTAAAATGGAGATATTTGTAACATTTCACCATTTCACCATTTTGCAATATTGAGATCAAATAGAGCTGTGTTTCATTCGGTAGATGTGCCTTTAACTCCAAAGACCCTAAGCTATACAATTCCATCACTGAACTCCTCCTCCTCGCTGAACTTTCCCCTTCTTTCATCTATTGCGATGTTCCATACTTCCAAACTCATGCACCAATTTGGTCAACTATTTGTAGATTAGTGACCACTAGACGCGGGAATTTTCACCATATCACCAGCAGCCCTGAATATCCAGTCTAACGGGCTGGCAGAACTGGCTGTCACAAGTGCAAAACAGCTCACGGAATGCTCTGACAGAGCTAAATCTGACATATTCCTGGATTTGCTCAACTTACGCAACATTTCCCATGACCCTGCCTTGGGTTCACCTGCTCAACGATTATTGTCAAGGCAGACCCATACCACACTGGCCGTAGCAGATCAAGCATTAATCCCACGTTTTTCCGCCTGAGGAGGTTCAATCCAGGTTACAACAGAAGCGTGACATTCAAAAGGAATGGTTCGACAAGGCGAGTAGGCCACTGCCACCATTGACCAAGGGACAGGTGGTCCGCTTACAGACTGACAAAAGCCACGACCGTATTGGGGTAGTTTCTGGTCTTCCTTCGGAGCCACGCTCGTACATTGTTAGAGCCGATGGCGGCACCTACCGATGCAACAGGCAACATCTTCTGCCTGTGAACGAGCCAGACCCTCCTCCATATTATCCGGATCGTACAAGTTAATTTCAATCTGCATCTGGTGACCCTCGCATGCTCTTGCCAGCACAATAATCCATGCCTGCGACAATTCCTCTGTCTGCTCCATCTTTGCCTGTGCCACAGTCTCCTGCTTCGACTCCAGGGACGTTGGTCCACTCCCCCTCGGCGGTGAAGTCGCTGCTCTTTCCCCGTAGAAAAACAATGGAGATGGCCTCTATCGTACATGTGCCGGTCGTGTTTGCAGGCCGGTCGTGAAGTATCCGGACTATGTTTGACTATGTTCCACCAGTCTGTCATCGGTTGTGATACTTGCTTTGCTTGGTTATGGGTCTATATTGCTATTGATTCTTTAAAAAGGGGGGAGATGTAGATTAGTGACTCGTGTTATGAGTCATGCATTTGTAGTTACGCCCACTAGCTTGTTAGCATCGCGGTCTGCTGCATTCCGTTAGTTGAAAGTGGAACTCTTAAGAGAAAAGTTGGATTGCTTTGTAACCAATAAAGTCTATATATATCCTGATCTTGGTGTAAGGCCACTGTTAATATAAGGACTACAATCGACACTATTATAATACCCATGGTTACCATCGATCCACATTATTTCCTTTTATTGTTCCGTGTTACATAAGACCACAAGGAACAAAATAATGGCAACAGCAGAACTTTCTGATTACCTCAAGGCTTTTGCACTAAATGTCAGTTTTGTGTTTGTCAATTTTGTGTTTGTTCCAATTAAATGCTTTGGTTCATTTATTATGTTAAAGATGCTATTTAATTTGAAGTTTTTTTTGTTTAGGTGGGTGAAAAGTGTTTGGTAAATTGAGTATCATCAGAGATAAGTAGTGCAGCTAATAACATAAGGTATGTACATATGGATCTTGATCACAAAAATGAAATGTCTGCAGAAGTGCACCATGCCCTCCAGGTATGATACCTACCATGGCCATTTGTTTCCATTGCCTGCTAAGAATATATTTATGGGACTTGTGGTTGTAGAACATTTCTCCCACTTTGCACCTATTCCTCCGAATCATTCACTGCAACATTCAAAAACTGTGCAGAAAGTTGGTTTTCCATATGGTTTGTGACTGTGAAAAGTAATGGCATGTGAAATTTAACACCAGGAAATTTGCCAAAGAGAATATTAGTAAGTATTGTGTCTCATCTGAGAATGTCCTTGAGATTTAAGATAGGGGTCTTTAGGTTTTATTAGGCAGAGTGAAAGTCAGGAATGTCTTGTCATTGGGAAGTGATTTTTCCCCCCAATATATACAGACATGCAATTATTGTGGTTCCCAGAAGGAGATGTGAGACTTTACCATCCCTCATTGTGGTGATGGTATGAAAAAGAGAATTCTAGAATACGAACTCGATGGTAAAGGAACGATCATTTGTATATCGGAAGAAATGTATTCTTTGTGGAAAATTGGAGCTGTGGAAAATCCCTTCATTTTACTTCTTTTGTGTTTCTGGATAGTAGAAATGATAGTGAAGGAGATGCTGTCAATATAACCTTAATGGAGTGAATTCTCCAAATGTTACATATCACAGTCAATTGCACAACTGATGGAAGGGTGGATGTTGCAACCAATTTTGGGTATCAATCATGTCAATTATACTTGCCAGTACAGTGCTGAGCTTCCCGAGTGCTGTTGCAGTTATACTCATCTCTGCATATCTTGAATATTTGATCACAAACTGTTTCAATTACTTAATTGTAGGTATTTTATTATGTAACCAGAAGTAACTTCAGATGCTGGAATCTTGAGCAAAACGCAAAGTGCTGGAGGAAATCAGCAAGTCAGCCGGCATCTGGGGAGGGAATGAACAGACAATGTTTCGGGTCGTGATCCTTCTTCAGTACAAAATCTATTCCTTTCCCAGATGGGTCAAGACCATTCATGACCTGAAACATCACCTATTCCGTTTCTCCAGAGATGCTTCCTGACCTGCTGAATTCCTCCAGTACTTTGTGTATTACTGATTTTTTTTAATTTCTTGTACCTTATGCATGTGTTATAATGGTGTTTTATGCAAAATAATGATGTACTAAAAAAAGCCATAATGTGTTGAAGTAACTCAGCAGGTCAGGCAGCATCCCTGGGGAACATGGATAGATGATGTTTTGGGTCGGGACCCTTCTTCAGACTGAATGATATACCAAAATTCTTTTGACCGAGAATTGGAAAGGAGGTCATGTAACTACTTTTATTGATACAGAATTATACGTTTCTACAAATGGTTGTAAAATCCCTCGCCAATAATTGTTGGAGTGAAAATTCTACATAACACAATGTAGAGTATCAAGGTTACGAGAGGTGGAAATGCTTATGTGGTTTGCTTCCTTCTACAAAGCTTTGTGGGCACAAAGTAATGAACAATATTAGCAGGCAGCTGTCAGTAAATTAACGGACCATAAAAGTAATGGTTCTTTAATGGACCAGAGCATTTTGAATATAAAAGCTGAATTTGCAGATTATCCTAACAGTGGATAAATATTGCATCTATAGTGCAGAGGCATTTCCAATCCAGCCCCACAGCAATTATTCCAGCATTCATGGTATCATGTTAATTCCTCCTTAGGAACAACTGTATGAAGGTGATAAAAGGCATTGCAATCTGCAAAATGGGGACCCTGGCAAAAGAGGAGCCAATCACGGACAAAAATATATTTTACCTTTGCAGTAAAACCAAAGCAATGACATTACAAACATTATTAAATGCAAACCATCGGTCATTAAAGAAGCAAGTAGCTGAGACGTGACAATTTAGATACTCTTAGATTCATCTTATTTGTGTTGAACTGGTTGGAGTCAGAGAAGGTTTGCTGCAATTATCTGGTAAATATGCAGAAATTGCTCTGAGTTTCTAAGTCATGCCTCCTGCTGGCAGTTCATGCAAAATAAAGTGTTGGAGGAACTCAGAAGGCAGTCAATATCTGTGGGCGGGGTGGACAAGTTTTGGATTGGGACCCTTCCTCAGACTGAACATAGATGCTACCTGACCTGCTGAGTTCCTCCAGCATATTGCTTTTGCTCAAGATTCCAGCATCAGAAATGTCCTGTGTTTGGTGATGCATGTACATGGAGATTGGGTGAAGCCAACAATGCAATACCTCCTGTGGTTATAAACAACTAGTAAAAGAGAAAGGAATATGCAAAAAGTGCTTTGGCATTAATGACTGGGGCTCATGTATGAAGAATGTCAAGTTTAATTGTGTTCCAAAGAGCTTTATCTATCTGTGATATCACCAAGCAGTATGAGTTGATTTTGGAAAGAAACATTAATTAAAAACTGTCATTTTGAGACGGGTACCATGCATCGTGCAGGAAATATCCAAGATTGCATAAACTTTTTCATTTAGTTTCTTGAGGAACTTGGAATGTAGAAATAAAATTTTGAAAAACATCGAAAACCTTACAAAATCTTGAAAATATATGGTTAACATTACGCAGTCTATTTAAAATATTTCTATCTGCTAGAATTTCTGCTGCCCTCTTTCTAAGAAATAATCTAAAGAAAATGGAGGGAAAACAGAAAAAAATGTATTTGGGATTGTGCCTGATATTCAATTAAATATTTTGCACAAAGGCTGGACTTTAGTAAGGATAAAGTATGAAATGAATGCAAGCATACTGCTATATAACTGTATGATAGTATGGATTACTTGCCAAAAATAATAATTGGGTGAGACGTGACAAGGCAGATACTGAGAGGACGTTTCACCTCTTGGAACAATCAAGAACTAAGGGGTATTTTCAAAACCAGGGATCAATCCTACAAGATGGCAATGAGGTGGAATTGCTTTCCTCAGAGTGACATGAATTTAAGGAACTTTCTACGACTGAGACCTGGAGAAGTTGAAACATTGAATATGCTTGGGGTCAAGATAGATAAATGTATGGTCTGTAGAAACTCCAGCTTTATGGGAAACAGAAAATTGGGGGCAAGCCAGTATCAGATGAATCTGTGGTCTTATTGAATGGCAGAGCAGATTCAAAGCGATTAATGGCCAATTCCTACTTGTATTTCTTTCCTGGTTTTGTTGCACTTGGGCTCATGAAATGTTACCCCCAAATATTTGCAGATATGAACCCAAATGTCTTATTCTGCAGGAAAATGCATTTGTTTGGTGATTACAATAACCTTCATGTCACAGCTGACACTATGATATAATTTCCTTACTTTATATTTCTCTATCCTAAGAGGGCTTAATCCACTGATGAATTGATGATATATACCTTGTGCTATCTGATGGAATTGCAGTCCCTGACAAGTCACCTCATAGCTGACAGGCCCTACTTCTAAAGCAAAACTCCTCCCATTAAGACGGAGCTATAATCACAAACAACGGTGATTACAGCTCCCCCTTTGATCTAACTCCAGGTTTTGTTCTTTTCCTCCCTTTCTGGTGAAAGCAAATAGGATTTAGCTCTCATCATCTCCCGTACAGTATCTGCTTCAGCAGTTTGATATAATTTCCAATGATATGTCATAATTCTGAATAACATTGCAGGTAGAAAAAGAAAATTTCAATAACACAATACTTTACACTTTCACTTTAATAGTATCTCTGATAAGAAGTCTGTTTCAATGGGTTAGAATATTTCAAGGTTTCAATGTCAGATGTACCAGTTAAGGTACAGTGAAATTTGAGTTACCATACAGCCATAATATGTGAAAAGCAACAAGACTCACAATCACATAAAAGTTAACATAAACATCCATCACAGTGGATTCCACATTCCTCACTGTGATGGAAGGCAATAAAGTTCCATCTTCTTCCTCTTTGTTCTCCCGCGGCCGGGGCGATCAAAGCCCCCACAGTCGACGATCGAAGCCCCCGTTGGGGGTGATCGAAACTCCTGAGTCGGGGCAGTTGAAATTCTCTCCGCGGCATGGAGTTCCCGAATCGGTCTCTTCTTACTAGAGACCGCGGGCTTCATGATGTTAAAGTCCACAGGCCCCATAGTTGGAGCTTCGATCCACGGCAAAGGGATTGCAAGCTCCGCGATGTTAAAATCCCGCAGACTCCCGTGGTTTGGAGCGCTGGGTCAGTCTCCAGGAAAAGCCGCCAACTCCACGATGTTAGGCCACAGTGGAGACAGAGATACGATATACGAAAAAAAATCGCATCTCCGTCGAGGTAAGAGTTTGAAAAAAGTTCCCCCCGCCCCCCCCCCCACACATAAAACAAACCAAGGAACACTAAAACATACTTTTGAACACATACTTAAAATAACAAAACAGACGAAAGGACAGACAGACTGTTGGCGGGGCAGCCACCGCAACAGTGCAGTTACATTTCTAGTGGGAGAAAATACATCTTAAAACTTGTCCTCCTGTATCTCTATTGAAACAGGTTATGTGCATATTGACATGAAATGCCATATGCAAAATTAACAAGCACCTCGGAAAAACAGTGGGAGTTTCCAACAGGAAACATAATGATTGTAGAATTTACATTATACTGTACATGAAATACTGATTGTGAATGAATGCAAATCTGTGTTTGCATGACGACAAAATATCCAGAGAATGCATAATTTCACCTGTGCATATTTTGGCAATGTATTTATTTTCTATTAATGTAAGAATATACAAAAATCAAAATAGGCGCCAATTGGAATCTTTAAGCAGTTATTTTGGAAGGAATCTTGTGCGATAAAACTTTTTGTCCGTAGGAAGGAGAGAACGTTGAGTAATTCCTAAAACCTCCATCGGAATTCTGTATTGGGAATTATTTTTCCCAAACCACATTAAATCAGCAGAATTTTGAGACTGTGCCATTTGCGAACTCTCGCGAGGAATTTTGGGATAACGTCTATAGTTAGGATGTTCCGTATCCTGGTTACCCAGGTAAGATGTCTGATATATGGTAATACCAAATCTGCTCTTCATCATGGAGGCTTTCCCAGGGTCCCGCAGATCAACGGTCTGCTTTTCTGCAGAGACCTTTTTCCGTCCCAGTCCCTATGATTGAAAATATAACACACAATTGAAAAGTAGAGAGCCATTTAATCAGATAGAAACAAATTCATTATTTCATCACATTTTAGACTCGTATAGAATATCAGAAAGGAACAGAAGTCACGTGAATCTTGAGTAGAGACAGTAATGCATGATTCTGTACATGTTTTAATGACTATTTGGGATACAGTGGATCTGCATTCTCGCCACTTGGTGAATCTATGTCTGGAGAAACTGATCATCTAAACAGTATTTGGAATTTGTGTCCCAATAATTTCAATCACTTGGCCAACCGTGATAATGCTTTGTCTTATATAGATGGGGATCTGTTGTTACTTTGATGAATCCAATGCATGCACTAACATAATAATTCCGTATTTCTCAGATTTTCTCAAAACTGTACATGGCAGGAGGCCACAAAGTCTATGCCAGAGCAATCCCATTTAGCTACGTGTTTCCTTGTAATGTATTCTCTCTCACTGATGCATCAACATCATCCTTCTCTCACACAGCTCATCCACATGAGGGATGATTTACAATAGCCAATTAACCTACCAACCTTGGAGTTTGGAAGCAATTGTGCATCCAGTGGAAATCCACACAGTTGCAGGGAGATCACACAATTAGGACCCAAGGTCAGCATTGAACAAGGCTTACTGGAGCTATGAAGAAACAGCTCTACGTGCTGTCCCACTACCACCAACAATTAGTAATAAACTATTATTTCAATTTTAAATAACAGGGAAGGATAATGAACTTAACGTTAATTATAACTAATTAACTAAAAGGAATATAACTAAAATTAGTCAATCTTCCTCCAAATAATGAACAGGAACTATGCAATTCATTTTCTTCTATTCTGCCATGGTTTAATCAACCAAATCAATATTTATATTTAGAAGTTCTGAAATGATCTTTGGAGCTAAAATGTACTATTAAGTCTGTAAATATAAAATTCTATATTTGACTTAATCAGAAGAATTTAACAGTGTCACGGTTACTAATAATGAGAGAAATGAGCAGGTATGGGCCATTTCCCTTTGATTGCAGCTATTTTTCATCTGAGCTACTGCTGAACAAAACAAAATAACCAATTTAATTTGGCACAGTAGCGCAGTGGTATAGTTGCTGCCTTGAGGGCCTGTCCCACTTGGGCGTCATTTGCAAGTCACGCAGATGGCGCACAAAGATTTTGTACATCCGCGACCACGCGTCACTGCCTACGTTATCAAACACCGCGCGGCGTTGTGACCCGTAAATTAGGTCGCGTAAATGATGCCCGAGTGGGACAGGCCCTTTACAGTGCCGGATAACTGGATTTGATCCTGACTACGAGTGCTGCCTGTACATTCTGTCTGTGAACGTGTAGTTTTTTCCCCGGGTGCTCTGGTTTTATATTCCACGTGCTCCCACATTCCAAATGCAGTTACCTCCACTTGCCTCTGGTTCCCTCCCTTTATATTGTCTGTAGATCCCGACCTGAAACGTCACCCATCCTTTTTCTCTAGAGATGCTACCTGACCCACTAAGTGACTCCAGCACTTTGTGCCTGTTTCAGGTTTGTAGGTTAATTGACTTCTGTAAACTGTCCCCAGTGTGTAGGATAGAGCTAGTGTATAGATAATCGCTAGTTGGCATGGACTCAGTGGGAAGAAAGACCTGTTTCCACACTATATCTCTAAACTAAACAAAACAATTACGCAGGAGGATGAGGGGTGATCTTATTGAGGTGTATAAAATCATGGGAGGAATAGATCGGGTAGATGCACAGATTCTTTGACCCAGAATAGGTGAATCAACGAGTAGAGGACATAGATTTAAGATGAAGGGGAAAGATTTAATAGGAATCTGAGGGGTAATTTTTTTCACACAAATGGTGGTGGGTGTATGGAACAAGCTGCAAGAGGAAGTAGTTGAGGCAGGGACTATCCCAACATTTGAGAAATAGTTAGACAAGTACATGGATAGGACAGGTTTGGAGGGATATGCACCAAACACAGGCAGGTACGACTAGTGTAGCTGGGACATGTTGGCTGGTGTGGGCAAGTTGGGCCGAAGGGTCTGTTTCCACACTGTATCACTCTATGACTATCTCTCGCTGGATCCCATGCGATCATCCTTCCAGAGCTGCCTGCCCCGAATGCAAAAGGCTGTAATCTTGGATAGGTGTTAAATCACAACTGAAACTCTGCCTGATTCACACGTGGGAATGCTGACATAATATCTTGCTGTTTTCTTAACAGGGAAACCTGAAAAAATCATGATGAAATATGATATCATGCAATTAAAGTATGTGATTTTAATATAATAGTACAGAGAATGTTGTACTGTTTCAATGAGCATTATGTTGAAATTAGCCGCAACAGAAGTTTATGTTCAAAGGAATCAAAACAATTGGGAAAAGATGTCACCTCACATGAAGAGGTTAGTTATTAAAAATTATTGATTACTCAACTGGTACAAGAAGCAAATCAGCAATTTGGGGGAATAATATTATGGCAAAATTGTAGTAGCATAGCTTAACTTTTCTTCTTATGAATCTTATTGTAATAAAGATTTTTTTTAAATGGCATTTAAAAAAATAATTAACAACAAGTATTTAACTTAATATTTCGGAATGTTTAACTTGATGCTGTTCCACAGCTATTGGAAGAAGGCAATAGTGGACATAGAGGAAAAGGTTACAGTCATCTTACAGGAGAAAACAGTCCATTGATGGCATGTGTATATGTCGGAATTTGAATTTTGAATACAATTCAACTCAAAATACTATATACAGTGCATTCAGAAAGTATTCAGGCCCCTTTCATCCTGTTTCCATTGATTATCCTTGAGATGTTTCTACAACTTGATTGGAGTCCACCAGTGGTAAATTAAATTGATTGAACATGATTTGGAAAGACACACACCTGTCTATATAAGGTCCCACAGTTGACAGTGCATGTCAGAGCAAAAACCAAGCCATCTGTATCGAAGCACAGATCTGGGTATAAACCAATTTCTGCAGCGTTGCAGGTTCCGAAGAGCACAGTGGCCTCTGTAATTCTTAAATGGAAGAACTTTGGAACCACCAGGACTCTTCATAGAGCTGGCTGCCTGGCCAAATTGAGCTTTCGGGGGAGAAGGGCCTTGGCCAGGGAGGTGACCAAGAATCCAATGGAGATGGGAGAACCTTCCAGAAGGACAACTATATCTGCAGCACTCCACCAATCAGGCCTTTATGGTAGAGTGGCCAGACGGAAGCCACTCCTCTGTAAAAGGCACATGACAGTCCGCTTGGAGTTTGCCAAAAGGCATGAGAAACAAGATTCTCTAGTCTAATTAAACCAAAATTGAACTCTTTGGCCTGAATGCCAAGCATCACGTCTGGAGGAAACCAGGCATCACTCATCACCAGGCCAATACCAAACATACGGTGAAGCATGGTGGTGGCAGCATCATGCTGTGGGGATGTTTTTCAGCGGCAGGACCTGGGAGACTAGTCACGATCAAGGGAAAGTTGAACGGAGCAAAGTACAGAGAGATCCTTGATGAAAACTTGCTCAAGAGCATTTTGGCCCTCAGACTGGGGCAGAGGTTCACCTTCCAACAGGACAACGACCCTAAGCATACAGCCAAGACAATGAAGGAGTGTCTTTGTGACAAGTCTGTGAATGTCCTTGAGTGGTCCAGCCAGAACCCGGGACTTGAACCCGATCGAACATCTCTGGAGGGACCTGAAAATAGCTGTGCATCGACGCTCCCCATTCAACCTGACAGAGCTAGAGAGGATCTGCAGAGAAGAATGGGAGAAATTTCCCAAATAAATGTGTGCCAAGCTAGTAGCGTCATACCCAAGAAGACTTGGGGCTGTAATCGCTGCCAAAGGTGCCTCAACAAAGTACTGAGTAAAGGGTCTGAATGCTTATGTAAATGTGATACTTCAGTTATTTCTTTTAAATTACTTTGCAAAAATGTCTAAACACCTGTTTTCACTTTTTTATTATGGGGTATTGTGTGTAGATTGATGATAAAAAAAAATGAATTTAATCCATTTTAGAATAAGACTGTAACGTAACAAAATGTGGAAAAAGTGAAGAGGTCTGAATACTTTCTGAATGCAATGTATATTTATATCATGCATGGTGAAGGCCCAAGTTACTTTACAAGGAGAGCAACGAGTTCCAGTTATGTAGCACCTCTGATGTACTATAAGAACGCATTGTACGAATGGTATCATATAATAGCATATTATACTTCATGTGAATATTAACAACATGTGACACCAAGCCGGAAAGGAAAATATTAAACATCAAGCTTTATGAAAGAAATGGATCTTAAAGGAATAAGGTGAAATGAGTAAAGAGGCAGGGAGGTTTAGGGATGACATTTCAGAGCCTGTAGCTTGAGTTTGAATGTACAGATGTCTATCGTGGAGCAATTAAAATCATGGAGGTGTGAAATCAGAACTGGAGGACAGATATCTCTGAGGCTTGTATTACTGGAGAAATGCATCAAGACTATGGCACCATTTGAAAACAAGGACAAGTTTGTTTTAAATCGCAGTTGTCATCTCTTATAAGGAGACTAGGTTTGTCAGTGAGCAAGGCATTTGGCTGATTGGAACTTAATGTGAACTAGGACAAGAGCAACAGAATTTTGCATGATCTAATATTTATTGAGAATGGTGACTGTCCAGGAGTGAGTTGGAATAATAAGGGTTATTAATGATAATTTTATCTGTTCATAATTCAGGCAAGGGCTGAGATAGACAATATTACAGAAATGGAGATAGATCTTCTAATATATATGGTTGGATGCTCACAACATCTGAAACACAGGTTTGATCCTGATCTTGGGAGTTATCTTTGTCGAGTTTGCATGTTCTCCTGTAACTATGTGGGTTTAGCCTGGGGTAAACAGTTCCTCCACGTTCCAAAGATGTGAGGATTGGTAGCTTAATTGTGCACTTTAACATTGCTCTACTGTGTGGACGAGTTGGAGAATCTGTGGGAAGTGATGAAAATGGGATTGTAGTAATAGTGTAAATGAGTGATTGATGGTCTCAGTGGGACAAAGGGTGTGTTTCCATGCTTTATCTCTCCCAATGGGAGACAAATATATAACTCTGGGCAATGGTGTCCAAATGGTAATGAGAAGAGGAGTGATGCTGATTTAAGTAAATGGCAAGAATGCAATGTTAACAGAGTTTATTTTGTTTCAAACAAGGCTCCAGCTCAACTGAGAAAGTGGGCTGAGGAATGGCTAATACAGTTTAATACAGATAAGTGCAAGGTGTTGCATATTGGGAAGTCAAACCAAGGTAGGCTGTGGGGTGTGTGGTAGAGCAGTGGGTTATAGCAGTACAGGTACATAGTTCCTTGAAAGTGGCGTCACAGGTAGATAGGGTGGTCAAGGAGGCTTTTGTATTTAATTTTTTATTATTGGAGATAGGTACATGATCTATTACATCTATTACATCATTATTACATCATTTTTAAATTGATAATATTGTCAGTTATTATTACATTGTCTCCAATACTTTTTGCATTTTTCTTCATTTTTTTTTTATAACTAGATAGGGCTAAAGGGATAGATGAAATAGAGAGAGGGAAGAAGGAAAAAGAAAACTAAAATAAAAAATAAAAAAAGGAAAAGGAGTGAAAGAGGTAGTTGAAGAAGAATGGAAAAATTTGTTAAAGTTTAAAAACATCATTCGAGATATGTTCGTACATTTCGAAGTATAGCATTTCATCCAATCTTTAGTCCGGGTGCTAGTCAGGTTCCTGTGCTGAACTGTTCTGACCCTTTAAATAATCAATAAAAGGAGACCATGTTCCAACGAATAATTCCTGTTTATCCAACAGGGAAATCTGATTCTTTCCATGTTTAAGGTCTCCGTCATTTCTATAATCCACATTTTGATTGTGGGGGCCGTAGGGCCTTTCCAAAATTTTAGGATTAATTTTTTTCCTGTTATTAAACTGTAATCGATAAAGTTTCTTTGTGTTATTCTAAGTGTTTGATTTGATTCTAATATTCCGAATATTATTAATTTTGAGTTGGGTTCCAGTTGTGTGTTGATTACTTTGGATATTATACTAAAAATATTTACCCAAAATTTTTTAATTTTTGTACAGTTTGTAAACATGTGCGATAACGTAGCTTCTAAGTGTTGACATTTATCACATATAGGTGAGATATGTTGAAAAATTTTATGTAATTTTGTTTTGGCGTAGTGTAACCTATGTATTACTTTAAATTGTATTAGAGAATGTCTCGCGTTTAGTGAACATTGATGTATGTGTTGTAGACTTTCTTCCCAAGTGTCTTTCGTTATTACCTGGTTTAATTCTTTTTCCCATGCTTGTCTGTGTAAGTCCGTCAAAGGAATGTCACTATCTAATAAGATATTATATATATAAGATATTAATTTTTCTGTATTAGGATGCTTATTCCAACATTCATCTAGAATCTCTGGGTTTCTATTTCGAAAATTTTTAGAATTCGATTTAACATAATCTCTGAGTTGAAGATATCTGAAATAATCATTTCCTCGAAGTCCATAAATCTGTTGCAACTCCTGAAATGTCAAAAAAGAGCCTTCTTTGTAAAGGTGTCCTATATTTTTAATTCCATTATTCTTCCATTGTGTAAAACCCCCGTCTAAACATGAAGGCTTAAACAATGAGTTATTCACAATTGGAAGAAAAAGAGATAAGTTATCTAATTTTAATGTCTTTTTTAATTGTTTCCAAATTTTTATAGCACTAAATATTATAGGGTTTTCCTTATAAATTTTCTTGTTTAATTTAGACGTAGCAAATAATATCGCACCAATATCATAAGGCATACAATCTTCCCTTTCCAGTTTTAACCAGTCTGGTTGCTGGTCTATTTCTCCCAACCAGAAGTTCATATTTTTAATATTAACTGCCCAGTAATAAAACAAAAAGTTAGGTAAAACCAAGCCTCCATTATTTTTTGATTTACACAGGTGTCTTTTGCTTATCCTATGATTCTTATAATCCCAGATAAAATCATTAACAATAGAGTCCAATTTTTTAAAGAAGTTTTTTGCCAGGTATATCGGAATCGTCTGAAAAAGGTATAATATTTGCGGTAAAAAAATCATTTTTATGGCATTAATTTTACCAACCATTGAAATAGGTAATGTTTTCCAGTATTGGATATTCTTATGTAATTTATTCAATAATGGGGGGAAATTTGCTTTAAATAATGATGTATATATCTTAGTTACATAGATACCTAGATATTTAAATTTTTCATTTACTACTTTAAATGGGAATTGTTGTATTATCTGTTTGTTATGTTCCCTTATTGGCATAATTTCACTTTTATTCCAATTTATTCTGTATCCTGAAAGTGCACCGAATTGGTTTATTAGTTTTAATAGGTTTGGGATACTAATTTCTGGTTTTGTGATGTAAATTAATACGTCATCTGCATATAGAGAAATTTTATTCACTGTGTCTTTACTGTTATACCCATATATTTCCGGATGCCCCCTAATTCTTTCTGCAAGTGGCTCAATTGCAAGTGCAAATAGTAATGGAGATAACGGGCATCCTTGTCTACACCCTCTAGATAGACTGAATTTAGATGACAGTCTTTGGTTGGTAAGTATTCTGGCCGTAGGATTTGTGTATAGCAGTTTTATCCATGTGCAAAATTTCTCCCCTAGCTGCATCTTTTCCATCACCGAAAATAAATAAGGCCATTCGACCTGATCAAATGCTTTTTCAGCGTCAAGTGAGATTATTGCTAAATCTTCATTAATAATTCTCTTGGTATATATAATATTAAATAATCTTCTTAGGTTATAATATGAATACCGTTTCTGAATAAAGCCTGTTTGGTCAGGGTGTATTAATTTATTCATCACTGTACTTAATCTACGTGCTAGTATTTTAGTTAGTATTTTCTGGTCTGTATTCAGAAGTGCAATTGCTCTGTATGATCCCGGATCTTCCGGATCTTTATCAGCTTTAGGAATAAGCGTTATTATAGATTCATTTAAGGTATCTGGGAGTTTCTGTTGGGTGTAGATATAATCATATAGTCTTTGCAAGCGTGGGCACAGCAAATCATGAAATTTCTTGTAAAATTCTGAACCTAGACCATCTGGCCCTACTGCCTTACCATTTTTAAGAGAGCCAATAGACTCCTCAATATCCTTTATCGTAATTTCCCTTTCTAATAATTCTCTATCCTTTGAATCTAAACCTTTTAAATTACATTTTATTAAAAAATCTGCTATTCCTTCTGATTGTGCTACAGTTTTAGTTGAATAGAGGTTATGATAGTATTGTAGAAATCTATCATTTATATCCTTGGGCATTTTTAATAATTCTCCTGTCTCTGTTCTAATTTTATGAATTATTTTTTCCCCTTCCATTTTTCGCAGCTGGCGTGCTAATAATTTTTGTGGTTTGTCTCCAAATTCAAACTGTATTTGTTTGGTTTTTTGATAAAGTTTTATTACTTGTTCTGAGTACATTTTATTTAATTTATATTTCAGTACAGCAATTTTATTATGTTTTAACGTAGATGGCGTTCTCGCGTTTTCTGTATCTAGTTGCTTAATTTCACTTTCCAGTGCTTTTTGTTTAATCCTGTTTTCTTTATTATAAAATGCTTGGGCAGAGATTAATGTACCTCGAACATACGCTTTGAACGTCTCCCACATAAGAGAAGCAGGTGTGTCAGGGTTGTCATTTACCTCAAAAAATATTTGAATTTGTTTAATAATATATTCCTGGCATGATCTTTCGTTCAAGATTTGCGGGTTAAGTCTCCAATATGTTTGTTTCTCGGACATTCCATTTAATTTAATCATGAATGTTACCGGTGCGTGATCTGAGATTATAATGTTATGATATTTTGAATTATAAGTAAATGGAATAAACGTAGAATCAACTAAAAAGTAATCTATTCTTGAGTATGTTTTGTGTACTGGTGAATAAAATGAATATTCCCGTCCGGTTGGGTTTTCTATTCTCCAGATATCCTTAATATTAGTGGTATTAATAAATGAATTTAAAAAAACACTTGAGTTGGATGTTGATTTTTTTTGCCTTGATGATCTATCTAAGTATGGGTCTAATGTACAATTGAAGTCTCCTCCAATTATTAATTTGTATTGTGCAAATTCAGGAATTCTATTAAATGTTTTGTTAAAAAAAGTGGGGTTATCAAAGTTAGGCCCATAAACATTTAGAAGGATCACTTTTTCACCATTTAACTCTCCAACCACTATAATATATCTGCCATCCATATCCACTATTATTGAGGAGGTCGCAAAAGGAATTCCTTTACGAATTACTATTGCTACTCCTCTTGACTTGTGGGAAAAAGAAGAATGATATGATTCAGCGATCCACTTAGCTTTAAGTCTGTGTTGTGATTCCTTTTTAAGATGTGTCTCTTGAAGAAATATTATATCTGTTTTGATTTGATTTAGGTGTGCCAAAACTTTACTTCTCTTAATTGGTTCATTGATTCCCTTGACATTCCAACTACAAAATGTTATTCCCTGACCCCTTCTTGTCATGTTAGCATCTTGCATATTGCTTTTGTGGTGGTCTATAATCGGGTAGAAGGAACAACACATAGAACCTGACCCTGCTCCCAAACCTCAGATAGATGAATTTAAATTCAAATACATCATTCTTCCGATCATATCTCCTTGCCTTGGTCTTGTTTTTCCATTCAAACCTTGAGTTAAAGAAGTATTTAAAGAAAGAAAAGTGATAGGGTTGGTTAGTGTAGGGTGAAGAAAAAAGAACTACATCTACAATTAGTGTAGTTAGTGATAGCCACACTAACGTGGCTAGAATTCTAAAGACTTCCGTAGCCTTTGTAAAATGAGAAAATTCCCAGCTCCGTGCCCGAGGAAGAGGAAAGAAAAAAAAAAAAAAAAAAAAGGGAAATTATATTTAACATTCAATCAACTTCTTTGGGAGTATCAAACTTATTTACCTAGTCATACTTATACCCACAGAATATATATACACCTACCTACGTACACGTATATATATATATATATGTATGCATACCCACATGTATACTAGTGTCAACACATAACCCTGCAGAAAGGTTCAAGACAGCAAAATGATTTTAAATTGAAAGATAGAGCGAAAAAAAGAAAAGGAAACCCGTCAATCATAATTATCATATAGGTTGATTTACCTCTTACATATCTTTCTATATACTATACTATGTAATTCATTTCTTCATTTATCAAAGACTATTAGTTATTGATCATTGTTATCCATCTTATACCGTATTAACTTTTATAAGAATTAATAATGTTAATAATTTTAGTGGAAATAAGGATATTTAATAAGTATTAGTTGTTACCTATATAGTTAAATATGAATTTACATATAATAGTAATGATTAGTAACCTAAAAAGAGCTAAAACAAAAAAGAGAGAAAAGAGGGAAAAACCCTCGAAAAATCGCAGTTTTTGTCCAGTGTCCTCCATCATTTTCGATTTCCAAGTGTCTATAAAGTTCTTGAACGAATTTTAAAGGTCCTTTTAGATCTGATGGTCATCTTAGTCCTTGGCTCCTAAGGAGTGGTGTGGGTTCTTCAGTCTGTAGGCACGTTACCAACTACCTTGGCGTATTCGAGTGCTTTTTCGTGCTCTGTAAAAAAGAACACATTGGAATTGTAGGTGACTCTTAGCTTTGCGGGATAGAGTAGGCTGTATTTCAAATCCGGTACACTCTTCAATATTCTTTTGGTCTCGTTGAACAGCATTCTTTTCTTGAAGACCTCTGTCGAGTAATCTCGGTAGATGCTAAATCTCTCGCCTTCAAAAAACAGTTGACCGCTCCGAACACTTTTCTTCATTATCTCATCAAATTCATGATCCTGTAGGACTTTTACAATAATTTGTCTTGGATGGACATCATCTTGAGTACGACGTCGCTGCGCTCTATGGGCTCGGCCGAGTAGAGGTTTGTGATCCAATTTTAGGACTGTATGTAGTAGGTCTGCCACAAAATCCCGAGTACCCATTTCCTTCTCCCTTCCTTCCTTCACCCCTACAATTCTTAGGTTCTTTCGTCTTTGACGCCCCTCCAGATCGATACATTTATCATTTAATTTGCTCACCATGTTTGTGAGGCGTTGGTTTTCAGTAAGGAGCTGATTTACTGTTTCTGCACTCGTCATCGCACATTTCTCAAGCTCGGTTATCGCTATTCTGTGTTGATCGAGTTCTTGGCGAATGGGGTCCACCTCTATTTGAGCCTTTGTTTCCACCGAAACGAGTCTGGCTTCCATCACTTCCATCTGGTCTTTGACCTCTTCCTCCCTCGTCCTCTTCCAGTTTTCAAACATTTTGTTGAACTGTAACGAGCATTTCTGCTCTAAAATCTACCTTGAAGGTGTCTAGTGATTTTTGAAATTTCTCACTAAAAGTCTTCATTTCAGCAGCCAGACAAGTCTTCATTTCAGCAGCCAGAAAGATTTTAAGATCTTCCATTTCCCCTTTTTTCCCCCCTTTAATCTTCCTTGGAGGATCTTCCTGGGCCATCGTTGTAACTGAGGCCGAGGCTTCTGTAGGGCCTTCCTCTTCCATCTGGGGTCTTCCTTTAGCCGATTTTTTTGTTGTTCCACGGGGGGGGGTGTGTTGTAGCGACATACCTTAAGTCGCAGGCCTGATGACGTCACGCAGGCTGCCGTTTCAGATTGCGATCGCTGCAGGTAGGTCCCGATTTTTCTCCCGTTTTTTGTTTTCCTCGGTACGGAGCTGGTTGGCGCTGGACTTAGTTCTCCATAGCGCCACCGGAAGTTTTTGGTCAAGGAGGCTTTTGGTATATTGCTGTTCATCAGTCAGGGTATTGAGTATAGAAGTTGGGATGTTATGTTACGGTTGCACAAGACATTAGTGAGACCACACTTAGAGTATTATGGTCTGTTTTGGTCACCCTGTTATAGAAAGGATGTCATTAAACTGGAAAGAGTGCAGAGTAGATTTATGAGGATGTTGCCAGGACTTGAGTGGGTGAGTTATATGGAGAGGTTTGGCAGTCTAGTATTTTAATCCTTGCAGTAGGCTGAGGGGTGATCTTATAGAGGTGTATAAAATCATGAGGGGAAATAGATAGGGTGAATACCCAGAGTAGGAGAATCAAAAACAAGAGGACACATGTTTAAAGTGAGAGGACACGATTTACTAATAACCTGAGGGCCAAGGTTTTCAATCAGAGGGTGGCGCGTATATGGGACAAACTGCCAGAGTTAAGACAAACATTGTAACAGCATTTAAAAGGCACTTGAACTGGTACATGGATGAACAGTTTGGAGGGATATGGGCCATACACTGGCAAATAGGACGAGCTTAGATGGGGTATCTTGCTCAGCATGGAGTTGAGCCGAAGGGCCTATTTCCATGCTGTATCTCAAATTCTAAAAGAAAATCCCCAATAATTTAAGATCCAGTTTGAAGTTAATTTGACAGCTTTAAGTTCCATCATTAACTCAATTTTCTATGTTTCCTGCCAATATAACAAAATTATGGTGCAGGAAAGCTTGAAGCTTTGAGGAGAAAAGACCCATAGAATTTCACAACCTTCAACCAAAAACAAGTTTGGAATTTCAAATAAATTTCAGTCTTTTTTTATAAAGGTTGAAAGTAACTTCAATAATGCACCGATACTGTCAGTAAAATTGTATTCCAAACATGATGAATATATATTAAATGGCATGGTTTGTCAAAGAAGTCAAATACTTACTAAGTCAAGATGATCGCCTGTGTGTCTCAAGCTGTACTTGTTATCATGTGCTGAAAATGGAAAATTCCCCTGTAATAGATACTAACAAAATACATGTTTCAGGAATACATAAGATTTACCATATATCTACAGTGATGAGAACAATACAGTTTTATTCACAAAGGAGGCCAGTGTTTGAGCCAGCTCCTGGACTTCAATGCACTCCTGAGGCAATTGGACTTAATATCTTCAGATGCAATACAAAACTGAGGTCCAAGCCGTCTATTTGGGTGGACAATCAATATCCCATAACACAACATGAATGGCAAAAACTTTATCAAGAATGTTTAAAGTATAATAGCAAACAGAAGAGAAAACAATAAATGTCATTTTTTGAAGGACTTCAATATCCTATCACCCAACTCTCTATTTATTTTTGGAAATAGAGAATCCATTTTAAGTCTGTACCTCCCTTTGTCACAATTTGTCTAAGCAGCCATTTTTGTGTATTAACCAAGCTGCAGAAAGTATGAATTTTGACATTAATATTAATGGTCAAAGTCAAATCTTTGAACAAACTAATCCAGTCTTAAAAGGAAATAGAATAATTCTCTATTTTGACACCAGCTGTTATGACATCAAAAACAGTGGGGGTATTAAGAAATAGTACATTTATTGGATTACAGCATAACTAAACTGGAAATATTGTGAATTGTAAGCATTAAATTAATCATCAGATTTACATTCAAAACTCAATCAGAATACTTGGAATACTTCCCCCTTTGCATTAGGTGTCAAAGTATTAATTTTGGCAGAACAAATAATAACTGGGCAAATGTTTTTGAAAATGGTCTCTTTTAAACAGTGAGCACAATTAGATACAGAGAAATGTTTGGGAATATAAATTAGTTATATTAACCCAAAGGATAAAATTCTTATGTACGGCTTGGCCTTGGAGGTAAAAATATCACATTCAATAATAAGCTTACTCTCTTACCTTCTCACGCACTTTGAACAATAATGGTAATCTATCGTTTAACTGGATTGGAGAAAAATGATTTTCTTGCATTGCAATACATTTGCCTTTGGTAGATTTCAAAACAGCAGTGAATGTGGGTTCTTGCACATCTAGATGGGGAAACTAAAACAACAGAACATTTATGAACTCTTCTGACAATAGCACTATATCATCAGGATGCAAACTATGAAACATAGAAACATAGACATAGAAATTAGGTGCAGGAGTAGGCCATTCGGCCCTTCGAGCCTGCACCGCCATTCAATATGATCATGGCTGATCATCCAACTCAGTATCCCGTACCTGCCTTCTCTCCATACCCTCTGATCCCCTTAGCCACAAGGGCCACATCTAACTCCCTCTTAAATATAGCCTATGAACTGGCCTCAACTATCCTCTGTGGCAGAGAGTTCCAGAGATTCACCACTCTCTGTGTGAAAAAAGTTCTCCTCATCTCGGTTTTAAAGGATTTCCCCCTTATCCTTAAGCTGTGACCCCTTGTCCTGGACTTCCCCAACATCGGGAACAATCTTCCTGCATCTAGCCTGTCCAACCCCTTAAGAATTTTGTAAGTTTCTATAAGATCCCCTCTCAATCTCCTAAATTCTAGAGAGTATAAACCAAGTCTATCCAGTCTTTCTTCATTAGACAGTCCTGACATCCCAGGAATCAGTCTAGTGAACCTTCTCTGCACTCCTTCTATGGCAATAATGTCCTTCCTCAGATTTGGAGACCAAAACTGCACGCAATACTCCAGGTGTGGTCTCACCAAGACCCTGTACAACTGCAGTAGAACCTCCCTGCTCCTATACTCAAATCCTCTTGCTATGAAAGCCAACATACCATTCGCTTTCTTTACTGCCTGCTGCACCTGCATGCCTACCTTCAATGACTGGTGTACCATGACACCCAGGTCTCGCTGCATCTCCCCCTTTCCCAATCGGCCACCATTTAGATAATAGTCTGCTTTCCCGTTTTTGCCACCAAAATGGATAACCTCACATTTATCCACATTATACTGCATCTGCCAAACATTTGCCCACTCACCCAGCCTATCCAAGTCACCTTGCAGTCTCCTAGCATCCTCCTCACACCTAACACTGCCCCCCAGCTTAGTGTCATCCGCAAACTTGGAGATATTGCCTTCAATTCCCTCATCCAGATCATTAATATATATTGTAAATAGCTGGGGTCCCAGTACTGAGCCTTGCGGTACCCCACTAGTCACTGCCTGCCATTGTGAAAAGGACCCGTTTACTCCTACTCTTTGCTTCCTGTTTGCCAGCCAGTTCTCTATCCACATCAATACTGAACCCCCAATGCCATGTGCTTTAAGTTTGTATACTAATCTCTTATGTGGGACCTTGTCGAAAGCCTTCTGGAAGTCCAGATACACCACATCCACTGGTTCTCCCCTATCCACGCTGCTAGTTACATCCTCGAAAAATTCTATAAGATTCGTCAGACATGATTTACCTTTCATAAATCCATGCTGACTTTGTCCAATGATTTCATCACTTTCCAAATGTGCTGCTATCCCATCTTTAATAACTGACTCTAGCAGTTTCCCCACTACCGATGTTAGACTAACTGGTCTGTAATTCCCCGTTTTCTCTCTCCCTCCCTTCTTAAAAAGTGGGGTTACGTTTGCTACCCGCCAATCCTCTGGAACTACTCCAGAATCTAAAGAGTTTTGAACGATTATTACTAATGCATCCACTATTTCTGGAGCTACTTCCTTAAGTACTCTGGGATGCAGCCTATCTGGCCCTGGGGATTTATCGGCCTTTAATCCATTCAATTTACCCAACACCACTTCCCGACTAACCTGGATTTCACTCAATTCCTCCAACTCCTTTGACCCACGGTCCCCTGCTATTTCCGGCAGATTATTTATGTCTTCCTTAGTGAAGACGGAACCAAAGTAGTTATTCAATTGGTCCGCCATATCCTGGTTCCCCATGATCAACTCACCTGTTTCTGACTGCAAGGGACCTACATTTGTTTTAACTAATCTCTTTCTTTTCACATATCTATAAAAACTTTTGCAGTCAGTTTTTATGTTCCCTGCCAGTTTTCTTTCAGAATCCATTTTTCCTTTCCTAATTAAGCCCTTCGTCCTCCTCTGCTGGTCTCTGAATTTCCCCCAGTCCTCCGGTATGCTGCTTTTTCTGGCTAGTTTGTACGCATCATCCTTTGTTTTGATACTATCCCTGATTTCCCTTGTTATCCACGGATGCACTACCTTCCCTGATTTATTCTTTTGCCAAACTATGATGAACAATTTTTGTAGTTCATCCATGCAGTCTTTAAATGCTTTCCATTGCATATCCACCGTCAACCCTTTTAGAATTAAATGCCAGTCAATCTTGGCCAATTCACGTCTCATACCCTCAAAGTTACCTTTCTTTAAGTTCAAAACCATTGTTTCTGAATTAACAATGTCACTCTCCATCCTAATGAAGAACTCAACCATATTATGGTCACTCTTGCCCAAGGGGCCACGCACAACAAGACTACTAACTAACCCTTCCTCATTACTCAATACCCAGTCTAAAATAGCCAGCTCTCTCGTTGGTTCCTCTACATGTTGATTTAGATAACTATCCCGCATACATTCCAAGAAATCCTCTTCCTCAGCACCCCTGCCATTTTGATTCACCCAATCTATATGTAGATTGAAGTCACCCATTATAACTGCTTTGCCTTTGTCGCAAGCATTTCTAATTTCCTGTTTGATACCATCTCCAACTTCACTACTACTGTTAGGTGGCCTGTACACAACACCCACCAGCGTTTTCTGCCCCTTAGTGTTTCGCAGCTCTACCCATACCGATTCCACATCCTCCAAACTAATGTCCTTCCTTTCCATTGCGTTAATCTCCTCTCTAACCAGCAACACTACCCCACCTCCTTTCCCTTTCTGTCTATCCCTCCTGAATATTGAATATCCCTGGATGTTCAGCTCCCAGCCTTGGTCACCCTGGAGCCATGTCTCCGTGATCCCAACTATATCATAATCATTAATGGCTATCTGCACGTTCAACTCATCCACCTTATTACGAATGCTCCTTGCATTGAGACACAAAGCCTTCAGGCTTGTTTTTACAACGCTCTTACCCCTTATACAATTATGTTGAAAAGTGGCCCTTTTTGATTTTTGCCCTGGTTTTGTCTGCCTGCCACTTTTACTTTTCACCTTGCTACCTATTGCTTCTACCTTCATTTTACACCCCCCTGCCTCTCTGCTCTTGTACCCATCCCCCTGCCACATTAGTTTAAACAAAAGGATATGGGTAATTGCAATGCTTAATAAGATTTCAAAATCAGCTGAAAATTATTTACTGACTCCTAATGGATCACTCTTCTGATTCAAGACTCATATGAAGAATATATGTGGAGTTTGCATTGTCTCCACATGTCCTCTTTTGTTACATATCACAATAGTCAGTTGATTGTGCTGAAAATATTATTCAACAATTTGTGCAGCATCATTGAAGACATGAACAGAATTAACATTTTATATCAATTGCTTTTCATGATAACTTCCCATGAAGTGTTGGGCTGGGGAAGGCAAAGCCTGTTGATGGTATATCGGTAATAGAATGATGAAAATGTTTCCACAGTTTTCTAACTTTAGTCAACATTCGGATAAATTAAGAAAACTGATGCTCTATTATTAGAATCTACCACACAACATAGAATATTTTTATTTTGTTCATCAGTTTGCTGTTTTCTTTTAGTTGGGGGGATTTCTGATGTTGATGGGAATACATCACTGAATTTCCATTGTAGCTTCTTCAGTAATTTAAGCAGGCAAGTTTCTTATTATTTATGCATGAGGTATACAACAATGTCTATAAGGTCATTACTTACTGGTGTATCGGGGGTAACTGGATGACAGAGACAAAACTCAGTAACCTCAAATCTGTTGGTGCTTGACCATAATCACCATTCAATCTAACACAGTAAACATGCTAGACAACACCACCTTCACCATTAATGTAGTCACTCACACATTTTCAGTTAAGATTAATACAGCCTCTCATGTACACTACCTTTCCACGTTACATCCATGAGACATGACAATAGATCAGCCACCACATAGGTCCTGGAGTATTGTAAACCTGCCAGGTCCAGTTCTTAAACACTTTCTGTTGCAGGACAGATTCCAAAGTGCACATGGATATCAAATTTTATAGGTAACACTTTCTAACAACTATTATTTAAAATTTTAGAGTACCTCAATAGACATTTGATGGCATCTTTGCTAAAGAATATAAAGAAAACTGCTTGTGGAGTGATGGACACCTTTATGTAGCTGTTTAATGCCATTAATCTGAGATGTTTATTGCAAATTTCCTAACCCAGATGTTCTGATGAAAACCTTTAGTATAGTCACTGAAAATTCAGCTTCAAATATGTATAGACCTCCATCTAACAGTTTCTCCTTTTTTTGTTACAAATTCACCACAAAGCATAGCTCAGTGATTTAGGTCAAAAGAAGCAAATGAATAGCGATTGTGTTAAGACATCAAAGGTCTCAAGCATCAACTGTCAAATGTGTTTTTCTGCAGAGCCAACGAGTTCTAATGGATCATTATCAAACAGACATAACAAATTCACACAAGATGGTTCCTGGTGTCTCAATACAATTTATTTGTCATTTGAACCCCATTGAGGTTCAAACAAAATGTTGTTTCTGCAGTCACACACACAAGAAAGAACCAAGACACAACACAATTTACACAAACATCCATCACAGCGCATCTCCTCCTCGCTGTGATGGAAGGCAAAGACTTATCTCTCCCCTGCACTTCCCATTCCCCTCCCGATGTCAGAGTCAAAGTCAAAGCCCCCAGTGGGCGATGGTAATTGCCCCGCGGCCATTTACGCCGCGCCGGGTGATGCGAGGCCACGCTCCGGGTCTTGTTGTTGGAGCCCCCGGCGGGCGTTAGCAAAGTCCCGCAGCCATTCCAAGCCGCGCCGGGCGATGATGTAAGGCCCCGCTCCAGGTACTCTTCAACCCCGCAACTCGGGCGGGAGAAGTCGCTGTTGCGGAAGCCCCAAAAAGCGGTCTCCCAGCAGGGAGTTCCTGTCTGCCAGACCTGCGGTAAACCTCCGAATCCCCGGGGTCGGGTCGCAGCAGTGTGCCACCACCGCTCCTCCCGCTCCAAACTCGGCCAGCTCCGCGATGGTGAGTAATCCGCAGGCTCCCGACTGGAGCCCTAGGTCGTTCCTGCTGGAGGCTGCTCCACAGTGCTAGGCCCCAACAACAACGGAGACCCGACAGAGAAAAGGTCGGGTTCTCCGTGCAGGGGATAGATTTTAAAAGTCCCCCCCCCCCCCCACACACACACACACACCCACACACATACACAAAAATTTAAAAAATAAAAACGTCATTCAACGAGACAAAAAATAATAAAAAGATGGACGGAATGCAGAGGCCGCTGCGACGCGAGTCGCGCCGCCCACCGGAAAAGGGCTCAATATGATTCATCGATACCTTGTTTACATGAATTCTCTTTCCAAAATGGAAAGATTCCTTGTCTGTTCTGTCAAGTGATTATTAAAGATCACTTGCACTATTGTGATGGCAAGTAGGATTTAATCTCACGTCCTACAGATGGTTATCTCAGCTTACATCACAAAAAACAAACATCAAGTCAATTGCTTCATCATTTTTTTTGGAATTTCGCTATGTGCA
This sequence comes from Leucoraja erinaceus, assembly GCF_028641065.1. Lineage (NCBI taxonomy): Eukaryota > Metazoa > Chordata > Chondrichthyes > Rajiformes > Rajidae > Leucoraja > Leucoraja erinaceus. The sequence continues at coordinate 15,124,980 of NC_073391.1, read as the reverse complement.
AATGGATGAATGATTCCTACATTGCAATGACTATATCTCAAAAGGAGTTGAAAGACTGTCAAGTACTTCAATGTTAAGTTGAAGATGCTATAGGAATACAGGTCTTTCTTTCTATTATACTTGTAATTCCCCAATAGGATTCATTTTCTTGCAATATTATAACAATTTTGAATTCGTATTGTGAGTTGCTAAGGTTAGGTGAAATTGTCCAAAGGGAGTTCCTTTCAAATGGACCAAAAGATGCCCTGATCTACATATAAAATATCAAGATCTCAGAGGTAGAAATCATAAATGCCAGACATTAGCCAGAGTGCAACTGCTGCCCCTATGTTTGAACACACATTGCTGATAAACCACTGATTAAACCCAATACTTTGCTGGCATGGTGTTTCGTGAGGTGTGGCAGAAGCCAACCAAGTTGGATGTTTTTTGGATCAAGCCTTTTTTTTGCATTTCAGAAGTTTTGGGTTGTTACGGTAGCTCAGTACAACATGACCTATAGAATTATAGAGTGTGGAAACAGACCCTTCGGTCCAAATTGCCCACACCGGCCAACATGTCCCATCTACACTAGTTCCACTAGTCTGCATTTGGCCCATATCCCTCTGAACCTGTACTATCCATTTACCTTTCGAAATGTTTCTTAAACATTGCAATAACCTACCTCAACTACCACCTCCAGTAGCTCGTTTCATACACCTAACATCCTTTGGCTCTCGAGTCCTGGCAATATCCTCATTAATCTTCTTTGCACACTTTACAGCTTGACAACATCTTTCCTATAACATGGTGCTTAAAACTGAACATAATACTCTAAATGCGGCCTCACCAATGTCTTATACAACTGCAATATGTCCTCCCAACTTCTATACTCAATACTCTGACTGATGCAGGCCAATGAGCCAATAGCCTTTTTGATCACCCAATCTACCTGTGATGCCATTTTCAGTGAACTATGTACATGTACTCCTAGATCCCTCCGCACTGTAACACTCCCCAGAGCCCTACCATTCACTTTATTTCTGTCCATGTTAGTGCTCCCAAAATGCAATACCTCATATTTCTCTGTATTAAATTTCATCAAGCATTCCTCAGCCCACTTGCCCAACCAATCAAGATCCTGCTGCAAATTTATACCTGTTTTTGTTAGGACTTTTGGGGGAAATCCCAATGCAATGGAAGGAAGGGATCATTATATTGCTAGATACATGTGCCCTGCAACAATCCTTGACCAATAATCTGATAGATCACTAGTCCAACTATTGACCAATAGTTTTCTGACATTTCCTGGAATAGTATTTTCATATATTCTACTTGCCGACATCAGCCTGATGAAATCATTGTATTTTATCCCAAGGAGAGACAAACTTTAAACCAAATCCATCTCAGACAATATATCAAGGTAACCTGTACTGGGACTTTTGTGACCTTAACAAAAGTTGAGGAAGACCATACTTTGCCTCAGGAATGTGAATAACCAGATGACATGACAAAATCTGCTGTGGATGACATAGTTTGGTCATTTTCTTGTATGATAAATATGAAATAATACCTTCATTTATTTAGATGGTACACATTTTTCTGCCAAGTGTTGAAACAATAATGCAGTTAAATTATTTATATTAACATATCCATATTAATGACAAAAAACTAGATCCACTCCATTGTAGTTAATTCCCTTTAAAGCCTTTAGTTTTTGATCCTGCTCCTTAGATGAAGTGTTGTAATTGACAGCATCAGTCACGCAAAATATTTAAAAAAATAACCTTTGTTAAAAGAAATGCGCTGGCATGAAATGAAAGGTTAAGTAAAATCATTGTGTTAAGAGAGATACTAAAGTTACAAGATATTATTAACGAACAAAAATTGTAATTTCATTTTGGATTTTTTTTCCAACTTTATTTAGGATTTAAAACCCTAAAAATTAAATGTTACTTGGAAAGCAGTTCAATAAAAGTTCGTTTGTAATTTATTATTGGTAAAATAATTAATGCGAATTCAAACAAACCGGACCATTACTTAAAATGTTCTTCCATTGTTTAATAAAATTACGCAATACAAATGTTTTGATAAATGTTGTTTCTATTTTTCCTACCCATTGACCATCGTTTCGCGTGCACGGGTTGCAATGCCTTCCTTTAGGCATCCTATCCAGAGGCAGTGGAAGGATTCAGAATGCTTCCTTGCTGCTATTAACAATCAAACAATAGTTGGTAAATATTAGACGAGATATACTAAAATAAATAGTAAAATGTAATGTCGGAACTAGTGTTCCAGGGCTCACTCTGCACAGTCCTGCCCGTGAGTCAGATCCGCGGTGGTGAGCTTGAAGTTTGCAGAAACCATAGGAACACAAAACACGCCCTTCACAGCAAACAATATCCAGATCCAAAAACAAGAGAACGCTGGAAATAACTTGTGGCAAAAATATCAAAGTTAACGTTGCCAGTTGATTTTCGCTATATGGTTTAATATTGGAGGCTACCTCCAATCTAAAAATAATGTTCCTCGGTGATTTTTTCCATAGTTCTGCATCCTTCCTCGCCCTTCATCGGCAGTAGTAGGCGTTTTGACTACTCAGTTGGCCTGCCTCCAAAATCCCGTCTCGCTGTTTTAGAGTAGTGCATTCAGCAATATCACCATTGACGTATTCATGGCAAAGGATGAATATATTTGAAATGACAATGATCAAAGTTGCAACCACTAATCGCAGCCAATTTTCAAAACTGCCCCGCAGCAGTTCGTAGCGTTGAATGGACACACTGATACAATAAATTAAATGTTATATAAGTGTGCTTCCCTGTAAGTGAACATCAATTTGTCTAAACCAGGTAAACTTAACATAACTTTCCCGGCCACTCTGTAAATGGAGTTTGTATGATGAATGGTAGTACTATATATGTTTTGTCTGAAACATCTCACGTCTGCTGATGTGACCATTGTAACTGGAAGAGTTAGGTCGATGCTTCCAACTGCATGGTTCTCAGAGTTACTCCAAATTGACATTGATTTTTAATTGTGTAGCATTTAATAAGGTAGTGTCTCGCAACCATTTGGAGTAAATGCATTGATTTTTTTTCTCTATGTTTCTATATGTAAAGAGCATCCAGTAACTTGACAGAAAACGAAGTACAGAAATAGAAGCAATTTCTGTGTTGACTGGATGGAACTAGTGAGATGTGACAACACACGTTGATTGACCCAATTTACACTAAATACTTAAATGAAAGGATCAATTGCTAATGATCAAAGGCTAGGTGGGAAAGATACAAGCACAACAAAAATTTGCAAAATGATATGTGAAGCTAAAAGCAAGAATATATTCAGAAGACTAGTAAATAAGATTTTTTTTATTTCGAAAAATAACTAAAATTTTGATGTTCTTATAACTTGTGTATCCATGTATGCACTTTACATAAGATCTACATTCAACTGCTGCTACCAATTTGGATGGCAAACCACATATTTGTTTTTAATGCAAGGGGTTTTGGGCACAGAGTAAGACAATTGCAGAGGATTTTGATAAGACCATGCCTAAATTCTATTAGCGAGTTAGGTCTCTTTATATTTATTTTGAGACTCTGTCTTACCTATAATTGATTGGCACCTAGCACTGGTAAACAGGAATATTGAGTAGAAATAGCCTACATTCTCTGAGTTTTAAAAGAATGAGAGGTGACCTCATTATATCATAGAAGATACTGAAGCAGCTTTGCAAAGTAGATGCCAAGAGCTAGTTTCATTTGGTTGGGGAACCTAGAATGATACAATTATATTGTAATATAGTGAAAAGCTTTGTTTGCATGCTATTCAATCAAATAATACATGAAGATAATCAAGCTTCAGACCCATACACAATGATAACAGATAATGCAAATGGAGAAATACCAGAGTGAAGAATATCAATGTTAGAACATAGAACTGTGCAGCACAGGGACAGACTCTTTGGCTCACAACATGTATGCCAAATATGATGCCTAGTTAAAACTAATCTCAATTCCTGTACATGGTTCATATTCCTCCATCCCCTGCAATTCTATGTGCCTATCCAAAAGCCTCTTAAATGGCACTATCATATCTGCCTACACCACCACTCCTGGCAATGTGTTCCGGGTTCCTACTATTCTCTGTGTAAAAACTTGTTATGTTATAGCGTGATAGTATTACAATTTCAGAGAAAGTGCAAATAAAAAAGAGCTGGGTTTGTATTGAGGTAGATTGGAAGATCGGGAGCACAGTATACCCTAGATCGGGAGCACAGTATACCCCAGCTAATGGGATGGCCATTCAGTAGTCTGAAAACAACAAGAAGAATTTGAATCTTCTGTTATGTACATTCAAGCCTTTGTATCTTCCGCCTGATGGGAAAGGGGAGAAGGAATAATCAGGGTGAAAGTTTAGTTTATTGTCACTTGTACCAAGGTACAGTGAAAAGCTTTTGTTGCGTCCTAACCAGTCAGCAGAAAGACAATACATGATTACAATCAATCCATTTACAGTGTATAGATACATAAGGAGATAACATTTAGTGCACGGTAAAGCCAGCCAAGTCCGATCAAGGATAGTCCGAGCGTCATCAAAGAGGTAGATAGTGACCCTTGGTTATATTGTTTGCTTTCCTGAGGCAGCAGTGTGGATGAAGTCAATGGGGTGAGAGAAAGGCTGGTTTGTGTGATAGACTGGGGCTGCATCCAAATTCTCTGCAATTTCTGGCATTCATGGTAGAGCTGTTGTGATACCAAGTTGTGATGCATCCCAATAGAATGCTTTCTATGTTGCATCTGTAGAAGTTGGTATTGGTCCTTCAATATGTGGCAAACTTTCTTAGTCTTCTGAGGAAGTAGATATTGATGTGCTTTGTTGATCCTAGCATCAATGCAGTAAGGTCCAGGACAAATTGTTGGTGATATTTGCACCTAGAAACTTGAAGCTCTCGGCCATCTCCACTATAGCACCATTGATGCTAACTGAGTTGTGCATCACCTCGCTTCTTGAAGTTATTTAACTAGTTCCTTCATCTTGCTGACATTGAGTGAGAGATTGTTGTCTGATATGATGTCACCAAGTTATTTCTTTACTTCCTGTACTTCATCCCATCATTGTTCAAGATCTGGCTCAGTACAGTAGAATCATCTGCAAACTTGTAAATGGAGTTAGAGCAGAAATTAGCCGCACAGTTGAGATGTTACAAGGAGCATAATAAAGGGCTGACAATGAATCCTTGCAGGGCAAGGGTGTTGAGATTTATCGTGGATGGTGTTTTGCCGGATAGCCTCTCTATTGTGGTCCATGGGTCAGGACGTTGACGTTCCAGTTCAGAGGGGGTACTGACTCCTAGGTCAAGGAATTTAGTTAGGATTGTGGTGTTGAGACAAAGTTATAGTCAATAAATAGGAGTCGGAAGTAGGGATAAGAAATAAAGGAGTAAGGTAAGGATTGTGCATCTTTGGATATTTCTACCTCAGAGGCCAGTGAATCGCCAGCTATTGAGCATAGTTAATCTGAAATCACAATTTTGGAAACGAGAAATTGATCTTTCTCAAATTTCATTTCAGAAATTGAAATGGTGTTGAGGGGCCACATTGTAAAGCAATAGGTTTCACATCTCATAATTAATCCTTGGCAATTGAAATTCATTGTAGAAAAGTGATAGTATTTTTATTTTGGAACAAAACTAATGGAGGTCACCTATTCTTTGCAAAATAATAGACCAAATGCAGTGGAGGACCAAAGGAATCACGGGTTACTGAATCATGTCATTAAAAGTAACAATTTGAATATTGAATTATCTCCAGATAACTAATCAATGTAATGCTTTTTCTTTTTTTAATTTGGTAAGTGAACCGCAGTCTTATTCCAATTTTTCAACTCGATGACAAATCAGAGAGATATTAATGTTTTTAAAAAATTCACCATTCTCTCTGCTGCCCCTGCTGGAGGGAGGGGAGGGACTACAAAACCAAGAAGTAGTGTGCCTCACTCAGTCTCTGCAAGGTCGATGAAGCCAAGGGTCACGTCTATCTGAGCTCTGAATAACTGAACAAATGTCTACACAACTGTGAGTACCCTTAATGTGGTTTGAAAATGAAAATATGGTTTGTTTGAAGTAAAAAGGCACTGCCTGCAAATGGTTGTTTGGGTGCTTTGGCTTGAAGTTGAAAGGCACCACTTACTGCAAATGGTGGCGGTTAGATTTGGCTTGAAGTTGAAAGGCACTTACTGCACATGGTGGCTTGGGTGCTTTGGCTTGAGGTTGAATGGCACTACTTACTGCAAATGGTGTCTTGGGTGCTTTGGCTTGAAGTTGAAAGGCACTACTTACTGCAAATGATGGCTTGGGTGCTTTGGCTTGATGTTGAAAGTCAATACTTACTGCAAATGGTGGCTTGGGTGATTTGGCTTGAAGTTGAATTGCACTATTTACTGCAAATGGTGGCTTGGGAGCTTTGGCTTGAAGTGTAAAGAAATCACCATTCTCTCTGCTGCACCTGCTGGAGGGAGGGGGAGGGAATATAAAACCAGGAAGTGGTGTGCCTCACTCAGTCTCTGCAAGGTGGATGAAGCCAAGGGTCACGTCTCTATGAGCTCTGAATAACACTGAACAAATGTCTACACAACTGTGAGTACCCTTAATGTGGTTTGAAAATGAAAATATGGTTTGTTTGAAGTAAAAAGGCACTGCCTGCAAATGGTTGTTTGGGTGATTTGGCTTGGTTGAATGGCACTACTTACTGCAAATGGTGGCTTGGGTGCTTTGGCTTGAAGTTGAAAGGCACTGCTTACTACAAATGGTGGCGTGGGTGCATTGGCTTGAAGTTAAAAGGCACTACTCTGCAAATGGCCGCTTGGGTGATTTGGCTTGGTTAAAAGGCACTACTGCAAATGCACTTACTTCCTGTTTGCACTGTATATTGGTTTTAGATAAAATACTACCACTTCCGGCTGTGATTTTTGGCCATCTTACTCAGTCCTCCATCTGCTGAGCAGGTGCAGAGACTTCTTCCCATCAATTAAAAATAAAAGTGTTATTAGTGTTTTAAAAATGTTGCGAATTTCTCTCCTGTCAATCATGCCCTGAAAGCCACACCTTTTCCGGGGGGAGGGGTTATAAAACCCGGAAGTGTGGGTGTGGCTCAGTCTCTGCATAATGGGAGAGGGAGAGGTCATGACTCTGTCTGAGCTGTGAATCAACTGAACACACTGAATGTCTACTGAACTGTGAGTTTGGTGTTTTGTGTGGTTTTATGGTGGTTTCACCCTGTATGAAGCTGCATTTGAATTTGGTGGCCTTGGACCCTGCTTGAAGTAGAATAGAACTGCACTTGAATTTGGCGGCCTTGCATCCTGCTTGAAGTGGTATGAAACTGCGCTGAATTTGGTGGCCTTGCACCCTGCTGAAAGTGGTATGAAACCGCACTTGAATTTGGTGGCCTTGGATCCAGCTTGAAGTGGTATGAAACTGCGGTGGCCTTGCACCCTGCTTAAAGTGGTTGAAAACTGCACTTGGATTCGGTGGCCTTGCACCCTGCTCATAGTGGTAAGAAACTACACTTGAATTTGGTGGCCTTGCACCCTGCTTGAAATGGTAGGAACATGGATTTGAATTTGGTAGCCTTGCACCCTGCTTGAAATGGAATTTCAAGGAATAGTCATGAGTCAACTGCCAGCCCACCAGCCGTGGGTGAGCTGCCAGCAGATCAGGCTTGAGGGACTGAGCTGCCACCTCAAGAACCCATACCAGAAAGCCCCCCCCCCCCTCACTGACCACCAATATTGGAATTGGTGGGGAGGTAGAATATTGCGTTGGGGGACCAGCCCCGTGTGAACATGGGACCCAACATGTCCCACTTAGTCTAGTATCTCTTAAAAATCAATAAAAATTTAAGTGAAAAAAAAAAGTTACAATTTCTAAAAGTAACAGTAAGGATGCAAGCTAACTTGCCAATGGAATTAGTGTTTAGTTTAATTTAGAAATACAGTGTGCAAATAGGCCCTTTGGCACACCAAATCCGTCTCAACCCGCGATTCCCTGTAGTCAAGGTGCTAGTTTCCCGGTTCTCTGGTGCTGTAAGGCAGCAGCTCTACTGCGCCATAGTTCTTGAGAAATTGAACCAAAATGTAGAGAACAAGAATGTTGGTCTGAAGAAGGGTCCTGACCTACAACATTGTGTATCCATGCTATCCAGAGATGCAGCCTGAACCACTATATTACTATAGCATTTGTGCCTTTTTTGTAAACCAGCATCTGCAGTTTCTTGTATCACAACTGGATTTGTCTGAAGAAGGGTCTTGACCCAAAACGTCACTTATTTCCTTCACTCCATAGATGTGCCTCACCTGCTGAATTTCTGCAGCATTTTGTCTACACTGGATTTGTTAGTTCATTTGACAAATTCAGATATCTATAGTTCTGATTTTTGAGAAATTGAAGATGCAAAAATGCTTTACAATTTTGATGTACAAACTGAGCAGTTATAACTTTTAAGGAAAGTATAAACAGGCTCTATTCTAAAGAATCTGAAGGCTGACCTAACCAAAGTACATCCATTTTTAAAGGATTTGATGGAAAAAACAAAACAGATGTCTGTTGGTATGCAAGAATTGCAAACTAACATCTGTAAATATAGAACAGTCATTATTGGATTCATTGAGATTTGATTGTGAAGCTTGACAGCAGTTGGAATTGGATTTATATGCATTGAAGGAAAAGTTGAGAAATAGGGTAGGTAGGTACTCATGAACATAAACTATGGACTGTGTAAAGTAAAATATCAAATCATCTCTGACTCGAAAGATCATACCATTTCCTACGATAGAAATATCTTCTTAGCATTCACCTGTCAAGTCCCCTACAAACAATTGATGTTTCAGCAAGATCACCTCTCAGTGGAGCAGCAGTGACAAAGATTGGGTTCAAACCTGACCTTGGATGCTGCCTTTGTGGTGTTTACACTGGCCAATTCCCCTACCAAATGCTCTCAAAGAGCCACAGGTTGGTGGCTATAACTGTGATTAGTAATTGGAATGTGTCCTCAATTTGTAGGTGCGTGGTAGAATGTTGGTGGAGTTGATGAGAATATGGGGAGGGGAAAATTAAATTTAAAAGTGGGATTAATGTAACATTATTGCAAATGGGTGGTTGTTATTCTATGTAATCAACTGATCAGACAAAGCAGTGGTAGAAATGCCATTACACTTAATTCTCTTGGTGCAAGTTAACAAGAACATCTGTTAAGACTTTACTTCCAGCATCAAATTTTATTCTGACAAAGGGTGAAAAGATTTGCCTGTGGTCATAGCCTTCCACTGACTGTCTAGCCTCATGGACAAGATGTGGAAAGTGAAGACTACATAGGGAAAAATAAAGTCTCCATCAGCTGCGCTTTGGCACATCACTTTAATGTATTGTATTCTTGTATTCACATTTTATTGTCGTTGCCTCACTTTGAGACAACGAAATGAATTTCCCGTACAGCAGTATCGTTAAAAAAAATCACAAGAAAAATAATAAAAATAAATAATAAATAAATAATAAAACATATTAAAAAAAATAATAGGTAGGCTAAAGGTTTAATTCCTAGACATATGCAGGAAATCTCCTCGATATCCTGCAGCTCCACTCTTGCTCCCCGTCCCCCTAGTCCTCACCTTTCACCCCATCAGCCGTCGCATAAGCACATAATCCTCCAATAATTTTGCCACCTCCAACGGGATCCCACTACTAGCCACATCTTCCCATTTCCACCCCTTTCCACAGAGACCGTTCGCTCCGCAACTCCCTGGTTAACTTGTTCCTTCCCACCCAAACCACCTCCCCAGCTCCCTTCCCCTGCAACCACAGGAGATGCATATAGGTCTCTATACCACCTTTCTTGACTCCGTCCCAGGACCCCCACTGTCTTTTCAGCTGAAGCAGAGGCTCACTTGCACCTCCTCTAACCTCATCTACTGTATCCGCTGTACCAGGTGTGGACTCCTATATATCGGCGAGACCAAGCTCCTCGATAATCATTTTGCTGCACACCTCCGCTCAGTCCGTCTAAACCTATCTGGCCTCCCGGTTGCTGAACACATTCTCTCCCCCACCTATTCACATACTGACCTTTCTGTCCTGGGCCTCCTCCACTGTCAGTGAGGCCCAGTGCAGATTGGAGGTACAACACCTCATATTTTGTTTGGGCAGTTTACACCCCAGTGGTATGAATATTGACTTGTCGAACTTCTTAACCCTTGCTTTCCATCTGTCTCCAGCACTCTCCTGTCTAGTTCTCTGACCAGTCTGAATATCCCGCTGATTAAATTTTATCTCTGTATGCTTTGTTGTCACCTTCTCCAAGCTAACAATGATCTAGTCTACATTTTCCTTGACCTCCATCTCCTTTGATGTCTCGTTTTCACACGTTACCATTCCATAGCTCCGGTCTCCCTCTCCCCCGACTCACAGTCTGAAGGGTCTCGACCCGAAACGTCACCAATTCCTTCTATTCAGAGATGCTGCCTGTTTTTTGGTCTATTTTGCAGGAAATCAAAGCTGACCAGCTCTGACAGATGTGGAAAGAACCCATCTTGCCACAGCAAACAAACCACCCCCACCCCCTTATCCAAGCTTCCAGCCACTAAAACTAAAAGGAAGATTATTGTGTATTTAACACATCCCAGTGGTAGGATCTCGCTGCATGCAAGCTGGCTGCTGCATCTTCCACAGCAGTAACCACACTTGTTCAGCGATCACGCGGAGACGTGAAAGCCAGAATTGAACAGCAGCTGCTGGAAATGCTGAGCATCCATGGAGAGCAAAACAAATCCCCCCACCCCGGTACGGCTGCCAATATTTCCACGTGTTGTTGGTGGGTGGGCGGGATGGATGGAGAACGGGTTGAAGCAGAGGGGGGGATGATGGTGGAGCGTGTTGATGTGGTGGGGGGGGGTGGAGGAGCGGGTTTGAAGCGAGGGTGGGGGGAGGAGCGGGATGATGATGGCGATGGAGGAGCGGGATGAAGCAGAGGAGGGGGGGGGGGGGAGGATGGAGGAGCGGGTTGAAGCTGTGGGGGTAATGGAGGAGTGGGTTGAAGCAGAGATGAAGGGGGGGAATGATGGAGGAACCTCCCGCTGCTGCGACTCCCACCGGCTCCTGCCGGAAGTGACGCGATGGCCGGCCGGCCCGTGCGCCAGAAGTTTCTGGTGACTAGAGCAGCTCTGCTATAGGATCTTTGCTGGTGACAGCTCGGCGTTCCGGTACGCGGCTGCGCGCTCGCTGCTGGTGCCGAGCCGAGCCGCTCAATGATCACAGAGCTCTATGATCTTTGGCTCCGAGCACCGGGCGAACGGCCCGCCCTCACCCCCTCCCTCCCTCCCCCCATGGCCGCCTTGTGAGCCGCGGCTTCGACACCTTCCGTTGTTCCTCGTGCCCACGGTTATTTTCTAGAAGGTTCCGGAACAGCTCGATGGTTCTCTCCAGGAAGTCGGCTCTTTCTCCGCAGAGCCAAGGAAGGGATGGAGGCCAGTGAGCCCCGGGAATGTACGGCAGCAGCTGCGGCGGCGGCGGCGACCGGCGGCGGCGGCGGCTCTCCCCCTCGGACCACCGCCGACATGCGGGACCGCGGCAGGGAAGACGGTGACTTCAAGCAGGTATATACGTCTGCTCTGCCCGGCCTCGAACTTTTGAAACCCGCGGCTGGTTGAGGTGGAACCGCCGAGTGGGCAGTGGGGCTGTGGGGCTACATGCAGGCATCCATCCTCATGCCGCCGTTTAGCCCCACGTCCGCTCTAGTCTAATCCGCGATTGAAACTGTCCGGGACACACGATGCTCCGTCTCTCCTCGGTCTATGTAACCTTCCCAGTTTAGGATCCCTTTCCGTCACCAGCTCTTATTTCCAAAGCACACCGCGGGCGGTGAAACTCTCTCTGATGTGCTGGACTTCTCCGAATAATTTAACAAAACAACCCAGCTACTAACGAATGTAAAAACTCATCGAGCCGTTGTGCTGTTGGCCTGCAATCATAACACGGAAGTGACTCGCACATGGTTCCTGTTTAGTTTACCTTTGCTTCCCGTCCACCTCTTGTAGCAATGTTACAAAATTTTGAGATTTAAAAAAATCAAGTCTGCAATTTATCCCATCAGATAAAGCATAACAATAAGTTTAATTTGACACCAAATTCACTTTCATATCTCAAGTATTAAAAACGTTATGGCCATTTTCATACTCGGAAATTAGCATCTTGTTCCCTATTGATTTTCAATGGACATTACAAAAAAGCTGTGATCTTGGATAGTCAAAAGCCCATTTCTTAAGGAAAGATTAACATTTTTAAATAGCCTAAGTGTCCAAAGATTATTCACAAATAATTCACAATATAACATGATTTTTATATCTAATTAACATTAATTTATAGGCCAAATGGAAGGAATTTAGTGTTCAATTGCTGTAAATAAATGCCCATTTAAATCGGCTTTCTAGTGGGTTCATGTGAACGCGCTGGTTTAGAACGTTGACATCGCGCTGGATTAGTGCCCTCAAATGCCGAGAAAAATACTGCGGGATATAAAAAGCCCAAAATGAACTACTCGCTATAGATAACTTGATATACAGGGTTATATATATGCCCCATTTAATGTAAAAATAAGGTACATACCTTTAATTGTTTGCTTTATAAAACCCTGGGGCTGCGAGAGGTTGCGGAATGAGACAGTAATTTTAAAACTATTATAACTATATTATCGAGGCCTATAAAACTAATAATACCTTTTGCAACCGGGTCTTGCAGCGATTTTTCGTTAATGATTTACTAGGCTGAACATCTGCGATTAGTACAGCCTAGTAAAAATCGCGTTTTAAACCCGCCCCCTCCAAACAGCGCCAAAATCGCGGACGTGGCTGTGGGCAGATTCCCAATGACGATTCAGGTAGGTTTTGTAACATACCTACCTCTTGTGGGATTCCCATCTCCTGGGGAAATCGCATGGAGAACATCCAAAGTGTTGGCGTGCCTGTCTGTTGTACAGATGGTGTTTGATCTACTGCATGCTTCAGGCATTCTGTAAATTGCAGAAACCAATAGTTCCAGCCCATCTACGCTGAACAAAAACAGTATTATGTATTTCAGATCTGTATTTCAGATTTACAGCAATTGTATTACTTTTTCACCCCATCAAATTTCAGTTTTACTAGTAATGGGATTTTAATTTTCCTGATATGATTAGCTACTCAGTTTATTAAACCAATGTGGCTCAATACATTTGCCACTTGCACCATTCTGACAAAATAAAAATCCAAGTAATCCAAATAAACGAATTGACAGCATAAATATTGCCGGGCTGAGTATCTATGGTTATGGATTGCAATGTGATCACTGTTGTCGTCTGAAATGCTGGTCCCTATAAAACATTGATTCTCTTTTTTTCGTTTAATGACTGAGCTTTGGAAAGCAAGGATCCAGTCATTATAGTTAAGCCACTAATTCCGAGAAAATGCTCCCATCTAGAACCTTTTTATTTCTTTATTCTTGAAATGAATCCAGTCATGAGTGAGCGATGTTCCCAGTGGAATACGCCAGGGCACACTCAATAATATAGGCTCTGTTGTTGCCAACAGGAGAGCACTTGTATAATTGTGTTTGGGTCTAGGAATCAGGTTACAAAGAAATGATTGGTGGACATAATTGGGAAAGGTTTGTTTTTGATTGGTAGATCAACTTTCTGACTGATTATTAAGATGCTTCTTGATGCTTTTTTGACAGTGTATTTGCTTCATCAATGCATGATGCCATCTTTGTAAACTTTTATAATGGCAACAAAATTACTACATTCAGAATTTAGAAGCCTAATATATCTCTCAAAGGGTCATGAAACAAGCTGCTCTCTGCTCGGTCAACCACACACACTTGTCCAAAGTTAACAGGTAGGACGAAAACTGTTGACAACAGGAAAATGTCAATGAACTAATCAGCTATGCGGAAGAGTGGTGGTGGAATTCCATTGGATAGGTGGAGGTAATGGATTTGGAGAGGCAAACAAGACAATAATGTGCAAATAATTAGGTCAATAGTGAGAATTGTAAAGAAGGCTTTATGGAATGCATGCCCTTAAATCCATGAATGTAGTTAAGGTGATTATAGTACTCTGTGCAGTCTTGATAACCATGATTAAAAGTGGACATGAACACTACAGAGAGAAGAGGAATTATATAATTGTAGATTTCATAAACAATGCCTACCCAGGGTTGTTGTCTGGAACAGAGGAAACTAATTGATTTTTTAAAAATGAAAGGCTTAATGCAATTTCAAATGCGGCTTCCTTTAGTGTGCAGTAACATCTCTGTTTCTTATATGGGTTATTTTGCAATTTGAATGGTTAACGTCATAACAATGAAGTTGTATGTAAATTGCAGAAACCAACGGTTCCAGCCCATCTATGCTGAACAAAAACAGTACTACCTCAGATTAATCCCAGTTCCGGCTGGGGCGCATTGCTTTGTAGGTTGTAGCATTACCAACTACTCAGTGCTTTTCAAATGGATCAAGTACTTTCACGGTTCATCTTTTTAGCCAATGAATTCTGGATTCCTGACAAATTCTGTGTGAAAATATTTTTACTCAAGTTCAGCTAATCCTTCTCCCAATTATCTTTAATTATTGCCCCCGCCGATCTGCCTATAGCTGCTGATTGGAAGAAGATGATATCCAATGACAGAAACAGTTGATAAGCAATAATGCTCTTCATTTTTAATTAATTCCTTGCACCTTTGTGACATACTGTCCAGTTATCCAGATGCTTTTGATTGAAAACTTTTGTCCTGTGCAGCAATGGAGCACGTCCTAATTATTCTGGTTCAGACTCATTCAATTCAAAGGCTCAATCCTAGATCAATTTCCAAAAGTAAAAAATGCAAGGGAAGATGTGATTCAGGCATTTTTCAATAGTTCCATCTGCGTTGAATTTTATGTATGTTAATTTGCAAATTGATCCGTTCTTTTCTATGGTTCAAATACTGTGTTAATCTTCCACTCTCAATTTGGAGATACCAATATAAATAGTTCCCATCTGTTCTTTATTTGCACCCAAGTGTTTGACACTTGTATCAATGCACTAGATGTTAAATATTATTGTGCGCTGAAAGAAACTATGCAAAGATATGATGCAGGCTGGTCACAGGTTATATTGCATACAGATGGATGATACTGTAACAACTACCTCAGTAACCAACAAAACAACATATCATGCTTCAGACATTCTGATCCAGAATATTTTATTTCAACCTATGTTGGGATCAGCACCCTCTTACAGGATAAATGGATAGGTGACTAGCATTATTTTAGAAATCTGATGAAGGCAAATGGGTGTACTTCTAGACACAATTACTGCAAACCAAATATGTCATCAATTAGAGAAAATCTATTTAAAATTTATCTAGAATTTCTGTCATATATTCCGTGAACTACATTTATAATTTTGCTAAGGAGAAAATTAGTTGGCATCAGATTTTCATAAATGTATTATCTAAACTGAGCTTTTTTGGCATAGTGAAGAAGCAGGTCGAGCTGCTTTGTGACTTCAATGTCCCAGTTTCAAAATGGACCTTGGGTGTGGTATGAAGTTGCTTGTTCACCTATTGTGTAGGTTTCTCTGTGTGTTCCAGTTCCCTCCTACATGCCCAAGATATGTTGTTTGGAAGATTAAACACTATTGTCAATTACTACACATTTAAGTGAGTGATCTGAGAATTGTTTGTGGGGAAATTTGATACCATGTGAGAGAAAATATGTTACAGGGAAATAAGTTCAATGTTTAGTTAGTTTGATTTATTGTCATGTGTACCGAGGTACAATGAAAAGCTTTTGTTGTGTGCCAACCAGTCAACATGATTACAATACATGATTACAATCGAGCAATCCACAGTGTGCAGATACATGATAAAGGGAATAGTGCAATATAAAGTAATATTAAAGATAGTTCAAGGGTCACCAATGAGGTAGATAGTGACTCAGGATCGCTCTCTAGTTGTTGATAGACTGGTTCAGTTGCCTGAACAGCTGGGAAAAAACTGTCCCTGAATCTGGAGGTGTGCATTTTCACACTCCCATACATCTTGCTTGATGGGAAAGGGGAGAAGATGGAGTAACCTAGGTGAGACTTGTCCTTGATTATGCTGGTAGCCTTGCCGAGGCACCATGAGGTGTAAATGGAGTCAAGGGAAGGGAGGTTGGTTTGTGTGTTGATCTGGGCTATGTCCACAATTCTCTGCAATTTCTTGCGGTCTTGGATGGCGCTGTTCCAATGCTGTGATGCACCCTGATAAAATGCTTTCTACGGTGCACCTGTAGAAGTTGCTGAGAGTTGTTGGGACATGCCAAACTTCCTGAGGCTTTTAAGGAAGTAGAGGTGTTGTGCTTCAATATGGATGGTCCAGGACAAGTTGTTGGTGACATTAACTCCTCAGAATGCGAAGCTTTCAGCCATCTCCATGTTGGCGCTGTGAATGTATAGCTTCGCTTCCTGAGTTTTATCACTATCTCCTTTGTCTTGCTGATATTGAGAGATAGGTTGTTGTCCAGACACTAGGTCACAAGGTTTTTAGTCTCCTGTACTCCGTCTCAACATTATTTGACACAACGATGATGTCATCCACAAATATTTTAATTGAATTGGATTTGTACTTGCCTGCACCGACGTGGGTGTACAAGGAGTAAAGAAGGGGACTGAGAACGCATTCTTGCGGAGCACCAGTGTTGAGGATTATCAATGAGGATAATTTGTCCCCTGTCCTCACTGATTGGGTTCTGCTGGTTAGGACATCGAGGATCCAGTTGCAGATGAGTGCTGACTCCAAGTTCCACAAGTTTGCGACGAGCTTGAATGGGATAATAGTTTTAAAAGCAGAGCTGTAGTCCGTGAATAGGAGTCTGATGTTGGTGTCTCTCTTATCCAGGTGAGCCAGGGATGAGTGTAGGGCTAAGGACATGGTATCAGCCATGGACCTGGTGTGGCGGTAGGCGAACTGCGGAGGGTCAAGGTTGCTTGGTGGATTGCATTTAATGCGTTCCATAACTAGTCTTTTAAAGCATTTAATGATGGAGGATGTCAAGGCCACTGGACAGTAGTCGTTAAGGCATGAGATCTTGCTTTTCTTTGGCACCAGGATGATAGTGGTCTTCTTGAAGCAGATGCAGGGCTCGAAATTAAAGGTTGCCCGGGTGCCAATGGCAACTAACAGTCCCGCCGGGCAATCTAAAAACCATGCCATTTTGCCCGGCTTGGCAAGTAACCAGGACACCTGCCTGCCATCCGTGTCCGGGTCTCGGCTCGGCGCTAGTTCTCGGGTCTCCGCTCGGCTCTAGCTCTCGGCACTAGTTCTCGGGTCTCCGCTTGGCGCTCGCTCTAGGCTCTCCGCTCGGCGCTAGCTCTCCGCTCGGTGCCAGCTCTCGGGTCGGGTCGCGGGTCTCCGCTCGGCCGAGCACATCATCGGCCGTGGTTGTGCGCATGTGCGGCCCTGCACATGAGCACTGCCACGGCAACTGGTCGGCGCCGGCCACTTTCTCCCTCCCTTTGCATTGTGGGAGCTCTGGCCGCCATTGCTGTCCGGTCGCTGCCTCACCGCGACCGCTGAAAAACAACGCAGAATCACTCCCTGCAGTAACTCCCTGGAGTAACTCTTGCTTCTTGGTTTCCTGATCCTCCAAAAATATTCAAAATGGAATTTAAATTGGTGGACCCACCACCACCAAACTCCGACTCTGAAAAAAAAACAGCCTATTGCATTTTATCTGTTTATTTATTGTGTATATATATATGGTCTATGATATATAGACACACTGAACCTTTATCTCCTGTTCTGTATTATGTTTACATATTCTGTTGTGCTGCAGCAAGCAAGAATTTCATTGCCCTATCTGGGACACATGACAATAAAACTCTTGACTCTTGACTTGGACTTAAGCAAAAAAGGGTACTTGGGGGATAAAAAAGCTACATTAAAGTTACTTGCGTCTGGTTGGTACCTATGGAAGGGTGAAGACTATTCCATGCTTTAATTGTGCGGGGGAACTCCATGGAGCAGCCAGCATCTCTGGATAGAAAAAATTGGGTGACGTTTCGGGTAGAAACCCTTCTTTACATTTCCTCTGGTTTTAGTGTTTTTAGTTTAAAGATACAGCGTGGAAACAGGCCCTTCGGCCCACCGAGTCCACGCCGACCACCGATCACCCCTACTCTAGTTCTATCCCACACATCAGCGACGTAAGTCAAAAGTGTTTTATTCTCTCACGTCCCAGTTAGAACAATGAAATCCTTACTTGCAGCAGCACAACAGAATATGTAAACATAGTACTCTGTAAACAATGTTATAAACGAGAAAACAAAACTCCATACAGACAGCACCCATATTCAGCATCAATTCCAGGTCTCTGGCAATTTTAGGCAGCAACTATATGGCCAATGTACTTCCCCAATAGCCTTGAACTAAATTAAAACATACAGTAGCTGTAAAGGGGGACATAGCGTCACTTAGAGATTTAAGACTGAAAATGGATAGTTTCTTTTTTTTAGTAACCAAAGTTATCAACGTATATTTTTTTGTGTGTTGGAAAATAAAATATAGTGGCACAGCTGGTGGACTTGCTGCCTCACACGCCAGAGATCTGTGTTCGATCCTGTCCTCGGGCACTGTCTGTGCTGAATTTGCACATTCTCCCTGCAAGCGTGTGGGTTTCCTCCCACATCCCAAAGACGCATTGGCTTTGTAGGTTAACTTGTCTCTGTAAAATTGCCCCTAATGTGCAGGGAGTGGGTGAGGAAAGTGGGATAACAGAACTTGTGTGAATGGGTAGACGAAAATGTTGGAGAAACTCAGCAGGTGAGGCAGCATCTATGGAGCGAATTAAATAGGCGATGTTTCGGGTTGAGACCCTTTTTCAGACTGATGTCGGGAGGGATGGGGGGGGGGGGGGGGGGGGGGGGAAAAAGAAAGGAAGGCGGACAGTAGGCTGTGGGAGAGCTGGGAATGGGAGGGGAAGGAGGGAGAAAGCAAGGACTACCTGAAATTGGAGAAGCCAATGTTCCTACTGCTGGGGTGTAAACTACCCAAGCAAAATATGAGGTGCTGTTCCTCCAATTTGCGGTGGGCCTCACTCTGGCCACGGAGGAGGCCCAGGACAGAAAGGTCGGATTCGGAATGGGAGGGGGAGTTGAAGTGCTGAGCCACCGGGAGATCAGGTTGGTTATTGCGAACTGAGTGGAGGTGCTGTGCGAAGCGATCGCCAAACCTGCGCTTGGTCTCACTGAGGTTGATCATACGCTGAATAACCATATTTTTGTTTGGAAGTGGAAAGAGATAATAGAAATTGCATTCATTGCAATGTGTAAAAAGAGATGAGATACTGTATTGTAATTTTGCTGCATGTCATTGTGGTATATATCATGTCTTGATTGGTGAATATATTTAGTTTGTGAGTTTATTTGAAGCAGAAATAATATGTGAATGCTTCATTGACCATAATTCCGACTGGTGACTACGCACTTCGTCAGAGCACATTATCGCACACGTCATGCAAGCCGTCTTAAATGACCACCTAAACTGTGATTTGGCAACCTAAAAAGCTGCCAAGGTTGCCCGGCTGGCAACAGGGAAAAAAAGTTAAGCGAGAGCCCTGCAGATGGGTACCTCGGAACAGAGTAAGAGATTAAAGGTGTCTGTGAATACTCCCGCTAGGCCAGTTGCTTTCTGTGGGTTCACCCTCAGGATGGCTGATCTAACTTCCTCAATAGTGACCCTGGGAAGAGGCAGACTTGTGTCTGAAGGGATGGATGTCATCTCCCCATTGGTTCTTCTGCTTAAAACGAACATAGAAAGCATTACGTTTAAGAAAGAATTGCATATGCTGTAAAAATCAAAGGTAGACAAAAATGCTGGAGAAACTCAGCCGGTGAGGCAGCATCTATGAGTTGCTGCCTCACCCGCTCAAAATGAAGTCAAGCATAGATGCTGTCTCACCTGCTGAGTTTCTCCAGCATTTTTGTCTACCATAGAAAGCATTAAGTTCATCAGGTAGGACCACACTATCATCAGTGATGTTGCCTGACTTCATTTTGTAGCCAGTTATAGTATTCATATCTTGCCACATCCTGTGCATTTCCGAATGATTATACGGGGACTCAAATTTATCCTCGTATTGTCTCTTGGCATCCTTGATAGCTTTGCAAAAATGTCTTGTATTGCTTGGGATCATTTGACTGGTACACAACAGTCTTAGCTTTCATTGTGAATGTACCTCACAGTTCTTCCATGGTTTTCCTGTTGGGGAACATTCAGATTGTCTTCTTCAGCATGCACTAATAAGCCCTTGCTAATTAAGTCAGTCCCAGCAGTGGTGTACTCATTTAGGTTGGCTGCAAAATCAATGAATATGGACCAGTGCACAACATGATGTCATCTGTGTCTGCTGACCAGTTTTGAACAACTCTCTGTACCGGATCCTTCTACTTCAGAGTTTGGTGTAGCCACGGGGAGTAGAAGCACAGCTAGGTGATCAGATTTCCCGAAATATGGCCAAGGGACAGAGCTGTAGGCATGTTTTATTAATGTATAGCTGTGATCGAGGGTGTTCAGGCCTCAGGTGAGATAAGAGATATTCTGGTAGTACGCTCCTGAGGTTGGCTTGATTGAAGTCTCCGACTACAACAACAAGGGCTTTGGGGTATTTTGTCTCATGGCTGTTGATAGTGGAGTACAGTTCATTCAGAGCAAGCTTGACATCGACCTGGGGAGGGATGTGGACTGCTCTCAGGATAGCAGGATAGTGGCAGGTAGTAGGGACAGCACTTCACAGTCAGATATTTCAGGTCCGAGAAGCGTCAGCTCACCAGGGCAGCCACATCTGAGCACCACAAGATATTAATTAGATGCAGACCCCACCGCCTCTAATGTTGCCCAAAGAAGCCTTACGGTCCATCCAAGGAAGGGAAAAGCCCTTGCGCTGAATGACACAGTCAGGTATGTCATGGGATTGGCTTGTGAAGCTGTCTAAACGTAATGAGCTGAATGGCCAGAATAATTCTGCAAAATATAGAATGCATGTCATGATTTTATAGTTCTGCCTTCATGGGTTAAATGCTTCATTTTACCATAGGAAAGCATTCTCGGTGACAATGAAGTGAAGAGTACAGCAGTGGTAAAATATTCTGCTGTCCCACCTCCAGCTGCTTATGCACGACTTCAAGAAAAAACTGACCTTAAACTGCCACCTGCAAATTGGTTACGTGGAATTAGTCAGCTTGGACAAACTGGTGCAACCTCACTTGGTACAAGCAAAAAAAGCAAGCCATTTGCCAGGTGACTCATTTTCAATTATAATTGATAAGAACTGCATATATATTCGTGAATAATTTATGCTTGTTTCAAAATGAAATCTCAATTGTATTTTATAGAAAAATCATTTCTTATTTTATAAATGTATCAAATTTGACATTAAGGGACTAATATTACGCATAAGGATTCAATAATTTGCAATGTACTGACTTTTCATGAGCGGAATAATAATTGCACATGGATGTTTTAATAAAACAATTGCAAGCAAAATTGGAAATTGGCTGCAGCAAATGTCCAAGTAACTTCCAGGTGTATATATATGCTTTGAATCATTATTTTTTCAATTCCCTATGATTTTTAAGTATCCTGTACTGTTTCTGATGAATTATTTTCTCTAACTGTGATGGTGGAAGGTTAGGCCGAAGGGATGGTGGAGTAGCAGCTGGTGTAAATTAGAGAGATGAAAATCACAGCTGACCCAATTTTTATGTCCTTCAATGGGATTTGTGTACATTTTACTTGAAATCGAGTTGGAAGGATGCTAGCTGTGCAGAGGTAGTCAATGACTATTGGGAGGTGCTGTTTGCTTTACCTGCTCAGCTCTAGGTTAATTTTGAGATGCAGAAACACTGGATTTCACATGGCTTTCAACAGAATTGTATGGTTTAACAATTTGGAGATCTTAGAAATGTGTTACTTAAAAGTAACCTTGTAGGGAGCACCAATGATCCCATCTAAAAGTGTTAGCTAGTCTGACTGTTAATTGGATTGTAAATCCAAAGTATTGAAGGCAGCAGCAGTAGAGTTGCCGCCTTACAGCACTAGAGACCCAGGTTCAATCATGTCTATGGGTACTGCCTGTACGGAGTTTGCATGTTCTCTCCATAACTGTATGAGTTTTTTCTGGGTATTCCTACACTCCATAGACATAGAGGTTTGTAGGTTAATTGGCCCTGGTAACATAAATTGACCCTAGTATGTAGTGTGTGCTACTGTAATGGGGATCACTGGTCAGCACGGACG
The DNA here is from genome assembly GCF_028641065.1 of Leucoraja erinaceus. Classification (NCBI taxonomy): domain Eukaryota; kingdom Metazoa; phylum Chordata; class Chondrichthyes; order Rajiformes; family Rajidae; genus Leucoraja; species Leucoraja erinaceus. The sequence goes on along the minus strand of NC_073391.1, from coordinate 15,102,654 downwards.
GTGGGCCGAAGGGCCTGTCTCCGCGCTCTATCTCTAAACTAAACTAAAATACATTCAAAACTGTTTAACTGCACCTTCTCATGCATCTTTACAAAAGATTGTCAAGTAATTTATGATGAGGAACCGTAAGTATAAATTTAACTTGTACCACGTTTTACTAGTAGTCAAATATAAAACAGATTTTTTAAATAAAGTTCTGGACATGAATTGCCGTTCATCACAATTATCCTTGTTTAATTTGTGGAATTTATTTTGAGAATTTATCGGGTCTATTAAACAGTTTATTTTTCCCCAAGCTTTGGAATGGCATATGACTTTATTGACTGCATCGGCAATGATGTTGACGTTGTGTCTGATTCGGAGGTAATGTATTAATTTTAATTATTAATGTTTATGTAATGTATTGATTTTAAAGTTTTCAAATAACATGAAATAGTATATTTAAAAACTCTTAAAATACATTTCAAAGATATTATACTTAAATTGATATCACCAAAAGTGTTGGTAAACTTGTTTGGAAACGTTTCTGATCCATTTGATTGGAGGTGTAAAAAAAAATATATATTTTCTGAAGTATCCTGGTTAACTGTTTGCTTAAACTGTTAGGTTTTAGGTTGAATGTAAACCACAACATAACGCTGGTACAATTTCTTATTTTTCCACTGAAATATAGGTAGAATCTTAAATTTTACTGCAGTTCTTTCTGGTGTTAACATAACAGGAACAAGTATAGCATTACTACTTTACTGAAATCAATTTGAATTAAAGCCAATTTTGAAAATACTTAATGACATTTATTCCGATAAAATCACTATTTAGATATTTTTACAACGTTTTGGTAATAGATCCATGATCCGCCCCCTCTATTGAAACAAAAATCCCTCCATTTCATTTGATGTCAAGTATGATGTCAAACCTGTTTATGATTTATTAGAGTCATAAAGTTGTACAGCACAGAAAGGGGTCCTCCGGCTCACTCTCAATGCTGACAATTGTACTTAACTGTACTAATTCTATTTACTCATATTTAGTCCATAGTGTTCTATGCATTGGTGATTCAAGTGTGTGTGTTTTAAATGGACCGTCACTGATAATGTTGTCTCAGTCACCGTTCCATGGAAAAGTCCTGACCCTGGGTGATTATGCAATTTAATGATGGATATTTCATACTTGGTCCTGTTTTCATCTTCAATCCTTACTGAAAATAATCTGGCAATATAATGGGAAAACGTGGGAATCTTGACAGATTATGTGTATATGTTTGGCAACACCTTTCCCTCCTCTGTCCAATTCCTTTCTAATAGCTGAAAACTCAATCGAATCTTAAGCATTCCTACCTTGAAGGCATTATTTATTTATTCCAAGAAAGCTTGTGAAAATCTGATCGGGAACAAGTGCAGTGATTCTTCATTGTCCCTGTGTTTACTGTTGCCCAGTTATTTATTAATGTAATTGCATGGCAAGCTATATTTTGCTAGTAGTTTGATAGATTGGATGCTCTATTTGAGATAAATTGAATATTTTGATACACCTTTGCCATCTGTTTATTTACATTTAACATCAAAATATTCATTTCATATTGCATTTTTAATGTGTGTACATATTTGCATGGATATAAACCAGTTGAGGTTTTTACTTTACAAATTAAATTAGAAATCAAATGTCTATTTTTCAATCTTGTGCCAGCGTAAACCATATTATTTAAAGCACACAAACCATAATTCATTCAAAAGAAAATGTAACTCTTTTTAAACTGACATGCAAAGAATATTCTAAAGAATTTAATGTGGAAATACAATGCGTGTTTAATTTTGTGTCATCGAATAATCGTTGCTTATGTCAGTGTGTCTAGTATGATAAAGTTGACAATATATTTTGGATATTAAGTAGTGATAAGTCACTGCATTCTATGAATGCTCACTTAAATTGTGAGGACATTTTTTAATTCGATGTTATTGAAAAAAAAATTGTGACAATCATTGTAATGCCATCCTTTATTAAAATTAGAACATTAAAAAGTTGCTGAAGATTCCATATAGCAAATCACATGTCAGCATGGGTGTTCACCGCATTGGAAGGACCCTCCTGCTTGATGAATTAGATATTCAGGAACTCTTTGTCACCTCATCTCAGGTAACTGAAAATTAACAATGTGCTTATTATTGTAACTATAAATTTGTCTTACTCTATTGGTGTCATAATGTGCTGGTCAACATATTGTTTGGAAAATGAGAAAGGCTGAAATGAATTAGGGTTTTCTGCTATATTCAAGTTATTTCAATGGTTTCAATTATGCCTGAAAAAATGTTCTCCTGTTAAAAGTGCCATCAAGAATCAAGTTTATTCCATTAAAACTCATTTCTGTTTTTGATAAGTGGTTAATATATCTGGCTCACTTGCTGATCTGCTGCTGCTTCTCAGTAGTTTGCAACGCAGCAGATATTCCATAATTTTAGTCCCCAGTCTCCCTCTACCACCCCCCAACATACTCGCGCAAACGCACAGCGACACACACAGACACGCTCACCCATACTCTCACTCTTCCCTCCTGGAATTGAAAAATTTCACCATTTCCCATTCCATTTGCCCACCCCTGCAGGAAGTCCAATACAAATAAGCCACTGCCATGAATAGAAGGTGAGGAAACAAGTAGGGCTGGAGTTAATTCACCAAGCCAAAGTTACAGGAAGATCAGTGCAGCCTTATGACAATGAGACTGTGGATGTAAATTTGGTTTGGGATCTGTTGGTATGTGGTCCGATCATTTGGATGTCAACAGGATAGATTGGGAAGCAAGTGGATGGTGTTGGGGAGGAGAGGACCTGTAGTCATGCTCATCCATGAGGAGTGACATAAAAGGTAGAGTTCATGTTTCCTCTGTCCTCCTAGTTGCCCTCTTGCACAGATTCAGCTGGAAGATTTCCTGAAGGGATTGTGTAGCCAAGCTAGCCAGCGTTGAGAATGGAACAGGTAAAAAATGATGCACATTTAAATGAAGAATCTGCCCTCGAACAGTCATTGGTGTCTCATCTAAACTAGAAGAAGAGCTAGGGTCAGGTTGGGTTCACACCTGAAATATTTAATGCTACTTTCTTACTCATTGACAGACATTTTACAACCTTCACACTTTCCTAATGTGATGTTTTCTTGGCTGTATTCAATGATGTGTGAGGGGATATTCTAAAATAAATGTTGACATAAAATGTATACCAGAGCTCAGCATATATTACTTTTTTTCCTTGGGTCAAACAGTAATTCTGTGGATAAACTGCATTGATCATATCACTGATGCAAATTTATTAGGTTTTGATTTCATAATGAAATCATTGCAGTGATATTTTGTAAATTTTATAGACATTGAGAAATACTGCTCCATCAAAACGTTACTGAGCCAACTTCCTTACCCCTTCTTATAAAACCGTGGTTATTTGGATTTTTTTTGTTCAGATAACTTTCTTATATATTTTTTGGAGATTAACAACATTTACTTTCTTTTAGACTGGAGATTGGAATTGGTTAAAAGAATTATATCAAAGGCTTGTGGATCCAAAATGGCAGAGGAAAAAAAAGAGCAGAGAACATTTTTATCAAAAAGCAATTCTTTCCAAATTTCTCTATTATAGGTGAGTATGCATTTTAATTCATAGTTTCTATGCATTCATAGTTAAAATATAATATTGTTAGTTCACAATATCTGTACCAACATTTCTTGTTATTTAAGAGTTTATTTTTGTTGTCATTGCTGGACTTGGGGCATTGGCTAAATCTAGAAGTCTGGTCTGGGGATCCTTTCATATTTAAATATTTTACAGTCAGACATATCAATGAAGATGCTTTTACTGCTGATAAAATAATTGGTTGCAGAATTTTATTTCTACAACAGAACTATGAAAACAAGTAAAAATTGTTCAGTCCCCATCTTACCCGTTCTGTCATTTATTAAGATTAAGGTTGAACTTTTACCTCAGCAACTCTTTCCTGCTCTTACTCCAGATACTCTGATCCACGTTATATCCAAAAATCTATCCAGCTCTGCCTCGATGGCTCAGTAGAAAAGAAAGATTCACTTTTTTTCCTCATTCCCATCTGAGAATCTCTTTCTCATATCTTCCATTTAGCTTGATTATTTAATCAGTCTACATTTTTTTTAATGCTATTTATGCCATCAGTGATGCTTGTAACTTTGAATGAGCAATGTTGAGATTGGAGCTATAGATATAATGGGCCTTTATTCAGTACAAACTGACAAACGGGTGGGAAACCTGATGCGAGAATCTTGTGGTAGAGTCTCCTGAGCTCAAAATATATTGAGACTTTATATTCTCTAAGTACAGAGGTAACCATGTGATTAACTATGTTACAGCTGCCCAGTTTACTTCTGTGTTTTGAGTGTGACTATTGGTTGCGTAGAAATACCCATTTAATGTTTTAAGTTTCTTGGTGCCAATGTTACAATGATCAATCGAGGATCAACCATATTGATGCCACAGCCAGGAAGCCACACCAATGCTCATGAGGACACTAAGGAGATGTGGCATATCTCCAGTGACTCTTACAAATTCTACATTTGCACCATAGAAAGCATACCGTTGGGTTGCATCACAACTTGTTTTGAGAACCAAGTGATGTGTAGAAAAGGCTGTGAGTGCCACAAAAATATGATCTATCCAAGACACCAGATAAATCAGTTTCGACCAAGGAATGTGGCGTAATTGCATCGCAATCAATTCTCATGTTAGCATCAAACATTTGTTATTGCAGTTTATTACTGAAACCAAAGTGAAATCCATGTGTCCCAACATTTCACAGGTTGAAACCCAGGCATGTTAAAATAATTTAAAGAAAAATATGAGAGTAGAGAAAAACATTAAACTTACATCTTAAGCTAATTATAATTACAATTATATAGTTTGTGGCACTTTCCGCCAAAGGTCAACATTTTTTTCAATTATTAAATGATTACCAATTATTATGGGTAATAACCCATGGTTTAATATTGATGCATTTAAAAAGCCTTGTTGAAATATAGCACGATACCCGTAGAAGCCTGAAACTATTCGTACAATACTTCAAGAAATTAATTGGTTTAATTAAAAAACAAGTTGAAAGATAACTTGCATGTTTGATTCATTTATTGATTTACTATATTAAACTGAGTACATTGGTATTATTTTAATGTTGAACTATTTGAGATGTGGAGGAATATTTCCAATATACAGTGCATCACAATCTTCAATGAGCAATTTCATCATTTTATTGTGCACAACTTAAGAGTTCACCCTCCAGTAATAAATGTTCCTTTAATAAATGTTCCATTCTTTTGTATGAATACTGTGCCAGATCATGCTGGACACAATCTTTCAAATTGCATTAATTAAGTTCAAATTGCATTAATTGATCTTTTTCTGCATGACAGATTACTTTCTTACAGCTTGCTTTTCAAACTATCTAAAATGTTATCAACTTAAAATTTACTATTTAAAAAAAATTGTAGCATCAATGGGGATTGTGCAGCAGAAGCCGTTCCAACTCCTATAGTGCAGCCTGAGGAAAATCAAATAGAAGTAGAGGAATCGTGGCCTGCACCTCTGAGAACCCCTGCTTCTGTCCCTGAAGATGGAAATCCTCAAGAGCAGGTAGTTATTTCATCTTTGAATACATTTCTTGGTTTCTTTAGATGAAATTAAATGAAAATGTTGAATAATTATTTTTTTAAATATGTGATTAATTATTTATTCTGGTTAAGAGAGAATATTATAATGTGTTGTAAATATTTGCAACCTCAATTTATAAATTATGAATTTCTTTAAAAGTTCAGTTGGAAGTTTAACCACCAGGCAACATATAGGAAAAGCCATTGATATCTGGTATTAAACTGATGTTTGTTTCTAATGTAAAATTCTTGAATCCAGTATAAAATGTTTTTCATTTATATTTTCTATTACAATTATGTGGGCAGTTTCCCTCTCCAAGTATGATATTTTGGATAAACATTTGTATTCCTTTGCACAGCATTGCACATTGTATAATTGAAATGGAATAAAAAGTACAAGTTCTAAATCTATTTCTGCACATTGTGTCAAGCATAGTTGCTTAGAAAGTTGGCATTTATTATGATTGCATCACATTTTAACTACAGATTTAGCAGTTAAATACTATTTTTGTTAAAGTACTTCAAAATTAATCTGATACATGTATGAAGGCATCCTTATTCGAAACAAAATATAATACTCCAATATCTATTGAACTATGTTTCTGAGGTTATTTCATTAGGTTAAGTTTATAGTAATGCATTAAAGATCAGTTTTGATAATTTTGTTATAGATAGTGTTTAATTACTGTAGAACTGATTACTTACTGTATATTTCCGTGCTGGTCAGATATTGGTAGGAAGACATTTAACTTTCCAAAGCTAAACATTTGGAGGGAATTGCATTTTAAAATGGGAAATTGATTTTTGCTTGAAAGCACTGTTCAAATTTTAATCTGAAATGGTGACCGTTTCAGCAAATTAATCTAATTGGGAAGTGATGGAGAGTGTCTTGTTAACCTGATCTTATATAGGCTCTACTGTATTAATATTTTAACATTCTTTCAAATGATAAAATAGTGTGTGTATTGGGTAAAAATATCCATGCTTGCACTTTTTACAGGGGAATGTTCCTCTGGGAGCCACATATGTATTAGAGCAGGTGGCCTCTACCCCGAACGAACAAAACCTGATTACTTTTTTGAATGAAGGGGAAAACAGTCAGGTATGGTGAAGATGACCATTTCCAATAAATTCCCTAAACTAAAGGAACTTGTATAATAGGTCCTGATTGGCGATTTTAATGGATCAAATTGGTAGTGATTTTTTTTTTTTAGCTTTACCATTTTAACTGCTTTTGTTTGTCCTTTATTCACTGCTATATTTAAAAAAGTTATAAATATTACTAATGTGTTTCTTATTCCAAAGGGGCTGAAAAATGATTTTGTGAGGAATATTCTATGGACATTTGAAGATATCCATATGCTTGTGGGTTCAAATATGCCTATTTTTGGTGGTGGAAAATATCCAGCTGTCAGCTTAAGACTCAGGTAAATCCCAATATGGAAAGTGCTTCTTTTCGTGAAAATTCTATTTTCCCACCCCAGAAAGCATTGAAGATATCTGAAAACAATACACAAAACCACACACGTAAACTCATGTAGGTGCTCTATGTATGGTGGATATTGACGAATTACAAACCCTGATGTATTTTTACCCATGAGTTTCTAAGCTGAGTGCCTCGACTAGAACTTCAAATAACAATAGATGGTTAGAAATACCTAGCAACATTTTCATGGTTATAATAAAGAATAAAATGCCCTATTGTGCTTTATTATATAACAAGACAGCACTTTTAAATAATCAATAATCATAACGCATCTTCAATCTGATGCAAGGTTCATAGACAATAGTTGCAGGAGTAGGCCATTCAGCCCTTCGAGCCAGCACTGCCATTCAATGTGATCATGGCTGATCATCCCCAATCAGTACCCCGTTCCTGCCTTCTCCCCGTATCCCCTGACTCAGCTATTTTTAACACTCTTATCTAGCTCTCTCTTTAAAGCATCCAGAGAACCTGCCTCCACTGCCCTCTGAGGCAGAGAATTCCACAGACTCACCATTCTCTGTGAGAAAAAGTGTTTCCTCGTCTCCGTTCTAAATAGCTTACTCCTTATTCTTAAACTGTGGCCCCTGGTTCTGGACTCCCCCAACATCGGGAACATGTTTTCTGCCTCTAGCGTGTCCAAACCAGTAACAATCTTATATGTTTCAATGAGATTCCCTCTCATCCTTCTAAACTACAGTGTGTACAAGACCAGCTGTTCCATTCTCTCAGCATATGACAGTCCCGCCATCCCGGGAATTAACCTTGTAAACCTACGCTGCACTCCTTCAATAGGAAGAATATCCTTTCTCAAATTAGGGGACCAAAACTGCACACAATACTCCAGGTGTGGTCTCACTAGGGCTCTGTACAACTGCAGAAGGACCTCTTTGCTCCTATTTTCGATTCCTCTTGTTATAAAGGCCAACATGCCATTCACTTTCTTCATTGCCTGCTGTACCTGCATGGTTACTTTCATAGACTGATGTACAAGGACCCCCAGATCCCGTTGTACTTCCTCTTTTCCCAACTTGACGCCATTTGGATAGTAATCTGCCTTCCTGTTTTTGCTACCAAAGTGGATAACCTCACATTTATCCGCATTAAACGTCATCTGCCATGCATCTGCCCACTCCCCCAACCTGTCCAAGTCACCCTGCATTCTCATAGTATCCTCCTCACAGTGCACACTGCCACCCAGCTTTGTGTCATCTGCAAATTTGCTAATGTTGCTTTGAATCCCTTCATCCAAATCATTGATGTATATTGTAAATAGCTGCAGCCCCAGCACCGAGCCGTGCGGTACCTCACTAGTCACTGCCTACCATTCTGAAAGGGACCCGTTAATCCCTACTCTTTGTTTCCTGTCTGCCAACCACTTCTCTATCCATGTCAGCACTCTACCCCCAATACCATATGCCCTAATTTTGTACACTAGTCTCCTATGTGGGAGCTTATAAAATCTTTCTGAAAGTCCAGGTACACTACATCCACTGGCTCTCCCTTGTCCATTTTCCTAGTTACATTTTCAAAAAATTCCAGAAGATTAGTCATGCATGATTTCCCCTTCGTAAATCCATGCTGACTAGGACCGATCCTGTTACTGCCATCCAAATGTTCGGCTATCTCATCTTTTATAATTGACTCCAGCATCTTCCCCACCACCGATGTTGGGTTAACTGGTCTATAATTCCTTGTTTTCTCTCTCCTGCCTTTCTTAAAGAGTGGGATAACATTAGCTACCATCCAATCTACAGGAACGAATCCTGAGTCTATAGAACATTGGAAAATTATCACCAATGCATCCACGATTTCTAGAGCTACTTCCTTAAGTACCCTGGGTTGCAGACCATCAGGCCCTGGGGATTTATCAGCTTTCAGTCCCATCAGTCTATCCAAAACCATTTCCTGCCTAATGTGGATTTCCTTCAGTTCCTCCATCACCCCAGATCCTCTGGCCATTATTATATCAGGAAGATTGTTTGTGTCCTCCTTAGTGAAGACAGATCCAAAGTACCTGTTCAACTCGTCTGCCATTTCCTCGTTTCCCAAAATAAATTCACCTTTTTCAGTCTTCAAGGGTCCAATTTTGGTCTTAACTAATTTTTCCTCTTCACATACCTAAAGAAGCTTTTACTATCCTGCTTTATATTCTTGGCTAGCTTACCTTCGTACTTCATCTTTTCTCCCCGTATTGTCTTTTTGGTTATCTTCTGTTGTTCTTTAAACGTTACCCAATCCCCTTGCTTCTCGCACATCTTTGCTATGTTGTACTTCTTTGCTTTAATTTTTATACTGTCCCTGATGTCCCTTGTCAGCCATGGTCATCCCTTTCTCCTCTTGGAATCTTTCTTCCTCCTAAGAATGATCTGATCCTGCACCTTCTGTATTATTGCTAGAAACGCCTGCTTTTTTGTTCCACTGTCATCCCTGCTAGTGTATCTTTCCAGTCAACTTTGGCCAGCTCCTCCCTCATGGCCCCATAGTCCCCTTTATTCAACCGTAACACTGACACCTCCGATCTACTCTTCTCCCTCTCCAATTGTAGATTAAACCTGGCCATTTTATGGTCACTGCCTCCTAATGGCTCATTAACCTCGAGGTCCTTTATACATAACACTAAATCTAGAATTGTCTTCTCCCTGGTAAGCTCCAATACAAGCTGTTTTAAGAATCCATCACGAAGGCACTCTACAAAGTCCCTTTCTTGGGGTCCAGTACCAATCTGATTTTCCAAGTCTACCTGCCTGTTAAAATCTCCCTTAACAACCACAGCATTACTTTTGCTACGCCAATTTTATCTCCTGATTCAACTTGCTCCCTATGTCCAGGCTACTGTTGGGAGCCTGTAGATTAGTCCCACCAGGGTCTTTATACCCTTATAATTCCTTAGTTCTATCCATACTGACTCCACATCTCCTGTTTCAATGTCACCCCTTGCAAGGGACTGAATTTAATTCCTCACCAGCAGGGTAACCCCACCCCCTCTGCCCACCTGTCTTTTCGATTTTGACCTGAAACATTGAGTTCCTCCAATGTATTGTTGTTGCTCCATAATCGAGCATCTGCAATCTCTTGTCTCCTTGTTATTGTGCTCATTTCCATTCTCTGAAGTTTAAGTTTGCAAACAAAATAGTTTGTTCAATTGTGTCCACAATTGCCAACAGTTTGAAACAAACTTGTATTCAAAGTTAAACCCCCTTTTCACGGTGCGACTTGACGCAAGAGGTAACCAGAGTTTGACATCGTGGGAACCTCGTGCGGTAACAGTACGGCATTCGTGGACCACCGTGGCGCTAACGGCAGGTAATCGTGTACCTTGGGTACTCGGGAGAAAATTCAAACATGTTTGAATTTGTCCAAGAGTGACGTGCACTTGTGGTTGAGCATTGCAACATTTTATGAACGAAGTGTCCCGTGCGATATCCGTAGTAACTCTTGCGGTCACCGTGGGAACTCCTGCGAACGGTGAACCCGGAAGTTGGATAGAGTGAATCCAGCCAGTTTGCTATTTACATACAAATCTAATAAAACTAGCTAACAAGCATTTCATTAATGTCAGTGTGTCTCTTTTTGTCTGTAAGCAGTTTCTAACTGGAGGAACTCCGCGGGCCAGGCAGCATCTACGGAGGGAAATTGACAGGCGAGCCTTTCCTCAGGCTGCCTTATCTCTCTACCCCCCCCCAACTCCCACCCACACACACAAATGCTGGAGAAACTCAGCGGGTGCAGCAGCATCTATGGAACGAAGGAAATAGGCAACGTTTCGGCCCGAAAAGTTGCTTATTTCTTGTGTATGTTTCGGAAGGAACAGCAGATGCCGGTTTAAAGAGAATGAGTTCGACGGCAGGCAGCATCTTTGGGGAGAAGGAATGAGTGACATTTCGGGTCGAGACCCTTCTGATATGCTGCTTGTCCCGCTGAGCTACATGTTGTGTCTATCTTCGTTTTAATCCAGCATCTGCAGTTCCTTCCTGGCCGAACCCGATTGAAAGATGAGAGGCTGGGCGATAGAAATCATTAAATGAATTAAATAACTAGATACCTGTCTAATCGTATCTACGGGATTGAACAGGCTAGATGGAGGAAGAATGTTCCCGATGTTGGGGGAGTCCAGAACCAGGGTCCCAGTTTTACAGTCTACCGTGGGAACTCTTTAATTACAGCGGGAAACCTTCAGTTTCCCAGGGGGTCGGGACAGGACTGGAGTTGGGAGGGAAAGGTGGGGGAGTCGAGGGAGAGGAGGGGGAGACAGATGGGGGTGACTTCATTTACTGGCGGTGGGTGTCTGTCACTGAAACAGGCAGGTAAGATTTCGCATCCACCTTGTGTGTGCCTCTCTCTCTCTCTCTCCCTCCCTCCCTCTCACACAGGCATGAATGGAGGAACTCCGCGGGCCAGGCAGCATCTACGGAGAGAAATGGACAGGCGACCCATTCTTCAGGCTGCCTTATGTCTCTCTTCCCCCCCCCTCCAACTCCCACCCACACACGCGAATGCTGGAGAAACTCCGCGGGTGCAGCAGCATCTATGGAGCGAAGGAAATAGACAACGTTTCGGCCCCGCTGCACCCGCTGAGTTTCTCCAGCATTCGTGTGTGTGGGTGGGAGTTGGGGTGAGGGGGGGGGAAGAGACATAAGGCAGCCTGAAGAATGGGTCGCCTGTCCATTTCCCTCCGTAGATGCTGCCTGGCCCGCGGAGTTCATCCATTCATGCCTGTGTGGGAGAGAGAGAGAGAGAGAGAGGCAGTCCTGGTCAGTCCTTTGAAGATAGACACCAGTTGCTTGGAGCAACTCAGCGGGACAGGCAGCATCTCTGGAGAGAAGGAACGGGTGGCGTTTCGGGTCGAGAGCCTTCTTCAGACTGAAAGTTTCACCTCTCAGTAGATCATAAAATAACACAATCATCACGGTCAATGTGAGATACAGTGTTTATTCATATTTGACAAAATAAAAAGACGACTTGCACATATTGAGAGAAGGTGCATCACACCAAACAACATTTGTCTAAAAAAACACAGATTATTCTTCAGCTCATTAAAGAGTTCGGGTGAAAAAAACGAATATAGTGTGTGACAACAAAGTAACATCATTTGTGCCACGTTATTAACTACACTACAGTCCACGATGTTCATTCGGGAAAGATCGGGAGACGGACAAGTCACTCGCACAAATGACAGAATTGCCGAGTACCGTGGGAACTCTTTACTCTACCCCCGTTATATCGTGTGATATCGTGCTAGACCACGACCACTCCACTCTGGCTACATCTTGCGTCAAGTCGCCCCGTGAAAACTAGCCATTACAAAATTCTGTTTAGAGATTCTTAAGGAGCTGTAATATGATACTAGGTTTTGACTCCCAAAAGATCTAATCTACATGACCATATGTATTTAAAAAAATACATGAAAAGTATATATGTAGAAAGGAGTATGTCATAGATTGTGAATGATTTTTTTTTTAATCTAGATGTAGAAATTCTTCCAGTTAAAAAATGTGGATTCAGTCATGTAACATATTTTATCCATTAATTATTTGGATGTGAATATAGGAAATATGATTGTTACAAATGTCATAAAACTTTTGTTGTGGATTACAAGTAGGATTGCCTAAGGCTGCAGTATAACAGATCCGTTGGAAAGTTGTGTATGGCAATGGCAGATGGAATTTAATTTTGACATTGTGAGGTGATCCATTGTGGAAGGGTGGACAAGGACAGGACATAAAGCCATAAAGCTATAAAAACCTGGATGCAACATAATTTCCTCAAACTCAACAGCGATAAGACAGAATTCCTCCTCAGCCAAAGCCACAATCAGCAAAATCAATAACCCCACTCTCACCATCGACACACCACTGTCTCCCCAGGCCCGCAACCTTGGCGTGATCTTTGATTCCACCCTCTCCCTTGAGCCTCACATCCGCCATGTCATTAAAACCTCCTTCTTTCATCTCCGCAACATCGCCAAACTCAAACCCTCTCTCACACCGCCCGCTGCTGAAAGACTCATCCATGCTTTCATCTCATCCCGACTGGACTATTGCAACTCACTTCTCCTTGGCATCAGCTCCACCTTCATCAACCGACTCCAACTGGTCCAGAACGCAGCCGCCCGACTCATCACCCACAACAAATCCTGGCATCACATCACTCCAGTCCTCAAACAACTTCACTGGCTTCCCATCTCCCACCGGATCACCTACAAAATCCTGATCCTCACCTACAAAGCCCTCCACCATCTGGCCCCCCCATATCTCACTGACCTCCTCTCCCCCTACCAACCCTCACGGTCCCTCAGATCCACATCAGCCGGTCTCCTCTCCATCCACAAGTCCAACCTCTGCAGTTTAGGGGACAGAGCCTTCTCCAGGGCAGCTCCCAGGCTCTGGAACTCCCTCCCCGAACTGATCCACAATTCCGTGTCCCTCACCATCTTCCAGTCCCACCTCAAGACCCATCTCTTCACCTCTGCCTATCCTTAGCCCCACGTCCCCCTCCCTTTTCATCTGTGCATTAATTGCTTTATTATTGTGTTTTGTATTGAATTATGTCTTTACTTTGTGTACTAGTCATGTCTCTACTATTTATTTCATTCCCCTTATATGTTTTTCCTCTACCTGCTAAATTTTTGTAAGGTGTCCTTGAGATTCTTGAAAGGCACCCATAAATAAAATGTATTATTATTATAAACACTAAATGATATGGCTCTGGAGGATATTAATGAACAGAAGGCCCTTGGGGTATATGTCCATGGGTACCAGAAAGTGGCAACACAGGTGGAGCAGGTGATGAACAAGATGCATGGATGCTTGGCTTCATCAGCCATGGTGTAGAATACAAGAGATGGTGTATTGTTTGCAACTTCGGAAAACATTAGTTAGGCCACACTTGTTATTGTGTGCAATTGTGGTCACCACAATTTAGAAACATAGAAAATAGGTGCAGGAGTAGGCTATTCGGCCCTTCGAGCCTGTACCGCCATTCAATATAATCATGGCTGATCATCCAACTCAGTATGCCGTACCTGCCTTCTCTCCATACCCCCTGATCCCTCTAGTGACAAGGGCCACATCTAACTCCCTCTTAAATATAGCCAATGAACTGGCCTCAACTACCTTCTGTGGCAGAGAGTTCCAGAGATTCGCCACTCTGCGTGAAAAATGTTTTTCTCATCTCGGATCTAAAGGATTTCCCCTCTGTCCTTAAGCTGTGACCCCTTGTCCTGGACTTTTCCAACATTGGGAACAATCTTCCTGCATCTAGCCTGTCCAATCCTTGAAGAATTTTGTAAGTTTCTATAAGATCCCCCCCCTCATTCTCCTAAATTCTAGTGAGTACAATCCGAGTCTGTCCAGTCTTTCTTCATAAGAAAGTCCTGACATCCCAGGAATCAGTCCGGTGAACCGTCTCTGCACTCCCTCTATGGCAATAATGTCCTTCCTCAGATTTGGAGACCAAAACTGTACGCAATACTCTAGGTGTGGTCTCACCAAAACCCTGTACAACTGCAGTAGAACCTCCCTGCTCCTATACTCGAATCCTTTTGCTATGAATGCTAACATACCATTTGCTTTCTTTACTGCCTGCTGCGCCTGCATGCCTACTTTCAATGACTGGTGTACCATGACACCCAGGTCTCGTTGCATCTCCCCTTTTCCTAATCGGCCACCATTTAGATAATGGTCAGCTTTCCTGTTTTTGCCACCAAAGTGGATAACCTCACATTTATCCACATTACACTGCATCTGCCATGCATTTGCCCACTCACCCAGCCTATCCAAGTCGCCTTGCAGCCTCCTAGCATCCTCCTCACAGCTAACACTGCCCCCCAGCTTCGTGTCATCCGCAAACTTGGAGATGTTGCATTTAATTCCTCCTCCAAATCATTATTATATATTGTAAATAGCTGGGGTTCCAGCACTGAGCTTTGTGGTACCCCACTAGTCACTGCCTGCTATTTTGAAAAGGACCCATTTACTCCTACTCTTTGCTTCCTGTTTGCCAACCTGTTCTCTATCCACATCAATACTGAACCCCCAATGCCGTGTGCTTTAAGTTTGTATAATAATAATAATATTTATTTATATAGCACTTTTCAACAAAACCAGTATTTGAACCAAAGTGCTTTACAGAGATTGATTAAATTAATTGAACAGATCAATGCAATAAATCCATACAAATCAAAAAAAGAGAAAAAAGAGAAAAAGAAAAAGACACAGAAACAGTACACTATAGAAATCAACATGAAACGTCCCCCCACAGCAGAATTCACTGTGAGGGAAGGCACCAAAAATATCCAGTTCTCCCCCTCATAGTCCACCCGAGGTCGGGGCCTATATCTGGCCTCCTCAGCCAGCCCGGTATCTTCAGGCCCTCCTGCCGTGAAGCTGGACCATCGGCGTCGGTGAACATCCATCAGCGGCCTGGACTGAAGCGGCCGCTTCCCGACGCGAAGACTGCAACGACCAAAGTTCACAGGCCGCGCCGGCCGAACCCCCGACACTGGCGATCTCGGATCCCAGGCTCCGCGGTGCTGTCGACGGTCACAGTGCCCCGGAGATTACCGCAAGGCGACCCGGTAAGGCATCGCCCGCTCCATGTAGGTGTCCCAGCATCTACACCGCCGTCGAAGCTGCAGTCCCCGCAGGAAACGCCGCTCAGCGCTGCTCCAGTTCGACTAGGCCGCACAGAGAGGACGAAGATGCGGTTCGGAGAAAAACCGCATCTCCGACCAGGTAGAACTGGGGTTAAAATAGTTTCCCCCTTCCCCACCCCCACCCACCACATAAAAGAAGTCCTCCAATAAACATTTCATACGGACAGGACTAAAAATAAAAATAAAAAAGGGTGAAAGGACGGACAGCAGGAGGAGCGGCCATACACAACGGCGCATCACCCCCGCTGTCCGACTCCGTTAAACACTGGTCCATGCCAACCATTGATCACCAGTCATTTCTAGCACAGTGGAGCAGCGGTAAATTTGCTGCCTTACAGCGCCAGAGACCCGGGCTTGATCCTGACCACATTAAAGTGATGCTACCTGACCCGCTTAATTCCTCCAACACTTTTGTGTTTTGCTCAGTGCAAATATTAGATTTACAAACTTGCAGGCAATACTAAACTAGGTGGGATTATGGGTGTGGAGGAGGTGTCTACCAATGAGCTGGTTTGCTTTATCATCACCACTTCCTTCTTTAGTAGGGATATCTTGTATCACCCCTACCTACATCCAATTATTGGTATGCCCATTTCATTTTTAAAGAAAAATAGTTTATTCAGTCCATGCCAACCATTGATCACCAGTCATTTCTAGCACAGTGGAGCAGCGGTAAATTTGCTGCCTTACAGCGCCAGAGACCCGGGCTTGATCCTGACTACAGATGTCGTCTGTATGGAGCTTGTACATTATCCCTGTGATTTCTCCGGGTGCTCCTGCTTTCTCCCACATTCCAAAATTGGGTTATAAAATGTGTCAATAGTGTGTAGGATAGAACCAATATACGGTTGATTGTTGGTCGGAGCGGACTCGGTGGCCCGAAGGCCTATTTCCACTCTGTATCTCTAAATTACACTGAACCCAATACGTTACACCCCAATTATCATTAGAAAACCTCGAAAACCATGTACACTCATGTCATGTCCAAAATCTTAACCCCCAGTGTTGCACACCCATCATCCAAAAACCTCCAGTTGTGTTCTGCACACTCAAACATTACCTCCACGAACTTACCCAGAAAGTATTGCACACCCATTCATAAATTTTCCAAAGCCGTGTTACATACTCATCAGCATCCCCACGAGCTTAATCCCGAAAAATTGTGCATCCATCATCGAAGAATCATGTGTTGAACACTCAAAACCTCCACAACCATCACATCTACAATCTTAATCCCCCAAAACACGCCACCCGTTTTCTAATAACTGGTAAAGCCACGTGTTACACACTCATCCCTCCTCTCCCCATCCCACTCACTTCCAGGTGTTGTACACTCGTTCTCTAACCACAACCTCCAGGCGTTGAACGCCCGTTCTCAAAGCACAACTCCAGAACAACTCCAGGCGTTGCACACCCGTTCTCCAACCACAACCTCCAGGCGTTGAACACCCGCTCTCTAGTCACTACCTCCAGGTGTTGCACACCCGTTCTCAGAGCACAACTCCAGGCGTTGCACACTCGTTCTCCTACCACAACAGTCAGAGTCTGAAGAAGGGTTTCGGCCCGAAACGTCGCCTATTTCCTTCGCTCCATAGATGCTGCTGCACCCGCTGAGTTTCTCCAGCAATTGTGTGTACCTCCTACCACAACATCCAGATGTTGCACACCTGTTCTCTAAGCACAACCCCCAAGTGGTGCTCATCCCCATCAAGCCGCCTCCCTCGGGGAAGGGCGGGACTCACCGGCCGCACAGATGATGCCCCCCGACCTCCACCGCCCAGGCGACCGTCCCCCCGTATACTAATCTCTTATGTGGGACCTTGTCGAAAGCCTTCTGAAAGTCCAGATATAACACATCCACTGGTTCTCCCCTATCCACTCTACTAGTTACATCCTCGAAAAATTCTATAAGATTCGTCAGACATGATTAACCTTTCATAAATCCATGCTGACTTTGTCCAATGATTTCACCACTTTCCAAATGTGCTGCTACCCCATCTTTAATAACTGACTCTAGCAGTTTCCCCACTACCGATGTTAAACTAACTGGTCTGTAATTCCCCGTTTTCTCTCTCCCTCCCTTTTTAAAAAGTGGAGTTACATTAGCTACCCTCCAATCCTCAGGAACTACTCCAGAATCTAAAGAGTTTGGAAAAATGATCACTAATGCATCCACTATTTCTGGAGCTACTTAAGTACTCTGGGATGCAGCCTATCTGGCCCTGGGGATTTATCGGCCTTTAATCCATTCAATTTACCTAACATCACTTCCTGGCTAACCTGGATTTCACTCAGTTCCTCCATCTCCTTTGACCCGCGGTCCCCTGCCATTTCTGGCAGATTATTTATGTCTTCCTTGGTGAAGACGGAACCAAAGTAGTTATTCAATTGGTCCGCCATGTCCTTGTTCCCCATGATCAATTCACCTGTTTCTGACTGCATGGGACCTACATTTGTTTTTACTAATCTCTTTCTCTTCACATATCTATAAAACCTTTTGCAGTCAGTTTTTATGTTCCCTGCCAGTTTTCTTTCATAATCTATTTTCCCTTTCCTAATTAAGCCCTTTGTCCTCCTCTGCTGGTCTCTGAATTTCTCCCAGTCCTCTGGTAGGCTGCTTTTACTGGCTAATTTGTACGCTTCATCTTTTGCTTTGATACTATCCCTGAGTTCCCTTGTTATCCACGTTAGCAAGGATGTGATTGTACCAGAGAAGGTGCTGTTATAAAAGTTTTCATAAATTGTCTCTGATGCTTTACTTTTACTTTTATTTAGAGATAGCAACAAACCAATTAATATATTGACGGGAATCGACTATTGGCTAGATAATCTAATGTGCAATGTTCCAGAACTGGTCATGTGCTTTCATGTTAATGGGATTGTACAGGTAAGAACATTTTCTTCATGGTTGCAATATGTTTTTATTACAATTACCATTTCGGAAGTTTTCAATTACATTTAAAGTGAGCAACTTTGGCATGCACTAAAACATTTTCATCGTTCTCCAGAAATGAGGATCCAAAATGTGATGTGACAAGAATGCTCAGAATACAGGTGTTGCGCTTTCTATCATAAATATCACTTTTACGGTCTTTTTGGCATTTGGGAATTAATACAATATTGCAGATGACACAGCATTACTTCTGCCCCCCTCTGATTCATTTTTTCCTGACAGGCAATTTAGATAACGGGGAGAAAAAAAATATTTGTGACCCATTGATCCTCAGCAGTAGTTATCCACGAGTAGTTGCTCTACTCAACAGCCAAAAATCTGTAGCCTCCCTTTGATCTGGTATTTTGTTGGTTCACATGCTTGATCAATGGTCTTTTTTTTCATTAATGTTTTATTATTATTAATGTTTAGTGTTTTCTGAGTCATTCGTAACTATCACTGTATGTCATGTTGTTACTTGTGAGCGGAGCACCAAGGCGAATTCCTTGTATGTGAATACTTGGCCAATAAACTTAAACTTACTTATTTACACTTAAAGCTCAATTAGCTTAATTACAAAGATGGGGATAAACTTTACTTCTAAAACAGACTGGTTCCACTAGCTCGTAAAGCATTTTATGCTTGTAACGATGCAGCTTCTTGAAAGAAAACTGATCAGCTTTATGAATTGATTTTATAGATCCATTTTGAGTACAGTCTGCTCCCAATATTTGCCTTAAAACATAATAGCAACCATTCATGACATCTTCTCTATTCATTTTGGCATGGCCCTCCCACTTTCACCATCTGCTGCTGCAGTTTCTTTCACCCAATATGGACACACTGATCTGTTTTGTAGTAAATGCCTATTATGTTCTGTATGCTGACGCAACACAAGAATTCCATTGTCCTGTCAGGGGCACATGACAATAAACTCACTTGAATTTGAATCAAATTCATTTTTGCATTTCTCTGCATCTCATTTTCAATCATGCTCAGTCTTTCTTTTCTCTTTTGCCTACTATGCTTGGTACTTTTCCATTTTCCTCCGCATCACCCAAATCACAATATAAATATTTTGGAAAGTTTTTATTCACTGCACAAAACTTAATCTAACAATCTAAAATTCAATTTGTGGCAGTTCTTCGTGCACCTGTCCTAGCTTTTCTGAAATATCATCTGTCATTATGTCAGTGTGCAAAGCAAATTTTGCATCATTTGGAGAATTCATTTGAACACTTGCACAAAAGTAGTCCTTAAGATTATGGAGGCTTGCTTCTACTTCAAGGATCAATCATACTTGGTCTATGGCTGATGACTTAAGAATCTTCTCTTGGCTTGACTTCCTTTTGAGCCTTCCTCATTGTACATTTTGCTCCAGAAATTGATGGGAAGTTTAAATGTCTTTATGTTTAAAGTGTCTTGTTTTTAAAATTGTCTTCAATTTGTGTATTCATGACATTACTCTTTGTCACTATTCCAATTTTTAATTTGTCTCAATTTTTTTTTTACACAGAGATATGAAATGATAAAGACAGAAGATATCCCCAATTTGGATAATTCCAGCTTCTCCACAAAAGTAGTTAAGGACATTGCTCAGAATATCCTATCATTTCTGAAGGCAAATTGTACTAAAGAAGGACATACGTATTGGCTTTTTAAAGGTGAGCTTTTAGAATTATATTCACACCGGGATCTTTTTAAAGAATATTTTATCTGTTTTTGTGTTATGCATGGAGTTATATTATTAATTTAGAAATCGCTTTTATTTAGCTGCTTATCATTTTCTAGCAATTTTATAGATTTTCATTTTTGTATCCTGCATTAAATAATTCTGTATTTACACTTAATTTGCATATCTCTTACCCATTGTTATTATGTGTGAAATCATTATACTTTTGTTCTTAGTAGTGAGTGTGAAGGCAAAACTTCGTACCTATGTTTGCCTAACTAGCTTTGATTTGTTGTTTTGGGTTTACAAGTTTTTTTTTACATGCTCATCACAAAGAGGAAGATGACTGAACTTTATTGCCTTCCCTCACAGTGGGAAAAGTTGATTCTGTTGTGTGGGGATGTTCATGTTAAATTCTATTGTGTATTGTGTTTTTATTCGTATGGCTGTATGGTAATTCAAATCTCACTGTACCAATTGGTGCATGTGATAATAAATGTAACTTGAACTTGATACCTTACCCTAGGGTACCCTAACGCTAGGAAAAATATAAAGCCAGGCAGAAATATAGTCATTAGTTATTGACGATGGCGACCACTAATAAACATATACCAACCTTTGGCCTATTTTTATTGGATCATATTGGCAAAGTAAGAGTCAACCGTCCACTTTATGATATTATAAGTAATATTGGCAGTTGAAATTACAAGTGACATGTATCAACACAATTGCAGTGCGTTAGGTTAACAAGTATACTTTATTAGCACAGTTGGAGGACACCTCATATTTCGCTTGGGCTGCTTAAAACCCAGCGGCATGATATTGATTTCTCTAACTTTAAGTAACCGATGCATTCTCTCCCTCTCCATCCCTCCCCCACCCTAGTCCTCTTGCTAATTTCACCGTTTGTATTCCTTCATTATTAACTCATCCCAAGCCAACTATGGACCATTATGGGCTGCACCTTTCCTGAATGATTAATGCAGGTTCAGCTTTGTTCTGTACCTTCCCATACCTCCACTGTTCCCCTCCCTGACACAGTCTGATGAAGGATCTCATCCCAAAACGTCACCTAGTCCTTTTCTCCAGAGATGCTGCCTGACCTGCTGTTACTCCAGCATTTTGTGTCTATCTTTGGTGTAAACCAGCATCTGCCGTTCCTTCATACACATATTACTTTTAATATTGCTTTGATGTATTTTATATGTTTAGGCTATGGGCTAAGAATTTTGACATTTTACATTGAGACAAGGTAAATGCTATTTTGATTTGATTTTTTTCCTTAATGTAATCTTTCCATGATGCGAGTCAAACAATGTCTTTGTAGATATAATTAGTCATCCCAAATTTATCATGACATTTTAATTCAAGTTATGGTACGTGTTTGTAACTGTTGAGAGATTTATATGATAATTGCATTTCAGGAAAGTGAATGTTTACCGTTGTTGATGCTTTTGCCTCTTCTAGCAAGCGGAAGTGATATTGTAAAACTTTATGACCTGACAACACTTTGTGAAGAAACATCCGAAGACAAATATCAAAATCCTTTTACAATGCCTGTGGCAATCTTACTGTACAAGTAAGTTTTTGATTCCTTCTGTCCGAGGCTAAACTGAAAGTGGTTTGTAACACGGAGGAGAACGATTAGAAAATCGTGGATGCATTGGTGATCATTTTCAAATTTTAAGAAAGGGGGGAGAGAGAAAACGGGGAATTATAGAGCAGTTTGCCTTGCATCGGTAGTGGGGAAGATGCTCGAGTTGATTCTTAAAGATGTAATAGCAGCACATTTAGAAAGCAGTGACGGTGTCGGTCAAAGTCAGCATGGATTTATGATGAGGGAATCATGCTTGACTAATCTTTTGGAATTTTTTGAGAATGTTACAAGTAGAATGGATAAGGGAGAGCCAGTGGATGTGGTGTATCTGGATTTTCAAAAAACCTTTGACAAGGTCCCACACAAGTGATTAGTGTGCAAAATTAGAGGACATGGTATTGGGGTAGGTTATTGACATGGATTGAAAACTGGTTGGCAGACAGGAAGCAAAGAGAAGGAATTAACGGGTCCTTTTCAGAATGGCAGGCAGTGACTTGTGGGGTGCCACAAGGCTCGGTACTGGGACCCCAGTTATTTACAATATATATTAACTAGGGAATTAAATGTAACATCTCCAGGTTTGTGGATGACAAAGGTAGGTGGCAGTGTGAGCTGTGAGGAGGATGCTATGAGGCTGCAGGGTGACTTGGATAAGGTTGGGTGAGTGGGCAGATGCATGGCAGATGCAGTATAATGTGGATAAATGTGCAGTTATCCACTTTGGAAGGTAGATTATTATCTGCATGGTGTCAGATTAAGAAAAGGGGAGGTGCAACGAGACCTGGGTGTGCTTGTACATCGGTCACTGCAAGTCAGCATGCAGCTACAGCAGGCAGCGAAGAAGGCTATGGCATGTTGGTCTTCATTACGAAAGGATTTGAGCTTTGGAGCAAGGAGGTCCTACTGCAGTTGTTCAGGTCCCTGGTGAGACCACACCTGGAGTATTGTGTGCAATTTTGGTCTCCTAATTTCAGGAAGGACATTATTGCTATGGAGGGAGTGCAGCATAGGTTCCCCTGGTTAATTCCCGTGATGACAGGACTGACATGTGATGAAGGAATAGGTCAACTGGGCTTGTATTCACTGGAACTTTGAAGGATGAGAGGGTATCTTATAGAAACATATAAAATTCTTTGAGGATTGGACAGGATCGATGCAGGAAAAATGTTCCAGATGTTGGGGGGAGGGGGGGGGGTCCAGAACAGGGGATCACATTTTAAGAATAAGGGGGAGATAATTTAGTACCGAGATGAGAAAAAACCTATCACCAGAAGAGTTGTGAATGTGTGGAATCCTCTGCCGCAGAAGGCAGTGGAGGCCAATTCACTGGATGTTTCCAAGAGATTTAGATTTAGCTTTTGGGGCTGAAGGAACCAAGGGATATGGTGAAAAAGCAGGAACGGGGTACTGAATTTAGATGATCAGCCATGATCATATTGATGGATGTGCTGGCTCGAAGGGCCGATTAGCCTACTCCTGAGCCTATTTTTCTATGTTTCTAGTGAAAATTGTTAGCTTTATGTTCGTTTTGTGACAGCAATTTGTTTCAATTAATTTGATTATAAAGGTAAAGCAGAATTAAACATGTGATTGGTTTGAATTTTGTATATACTTCAGAAAGGATTTTCCCTCATCTGAGTTTATCTGAGTCATCTGAGTTTATTTTTCTAAGATAAGTAATACTAAACATCTTCAAGAGGTCAAACCTGTTAAGATAAGTTTAAATAGCTGTTTGGAGTTTGTGGGAGTATTGCAGTTTTGGTCCCCTAATTTGTGGAAGGACATTCTTGCTATTGAGGGAGTGCAGCGTAGGTTCACAAGGTTAATTCCCGGGATGGCAGGACTGTCATATGCTGAGAGAATGGAGCGGCTGGGCTTGTATACTCTGGAATTTAGAAGGATGAGAGGGTATCTTATTGAAACATAAGATTATTAAGGGTTTGGACACGCTAGAGGCAGGAAACATGTTCCTGATGTTGGGGGAGTCTAGAACCAGGGGCCACAGTTTAAGAATAAGGGGTAAGGCATTTAGAACGGAGAAGAGGAAACACTTTTTCACACAGAGTTGTGAGTCTGTGGAATTCTCTGCCTTGTGGAGGCCAGTTCTCTGGATACTTTCAAGAGAGGGCTTGATAGGCCTCTTAATGACAGAGGAGTCGGGGGATATGGGGAGAAGGCAAGAATGGGGTACTGATTGGGGATGATCAGCCATGATCACATTGAATGGGTGCTGGCTCGAGGAGCCGAATGGCCTACTCCTGCACCTATTGTCTATTGGCTCGATTTCTGTAATCTGTCCATGCTTCCCACCACCCCCTCCACAAGATGGATTAAAACCAGACGAGTAAAGCGGAATAAATATGAAGGAAGGAGATGGGGAAGAAACAATAAGGCAAGGCCAGAAATAGCATCCAATTTGTTACACACAGTGCAGTACTGTTTGAAATTTGTTTGTCGTTGAATAGTTCCCCTTTGCAAATCAGTTAAATGTACATTCACCAAAATTTGGATTAACATACATTGTGGTTTACAGGGTTGCTAGCAACATGATGATGAAGAAAGTTCAAAACAGAAAACATTACGGTATCATAAGAATGCTCTTGTTAAATTGCATTAAATTACTGGACAAAGAAAGGCATCCTCAGGTACAAACTATATTGTTTTGTCTGATTGGACAATGTTGACTGAATTTTTTTTAAATTTTGTCATGAAAATAATTAGCATTCTGACATTTTAAAACAGTCATAAATGCCATTATTTTCAACATTACACGCCACGCATTTGTATTCCAAGCGCACTTCGTTTATTTACCATTATGACGTTGTAGCAAAGAACCAGACTAGTTTCTGGTTCTTTGCCATTTTGATATTGCTGTTTTTTAAGCATTAATTGTTGTTAGCAGCTGCTTTGATCTTCAGAGACGTAGAAAGGCAGTCTGGAGAAACCCACTGTTTATTTTGATGGCCAGTAGTACACTGTAAACCTACCTCTCCCCTTATCCTCCCCTCCTCCTCCCCCTCTCTTGGTGCCAATGGTGTTTGATAACTGAAAGATCTGATATCAGAAAAAACAAAAAATCGTGCATACCATCATTTAAGGGTGATTAAATGACTGACTGTAGTGTGGAGCTTTCCACAGTTGATTGCTGTAATAATTTTGTTCATCGAAATTAATATTTCGCAAGTTCTAAAATTTATCATCTATTGAAGGCTTTACACTTTAAATGATGCACTTATCTAATTGTTATTTCAACTAAAATTTCAGTTTGTGCAGTTTATTGCATCAGCCAATTACATGATCTCAGAACTTTTCCAACTGAATGAGCCCCCAAAACAAGATGAAAATGGATCAACCCTGAATGAAAATTCTGATGATAGTTATAGTGAAGATGAGGATATTCCAGAGGACAGTGATGATAATGGTTCATTCAGCAATGGTTCTGATCCTTCAGATGATAACAAAGCCATTGCTGTCATTCGATCTGTTGGCGAGTTGTCTGTACCTGAAAAGTATAAATCGACACATCAGATAAGGGTATGAGTATAAGCAAAAACATTTTTGTTGCAAGGAAATGTATATTCCAAATGTCCTAATTACTAATTAAAATTTTATCAAATTAATTAATTAATTTTTTATCTTGTAATGAAAGTGATATTATTGTCTGGGTTCTCTTGAAATAGATTTATTTAAAGTAGGAGCAAATTATATAATCCTAAATACTTTGGTTTTGGGATTAATTTAAATTTAAAATCAGGATACCTCACACAGTATTTTATTTTGAAGCCCAGCTGTGCCTTCCCGGTTTGTCGTGACACAGAGGAACGATGTAGAGTTGTTCTCAATTACGTTCTGGAGGTAATTTACTAGCTTGCAGTTGTTTTCCTTTTAACAATCTTGTTGTGTAAATGCTTGCATGCTTTCGTGATTGTGCTTTACAATTTTGCACATTTCACATAATTGCGATGTGCCCAAAAAAAGTGTTTATATATATATGTGTGTGTATGTATATGTTTACATGTATATGTATGTGTGTGTGTTTGACCTGCTCTACTTGGTATGATTTTCAGAATTTCTTTTTGAATTTTACCAATTGAACGTTTTACTGCTTTCGTTTCCAAAATTAATATTTTGTCTTGGTAATTGCCTTTTATATCTGGCAGTTGAGTTTTACTTGATTATGTGAATGCTAGATTGTAATTACAATCCTAAACAATTCAAATACATGTGAAATTTTATGTACCACAACTTAATGTTGCATTAGAATCCAAACAGAAATGACATGCTGTAATTTGGTATTTATCTTCATTGTAAAGATGATTTGCTGATCTTAATTATGCTAATATTTATTTCAGGGATTGAAAGCTGTTGATGGGAGTATTAAAAAGGAAAGTGATCTCCCAGCTGCTGACCCTAGTATTCCAATCCCGCTGAAGTATGCAGATGAATCTGAATGCACAGGTCATGAAGCTCTTCAGAAACAAATTGCTCTGTTTTTAGACAAAGGTAAGAAATATTCAACCTAAACACTTCATACAATACCTTATTTTGCTAAATTAGACTTTCTAATTGTTTCATATTTTGTAGTTTAATGGTACATTCACAAAAGCTGCTAATTGTTATTTGCTTTTAAAATACAAAGCTATCAGACAAAGTAAATTTAATATTTTAGCATGTAATCATTTCAATATATTATGTTTTCTTTAACTTCCAAGCAAATGCAAATGTTACAAATGTAGTAGTATCCAAATATATGTATATAATTTTTTTAAATTTCAAATACTTTTTTTCACAGTCGGTCCTGTTCATGCAACAATTAAACTTCCCAGTCAGTCTGGAATGATACCAAACACGTGGCAATATCAAATGAAACTAAACCTCATCTTTAAAGCTTCAAGGGCTTACTTTGTTCTATCCGATGCAGCTAATGCTCTGCAAAAGTATGGTAGATCTTTGAGATACATTAAACTTGCTTTACAGTCTCTTGGTAAGTGACTATATAATTAATGTCACACATGCTCTGTTATGAGGTTAAATATAGATTTAAAATATTAGTGTAATGACTCGTGGTTTTGAAGTCCATCTTACTGGCAAGTTTTATGGAGGGGTATTAATTATTGTTAGAAAATGATTACATTATTTTTGGATCATAAATTTTTACCAGTTATTATCACTTGATTTCAGTTTTTTAATTGAATGCAGATATGACGTAGTTAACCTCAGAAAATGTAATGAGAATTTTCAAATTATTTCTCAAAACTGCTAATTTTACAACATTGAGTTAATGCCTCACTCTTCATAGAATAGGTCACTAGACTTTATAAACAACATGTAGGGTGGCACAGTTGCGCAGCGATAGAGTTGCTGCCGCACAGTGCCAGAGACCCAGGTTCAATCCTGACTACGGGTCCTATCTGTACGGAGTTTGTACTTTCTTTCTATGACCATGTGGGTTTCCTCTGTGCTCCAGTTTCCTCCCACATTCCAAAGGCGTGCAGGTTTGTAGATTAAATGGCTTCTATAAAAGCGTTCCTAGTGTGTAGGATAGAACTAGTGTTCAGGTGATTCCGGGTCGGCGTGGTTTTGGTGGGCCGAAAGACCTGTTTCCACACTGTATCTCTGAACTGAACTAAACTACTAGAATTATTGTTACCTTCAAATCCATGTTTGCCGTATATTAATGGATTTGAAATATAGTGAGTGTATGCAGTTCTGTCATAGCTCAACTATCGTAGCTTAGCAGGTTCATGGTGATTCCTAAGGTCATCCATCAGGCAGTGGCAGCTAGTCCATTTATAATAGGCAGTGGACATTCAACAATGGGGTAAGCCTTTTACTGCAACAATATTATTGCTTTAGCTGCAACTCCACTATCAGAAGCTTTCTTTGAGAAAATTGGGATCTTGAAGCTAAGAAGGAAGTTGTGCTGAGGGAAGAAAGCTTTGTTTGCCAGGTATCCAAGTCCTGGTCAAATGGTTTAAGTGTCTTTAATATTAATATTAATAAACATGCAAGTTTACAACAGTGAGAATATTGTAATGTAGCAGTAACTGAGGTAAATGAAAAATAAACTTCTATACAGCAGTATGCATGTGTGGCAGAATGGCGCAACTGGTACACCTGCTGCCTCACAGCGATTCAGACCTGAATTCAATCCTGACCTCGGGTATTGTCTGCGTGAAGTTTGCACATTGTCCCTGTGGCTGTATGGGTTTGCTCCAGTTTTTACACGCATCACAAAAAACCTGCAATTTTGTACATTAGATTAAATTGTGCCTCGTTGTAGTGTGTGGATGTGCAAGTGAGATAAAATAAAACGAGAGTGATCAGTGGTTGGCAAGAACTCGATGGGCCGAATGGCCTGTTTCCATGCTGTATTAAGATAAATAAAAGCTGCTGAGATATTTGAGTGTAGCCAGAGAACCATGCAATATATAACATCTAATCTTGAAGCATAATGTATTAATTTGTACTTTTTTCTTTTGATAGATGCCTATTGCTGCCTTATTAATAATTTGTCACCTGAAGTCTTATTCTTTCTCAGTCAGTGCTTGACACTTAATGGTGACATTCAGTTAATGTTAGCACAAAATGCTAGTAATCGAGCAGCTTACCAGGAGGAATATAGCTACCAATCCAGAGAAGATCAAGAAATTCTACATAGTCTCCATAGAGAATCTAGTTGCCAAGGTTGGTTTTCATCTTTATTTTATATTTACACAAAATTAAAGACTGAAGCTGATTGATTAAGATAACTCCATACATTTGGGTGAACTGCTCTACATCGGTGAGACCAAGCGCAGGCTTGGCGATCTCTTCGCCCAACACCTCCACTCAGTTTGCATTAACCAAGCTGTTCTCCCGGTGGCTGAGCACTTCAACTACCCCTCCCATTCCGAATCCGACCTTTCTGCCCTGGGCCGCCTCCATGGCCAGAGTGAGTCCCACCGCAAACTAGAGGAGCAGCACCTTATATTTCGCTTGGGCAGTTTACACCCCAGCGGCATGAACATTGACTTCTCCAATTTCAGGTCGGCCTTGCTTTCTCCCTCTTTCCTCTCCCCTTCCCAGCTCTCCCACAGCCCACTGTCTCCGCTTCTTCCTTTATTCTTCCCCCCCGCCCACTTCCACATCAGTCTGAAGAAGGGTCTTGACCTGAAACGTCACCTATTCCTTCGCTCCATAGATGCTGCCTCACCCGCTGAGTTTCTCCAGCACTTTTGTTTACGAGTGATTGACGGATCAATGTATGCATTTATCTTTGACTGGAGGGCATTATACTTCAGCATTTTGTTACAATCAGGTTCAGGAACAACTTCTTCCCTACAGCCATCAGGCAACAGCAAATAAGTTCTGAACTACAACAAGCTATTATTGCACTATAATTGTTTGTTTTTTGAGTGTGTGTGTGTGTGTATATATACACACTGAACCTTTTTTTTTTCCTCTTCCGTTTATGTACTATCTTTACATACTCCATCATTCTATCTGGGACATATGACAATAAAACACTTGACGCTTGACTACATTCACATCAAAACTGTTGATATAAAGCACAAACAGCATTGCGCCCAGCAGTGATCCCAAAGGCAAATCACCAGTCACAGGCCTTCAGTGTGATAAATGCCCTCCTGCCTCCTCCCTCCCCCATGAAGCCAATTCTGTATACAGTTAGACCCCACGTGAACTAACCTTCCACTTGATAAGAATATGTGGCTGGGAATAAGCTGATGAAATGTTTGTGATTAAAACACAATAATGGACTTTTTGAAAACTTCATAAACAAAACACACAAATTATAACCATTTAATTAAAAATAATTACTTAAAGATCTCATCTACCTTGTTTCCATGAAGCTGTTGTAGTACATTTAAATAAATAGAGGATAAGTTACACCAGTAAATCTGTACTTTCCATGTTAATGTAAATAGCAAATAAATTCTGGCCCAGTGTATTTAAAGCACTGTAAATGAGTGACGATTTCCACTGCTAATTTTTTATTATTTTACTTCACCAATTTAATTTGTAATAGTCTTATTATTCTAGCTTTAAGCTGGGCTACAGAGCTTTATTTGGATCTCGAATACCAACTTTCGGTTAGCTGCAAATGCTATGAGGCAGCAAATGAGTTGCTGCGTTCCTGTGAACGGAAAGTTAATGTTGTGGAGCAACATACGCAAGTGTTAAAAAGATTAGGCAATAGCAGAAATGAGGTTGGAGTTTTCTACATGAATCAATCTGCCGCTATTCAAACTGAGGGAACAGGTATAGACTTTTTCAATTAATTTGTTGTTAGATATACAATTGCTGTGTGTAGTTTTATAGTGTACTGAAAACTGTCTAAAGCCATTTTGCTGATTTTAGATATTGGAAAATATAGTTAAACATTTATAATAATTAATGCATCGGGAAAAGTATTAAAGATAATTGCAATTAATTAAATCTAAATTCACTTAATGTTGTTATCCAATGTAGGAAGCAAGGGCATCACAGCATTAGAACAAGAACTTTGGAAGAAAAGCTTTTCCTACTTCGAAAAGGGAATTCAAGACTTTGAGACCATAGAGGATGAAACCAATGCGGCCTTATTGCTTTGTAATACTGGTAGACTGATGAGACTTTGTGCGCAGGCACATGCTACTACTGGAACCAATTTGAAACGAGGGGAATTTTCACCTGAGGAAGCCTTGTATTATAACAAGGCATGTATTTTATGGCTTACTTTCCATGCTTTGTCAAAGTATTGCATTATATTTTCAGCGTTACTCGGCAGTTAACTCTGGATGAAATATGTGTGAACAAAGTGTACAATCTTAATATTCCAGATATCTTCAATATACATACGATGACGATTACATTCTGCATGAAGTACAATGTGCATAAGTCTAGTACTTGTAAGATATTTTTTTTAATTAAATATAACTGAAAGTATTCATTGCAAGCTCTGATTTCTGTTTTTGAAAAGCTTTATTAATCTATCAGTCCGCCATAAACTTTAACAAACACTTGGAGATTTTTCTGCAGTATCTCCTTCATCATGGTCTTGTGTGGCCATTGAAGTTTAAAAAAGGACCCCAAGCTGAAACGTCACCTATCCATAATCAATGCCCTCCAGAGGTGCTGCCCGGCCTAATGAGTTACTCCAGCATTTTTGTTTTATTTTTAAAGGCACACCACGTTAGAGGAGGAGTAGGGGGAAGTCTAGTTACAAGTATAATCAAAACGGTATGATAGGCTAAAAACATTCAGTCTTTGGAAAAACTTAAACAATATTCATAAAAATCAAAAAGCATTCCTTATGCCTTGTCAAAATTGGTGCTGAGTCTTCAGATGAGCTCCCTCCATAGGTAACCTGCATTGTCTTGTTTTTGAGCTTGTAGGTCTGTGTTCAAAAGTACTCAATGGGCCATGTAACGTCCTTTGCTACAATTGCTCTCTAAATATGCTTATGAAGAAATCCTAAAGTCATTCTCACTTTCATGATGGGAAGAGTAGTGTTTTTCCAATCGTTACTTATGTATAAAGTTCATTTTCTCACATGTTCATTGTTTATTAGAAGTTCTAATCCAAATATCACAAAAAGTGCTGCATTAACTTTTAACAGCTTGGATTTTGAATAATGAATGAGAAAGTTGTAGGTGTTTTTCCTGTTACGTTCAATTGTGTTTAACATGGAAATCGGGAATTGGCTGGTTGGTCCTGGAAGCTTTTCCTATCATAGAAATAAAATGGCGTGATGATGCTCCAAAATGTAGATAATTCCTCCCCAGATTACAACAGGGTTCTGTTCCTGAATGTTCATAACCTGCACAATTTGTAAGTCAGAAATGCAGAAGTGGATTGAGTTCCCAGAATGCAGAAGATGCCTGCAGCCCACAGCAGCCAGCAGATCCATTCTGCCAATGTCCCAAATGTCCATTCATATGTATGGGTTGACATAAGTAGGACATTGTACACTGGAAAGGGCCTGGTACATCAGGTAAAACATACTATTGGAGTTTGAACGTTACAAAGACGCATGGTGGTTATTGAACTCCAAACATCTGACTGTATTCATACAAATTAACATTAAAGCATTATGCATGATTTGAATTTGACTCTTCCTGAAGTCTGAAAAATCTTTATCTTACTTTTAGGCTGTGGACTATTATCTAAGAGCAATGCGATCACTCACTAGATGGGAGAAGCATCCAGCTGTTTGGGATTCTGTGAAATGGGAGCTGTCAACAACCTACTTTACAATGGCAACACTAGAACAGGATTATGCTCCATTGTCGAGAAAAGCTCAGGAACAGGTATTGAAAAATGAAGTTTGTTACTTTGTAATATATTGTATCACTTTATCAATCAGATTAGTGATTTATTACCATATAATATTAATATTCATGTGCTTTGATACTAATGATAAGTGTTTATTTTTCTACTTCTATGATTGTTGGAAGTATTTCATTTAGTTGCCCATGTAGCCATGTTTTACATTTTATGATAAATATCATCAAATTATTTGACTATAAGATGACAACCAGTAATAATACTGTCCCCACACTGCTACGGTGAGAGAACAGGGAGAAACCTGAGAGTATTAAGCATGTAAAAGGCATAGCCATCAAAATTGAATTTGGATGCAATGCCAAAGTTAGAGGTTCTTGGGAGTTTTCTGAAGCTGGAGATTTGGGTGGGGGAAACAACAGAACGACTGGAAAGCAAGGATAATTTAAAAATTCATGTTTTTGGGTTTGAACCCAGTCAAGCACAGGGGTGATCGGGGTAGTATGGGGTAGAATATGTTGACAGAGCTTTGGAAACATAGAAAATAGGTGCAGGAGTAGGCCATCCAGCCCTTCGAGCCTGCACCGCCATTCAATATGATCATGGCTGATCATCCAACTCAGTATCACGTACCTGCCTTCTCTCCATACCCCCTGATCCCTCTAGTCACAAGGGCCACATCTAACTCCCTCTTAAATATAGCCAATGAACTGGCCTCAACTACCTTCTGTGGCAGAGAGTTCCAGAGATTCACCACTCTCTGCGTGAAAAATGGTCTTCTCATCTCGGTTCTAAAAGATTTCCCCCTCTATCCTTAAGCTGTGATCCCTTGTCCTGGACTTCCCCAGCATCGGGAACAATCTTCCTGCATCTAGCCGTCCAATCCCTTAAGAATTTTGTAAGTTTCTATAAGATCCCCCCTCAATCTCCTAAATTCAAGCGAGTACAATCCGAGTCTATCCAGTCTTTCTTCATAAGATAGTCCTGACATCCCAGGAATCAGTCTGGTGAACCTTCTCTGCACTGCCTCTATGGCAATAATGTCCTTCCTCAGATTTGGAGACCAAAACTGTACACAATACTCCAGGTGTGGTCTCACCAAGACCCTGTACAACTGCAGTAGAACCTCCCTGCTCCTATACTCAAATCCTTTTGCTATGAATGCCAACATACCATTCACTTTCTTTACTACCTGCTGCACCTGCATGCCTACTTTCAATGACTGGTGTACCATGACACCCAGGTCTCGTTGCATCTCCCATTTTCCTAATCGGCCACCATTTAGATAATAGTCAGCCTTCCTGTTTTTGCCACCAAAGTGGATAACCTCACATTTATCCACATTACACTGCATCCGCCATGCATTTGCCCACTCACCCAGCCTATCCAAGTCACATTGCAGCCTCCTAGCATCCTCCTCACAGCTAACACTGCCCCCCAGCTTCGTGTCATCCGCAAACTTGGAAATATTGCCTTCAATTCCCTCATCCAAATCATTACTATATATTGTAAATAGCTGGGGTCCCAGCACTGAGCCTTGCGGTACCCCACTAGTCACTGCTTGCTATTCTGAAAAGGACCCGTTTACTCCGACTCTTTGCTTGTCTCTGCTAAGGTCTCAATGCCCCACCATGAACACTTCCAGTATTCAGTGACCAAAATGATTGCACTAAGGATTCTGGGGTGGAGTAGTTGTTCCAGGAGGATTCCACCTGCTAACACCCATCATATATTGCCATCCACCAAAGTCCACCAAAGCTCCTCATGGGACTTTTTTTTATCAGTAGCACTTTCATCAGTTTCCAATGCAAAGTTATTTATTTAAACGTGAAGGAAGAAATTAATTAAATTAATATTATTTAAAATTCTCTTCTGTAATAAGTTATTGGGATAATGTCACAAAAATGCAGATGTAACAATTTAGAGCAAGAAGCAGATTCTGAAATCCGGTAGAGAATGAAAAAGGGTTTCACCTCAAAACGTCACCTGTCCATGTTCTCCAGACATGCTGCCTGACCCGCTGGGTTACTCCAGCACTTTGTGTCCTTTTAAACAGATACTGAATATATTAACACTTTTTGGGGAAAAAACAAGACCGTTTTTTTTATTCGCCCTATAATATAATCATGCAGATTCTTTACAAAATAGCAAATTATTTTGGTACCGATGAGCAACTAAGAACAAAAATCAAGAATTAAATAACTGTTTTCAAGCTAAATGTGATTGTTGTTTGCAGATATGGTTCATAAGCCAAGTGATTATAAGCCCTGTTTTTAAAAATGCACTTGGTATTTTCTGCACCAGATTGTCTTTAAATCTTAGATTAACGATGAATATGAGGAAATGTTATTTCAATACCTCATCTTATTTGCCTAATCATCATTCTGTATTATTCAGACAGCCAAGTGAAAATATTTTTTGTAGTTGATTGGTATTCTGACAGTGATGTGTAATCATTTGAATAAGATTATGATAGCCTACTAACATCTTTAAATCTCAAAGTGTGCTAAATTAACATTCAGCATTGAAGTGTAGAGGAAGAAATGTGGTGGGGTGGGGGAAAACATGTATTCCATGTAACTTTCTCTGTTATTACTGCATCGGCAGTCACTTGAAGTTGGGATTATAGAAGGTTTATTGATAGGATGTTAAGTAATATGAGATTTCTTACGATTTTTCAGATTGAGAGGGAAGTCGCCGATTTCATGATGAAATCCCTTAAGTATTGTGATACACACACAGAATCTGCAAGACAACCATTGTGTCAATATCGGGCTGCAACCATTCATCATAGACTTGCTTCGATGTATCATAATTCCCTTAGAAACCAGGTAAATGGCAATTTTAAATCAAGTTTGCATAAATTGTTTAAAGTGCACATCTCTGACATTTGCAGAGCAAGATTTAGTTTGTAACTCAAAAGTCAATTATTTCCTGAAGTATTTCCAGATAATTTTTAAACCTGTAATCCAAATTTGACAAAGGCAAATCGAAGGGTGAATAAATTCTAGATGCGATCTACCGCAGAATGCTATGGGGAAATGAGAGCAGATTGCTGAGCTCCCGACAAATCTTTGCAACTTCATTAGGCACATATGAGACGCTAGAAGACTGGAGCATAGCTAATGTTTCTTTTTTAATTTGCTACACTCTGACAATCTAGCGAAATATGCAGTGACAGCGTCATATGATTGCACCTAGCTTTGTCATTTGCACAAAATCACAGGAAACATAATGTGACTATCCTGTTTCTCAACGCTACATAAAAAAGCCCCGACGAGATGTTGATTAAATGAAGCGTCTTTCACATTGTGGAAATCATACTGGTGATTATTAAAATTTGAAATTTGTCAGCTAGCTCTGGTCACGTGATTTGGATAAATTTAAAGACGTAAATTTGAATGGTAACGTGTATTATTAATACAATAATTCTACATTTTGACACGCAAAGAATCTGGCAAGAAAGATTCTTATTGGTTCAGCTCCTATCTTAACAAAGCAGCAACAGAACATAGGTTTTAACAGGAAAGATGTACAATCAGTTTTTTCTTTTATAAACAGGTTGGTGATGATCATTTCCGTAAGCAATACCGCAGTTTGGCTGATCTCCATTACAACAAGGCTGTGAAGCTGTTTCATTTGCTGAAAGATGCACCTTGTGAGCTTCTACGAGTTCAGTTAGAGCGGGTTGCATTTTCAGAGTTTCAGATGGCAAGTAAGTAAATATAAAGTTCTTCAACAACTACACTTTAATACTTTTAAAATATAGCTATTCCTAATAAGTGGATAAGTTGACTGGTGAACTGAGACACACGAAGATTAAAGCTGGTGGATATGGAGCATCTGTATTCTTCATGACAAGCAGACATTCTTTTGGAGGCTCTCAGTAGAATCTCTTGGAACTCAAAGTACATTTTTTGTATACTCTTAAACAGGAGTCGGCAACCTTGTTCTGCATAGGGGCCAAGACCCATGTCTGTGAGCGGATGGCGGGTCACATCTATCGCCATAGTGTGAAACTTGGGGTTGTTTCTCACATTAGTTTTAACGTTTTTCAATTAGTTTTCTGCAGTTCCCAGGTCCCTCTCGTGCCCCGGGACTGGCGGCAGTTCCCAAGTCAGCTCGCCTGCCCCGGGACTGGCTGTAGCGCCCAGGTCACCTGCGTGCTCTGGGACTAGCTGCAGTTCCCAGATCAGCTTACGTCCCTGGGACTGGCTACAGTTTCCAGGTCGCAGAAACTATTTGAAAAATAATACGCCTGCGGGCCGGATGATTTCAGGTTATGGGCCGAATCCGGCCCGTAGGCCGTAGGTTGCCGACCCCTGCTCTTAAAGAACAAAGGTAACAAAGTAATTTTAATGCAATGTAAATAATTACAATGATTGTTTATTTCAATATGAGTGGTTCCTCTGAATTACTTATTTGCAATGGGAGCACACTGACTGCCAAAATACCTGAATGTTCAAACGCCCTTGCTGGGTCAAAGTAGTTGACATGGAAACTTCTGGGGATATAGAACCTAGACACCCAACATTAGTGTTATGAGGGTCGACTTTGTACACAAATATCCCAATGACTGCCTGGCTGTCCCATATTAATACACACATTCTGGTCCTTCCATGCATGCATATTTGTAATATGTTTGAATGTGCAATATTCATGCCTTTCTTTATCAGATGGGCAGAATTACAACATTGTCTTATGTTACGAAGCAATGTGTTGGGCCACTTGCTTAATTGCCATTTCTAGTCCCAAAAGTGCATCATAATCATACTTTATTAGCCAAGTATGTTTTGCAACATATGAGGAGTTTGATTTGCCACAGTCATACCAATAAAAAGCAACAAAACACACAAAATACATTTTAACATAAACATCCGCCACAATGACTCCTCCACATTCCTCACTGATGGAAGGCGGGAAAAAAGTTCAATCTCTTCCCTTCTTTGTCCTCGCAGTCGGGGGCCTCGAGCCTTCCGTTGACGGGACGATCTTGGTTCCCACAACCAGCGGTCGGGCCCTCCGTATCAGGGCTATCAAGCTCCCGCATCGGGGGTATCTCAGGGGTGATCGGACCCCGGGTTGGGGCTAGTCGAACCTTTGAAGCTTCCTGATATCAGTCTTTACCCAAGACTGCGAGCTCCTCGATGGTGAAATCCGCAGGTCGCGGTTGGAGCATCGATCCCAGGCAAGAGATCACAGGATGGTAATTACACAGCCCCGCGGTGGAGCACAAAGTCGGTCTCGAGCGAGGCCTCCAGCTCCATGATGTTAGGCTGCAGAGTGACCGGAGATACGATCCAAAAAACAATCGCATCTCCGGCAAGGTAAGAGATTGAAAAAAAGTTTTCCCCTCCTCTCTCCCCTCTCCCCCAACCTACACATAAAACAAACCAAAGACCATTAACACATATAATGTCATATGATTATGGTAACGTGTAGAATTTGGTACACAATTAAGTGGCATGATCAGTAATGGCCATTGTCAACTTTCTACTAGATACATGGTTATCATGGTCAAGGGATAAACAATTGTAAATTCCTAAAATTATAATGTAAATATTTAAACTAGATTAATAACTGCACTATTTTTTAGTTGCAGAAAACAATTTGAACTTAACAAACACAAACAGAAAATGCACAGAATGATCTCTGGTGCTAATTATTTTCAATCAAAAGCATTTTTTGTTAAAATTAAGATCCAAGCTGTTTCATTTTAAACAATGATTATTTGAAATTAAAACATCATGCACAGAATTTAAATTAAAAGCAGACATGTCCATCCATGATTTAATTTGTCTTCATGTTCTGAATTTCCCTGAGGGAATCAATAAAATATTTATTATTATTATGTTAGTATCCTTTTTTTTTTAAATGAAGCCTGCTTGCAATAATTGTGAGGTTCCCTTTTCTCCATTTGCAGATCAGAATAGCAATGCCTCAAAGTTGAAGACTCTTTCAAGTGCATTGGACATAGTCATTAATTCAGAGTATCCATTTCAACTGATCCAAAGTGAACTGGCATGTGTTCAAGCACAGGTAACTATTTTTGAACAATTTGGGGGCAAGTGAACGCAGGAGTTTGGCATATTCTATTTTTCATAAGACCAGAAAGGAGTATGCTGACTAAAAGGTTTAAGATGGCCAGTACCTAAAGCATGTATTAAAGCAGGCTACATATGCCAGATGGCAACTGATTTACTAAAATCAATCTGAGTTGAAATTAGTTATATTTGGTGTTAACACATCAAAATGTATAAACTAGTTTTCATTATTATAGTCATTGTAGACATTTGCAATAAAAGTTCCAGTAAGTTGAGAAGATTAATAAGAAAAACTCAAATTGTCCACTATCCTATTGATCACCAATCTTAATGGTTTGGCATCTGGCTCATTTGGTTGGGCGACCATTGCCTGTGTTCATGGAAAAAATGTATTTTGTTACTATGTTTCATCTTAAATTTAAAATAGCAAATTAATAGTGTGTAAGTGTATTAAGAGGGATAATATCCAATATTCAGGAAAACGTGCAGTCTGTCACCACCAAAGTTCTGAAACTATTTGGAATCTTATTGTAAAAGGAATCTTTTTCCATTAGTAAAGATGTCTGACAGCAGAGAGCTTAGAAATAGAAACATAGATGCAAGAGTAGGCCCTTCAAGCCAGCACTGCCATTCAATATGATCATCTAAATCGGTACCCCGTTCCTGCCTTTTCCCCATCTCCCTTGATTCCGTTAACCCTAAGAGCTAAATCTAACTCTTTCTTGAAAACATCCAGTGAATTGGCCTCCACTGCCTTCTGTGACAGAGAATTCCACAGATTCACAACTCTGGATGGAAAAGTTTTTCCTCATCTCAGTCCTAGTGAAAAAGTTTTTCCTCATCTCAGTCCTAAAGGTAGGTTAGGTTAGGAAAGGCAAAAAATTTCAGTGGGATTCTGAGGAAGAACGTTTTACCCGTTGATGAAAATTGGAAAGTGAGTGATAGAGGCAGCTGCACTTAGAATGCACTTAGAACTTAGAAGGGTCTCGACAGGGGTGACTTGGATAGGCTGGGTGAGTGGGCAAATGTTTGGCAGATGCAGTATAATGTGGATAAATGTGAGGTTATCCATTTTGGTGGCAAAAACGTCACCCCGATTCCTTCTCTCCAGAGATGCTGCCTGTCCTGCTTTGAGTTAGGAGCTCTACTGCAGTTGTACAGGGTTTGGTGACTACCTTCGAGGAAGGACATATAGAACCAGACATCTGCAGTTCTTTCCTACTCTCTATACTGAGAATTAAATGTTCCCGAGTCTTGAATCACAAACCGCACAAAGAGTGGTGAATGGCCCACAGTGCACGGCTAAATGAGATGAGTATACTGATTGGATATCACCTGACAATGAGCATGGATATGGCCTACTGGTGGGTTGAAGGACCCAGTGTCTACCTTCGATATAAACCAGCATCTGCAGTTTTTTTTGAATCACTCTGACGTTCATTCTACCAGGTTTTTTTTTTTTTTATATTTATTTAGAAGAAAAATTATTTTGAGTTAACTTTTCCTGTTTGTATCCATTGATCCAGCAAAGTGATTGCCATGAACATCGGGAGGGAAATGCACCTGAAAATGATTCTTCCACCTTTAATGAAGAAGAGATTCTGAAACTTGTCAACATGTTTGAAACCCGACTCACCTTTCTTCTGTTTCAACTTATCAAATTGCTAACCACAAAAAGAAAAAGCAGGTAAATTTGTTTTCCTATTCATTAATAACTTGATTTCCATATATTTTCCCAGCTACATTGGGATTAGATTTTTTTTAAATGTTACTGCAATATGTGGAGATTATTTAATATTGATCAAATTGTTTATGCCCTGCCCCTGCTGAAATCTGAATAATTTTTTTGAGATGGGTCCACACCTATCTTTTAATCTGGTGGGAACTAATTTCATAAAGCTTTGTCACCTCCTTAAAAACCATATGGAGACAAGATCTTACTTAATGCCTTTTATTGCAGTTTCAAAGCTATTTATCATTCAACCACAAAGTCCGGAAAAGTCACTTAATTTGAATCAAGTGTTCTGATTTTATTGTGGGAATCAAAGTGAAAAAATGTGCTCCAATTTGGAAAATATGGTACAATTGGGGAAAAATAATAAATGGGATTTGATTCAAATTCTGTAATCTTGCATTCTTAAACTAATGTTGTTTTTCTTTAATATATAGTGGCATCATTGATGATCAGATGGCATTGAAAAACTACAAGTATGCTTATTCAACGTTACTGCGGGCAACAGCAGATAAGGACACTTCTCTACTGCAGAGGGTGGAAGTGATACTGAGTTTATTAAAACAATTATCGAGTTAATGACTACAAGATGTCCTCTGACTGTTACCGTAATTACAGCATCATTAGAATATTGCTTATCTGTACTGACTTGATGCTATCTGAACAGGCAGTTAATGCAATATGTTCAAACTTCACCAGGCTTCAATGTTCTACAGAGTTATAATCATACGGTGTTACTAGTCTGGATAGTATTCCTGCAACAAATAAGTATCACCTATTTGAAGCAATACATTGATTTACCATTGGATGTTGTAATGACATAATCCAAATCTGGGAACTTAGTCTGTTATACTTAACCTCGCATCGGGCAAATTGGTAGTTATGGTGCTCCAGTTAGCCATGCCATTCCCGAGTTAAGGTGTGTGGTGAAACAATTTATGTTTCCTGCTGCTGCTGGCTTTCCGGTAAATGCAGAATAAGGTTTGACAATGGTATCTTCACATTTTGTAGTTACTTGAAACTTACTACCTCAAACTTGTCACATATGAATGACTATGGTGGGGAAACTGAGATCTGTATCCCCGTATGCGTCACTGTCAACAAGAAAGGAGGAGGAAAATGGTAACAATAGCAATTTAAAAGTTTATTTATAATATTGTTTTTTTTTTAATTTTCAACATGTATGTAAATGGAATTTCAAAATTTGACAGAGTTGCTACATAAAATATAAACCATGCAACGACATGCAACGTAAATGACACATTCAGAATTGTGTAGAACTAAAAGGGGCCGTAATAAAACATTTTGCTCTCAAAATCAACTTGCAAGAACTACAGTGTCATGAACTGATATTTGTAGTACTTTGCAATTTACAATAGAATATTCACACAATAATGATAAAACATTCTTTGCAAAGTTACTTTTCATTTCAAAATGAAACCATAAGACCTGTAGAGACTTGATCATCTCTGGGGCATAAAGTTGCTTTCTTCTTAGAATGTATATGTTTCAGACAGGATTTATTTCCTAGCCTTATTTAACTTTGAGAAGTGCAAAGCTTATATACATGCTGAAGCTACTTTGACGACTACATTAGCTAAGACTGAACCAGCAACAAGTGAATCATAATACCTGTCTAAGCTAATAAGCTGGCAAAAATCTCGAAGGTGATGTTTCCAGGCAGTTGTTAAATGAGGTAATGAGTTTGAGAAAGTGTCAAATGAATGTTTAGATTTTCTGCAGTCCATTATGTGTATTGTCTACCAGACGTAGAGGGGTAGTATCTTTTTAAGTATGAACAAATTTCTTATTGTTATTTTTTTTCTTTGGGTGGTTTCTATTTTTTTTTTTAACTTTGAAGTTGAACCCATCCCAAGAGAATGGTATGTTCCATCACATTCCTAACTTCTGTTATGCTCCCAACATACATTTGAATTGATAAGGAGCCTCTTGTTGAAGAACAACCAGTCTTTATCTAATTTGATAGCCATGGCACCATTGGGGCCAATCCAGTAAAGTTTGTGTACGTTAATAAATGTAAAGTGCAGGGCAGAGGGGTTTACGAGAAAGGAGCAATAAAGTGGAGTTGACAGTCAGTGTAATCTTTACAAGAATGGTCATTGCCTACTGATGTTACTCACCACTTAATCAACTAAAGGCCTGGGTGATAAATTCCATGCAGATGGAGAGCTTCATTATTGATATTTAGGCAATCTACTGGCAATGTGTGAGGAATTATGAGATTCTCAATGTGCATGTTTTTCATTATGATCACTCGCTAACTTTCTGAAAAACCTGCAGATAATGTACTCAATCAATCTAGGAAAGATTTTTTAAAATTGTATGGCTTACGTTGGAACTGATAAACAGGTCCAATGAAATACTTGTTACTGTAAAGCATTGAGATGTTCCATCATGAAAAGTGCTATTTAAAAGGGTTTTTTTTTTGTGTGTGCACATGATATTCTTGTGTGTTTCAACATGTTAAATATCTCTAGTTTCACAATAAACATTGCTTTTAATTAAAGTGTTAAATAGTGATAAGTTAAGATTTTCAGGATTTACTGTGTGCATCTTGTATACAGGATTTTTGCTAACAAGTTGTAAAATTTGTAACTAATTGTATATTTGAAACAATGTGCAATGTTCTTTAATGGGCAATGTGAATGCAAAAAAAATGTAAATCAGGGGTCAATATTTATACTGTAACGTTAATGTATGATTTGAATGAATAACATGAGCATGCATTTGGAATGTGCAAAGAATTACTCTTTAATTAGTATGTCGATGAAAATTCTGTTATTTTATTCATAGGTTTATTTCCTTATGAGCTATTCTTCCTTTTGTAGATTGAATGAGACTATTTTATTTAGAGAACCAGTCTTCGTAAATCCACCTTGAGATTTGTCAGGCAGTTTGAAAAATGTTAAGTTGATAGAGAAAGAGGGAACACAACTATTAGAAGTTAAATAGAGTCTAATTCTATCATCTTTTATAATTAGCTGTATGGTTTCATCAAACCTTGAGGGCTATGTGGCATTTCAATATTCAGAAATGTATTATATTTTGGAAAAATATTCACTCTGCTGCCAATAGGTATAAATACCATGTGACATTCTTAAACATATTTAATAAATAAGAAAGCAACTACTTTCACTTGTCCTTTGTACTGAACAAATAACTAACCAGGAACAGTAAGTTGGCTATACAATGATAACCATCTATGCAACAGGTTTCTAGAAAACTAATTTCAGTATCCTTTTTACTGCATAGCTGTACTGTCTGCGCGTAAAATACTACATATTAAGTTTGACACGTTTAAATGTTTTATCCCTTATTTTAATATTAAGAATTGTATGATAGTTTGTCTCATTTTAAATGTTTCTTGTCCTTAAGTTTGGAAACTTTTTGGCATAAGACTACAGCATTTAGTTCAAAAGCAGGCTAACGGTGCATTTGCAATTCAAAATAGCCTTTGTCGTATTTTAAAGCCTATCATTTGCAATTAAGAACGGTATCAATTTCAGCATCTAGTTCAGCATAGAATAATGAACGTTGCAAATATCAAACCATTGTTCTGATATATTTCGTTTGGGCAATAATCCATTCATTGGCAGTATTGGGTTCTGCCTTATATCCCAA
Organism: Leucoraja erinaceus; assembly: GCF_028641065.1. Lineage (NCBI taxonomy): Eukaryota > Metazoa > Chordata > Chondrichthyes > Rajiformes > Rajidae > Leucoraja > Leucoraja erinaceus. The sequence goes on along the minus strand of NC_073391.1, from coordinate 15,058,977 downwards.
TCATCAACTACTTTCCAAAAGAAATTGCCTTTGAAGAAAAAGATTGATTGGTGGTGATATGAATAGTATACAGCATTTAGATTTTCAATGGGATGATCATTCAGCACTACTGGTGGAAATACATCTATGATTCTTTTTGGATGTCCATTAACCTGTTTGGTATTCACATTGAAAGTAGTAACCTGGAAAGAAAATAAATGTAGTTAAATATAGAAGAATGAGACTCGGTCTGAAGAAGGGTACCAACCCAAAACATCACCTATTCCTTTTCTCCAGAGATGCTGCCTGACCTGCTGAGTTACTCCAGCTTTGTGTGTCCATCTTCGGTATAAACCAGTATCTGCAGTTCCTTCACATTTTGTCTGTTCCACCCATCACTTGCCTGGCTTTTTCCTGCCCACACCACTCGTCCAGCTTTCCTTCTCCCACTACAATCAGTCTGACAAAGTGACCCGACCCAATATGTTGCCTCTCCATATTTTCAAGAGATGCTATCTAACTCACTGAGTTACATTAGCAATTTGTGGGGGTTTCTGTTTAAGATTCCAGCATCTGCAGTTCACTGTTTCTACATAATTTGCATTAATTTCTGCAACCTGAGCCAGGACTGGGTTCAAATGTATCCCTGGATGAGTTTTGGGAACTGAGGAGTAGCAGAAGGGCAAAAAGAGGGCGGGAGATAGCTATTGCAGATAATATTAAGTGAAATCCAAGGAAATTATGTAGATTTAAAGAAAAGAGGGTGACTAGGGAGAGAATAGCGCTCCTTAGAAACTGAAGCATGCATGTCTGTTGGTGGCCAATGTCAATGGATATTTCTCCTGTGTTTACTGTGGAGAAAAATGTGAAGACTGGGGAAATGGAACAGTTAATGAAAATGTGCAAAACACTCGGTATTACAGTTGAGGAGGTACTGGATGTCGAAATGTGTATGAAGATGGTTAACTATCCCTGAGCAGATCAGATATCAAGAACACTGTGGGAAGCCAGATAAGAAATTGCAGGCAGCCTGGCTGAGATATACAAATCATCATTAGGTATGGGTGAGGTGCCTTAAGACCTGGAGGGTGGCTAATGTTATGCCTCTATTTAAGAAGGATTGCAAGGAAAACCTTGGGAACTAGAGGCCAGTGAGCCTAACATCAATGGTAGGCAAGATACTGGCACGTATTCTTAGGTGTGTATATATATGCATTTGGATAGATGGACTGATTGGTGAGAGGCAGTGTGGTTTTGTACATGGGAGATAGTGTCTCACAAATAGGTTTTTTTGAGGAGGTAACGAAAAATGTTGATGAGGGCAAAGCCCTAGACATCATCTATATGGACTTCAACAAAGTACTTGATCAGGATCTGCCAGGTAGGCTGCTTTGGAAGGTTAGATCGTATGGAATCCAGAGAGAGCTAGGCGACTGGATAGAGAATTGACTTCATGGAAGGAAGCAGAGTGATGGGGGAAAGATTTAATAGGAACCTGAGGAGGAACACATTTACACAAAGGGTGGTGGGCACATGGAACGAGCTGCCAGAGGAGGTAGTTGAGGCAGATACACAATGTATAAAAGACATTGGGACAGGTACATATGGATATGATAGGTTTAAAAGGATATGTGTCACACACAGGCAGATGCCCAAAGGGCATGTTGGTTGGGCCAAAGGGCCAGTTGTCATGCTGTATGACTAATTCAGTCAAATGTAACTTGCTCTGACACTCCATATCAATTCATAACAATTAATTTGCCTTAAATTATTCTCTATACGTCTCAATAGCAGATGGGGATATTGACCCATCTCTATCTGATGTTGCTTGCACACATTCCTGTTGTTTATTACTCTTAATGCTCTCAGGATAACTAGGATTGAGTAAAGAAATGATTTGTATCTGTTGTCACGTGTGGCCCAAGAACAAGTAAAAATACTTACATTTGGACCTTTGAAAAAATATATATGTTGGTCTCTCCTATCATACAAAGCTGCATCGACAGGCCCTGTAACACCTGGAAAACCTTCAGAAATTAACATGGGATATCTGTTTCCCTCGGTGTCCATTGTGTAAATATGATCATTTTCATTATCATATCTCCAATAATGAGTACCTGCATAAGAGTACAAATTCACATTGAAAGCATCTCTCCATGAATTAACTGCTTATAACTGTGTTGGTTATTAAATCACCTTTAAAGAAATAGATGGCATCTCTTGTCCACGTCCATATGTGCACAATTGCATCAATTCCAGTACTTGGGATTCCTTGCCATCCAACTGAAGTTGCAACGGGATCTCCATAGCGTGTTCGATTATTACGATTTTCATAAAGCCAATACAATTCATTTCTGAAGAAATATGTGTTAAATTGAATCGTCAGCTCTCCGTAATGATTTTTCTCCTTGTGAATCCAGTCAAATACCGTGTCAACGGGACTTTCACAAATACCTATGAATAATAAGGGATATAAATCTTTTGCCAAATTGTCTTAAATAATTTGCTCAACCATAACTGTTGTAATGCAAGCCTTATTATGTATTATGATGACAAGCAACTATGTATATTGCAGCAACATTGTATAACAGCTTTTTTTGTGGGGCGGGGGGTTCAAACCTCATTCTTGGCATGACATTTAGCTTATCTCTCTCTTCCTGGACTCTTACCATCTCCAATTCTAGACTGCTTGTTACCAATTACATTTGGATCACTGCCATTAAATGGATGAACGTTTGCCTTTGACCAGATGGCTGGTGGAGATTCCATTGTAGAAGAGATTTATGACCATGTTACACAAGAATGTATTCAGCTAGATATTAGATGACGGGTATTTTCCCAGAGAAATGTATACAGGTCCTCACCGTGTTACAAATGCCTGACCTATATATAGCCTGTACATAAGAACTAATGTTTGAGAGACCAGCAGGGTGGATTTGCTAGCTGCTGTACAGCATCTGACATCTGCCCTGTGGGAACTGTTTGTGGTAATATTGAATCTTGTAGAGAGATCTGAATGTTTGAGATAAATGCTCTGATTTTATTATACATTGCTCTTGGTTGTTATCTAAATATATTGTCAGGTGGCCTTGTTTCAGGCTTGCTAACTGTTCAGGTTACAAACAGTTCTTTGGAACAGAACCCTGTTGGAACCTGATGAGGAACTGTACCTGGAAACAAATGCAAGTAGTTGGGGGGTTGGATGAGATCATGGTTTTTCATGCTATGCTAATGAAAATCAATATAACCCACAATAAATCAAGTTACATTGCACCATTGCTAAAATTTGACCTGGCATTTCTAGTTATTAATTTATCTTTGTGGTATTGAATGTTTTTCAAATAAGTGAAGCATTTGACGTCAACACTCCCTGGGAGAGAGGAGACGAGGGAATGACTGGGGCAAGATTGGTTCTTGATTATGCTGGTGATCTTGCCTAGACAGTGTGAAGTGTAGATAGAGCTCATGGAAGGGTAGTTGGTTTGTGTGATGGTCTGGGCTACGTCCACAACTCTGCAATTTCTTATGGTCTTGGATGGAACTGCTCCCAAACCATGTTGTGATGCATCCCAATAAAATGCTTTCTATGACACATCTGCAGATGTTGGTGAGGGATGTTGGGGTCATGTTAAACTTCCTAAACCTTCTCAGGAAGTAGAGGCATTAGTGTGCTTTCTTGGCCATTGCTGTGATGTGGTTTCTTAACCACCTTGACAGCCTGTGCAGTTGTGTTCAGGAACATTAACATGTTCACTAGGTCTCTCCAATTCTCCCAAAAGGCACATTTAGTCAGCTGGCCACCAACAGTTATTGGGTGTACTGGCAGGAAAGTGAAATATGACTATTGGGCAGACCAGTGAGCACAGAGAGGTATGAGTATTTTATCATCATTCCCTTCTCAAAAAACACAAGGTTGGATATACAGAATTGTACATCATGGGAATATGTTGTGTTGTGTATAGTGAGCAAGATAGTCTTGTGTTGCAGAATGATATTGATGGGCAATGGTAAGTGAAGTTTAATCTTGAAACCTGAGGTTATTCATTTAGTAATACAACATAGAAACGTGATCTTTGGCTACCATGCCGACCATCGAGTAACCATCAAAACAAATCCTATTTACTAGTCTGTGTAAGAAGGAATTTCAGATGCTGGTTTAAACCCAAGATAGATGCAAAAAGCCTGTCCCGCTGAGTTATAGCCCATCCCACAGTACGAGTTCATTCCAAAAGCTCTCCCGAGTTTAAAAAAAATCAAACTCGTGGTATTTTTAATGCATTATTTTGAAACATGCACAAGTGGTCTTAAGAATATAACTTAAATCAGATTGTCTATCTCTAATATGTAATTCGATACAAAGCATATGTCTTTGAACATTATTAAATACCTTTACAAAGATCTGCTTTTTCATGACTAAACAGTTCAGAGACTGAGCCGTAATGATTTAATATTTGGCCATGCCCTTTGAAAAGCAAAGCCAAATGCCTGATACTGCTTCGTGTATCATATAATTGAACATTTGCTTCTTGGTTACTGGTTGCATCCGCTTAGTTATCCACAAAATTACAAAAATATCTTGCAAATTTCAATTATGTTTATGACAGTAGCTTTTGCTAGAATTTAAGTTTGAATTACATATTCTTACCATAGAGTTGCTGAATGGCTTTTCTGTCAAGCCAGTCCAGTTCAAATTTGGAATCTTGTGGGATGTAACTGGGCTGCATTACTGACCCAGTCCTGTAGCTGTGAGGTAAACCCAATACATGACCCAGTTCGTGGACAGCCACCTGAACATTGGGCAGATTTAAACATTTCATTCATTAAATTCATTGAAAAACAATTGGTCTTTTACCCATAAGAAATGTTTCCATCATGGTTCAATCCTGGATGAATTCTAAAATTAAAATATACATCATTGACTTCAGGGCTGTTTTCATACGTGTGTTATACATTAAAACAAGGTCAGAAGATGTGAATAGATGCAGTGCTCAGCCCAGTGCACAACCAGGAAAGTTCTTGATACACCAATTAGTGTTACTGTCCCAGAGTAAGAAGGAACTCTGTATCCTGCTACAAACTATTGACTGCCTCAAATGTTAAATGCAACTAAATGTAAGTTATGTTTAGCAGTATTCTCCTTGCAGCACTGCACTGTGCGGCTAACCCTTTGGGTTCCCCATTCTTAGCTCTTAAGTTTATTTACAATCTATTTCTACCACCTTTTCAGGTAGATAATTGTAGATATAGACAACTTTGAGTGAGAACATCCAACCGCCTCCTCTGCTTCCTTCCTCATTGGATATTTCCCCCCCCCCCCCCCCCCCCCCCAACTGTTAATGCAGATTGGGTAAAACGGAGTGCAGTATCTAATAAGACTGCGAATCATAGAGTATATACATTGCTTCTTCTCTGGACTGTGTGTTAGAGCCCAAATCTATATGCTGCCCACTTTTAGTGTAGTCAATGTCAAATAACTGCAACTTGGCAGCACGGTGGCACTGCAGTAGAGTTGCCGCCTTAAAGCGCATGCAGCACCAGAGACTCGGGTTCGATCCCAACTGTAGGTGCTGTCTGTACGGAGTTTGTACATTCTCCCCATGATCTGCGCGGGTTTTCTCCGAGATCTTCAGTTTCATCCCACTCCAAAGACGTGCAGGTATGTAAGTTAATTGGCTTGGTGTATGTATAAATTGTCCCTAGTTTGTGTAAGATACTGTGAATGTGCGGGGATCGCTAGTCGGCGCAGACCGAAGGGCCAGTTTCCGCACTGCATCTCTAAACTAAACTTGTAACAGTACCACTGTGATTGGGTCAAAACATCTGCACAACACTGGGGAGGGGAAGTGGATAATATATTTTCTTCAAAAATAATTTTGGAAATGTCTCTTTGCCAATTTCAGTAAAGCCTCTGAATGGAAGAAATATGTCAATGTAAAGAATGTGAGGAAAAATCTTACCTTTAGCAAGCTAATTCCATTATCATTACTTGGAGTGGTAAAATGGTCATCATCATCAAAATGAATGTCACCTAATTGCCATGCATGAGCAAACTCCTGTCCATTGCCATCAAATGTCTGGGTGCAACCCATGTGACGACCTATGGCAAGAATGAAAATAGATTTTCATGTTAGCTGATCATTCCTTCTGCTTTTACATAAATTAAGTTATACAACGTAAAGGAGATGAGGAAAGTCGGTGGTGAATATGTGGAATTCTTTGCTGTGGAGGTCGTCAATGGTTATTTTAAATGCGGAGATTGACAGATTTTTGATTAGTAAGGTGTCGGGTCATGGGGAGAGGGCAGGATAATGGGGTTGAGAGGGAAAGATAGATCAGCCACGAATAGCGAAGATTTAATGGGTTGAATTGCCTAATTCGGTGGCTGGAACTTATGCATTTATGAACAAATATATATATATACAATCACTTGTTTTAAGGCAAAATATCAAACTTTAAATTTATATACATTAATAATCTCATTTAAAAACAAAATGTTATTTTTGTCATGCTTTGGGAAATAAAGCTATGAACAAAGTGTGCATCAAGAAGACATTGATGTTACCTTTTCCAAAGCCAAGTTTGATGTCGACCATTGAAGCAGGAGAGTCGTTATTCTCTTCGAACTCCAATGGAATGACTTCACTCCACATCCTAAAAGCCAATTTGAGCACACTTTTCTGGTCTTCAATAGAAAGCTGATTGCTAAAACTTTCTCCCATCAGGCGCCATGTTAGCTTTGATTTAGAAAAGGCCATTCTCATTGCCTTATCCACGTTAGGGTCAAATGGCAATTTTTGTTGTGTGGGAGAAAGTAATAGCTGTAAAAATCGCTTCTTGCGACCTTTTGAATCTACACTCATGCCAGTAGTTTTGCTGGTTTCAGTGGAAGTTTCGTTTAAACCGACAGTTTGGTTGTCAGTGGATGTCTTATTGTCCATCAAGATATCATCGGACAAGACTTTATCTGGGACTCCACATCGCGGTTTGTTCATTGCTCCCTTAGTGGCTTTGTCTAATTCTCCTGTCACAGGTATGCCGTTGGCCTTTTGGAATTGTTTTAAGGCTTCTGTGTAGGCAATGTTTTTAGTGGGCTCAGCCTGAGATTGCTCCTTTTGTCTGGAAGAAGATGACCCTTCTTCAATAAGGTCTATCAGATCTTTAGGAGCTGGATGCTCATCAGCAAGATTCTTCTGGTTCAGGTGTTTGATGTTTTCCCAGTTTATTTGTTCAGTCCATCCATATTTGGACAGGTATTCCTTAAAAAAAAATCCAAGATATGGGAAACATTCAGCATGGAAATTATTCTGAACAATAAATGGACAGACAAGTACTCAAGATTGTTGCAACCAATGCTTTGACCCAGGACTATGTTGTTTAAAACCAGAGTACAACTAGTTTAATTTCTATAATGGTACTGTTTTGAATATACATTTCTTTCTATGTCATTTATAAGACGCTAATGTCTTTACATCTTCACCAATGTATAATGTTGAGCTGCTCAACTATGGGAAGTTAATGACTGAAAAAAATGTTCAATGTTTTTGGTTATAGTATTTTTCAGCGGATTTGCTTCCACTTTGCTGTTTGTAACTGGAAAATATAACAGTGAATCTATAAGTAAAATTATGTTTAATTTATTTTCAACTACAGACAGAAAGGAAAAGGAGGTGCGGTAGCGTTGCTGGTTAGAGAGGAGATTAACGCAATGGAAAGGAAGGACATTGGCTTGGAGGATGTGGAATCGATATGGGTAGAGCTGCGAAACACTAAGAGGCAGAAAACGCTAGTGGGTGTTGTGTACAGGCCACCTAACAGTAGTAGCGGAGTTGGGGATGGCATCAAACAGGAAATTAGAAATGCATGCAACAAAGGTAAAACAGTTATCATGGGTGACTTCAATCTACATATAGATTGGGTGAATCAAATTGGCAGGGGTGCTGAGGAAGAGGATTTCTTGGAATGTATGCGGGATAGTTTTCTAAACCAACATGTAGAGGAACCAACGAGAGAGCAGGCTATTCTAGACTGAGTATTGAGTAATGAGGAATGGTTAGTTAGCAGTCTTGTTGTGCGTGGCCCCTTGGACAAGAGCGACCATAATATGGTTGAGTTCTTCATTAGGATGGAGAGTGACATTGTTAATTCAGAAACAATGGTTCTAAACATAAAGAAAGGTAACTTTGAGGGTATGAGACGTGAATTGGCCAAGATTGACTAGCAATTAATTTTTAAAGGGTTGACGGTGGATATGCAATGGAAGGCATTTAAAGACTGCATGGATGAACTACAAAAATTGTTCATCCCAGTTTGGCAAAAGAATAAATCAGGGAAGGTAGTGCATCCGTGGATAACAAGGGAAATCAGGGATAGTATCAAAGCAAAAGATGATACGTACAAATTAGCCAGAAAAAGCAGCCTACCGGAGGACTGGGAGAAATTCAGAGACCAGCAGAGGAGGACAAAGGGCTTAATTAGGAAAGAGAAAATAGATTTGAAAGAAAACTGGCAGGGAACATAAAAACTGACTGCAAAAGTTTTTATAGATATGTGAAGAGAAAGAGATTAGTTAAAACAAATGTAGGTCCCTTGCAGTCAGATACAGGTGAATTGATCATGGGGAACAAGGACATGGCGGACCAATTGAATAACTACTTTGACTCCGTCTTCACCAAGGAAGACATAAATAATCTTCCGGAAATAGCAGGGGACCGCGGGTCAAAGGAGATGGAGGAACTGAGTGAAATCCAGGTTAGCCGGGAAGTGGTGTTAGGTAAATTGAATGGATTAAAGGCCGATAAATCCCCAGGGCCAGATAGGCTGCATCCCAGAGTACTTAAGGAAGTAGCTCCAGAAATAGTGGATGCATTAGTGATCATTTTTCAAAACTCTTTAGATTCTAGAGTAGTTCCTGAGGATTGGAGGGTAGCTAATGTAACCCCACTTTTTAAAAAGGGAGGGAGAGAGAAAACGGGGAATTACAGACCAGTTAGTCTAACATCGGTAGTGGGGAAACTGCTAGAGTCAGTTATTAAAGATGGGATAGCAGCACATTTGGAAAATGGTGAAATCATTGGACAAGGTCAGCATGGAATTACGAAAGGTAAATCATGTCCAACGAATCTTATAGAATTTTTAGAGGATGTAACTAGTAGAGTGGATAGGGGAGAACCAGTGGATGTGTTATATCTGGACTTTCAGAAGGCTTTCGACAAGGTCCCACATAAGAGATTAGTATACAAACTTAAAGCACAAGGCATTGGGGGTTCAGTATTGATGTGGATAGAGAACTGGCTGGCAAACAGGAAGCAAAGAGTAGGAGTAAACGGGTCCTTTTCAGAATGGCTGGCAGTGACTAATGGGGCACTGTAAGGCTCTGTGCTGGTACCCCAGCTATTTACAATATATATTCATGATTTGGACGAGGAAATTGAATGCAACATCTCCAAGTTTGCAGATGACACTAAAATGGGGGGCAGTGTTAGCTGTGAGGAAGATGCTAGGAGGCTGCAAGGTGACTTGGATAGGTTGGGTGAGTGGGCAAATGCATGGCAGATGCAGTATAATGTGGATAAATGTGAGGTTATCCACTTTGGTGGCATAAAACAGGAAAGCAGACTATTATCTAAATGGTGGCCGATTAGGAAAAGGGGAGATGCAACGAGACCTGGGTGTCATGGTACACCAGTCATTGAAAGTAGGCATGCAGGTGCAGCAGGCAGTAAAGAAAGCAAATGGTATGTTAGCATTCATAGCAAAAGGATTTGAGTATAGGAGCAGGGGAGCTCTACTGCAGTTGTACAGGGTCTTGGTGAGCCCACACCTGGAGTATTGCATACAGTTTTTGGTCTCCAAATCTGGGGAAGGCCATTATTGCCATAGAGGGAGTGCAGAGAAGGTTCACCAGACTGATTCCTGGGATGTCAGGACTTTCGTATGAAGAAAGACTGGATAGACTCGGCTTGTACTCGCTAGAATTTAGAAGATTGAGTGGGGATCTTATAGAAACTTACAAAATTCTTAAGGGATTGGACTGGCTAGATGCAGGAAGATTGTTCCCGATGTTGGGGAAGTCCAGGACAAGGGGTCACAGCTTAAGGATAGAGGGGAAATCCTTTTGGGCCGAGATGAGAAAAACATTTTTCACACAGAGAGTGGTGAATCTCTGGAACTCTCTGCCACAGAAGGTAGTGAGGCAATTTCGTTGGCTATATTTAAGAGGGAGTTAGATGTGGCCCTTGTGGCTAAAGGGATTAAGGGGGTATGGAGAGAAGGCAGGTACGGGATACTGAGTTGGATGATCAGCCATGATCATATTGAATGGCGGTGCAGGCTCGAAGGGCCGAATGGCCTACTCCTGTACCTATTTTCTATGTTTCTATGTAACTACAATTATTCAGGATTTCCGGATGTGTTCCAGTTTAATATTGCAGAACAAATGAAGATAATGTAAATTAATAGAAAAACAGTGGTTGGAGGAGGTAGCATTTTAAAGACATTTGGACAGTTGCATCAGGAACCAAAATGTTAAGTTCCCGGCACTGAAATGCATTTCCATGCATTAAGTGAACTAAAGCAACACAAACTGAAAGGCGTGCTTCCTTACCTCAGCGGCCACCTGGTCAAGGATGAGAGGTGCCCAACGTTGCGGCGATTGTGCGATGTCCGAGTGGTCGCGACTATGAAAAGGTTTCTCGCAGTTCGCCCAGGTAAGGAAGGAAACCGACAGCAAACTCAACTGGAAAGCCAACCACATGTTGATGGCTTTTCGAGTCCCAACTCTTGAATTGGCCGGCGTGCGAGGAGTTTGGGGGTTAATGTACCACAGGCGCAAAGTCTGTGACCCAGCCCACTCTAATGCATTTCACAACTTTTGTTTTAACCCGACAGTTCTGTGTTGATTTATTGACAGGCCAATGGTATATTTACGAGAATATAGTTTTGTAAACCGAACAAGAAGGTGTTGCTTCCCTTTGTTCTGCATTTGCAAGGAAGACATGCTGAGATCTGTCACCAGATCACATCAATTCGTCCCCTACACTCGCTTTTGGTAAACAACATATTTAAGTTATGTTAATTTGACAGCTGCCGTTGACTTGACTCATCAGGACGTTTGAGTCCAATCGGAGAACTTGACTTTAAATCAGTTGTATCTCGCTTTCTTCTAGCCTGGTTACCTGTCGTGACATTGTTTAGCATTTATAATGGGCGACTCAAACTGTTTGGAACCGTCCCTCCGATTAAAAAGGACAAACACACATCGGAAGGAATGCAGTTTGTGAATTTTTCAGTAAACATTTACCAGGGGCTGAACAAAGCTGGTGAGTATTTCAGGATGCCGATAAAAGCAAACTGTAAATTTGCAGAGTTGACACCAATGGAATGGTTAATTTGCTCAGCTGAGAGGAAAAGTGTGGATTCTTTTGTAAATCAATCGGTTTGACTGCAGGATTTTTCAAGGCTCAATGTAATTCCGAGACGTCGGAAGTTTTAATTCAAAAGCCTAAATTGCGGTAAGTTAGCAAATAAATATCAGTGAAATATGCTGTTTGTTGATTGTCCAATGTACCCAGGCAACCCATTTTATATTTGTAGATGATAATTTGATGTCCCAGATTGTAGTAATTATTGTAAAAACAGTCAATTTTGGTTTATGAATTGGACTGTACAGGACTGAGAGCCCTAGGCTAGTAATCTTGATAATTGGAGCACTTGTTTTGCTAATAGTTGAATCAGCGAGCGTGTAGTAAACACTTTATGTATGAGAAATCAAAAATGCTATAATGTTATTTTCATTTCATTTTCATAAACAAGATTTAATACTTAGACTGTGATATCCAGTTTGAAAAGGCAATGAAAAAAAACCGGAGACACGAGAAGCTGCAGATGCTAAACTCTCGTGTTAGAAGCAAACTGCTGGTGGAACTCGGCGGGTTGAGCAGCATCTGTTCTGTGGAGAGCTTCGACGTTTCGGATTGGTCCTCTTATTCAGACTGACGGGGTATGCGGGAGAAAGGTAAGGTGGGGAAAATCTGACAAGTGATAGCTAGATACAGATGAGGGGATAATTTTGGCAAGTGGGCAGCGGAAGTGACAAAGGCGAGAGTTAAAAAGGAGGCAAAAGGGCATCAGGAGGACTGAAGGGATGGATACTAGTGAAATACGACAGGGGAGGGGGAATGACGGGGAAATGTGGGACTTGGGGATGGGAGATGAGCATGCAGAGGAGGGGAAAGGAGCAGGGTGACTAAGGTAGTGGGATAAGTGTATGCATACCATGGTGGCACTGGGGAAAGAGATGGGAGGGGAGGGCAAGTTGCTTGAAATTGGAGAAATAATTGTTGATATTGCATTGTAAGTTACCCAAGTGGAATATGAGGTGTTGTTCTTCCAGTTTGCGTGTGGCATGGTCCTGGCAATGAAGGAGACCAATAAATAAAAAAACATATTCAGAATGTTCAGTGCATACTTTGGTTCGTAATGGTCATGGCTTGCTTATGAGATCTACCTTATGATCTGCATTCATAAAAATAAAGAGAATGTGAATTGTATCCAGCCAGGGTGCTCAACCAATTGCAATTTAAGGATCTTGGAAAACAATAACGCTAAATTTGAATGCACTATAAATTGAATGCCCAAAAAAGAAAACACTTAGTAGCTTAAATTTGGAAAAAATAAACAAATGACCACAAAATGTCAGCTTTCAGTTTGAATGGTGATGGGAGCAATCTACTCCCCAGAGGCAAGTTGGTTGGTGGGGGGGGGGGGGGGTGGGGGGGGAGTGGAGCTTTTGCATTTTCCAGCTTGAAATTGTGCAATCTGGTGCATACTGTAACTGTCTTTTAACTTACACTTGAATGCAACATTTATGTTTTAAATTGGATTAGGTATGAATAAGGTTAGGCTAAATTACATTCCTAATTACATTCCACAGTAGAGCCAGGTGGAGCACATGAATGACTATATTCATGTATGGAAATCAGATTATAATTCATGCTTATGCATATAAATATATATATAAAAAACAGAGAAACAAGGCAAGTCAGACTTCCATCACTTTTCTGCACAAATCAATCAATCAATCAATCTTACCCTTTGACCAGGCACGTGCCGTGCGTAATTACTCAGGGTAGGCAGTCAGTCGGCTTTTAAAAAAATCTTAAACCGCGCATGCGCAGATTGTTCTCCTCTCCGTAAACTGTCGGTCGACTTTTATAAAGTCTTCAAAAGCCATATCTCTTAATAAAGTACCGTATTTCCCGGCAGTGAAGAGGCACCCCCATTTTGAGTTGCTAAATTTTGAAAGAAGGCTGGTGGGAAATAAAATTTCTCACGCTCAAAAAAATAAATATAAAGAAAGTAACAATTCAATTTGCCGAAATCTCCTTCATTCTGAATTACTGAATGGGTGGAGGGTGATGGCAGGTGGAGAGATGGTGGGAAAAACGGGAGCACACCGGGACGTTGAATCAGTTGTGATCTTATTGAATGACAATACTAGTTCAAGGGACCAATTGGGGGGAGAGTTCCTTTCACAGCGTGTGGTGAGTCTGGCCAGGGGTAAAGTTGCGGGGAGGGCAGGAGCGTTGAGAAGGAGGGCATGTAGCCACCGCAGTGGCTGGGGAGGGAAGCAGCTCGGGTGGCTGCGAGCGGCTGCCGGGACTGGACAGCGGAACCGGCCGTCGGAACCTCAGTGCCTGCCGGTTTGCTCACCTCTGGTAGTGCTCTCCGGCTGAAAACCTCTCTCCTCCCACTCGCTGGCCTCACTCATGTCAGCCGCTTCCCACAAATCCTTGCATTCCGACAGCCGAGTAACCTCAATTGGTCTCTTGACGCAAGTCCGCACCCGAGCTGCTTCCCTCCGTGGCCACAATGCGGTGGCTCCGCGCCCGGAGCGTTGCATCAGCGGTGAGTGAGAGAGTTACTAGCATGATCCCCCACCCACTCCTTCTCAACGCTCCTGCCCTCCCCGCAACTTTACCCCGGGCCAGACTCCCCACACACTGTGAAAGGAACTCTATTTATTATGGAGTCATGTCAATAAAGATGAACACTTGATTCTGATTTCTGCCCTTAGTTGGATAACACATCTCATTGTGTTTTATGGCTGGTTTTCAACCTCTTCGGTCTGAAGGTCTCGACCCGAAACATCACCCATTCTTTCTCTCCAGAAATGCTGCCTGTCCTGCTAAGTTATTCTAGTTTTTAGTGTGTATCTTCAGTTTAAACCAGTATCTGCAGTTCCTTCCTATGCTCTATGTTAAGCAAAACATGTCCTATTCTCATGATATTATTCACCTCCACTAAGTTTTTTCTACACCTCCATTGCTGCAGAGAATACAATCCCAGTTAACAAACCTTTCTTCAAAGTGAAAAAAAAATTCCAGACCAACCAACATAGGTCACATAATGGAGAATTCGCCTCAATCTCCATTTACGGGGACAGTGTGGAGAGAGCGTCCAGCTTTAAGTTTCTGGGCACTCACATTTCAGAGGACCTCACATGGTCCACCAACACTGCTGCGCTGGTCAAGAAGGCACAGCAACGACTGTTCTTCCTGAGGACATTAAAAAAGACTGGTCTGCCCCAACAGCTGCTGACAATGTTCTACCGCTGCACCACAGAGAGCACATTAACGTATGGCATCTCTGTGTGGTATCTCAGCTGCACGGAGGCGGAGAGGAGAGGTCTTCAGCGCGTCGTCCACAGAGCGCAGAAGATTATTGGGACACAGCTACCAGACTTGGAGGGCATCTACCACACACGGTGCCTCAGGAAGGCCGTCAGCATCCATAAAGACTCCTCACACCCTTGTAATGGAATGTTCGAACTACTTCCCTCCGGCAGATGTTACAAGTCCTTCTACGGCCACACCTCTAGACTCAGTTACCATCTTCCTCCCCGTCTCTTCCCCCTGCACCCCCCCTCACACAGGAGCGCGGGCTGGCCCAGGTGCTCTGTGTCCAGCTGGGGTCCGGGGAGGTGAGGGTCAGTGACCTGCAGGTCGGGCATTGGAGCGGAGCCTTAGCCCGAGATTCATCCCCGCGGCTCCGGAGGCGGCACAGACGCCACCACTCATCCGGTCCACTCCTGGCCGGGGTTAAAACTCCATTGGGTGTGGACAGAGCGGCCGACGGACACAGAGCCGCCGGAGGTGAGGGTGGGAGGTGTGACCCTCAGGGGCCGGTGCTGGGACCACTGCCGTGTCTCACCTATAAACACCATCTGCAGGGGAGAAATTAAACTTTTTTTCGCCCCCAAATCATCCCACGGGCCGGTAGTTCACAGCCCTGCTTTAAACAAATGCCCTCTAGTTCTTGAATCACATATCCTGGGAAAAAGACTATGAAGTCACATTATATATTCCTCTCATGGTTTTTACTCACCTCTAAAACAATTTTTGCTTTATTTTGTGTTTCCAGCACCTGCAGATTTTTGAGCGTGAGAAATTTGTGATCAGCGTGAGAATTTTGTGAAATGCGTGAGTCCAATGGGTAGGCAACATCTGTGGAGGAACTGGATAGACAACATTTTGGACATTAATCAGGCTACTTGATGGATGGAAAATCATCATAATAAAAAAATAAGATGAATGATCCCATAAATATATGACCTTAAAAGGAATCATTTCATTAGGTGCATTAATGGGGGTGTGGAAAACTGATCGTCAATAACGCTTTCAGGATATGCTATAAAGGCACATCTTACAAATTCAGCCATTCATGGTCATGCCTCTTTACACGTGTGTTTATCGAGGCTTGGAAGAAGGTAAATATAAAATAGCTATTAAAATGATGGCAGACTACTGCACTGGTGTTTTAAATAATCCATCTGTCTCCTGTGAGTTGATTGGTCACATGGCCCCTGCCCCACCTGTGTTAAATCAGGAACAAGGCAGGTTTAGTCCCTTTAAAAAAAATGCACGTTAACCTTTAATCTGCCTGTTCTTGAGGGTTTAGATTCAACCCAAATATTTCTTAAAATGGAATGACTACAGCGTATCTTAGTTCTGAATCTCATTTCAATGTAAGACAAGATATCAGGTTGAGACAATACTTTTGGAAAGTACAAGGAACTTCAAATAAAAATTGCCAGTCGTATATAGATAAATGGACCATTGCTTTAATGGGAAGAAATTATTTACAGTGCTATGCACAGTAGTCAATTACATGTTAGAAGCATCCTGAATATTAATTATTTACCTTGTACCAAAAGTATTTTAATTACATTTTAAAGATGTGGCTATCAAATCAAAAGGTAAGATTTCAGTTCTTAAAGATAGTGCATACAAATTTCATTCAAAATCTTAAAGTCATCCAAATTTCTTTACAGATATAGCAGTAAAACATACTACTGCAAAATATGTTTTGTTAATTAGAGATTTCTCAATATTTTGAACAAAATAAAAAAACAAATGCAACCATACACAAAGCATTAAAAAAAAAGAGTCAAAGTACAATTGACCAACAAGTAGACATGTGGATTTCAAAAGCATATTTGAATTTGCACACTTAGTGCCAGTGACCACATGAATTTCCACCTCAAACAATTTCCATTCATGCATGCAAGATGTTTTTAACCTATCTTTTCTTCCCTTTGCTCTATAATGGATGGTAATATCAATGCATGCCCATCAATTCTTCCAACAGCGATCGTGCCAAGCTGTGTAAGTGTGGGTCACAGGTGTGTAGCTTAGTGAATGGTGAGTCCAAGAGTGAATCTTCTTAACCAGTGGAATTTAATATTTGAGAACGAAATAAAGGAAGAAATGTGGAGAATTAATGGTGCGATGGAAATCAATGTCAAATCAGAGTCACAATGAGGAATATACAACAGGAAAGAAAGATTAAACAAAACTGGTTAGCAAAAAGAATTGCATTTCCCCAAATTAAAATTTTATTAAAAACAGAAAATCCAACAGCAATGTGTCTCTAGTGCACAGTTAGTGTGAAAATGTAGCAACCTCAAGAAACACACAGGAAAGTTCATGGTGAGCTGCTGGGTTTTTACAAGGCTGAAGAAAGACTGGCTAAAAGCACTTGCTGGTTGAAATTCATGTAGAATCTCTTCAGCATCAAAGAATGGTGCCTGTTTACACATTAATATTGTTCTAACACTTATTTATTCCTGTTAGGACTGTAAAAGATTTAGAGAGTTCTGCAAAGAGACAACACCACAAATTTATTTCCACAGTTTTACAAACATTGTGAACATTCCCCATTTAAAGTAATGTTCCAATGAAACAACAAGGCAACTCAAATATCAAAGTGAGGATAGATGACAATTAGGCACATATTTATCCTTGAGAGATAATCAACTATCTGTTGCTCTGTATTCTGTGCATTGCTAGAGCACTTTTTTTATACAAGCTACCAGGTCCTGTGGTGTCGGTTTTTCAGCACTACAGTTCACGGTCAATCCCTCTGATGCCATGGCTTCAGCTGTTGTTGGTCCTATTGCTGCAAACTAAAAAGAAAACAATTTAACAAAATAACCAATTTTTCAACTGACATGGATGAATGAATGAAATTTATCATACTTAAGAGAAAGTCATGTTGCCAGGGCACTGTACAGCATCAGGCCTTGCATCTTATTACGCATGTTGTCCAAAAGACTTACCGGGGTAGTTGCCTAATCCCTCAGTAATCCCTTACTAATTCTCAACTAATGACCCATCACCTTCAGAGCTACAGTATTGAATTGAATTGAATTTCCTTTATTGTCATTCAGACCTTACGGTCTGAACGAAATTTCGTGCCTGCAGTCATACATACAATGATACAATAATAACAACAATAAACACAAATTAACTTCCACCACAGTGAGTCCTCCAAACACCTCCTCACTGTGGTGGAGGCAAAATCTTAGGGTTGCAGTCTCTCCCTCTGCTCCCTCTGCGCTCCCAAAAAGTCCCGCAGCTCACCAAACCCCGCGAACGGGCCGGTTCAAACACTGCGGCCCGGGGTGCTCGAAGCCGCCGCACCTCCAGTCCAGCACACGCAGCCGCCGGCCCGCGGCTGAACCCAGGACTCTGGACACCGCCGCCAGAAAGTCTTCCCAGCCACCGGAGCACCGTCCCAGCCCCTGGAACCGGATCGCCCTCACTAATTCTCAACTAATGACCCATCACCTTCAGAGCTACAGTACTCGAGACACAAAGCTCACATGAGAATGGATTAGCTATTAGAAACACGAATAACCTCGTCTAGTCTTGACCTGTTACAGAGCTCATAGATGTTTAAATAGTTTTGTACTGGGAAAATATACAAACATACAAATTATGAGTGTGAATAGGCCACTCAATAAGATCATGATTATTTTGATTGTATCCTGAACTCCATATTTCCATATACTCCAGTAACTTTTCACCCCTTATCAAACATTTTTATAACTTTTCTCTCAGGAGGTTTCTCAAACTCACAACCCACTGAGAAAAAAAAATCTAATCTTTGACTTAAAACAGCCAATTGCTTAATATATATTTTTAGTTTAGTTTATTATTGTCCATAATGAGCGCTTGCTCTCTGCTATCCCACAAGATAAAGCCATCCTTTTCATAACTTTGTTAAGATATCCAAGGATCTATATATTTTAATCAAGACAATTCTTCCTCTTCTGAGCAGTTATAAGGTCCACCCTTTTAATAACTGACTCGTACTAGGTCTCTGTCTTGTAATCTTTCCCTGACCAACTTCCAGTGCATTTACAGCTTTCCTGAAGCAAGGATGTACAGAGTATTCAAGATGTGGTCTCCCCAAAACACAAATGATTGAAGCTGAACCTCCTAATCTTTGTACGTAATTCCGTTAACATTAGACTAAAACATTCTTCCATCCTTCGTAATTACCTTTTGCACTTGCATTCCAGTCCTATGTAAATAAGACACTGGGACAATATCTCAATATCTCAGACATCTGCAATCTCTATTAGATGACTCACTCTTCTTAGTTTTACCTGCCAAAATGGACAATTTCACAATTGCCAGATCTTCATCCACTCAGTTAATCTATATATCCCTCTGCAACCTTCTAAATGTAATTTTTGCAACTTACCTTTCTATCTACTTTTGTGTCCTTATCTTTTGCAATCTTATCTTTGGTGCCTTTATCCAAGTCAATGATACAATTAATAAAGATTTGAGGACCAAGCATTGATCCTTCTGATTCACATTACATCTTGCGAAACATAAATTACCCATTTCAACCTACTCTGTTTCTTATTAGCCAGACAATCTATGCCAAAGATGGACACAAAATGCTGGAGTAAATCAGCGGGTCAGGCAATATCTCTGGAGAAAACGAATAGGTGACATTTTGAGTCAGAACCCTTTTTCAAACTCCATGCCTATATGCTGTCTTCTGGACCAAGAACGCTTCCAGTTGGCAACCTAATTTCCATCCATGTCCATGTTGCCCTCCAAATCATTTTGTTTTCCATAATAATGTTCGATTGGCACTAGATCAAATGCTCTTTGGAAATCTAGGTTGAAACCATTCCACATTCTCCAGACGTTCACAGGCAACCCTGGAAATTTGATCCTTTCCAAAAAAGTATCCACTTCCTTTTAGAATGCAAACATTGCATGTACTCGCCACTGCTTACCCTGGCTGCACTTTGACGTTTCTAACAACACCCACGTAATTACAAAAAATTGGGTTATTTTTGATTCTTTGCCAATCAGCATTATTCTATGCACACTAGCTCCTTAATCTTTTGTCATTCATAGAAGCAAAACAATTAATATACAAGAGGACATTTGGCCCAATGGTTCTGTGCCAGTTGGAAAAAGATCTACTTTGAACTTGTTCCATTGCTCTGCTGGTCACAGCACTTCAATTATGTAATTAAGTATTTCTTAAATGTGACGAGGCTTTCTAACTTTCTCACATTTCCAAGCGGTCCTGACCACCTTTCTTCAAGAAGGGAAGAAAGGTGGTCAGGTCTGCCTGGAAATGTGGGAGAGGTATAGATTACTTTAACATGGGACTCCAAATCGGGAGGCACGGATTTAAAGCAAATAGATCCTTCCTACTTACTCTGTCTAGGCCTTTCGTAATTTTACAATAGATGTTTCCTTGGCCTCTTCTGTTCCACGAAAATAAACTTTCAATGGGATGATTAAAAGGATTTTAAGATCAGACAAGCACAACAAGAAAGGCATTTACAAATACTGTACCTTGATTTGATTAATGGAATCTCCAGCCAAATCTTTAATGGTCTTCAAACAAAATCTGACACCAGAAGGACTGAAAAATGTAATACTTGCTGGGATTCCCTAGCAGAAAAGAGGAAAACAATTTAATTTCCTAATTTTAAACTGTAAATTACCTTGAGAAGCGGGATCATATTTCACTAGACTAGTACTGCTGCATTTGGTTTTGCCATGCTCAGAACATACATGGAAAGTTTTGTTGGCCTAGAGTATCCCAGGTTCCCACAGTGTGATCTATGTATTGGTTGGTGCAATGATGAAACCCCTACTGCAGAAACACCACTGAAAGCTTTGACAACTGGTATACTCCACCCTCAGCTTTTTGTTGCAAAGCTACCGTTAATTAGTCTTTAAAGGACTGACATAAAAATCATGAATAATTCATAAAATTAAAACTAAATAATTATTCTAAAATTAAACATTAACTATCATCAGCTCAAAATACTTATAAATAATTAAAAACTATAAACTAATCTGAAATAATTCAAAACAAGGAACTTATCTTTCCATTTGCTTTATATCTACAATATTATTTCCTATTAAAATCAGTACGGTTTCAGATCTTTAACAGCAGTTTTACACTTCCCTTCCCTTTAGAAGTTGCACATAATGTGGCCATCGGAGAGATTGGTTTATCTGGCAGAATCCACTGAATAATTCATTTACAGTGTCTTATTTCATTTAGGATAAATAGGAATGTACAGCATAATGATCTGAATTGCATACCTGCTCTGAAAAATAATCACTTAAAGCCTGCTGGAAGGAAGGATGTGGAGATGTTTGATAGATGGTGAAACTGTCCAAAGGCACATCTGAAACCAGTATAAATATTTGCAAACTTTAAGAAAAGTAAATACTGTAGCGCAAAAACTCTAAGCATTGTATCATCACTTTGTGTACATTGCTCTCTATAGAAATGCAGCGGATCTTAATTAACATTGTTTCCTACGAGGATTGATTAAAACTATTGCATCAACTAAGATTGGTTTTGGGCAAGTGTAGAAGCCACATATATTCTAGTAAAATGTTAGACCAAAAAGGGAAGGTTTTCAAACATTTCTGAGAACTCTGGCTTTCACTTTTGAGAAATAAGTTTAGATTTAAATTCTAAATGCAATTATATTTTCATTATATATTTTTAACACTAATTGTTTCTCACAGAATTAATACCTACTCTTTTCATGTAGACATCTGGGGAGTGTCTCTCTTTTAAGTGTACCACATGGAAATAGAAGAGGCAGGGAAATTGAAGAATTGTCTGTTGAAAGCAGAACAAGATTTTTAATTAACAAAGGCTCTACACAGCATTATAAAATCTAGTCAAAATAACAAAAAGATGCAAATCGACATTTTCCATCTATGAAATTGTGAGGGAGGGGACGTGGTCGTACAAATAATTAAGAGGTGCTTAAATCCCATCGCAAATCTGTGAATTCAGTTTTGGGTCTTTCCAATAACTCATCTTATCATTGATTTCTATAGTATATATACACCATTCACATAATCTATTTTATTTACTATGGCACATCATTTGAAATTTGAAATTGCCAATGAGCTAGTGATTTTCTTAATATATTTTTAAATAGTTCATTGTTATACAAAAACCTGAAACTGCAAATAATAAAACTATCTGAAAGTAGACCTGTGCTAACATGCCTGGGCACACATAGACAATGCTGCTTTATATGACTCACAACAATATGCAGTGGAGTGCCCAACTTTGATCTAGCAACTGTACATTGCATTCCACCAATACTAACAGGGAATAATTGATGCAGCACAGCTGATAGAATACCTAATAAGATTATCTCCAACTATCGCACATATTATTAACATTTTCCACTTGCTACTCAAAACAAATCCAGTATAATAACTGATACATTGAAGAATATGCGAAAACTCTCATAAAAAGAGTTGAGACGAGGATATCACAATGTTAAAATACACGTGGACAGGTACATGGATAGGATAGGTTTAC
The DNA here is from genome assembly GCF_028641065.1 of Leucoraja erinaceus. Classification (NCBI taxonomy): domain Eukaryota; kingdom Metazoa; phylum Chordata; class Chondrichthyes; order Rajiformes; family Rajidae; genus Leucoraja; species Leucoraja erinaceus. The sequence continues at coordinate 15,036,810 of NC_073391.1, read as the reverse complement.
AAGGATGTGGACCAAATACAGACAGATGGGACTAGTGTAGATGAGGCATGTTGGTTAGAGTGGGTAGGTTGGGCCGAAGGCCATGCTTCCACGCTGTATGACTCCATGATTCTAAATGATCCAGTTTAGTTACTTTTCCATCTTAAATAAAAACATTTTTTTGTGTAAAAATCAGTATGATATTATGAGTGAAAGTTGTTCATATGCATAAATGACCACAGCAATAAAATGTGTGAACTACATATGAAATTGTTTAAAAAAAAAAAAAAAAAATTCTAAATGTTTATTCACTTACTTATACAGATGTAGGCAGCTAATTTTTCAGCATTTCCAGATTCTTCTCCTAGTGGTGCAAGGCCAATTTCCTTTACTTATATCAAAGAAAAAAGATGTTTTACTGATTGCTGAACTAGAAATACACATCAATCAATCTGACAGTAAACTGAGGGAAAGATGACAATTGTTCTAAATAATCTGAATTAGTATTCGGTTCACACATTATCATAAGAACAGCTTTGTCCTCCACTTTGTTTTTTCAATATGAACACATGAATTATGGCCTCTCATGTCTGCTCCACCATTCAATGACATCTTGGTTGATCTGATATTCAATCCTAACTCCATTTTTCCATCAATTCTTGGTAATCTTTTATCCCCTTATTCATCAAGAATTTATATAATTCTGACATAAAAACATTAAAAGCTTTGTTTTCACTGTCACCTGCGGCAGAGTTCCAAGGAGTAGACCCTTAGAGAAAATAAATGTCACCTCATGTCAGTCTTAAATTGGCAACCCCTTATATTTAAACAAAATCTCCTAGTTCTAGATTCCTTCACTCAAGGAAATATCTTCTCTACATTTATTCTGTGAAAATGTCTTAGGACCGACCTCATGTTTAAAATAAACAATTTCTCATTCTTATAAACTACAATGGATACCACCCTAAGCTGATAGGTTTTCCTCATAAACAGTTTGCCCATTTAGACACAGTCTGACACAAATGTTCTATAACATGGTGACTTTTTTGGTTGTGAATATAAGTGCAGTATTAGATTTCCAGATTCAAATGTTCTAGGCAAAACCATTGTTAAAATGTTTCCACATAGGTTCACAAGCATGACATGCTTGAAATGACAGCTTCTACAGAGACATAACTTAAATCCTATCTAATACTTTTGCCAATTTATACACACACACTTCTATTAGAGAATATTCAAGAGTAATAGAATGATGTGGATAGGAGGCATTGTTAAGAGATATTGTAAAATATCTGCTCAGGACCACACAACCACACCCCTTTCCAGTCCTTACCCCCCCCCCCATCCCTCCCTTATTTCCTATTTTCTTTCACCTCCCCCATCTGCTGTACCTGACCAGCACTCGCACACTCCTCCCTGTGTCCTTATCCCCACAAACCTATTGTTCCCATCAGCCCACTACCCCTCCCTTATTTGGTTCCACTCATTTTTAAATCAAATTTTATAATCTTCAGCTCTTTATCATCTCCACATCTTTGACCAGCCTCTACTGCCATCTCTGCCCTTCCCTCACCCACTTGACTCTATTTGCCAAATGACCTCGACTTGCCTGATCCATCTATCGCTTGCCAACTCTTGGCCCATCCCTCTTTATGCTAGCTACTTCCCTTCTACTCTCTCAGTCCAGATGAAGAGTCTCACTCCAAAGCTTTGACTGTCCATTTCACTCCATAGATGCTGCCTGGCCCGCTGAGTTCCTTTAGCAGTTTATTTAATGCTCCAGACTACAGCATCTTCATATCAGGTTTTGGTCCTTGCCTGACACAATGAATTTTATATTTTCCTATTCGCTAGCAGGTATCCCATTACTGCTTTTAATCCTATTTTGTTTCTATTCCTCACTCCCAGGCATCTGATTCTCATCTTGTGAAAATGGGAAATGTCAAAAGGCTACAATAGTTCTAAATTAGTATCGTATTCTAAATCTATTCCAAAATTATTTTTTACTGGATAATCTTTCAAACATATTTAATTTACTATTTATTTCCCCTCCAAGTATTACTTTACATATCTGTAATATACATGAAACTAACTATTCTTACCCAAATTTGCTGTAGATTTTCCCACAACATAGATAGGTTTTTCATTCCATTGTTTTCTTAAAGAATGATTATACCACGCTGTTAAAAACATAGGAAATTTTACATATCATTGAAGAAATTTAGTTCATGATTATAGATTTCCTGATGATATATTACCAATTGCTTCTTCTTAAGCTTTTCACTGTATCCCAATATGTGACAAAATAATTCAATGCCAATAATTACCAATCACAATCAACAATATTACCAAATGTAATTTTTTTCAGAGTTTGCATTTAAAGAAAACATTGCTAGCCTATAATATTTATAGATCAGTAAACAATTATTTAATGATAAGGCATTAAAAAGCAAGTGGACGAAATATACAAAAAAACAAATGCTGGAAGAATCAGCAGGTCAGGCAGCATCTGTGGAAGGAAATACACAAGATGATGTTTTGGATTGGGACCGTTCTTCAGACTGATTTACAAGACTGATTGATTGGATAAATACTAGTTATGTCGAGAGATTGGAAAAGCTGGGGTTATTCTCCTCACAACACAGAAGGATATCAAATAATAATGAGAGAGTACAGAAAGGAGATTGAGAACCTTGTAACTTGGTGCTGAGCCAACAACCTTTCCCTCAATATCAGCAAGACAAAAGAGATTGCGATGGACTTTGGGAAGCCAAGTGTTACACATACACTGGCGGTGCTGAAGAAGAGATGGTTGAAAGCTTCAACTACTTTGAAGTAAATATCATGAGCAACTTGTCCTGGACCACCCATATCGAAGCAATGGCTGAAAAAGCAGAACAACTCGTCTACTTCCTTAAAAGACTTAGGAACTTTGGCACATTTCCAACAACTCTTACCAACTTTTACAGATGAGCCATGGACATTTTTTTTTATCAGAATGCATCACAGTGGTTCAGGAACAGTTCTATCCAAGACTTCAAGAAATTGCAGAGAGTTGTGGATGTAGCCCAGATCATTACACAAACCAACCTTCCTTCCAGTGACTCCATCCACACTTCACGCTGTCTCAGCAAGTCCACCAGCTTATTCAAGGCCGAGTCCCACCACGGCCTGACCCACTGAGTTCCTCCAGCACTTTGTGTTTTTTTTTATTTTATTTAAGTCATTAATAGGTGAGAGATAACACCTCCCAATTACAAATATGAATATTATTAGAGGTTAATAATTCACTTACCTTCTCTAATACCCCCCTTCTCACACAGACATAACTTCACAGCATCTACAGCTCTGGGACTGGTAAATATCAGGCCACCATAAGCTTCAGGGTGTGCAAGCTATGTACAGAATAGAACTAAACTATTATTGCAGAAGTAATCCCTTACAATGCAGAAAGTACAATTTAAATGCCTATTACAAAATGACTATAAAGTTCATGTGAATATCACAGTTACCTGACCATGTATTCAAACTTTTCACAATCACTTTCTTTTAAAAATGAACATTATACTTAATCACCATTAATTTCAGCACTGAATCTCAACTTCATATTATAATTGTATTCAAAAGCTAAAATCTCTTTTGGATATAATCACTCTGCATAGCAATTGTCTAACCAACCATAGACATGCACTAGTCTATTAGGAAAACACATTGTCTATACTTAGATAATAAAAACAAAAGTCACCTGTACATTTCTTAAGTATTTATCACATTTCAGTAGTTAAGAGCAGAAATCATTCAATGTTCAAAGAATGCTTACTTTTCATTTTATTGTGTAAATTCACAAATGTTTCTTGTCCCAAATGATTTGTTATGTCCAATGAACTAGTTAATAATCATCTCTTACTTGCTAATCTGAAACAAAGTAACCCATATGGGAAAAAAAGGACATAAATGGCTGGAGTAACTCAGCTAGATAGGTGGCATCTGTGGGGAACATGGACAGTTGACGTTTCGGGACGGGACCCTTTTTCTGACCCTTCAATCCTATAAGGATTCCCAATTATCCACGTATGACTAATATACAACTGTAATAAGATGAGCATTATTAAAGTAACTGATAATAACATGGTCAATGAAGAATTGTTTACACTAATATTTCAGAATGACATTGATCAGAAATTAATGAATTAATTTGCTAAATGCATCATAACAAGTGCATTATTTTCCTACAGCAATGTACAAATGTACTCCCAATGTACTCAATACTCCCAGCAGTTTGCGACAATTAAATTCAGCACACAACTGTTCGGACTACAAAACATATTTGGATTTAATGTCTCACAAAAAAGTGGGTATAGGGCTTTGTGGATATAAAATTAAACATATTGTGATAATGTAATGTTATATACCATTACAGATGTGACAAAACTGCTAATCTATATTTGCAAACCTCAACCTACATTAAACCTGCATAAAGTTGTAGTTGTAAAAATTAACTGTGTAATAACAAAAAATGACATCTAAATGATATTCCTACTTGTATGTAATAATATTTTAAACAAAGGCTGGATCAGGCTGACTCTTGCTGGCTGTTTCAATTGGAACTGCCATCATTGAGCAAGAAACTGAAGTCACATGCTTCGAAATCCATTTGTAAAATCCTGAACTTTCATAAATCTTGGTGTAAGGAGATGATTTGGTTGTAACATGTTGAGTAATGATTCCTTATTCGGAAAGGGTTAAACGTAGTGTGTCAATTAAACTGGAGTTGTCGCCAAAGCCATATGCCTGCTTCTCTGCTAAATAAACAGCACCATATTCAAGCAAGCAGTTCGCTTAGAAAAACGATTGAATGTTTTGGAAGGTAGACAAAAATGCTGCAGAAACTCAGCGGGTGAGGCAGCATCTATGGAGCGAAGGAAATAGGCGACATTTCGGGTCAAGACCCTTCTTCAATGTTTTGGAAGAATGCTTAGGCTAACTTATAAGGACCTTGCCATGAGACCACCTGCAGGATCACTAAGGCAAACCGTTGTCTTCCCAGAGACATCCAAGACTAGCTCGATGTCTGTTGCGACAAATAGCTCTTGTTTTCAGAGATCTCTTGTTTGTGATCTCTAGTTTGAAAGGATACTTTCAACTGTTATTCTTAAATTCAGGTTGAAACTCGGGCTTTTGGGTATAAACATGCCTGTTGCACATGAGCTTATAGGACTTCGCCCTCAGAATGGGTCATGACCACCGGGCCAAGAGAAAACTGCGAGCTGTGCTGCGGACAGAGCTGGCTGCTACTCATTGGGGGTCCCACCAAGCATTGCTAAGTATGTTGTTAATTATAAATCCTTTGTCCACCATAAAACTTGCATTGATTAATACCTTGTTTGCGTCGTCTCCGAGTCCGAAACCAAATAGTCGTAGTCAAAATTATTAAGATAAGTGTTGCTTGCACCATTACGCATGGCTAAACTCAACGTGTATAGCTTATCTGGGGAAAAGCTTCTACAATTATTTAGCTTTGATTTGGTGTTCATAATTATTTGTTCTTGTACTTTTAATTTTCATGTTTGAAAACTATACCTTCAATTTTAATAATTTGTGAAAGTATCTGAATAAAAGGCAATTAAAATCCTAGTGATAATTTTCACAGTTGAAAGAGCACAATTTCCCAAGCTGCCAACCACCAGGAACAGCACCTTTGTATTATGCTAACTAATAAAATAATCAGCTTTCATAACATACAAATGGATAGAAAACATTTAGGGTCAAATAAGGGCAAATAGGACGAGCTTAGATGGCATCTTGGTCGGCATGGACAAAGGGCCTGTTTCTGTGCCGTATGACTATGATAAATGGACTTTAGGTGGCAGTGAGCTAGCAAAATAGATTCTCCACATCAGACCCAGGTAAGTGCAGATATGAGCACACTTCAGTCACTGATTCCGGGAGAGAAATTCAAGTAAACAAGATCTGTTCTAATATTTATATTTTAAGTTTCATCTTCAACATTTTTCACAATTTGTTTTATTGACATAAATAAGTAATTGTACAAATATTACACACGCAGTAAACTTTAAAAAACCACGCCGGTTTCATTAGTTACATTATTCACATAAACAAGTACTTTTCATTTATATTTTGCATCTAATTGTTCGAAGATGCTTCAATGAGTAGACAAACAAAATAGTTGAATTGTTGAAGGAGATATTTGTAGATAAATAAACAAAAATTTGGCCAAAGAGAGGTGCTTTTATTGTGCATCCTCACGGAGGGAAAGAAGGTAGAAAGTTGAGATGGGTTACAGAGGAAGCACCAGAGCTTAAAGTTTACACAGCTGGCAGTAATGCATTATTTATGCTCTGGTGGTGAGAAGTGGAGGGAGCACAGAGTGTTTGGAGGGTTATGGTAGTGAAGAACATTACACAGGAGGAAAAAATACAAGTCACAGTTGTTTTTAAATCTGTGGCTCGCTTAACTAGTTGGCAATGTAGGCCACCAATCACAAAAATAATGGGTAAACATATTTGAAAGAAGTTATGGCATAATCAGCAGAGTTTTTAATAACATTAAGTTGATTGAGAGTTGAATTAAAGTTAAATACAAGGTGCAGAGATGATCTAGGTTATAGCCTAGCTATGAACATGCGCAATGTTAAGCATGAATCTATGAAATGTTGGGCCATACATGGGAAGGTAGGACGAGTGTAGATGAAGGCACTTCAGTTGGTGCGAGCAAGTTGTGCTAAAGGGCCTGTTTCCATGCTGTATGGTTTCCATAAAGAGGCTTAGATTCAGCATGAGGGGATAAAGACTGTGACTAGAACTGCAGACAATGGCTACAGATTTCCCAGTTCTACTGTTCATCCATTGAGAAATATTGGAGGGTTCAAAAAAACAATGATGAGAAAATGCTGAGGCCATTAGTGTAAATGTTGAAAGTGCTGTCATATTTTCTGATAATGTTGTCGATGGACGATGCTTATATTTGGAAAAAGAATGGATCTAAGATTACATGAAGTAATTATGTGAGTTTGTGGGGAACAAAAGCTGTTACTACTGATTAGATAAGAATAGAAGTAAGCAAATGCTATTATACTCATTTGGAAAATAATGGAGGAATGTTGGAATAGGATGATGTGGTCAACTGATTGAGAATGTCAGGAGTTTTGGATTATCAATATCATGAGCATACAGGATATATTTAATGATTGTGATCAGCTTCACCTCAGTGCCGTTCCATGGTAAACATAAAACTGGATTATGAAAATTCAAACAAGAAGCTCCAGACACCAACGGCATAGATTTGGAATGTAAAGACCAATTTGGGGATGGTAGTTTGAAATGGTGAATCAGTGATATACTTTTTTTTGAGGGAACGCATGACTCTGGATTGAAAGAAGGGAATGGCAGTAACCGAGGCATTAACAATGTCAACAAACTGTTGAATCCAGGAAGAGAAGTCGTACAATTAGCGGCTTGATAGGGGAACAGTATCGATAAGGAACAAGGTCTCATGGACTAGATGATTTATTCAGAGAACCGACAAAATATTTAAAGTTTGGTCTGGTGGTTTTAAGGAGAAGGAAGAAAAGTGATCGGAACAGAAAACTGAATAATCTAGTTGTTAAATGACCTCCTTGCACTTGTCATGTGTGTTCAATGTGAAGGAGACGGAGGAGATTGGTTACGAAGAAGCTGGGTGTTATCCCTGCAGATCAGGGTGATCATGGAGCAGTTTGATGGAACAGTTTTTCCAGATGAGAGCAGGGTGATAATATTTGTGGTTCAGCCAAACCCAATGATGAACTGATGATCTTTAGGAGTACTATAGCATAATAAACGAAAATGTAATGCCATCGGTAATATTATAACACCGTTCAATTGTCTCATGTTTTATTCCTATTTGGGCTCTTTATTATAATATTGTCATAGTGATTATGTGCATTTATTTTTTTTTTAAACTATATTTCAGTTCATAATTTTTGCTCAATTTTAACTTAATTTGCTGTTTTTCCTGCACATTTCATAATGCATCCATTTCCTAAAGACTGCATTCCATTGCCAACTAAAATTTATTTTAAAGATTTGCAAACTTCAAGAGTTCTGAATCGCCAGTATCATGGTGCATAAATCTTCATATTTTCTGTAACATAATTCAGATGTCTTCACTAACATAGACTATCATCTCACTATCTAACATAAGGTACAGCATTAATTGTCTAAGTGTTCAATATTTCACTACCCGTTACCTTTTTTGATAAGTCTTGAAGTGATATAAACTCAAAGGATAAAACAGGAATTAAAGTTGCTTGAAGGCCATGTGAAGCAAATTCCTGAAAACAAATAGTCCAAATTATAAAACATTACAGAAGTTAATTTCTTTCCATATGCAATTGTAAAGCATCATTTAGATCTAGCATATTCAAATAAAATCTTCAACTAAAATCTCAGGCATAACATCTGTGTTGCATTGAATAACATTTCTAAGAAAATACTTTCATGATTTTGGAGTGGAGTTACTCCAGAACTTTTTTTTTTTTTTTGTAAGCCAGCATCTACAGTTCCTTAGGTTTAGTTTTTCAGTTTTGGTTACTTACTACACTATACAAATACAACAACAGCAAAATGATATGAAATTTTACAAAAGTTAAAATATTTCAGGGGACTTACATGAACATATGGATCTAGTCCCAGTTCTCCTTCCTTAGGATCTTTAAGCAAAAGGACTTTCATTTCTCATACTTCATCCACATTGTCAAGAAGTCGAATGGCAAATAACTGAAATAGCTTGGAGCACAAGACCATGAACTGTAACTTACAGATTTAATTTCAAGATAGCATTGTGTCAAATAATCATTGATGACCTCTTTGTAGCAACACCCTTTATTAGAAAGTAGATATCTACACTCAAACTTAAACCATCATGATGACCCTGCAGTCAGGAAATCACCAATTTGAACAAATGTCTTTTTAGATAAACCTTAACTGTTGAGATGAGCAGTGCTTCAGCCCCTGTGGCTCCTTCTGTATTGCAGTTCACAGTTCATTTATTCACTGAGCATCCAGTTTATTTTTATATTAAAATGAAATTATTTGGGGCTTTTCACTTTGTTTTCAAACACTTTGCTCAATAATTTGTCTTGTTTCACCCTATAACAAAAAAATACACGTTTCTTTTTGTGCATTTTCTTTTCTTTGTAAATGCACCTGGCTGAAACTTAGATCCTCTCTCAGTATTTTACATAACGTTCACTTTCCATGTTCCTCCTTACATTATCCATCACTTTATTTATCACATATCTAGAATGTATGCTCTTTAGCATAGAATTTCCATCTGTTTCTGATAGCCACAACGCATGCCATGTTTTAATGTTCCCAGAAATACAATGGATTCTGAACCAACTCAGCATTCCATCTTCCCAGCACATCCAACCTGGCCAGTAAACATAACAAATGTCAGTGGCATGTGGCCAAAACTGTGCTAGCATCATTGAGCTCTTAGAGTTAGCCAAATATGGTAAGATTTCACATGTCATCAAGTTAAAGCACCCCTCTCCTACCAAATACAGCTGCAGGGCCTGAACAATCCCTAATTAGTCATTTGGTTGAGGAAAAACATGGAAAAGTGACACAGTGCTGGAGTAACTCGGTGGATAATGCAGCATCTCTGGAGAACATGGATAGGTGACATTGCGGATTGGGTCTCATCTTCATACTGATTGTGGTAGGGCATGAAGGAGAAAGCTGGGAGAGAGGAGGGGCAGGACCTAACAATTAAAAAGTGAACGCAGCTGAGGGGGATTTTTGACGACCAGATGGTTGGACAAAGGCCATAAATGAAAAGACAGAATGTATGAGACAAGGATTAAAGAGTTGCAAATTGTGATGCTAGAGGAAGGAATATCGATGGAAGGTGAGGAGGAGTGGAGAAATACATGCAAGTCCAGGTGTGGCACAGGGGTGAGGGGTGCAGGGGGTAAGAGGTTGGGGTGTGGTTTGGTAGTTACCTAAAATTGGAGAATTCAATGTTCATACCATTAGGTTGTAAGCTACCCAAGCAGAATAAGAGATGTGGTTCCCTCAGTTTGCATGTCCTCACTCTGGCAATGGAGGACACCCAGGTCAGAAAGGTCAGTCTGCGAATGGGAGGAGGAGTTAAAATTCTTAGAGATCCAGTAGTCTTTGGCGGACCGAGCACGCCTTCGGCGAAATGGTCGCCGAGTCTAGACTTGGAATCACCGATGTACAGGAGGCCACACTCTTCAATAGACAATAGGTGCAGGAGTAGGCCGTTCGAGCCAGCACCGCCATTCAATGTGATCATGGCTGATCATCCCCAATCAATACCCCGCTCCTGCCTTCTTCCCATATCCCCTGACTCCGCTATCTTTAAGTCCTATCTCGCTCTCTCTTGAAAGTATCCAGAGAACCGGCCTCCACCGCCTTCTGAGGCAGAGAATTCCACAGACTCACAACTCTCTGTGAGAAAAAGTGTTTCCTCGTCTCCGTTCTAAATGGCTTACCCCTTGTTCTTAAACTATGGCCCCTGGTTCTGGACTCCCCCAACATCGGGAACATGTTTCCTGCCTCTAACATGTCCAAACCCTTAAAAAATCAATCAATCAATCAGTTTTATTCGTCACATTGCACATAAAGTGCAAGTGAAATGAATTTGTCAACAGCGGTACAATGATAAAGAACACACAAACACAATAAAAATTTAACACAAACATCCACCACAACATTCATCACTGTGGTGGAAGGCACAGAAATTGGCCAGTCCTCCTCCATTTCCCCCTTAATAATCTTATATGTTACAATAAGATTCCCTCTCATCCTTTAAACTCCAGAGTATACACGCCTAGCCGCTCCATTCTCTCATATGACAGTCCCCCATTCCAGGAATTAACCTTGTAAACCTACGCTGCACTCCCACAATAGCAAGAATGTCCTTCAAATTAGGGGACCAAAACTGCACACAATATTCCAGGTGTGGTCTCACTAGGGCCCTATACAACTGCAGAAGGACCTCTTTGCTCCTATATAAAGCCCAACATGCCATTCGCTTTCTTCACTGCCTGCTGTACCTTACTTTCATTGACTGATGAACAAGGACCCCCCCAGATCCTTCCTATTCCTCCTCACCCCCCCACACACACCCCTTTTCTGGAGGTGTAGTCCATATAACTGTGAGAGTAGATGTCAGTTGATAGTTGATAGTATATCCCTGCTGGGGACAAAAAAGATCAAGAAAGTGAGTGTCAGAGATAATCAAAGTGAATTTGAGGACAGGGTGGAAGTTGATGGTAAAGTTAGCAAAATCAACATGTTCCAACGTGGGTGCAAGCGGCAGCCCCGATGCTGTCAGCAACGTGGTGGATAAAGAGTTGGGGGTGGTGCCAGTGTACATTTAGAACAAGGACTGACAGTCTGATGTCATTACAGGGGACAGACTATTGACTTACATCTACTACAAACCCACTGATTCCCACCCTGCTTCTTGCAAAGACACTATTCCCTCCATAAATTCTCTGTCTCTGCCACATTTGCTTTCAACATGAAGCTTTCCATTCTGGGACATCTGTAATGTCCTCTTTCTTTAGTAAACATCATCCCCCCCTGCTGTCATAGGTAAATCCCTCAATTGGGTCTCCTGTGTACTGTAGGTCTTCTCGCATCTTACCTCCCCCCAGATGGATCAAGGATAGAGTTCCCCTGGTCCTCACATTTCACCTGTACCTACTCTAACCTGATCTATTGCATCCGATGTTCTATTGTGTCCTCCTCTACATTAGCAAGACCAAGCGAAGACTCACCAACCATTTTGCCAAACACTTGTGCTCGGTTCGCCAAGGCCTACTGGATCTCCCGATTGCTATCCATTTTAAATCCTGTTTCAATTCCCACACCAACCTTTCTGCCCTGGGCCTCCTCCATTGCATAGTGGAGGCACATGCAAACTGGAGAAATAGTACCTCATATTCTACTTTGATAGCCTCCCTTGGTGTGAACAATTAATTCTCCAGTTTTAACTATCTGTTCCACAATAACCCCCCCTTCTTTACTCCTCCCCTCTTCACTTCTCACCTTTGCCCTACCTGGACTAGCACCTATTCCCCGCCCCCCCTACATATGTTCCTTTAGCTTCGAATTGGCAACTCTCATCCTTTTATTTCACACCTGTCTTTTCATTTCTGGCCTTTATCCAAAGATTTGCCTAACCCCCGCACCCCCCCCCCCCACAAACCTCTCCTCCCCTGTATTCACGTATTGCTGGCCAGGCTTTTTCCTACACCTCTTTTAAAAGTTTATCCACCCCCACTATAATCAGTCTGAAGAAGCAACCTGCCCTGAAATTTCACCTAGCCATGTTCTCCAGAGATGCTGCCTGACCTGTGGAATTCCTCCAGCACTTTGTGTCTTTTTTTCCCCTGACCAATTTCTGCAGTTCCTTATTTCTACACTTTCATTAGAGCAGCTTCAGCAATACTGGCCAGCCATACTATACACACTGCACATTTCAACTGGCATTCTGCCAGATGACAAAATATCTGTATATGTCACCGAGTGTAAATTTAACTTACAATTTGTTCTTTGACATTTGTTATTTGAGTGTACCCATTACAGCTGCTATCATTTTGCAAATGTCCCTCACGTTATTATTTTTGCTCTACATGGAGGAGCTCTTCACTATTTCCATCATATTTGTCATTCATTCTTGATTGCTTTACATGTATCAAAGGTCAAGAGAGTGAATATGTTCAAAACAGAACAATGAAATTCTTACTCGCAGCAGCACAACATAATATGTAAATATGGTGCTCTGTAAACAACATAATAAACGAAAATAAAGTTCAGTATATATTTACATATACAAACAATAATAGTGCAAAATGACAAAAGCAATGCTTCCATGTTTATGTAATTCAGAGCTTATTTTGAGGTTCAAAGTTTAAAAGCCTGATGGCTGCAGGGAAGAAGCTGTTCCTGAACCTGGACATTACAGTTTTCAGGTTCCTATATCTTCATCCCGATGGCAGGGGTGAAATGAGTGTATGGCCCAAAGATCCTCCGCTATAGGATCTTTGGTATGGCCAGGGTGGTATGGGTCTGATGACGCTGGTTGGTTGCCCTTTTGAGGATCCTTTCAACAGTGGGGAGGTCACTGCCCGTGGTGGGGATCTGTCCTATATATGTCTATCACTATATCTTTATCACAAAATACCTCAATCACTCATTGATCCGATCCCCTAATTATTTCTCTCATATTATGTTTATTCCTCACTCGTCCCGTCACTCTAATTAGCACAGTCACTCATCGAATGTGCCCTGTTGTGTTTCTGTATCACAGCATCAAGTTAGACACTCATTGACAGGCACAAAGTAACTCAGCGGGACCCCCGGGCAGCATCTCTGGAAAGAAGGGGAATGGGTGGGTGATGTTTCGGGTCGAGAAGTTTCTTTAGACTGAAGTAGGGTCTCGACCCGAAACATCGCCCATTCCTTCCCTCCACAGAGGATGCCTGTCCCGCTGAGTTACTCCAGCTCTTCGTGTAAACCACAGATCATAGAGCGGTGGGTGTAAACCACCATCCATCTGCAGGTTCCTTATCTTTGCTTCACACATTGGTTGAGTTTATCTCTCACGCACTCACTTATCCTGCCCCTCTGGATACGCGCTCTCCGCTGCCCCCGACATGTATGTATGTGAGTGGGCGGCAGCAATGGCAGGCAGTGTGTTTACTCCATGTCCCCGCCGCCGCCGCCGTCAGTCAGTCAGTGTCGTCACCGCTTCTCGATGGTTCCGCCCTCGGGCCGCCCCTGATTGGCTCCTCACTGACGTCAGCAACCTTACGGCACGTGGGCCGTCAGGGTCAAAGGTCGTGACCCCCGGGCCTCAACAGCAAAGATCGTAGAGGGACAAGATAGACCACTCCTCGAAAATCGCGTAGTATGACGTGTGTGACCGTCGACGCCATATTGTTAAGCATTTATTGGGCTGTAATGGCGTCCTCAGCTAAATCTACATCTCACTGCTCCGCTATCAAGTATTCTAATCGTAAATCTAAACGACCCAACCTGTCATTCTTTAGGTTCCCCAATAAAAAAGAAAGGTGAGAAAATATTTTTATTATTTTCAGTCGATATTCTGTCGTGAAAATGGTATTTTCTGTTCTCCCATCAACGGCCATTGGGAAACATTAGTCGGTACATTAGAAAGTTCTTAGACTTATTTTTAATAGTTCTTTACTCACCACAATAATAAAGACAATTTTAACACTTCTGTACGTTTTTGGTTTTGTTTTGTAAAGGATTGGTCTCCACAATATGGCCCGCGGACACATTAGGTCCAGTGACCAGGAGATTTTTCGAGTCCGAGAATGGGCGGCTGTTACCCATTATATTCCTCGAACATAGGGACATAGCAAACAACACTCACATACATACAAGACATCACAAGCCCGCCGTGAAGAAGGGTGCAATCAAATATTATATAACTCTGCTCTATCATCTTTGGGTGCAATGGTGGGTCGGGGGGTTCGGTGGCGGCGGCCGCAATCAAAGATACTAGTGGAGCTCTGCTCTATAATCTTTGGTCGGAATGGGACGGCTGCGCGTTATAATGTGCTATCGTTCCACTCTCCCTCTCCCTCTTCCCCCCTTCTCCCTCTCCCCTTCTCCCCTTCTCCCTCTCCCCCCTTCTCCCTCTCTTCTCTCGATCTCTCTCTCTCTCTCTCTCTCCCCCTCTCTTCGCGATCTCCTTCCCTTCCCTCTCTCCCACCCTTCCATCTCTCCCTCCCTTACCTCTTCGTGAGAGTTGGCAGCTCTGCTATGCCTTGGGTCCAAAAGAGGATAGATAGAAAATACTTAATTGTCTTTGTAAGAAGATTTTAATAAGCTCTTCTACATTTAAGGTAAATTGACATATTAGAGGCAAAACACATTTTCAATATACAGGTCTCTCCACACAACTGAAAACAATTGCATTTAAGTGATATATCATCCATTGTTCAGGCAAGTAGCACTAGGTTACAATAAACTTCCTGCATATTCCAGGAATTCATCTCATAAAAATGGGAGAGGCTTAAATGCATTGTAAAATCATAAATCCATGTTGACTTGGACTAATGCTTTTACTGCTATCCAAATGCCCCATTATTACATCTTTAATAATTGACTCCAGCATCTTTCACACCACCAAAGTCAGGCTAACTGGTCTGTAATTCCCCATTTTCTCTCTCGCTCCTTTCTTGAAAAGTGGGATAGCATTAGCTATCCTCCAATCCACAGGAACTGATCGTAAATCTATTGATCGTTGGAAAATAATAGAAACATAGAAATTAGGTGCAGGAGTAGGCCATTCATCCCTTCGAGCCTGCACCGCCATTCAATATGATCATGGCTGATCATCCAACTCAGTATCCCGTACCTGCCTTCTCTCCATACCCTCTGATCCCCTTAGCCACAAGGGCCACATCTAACTCCCTCTTAAATATAGCCAATGAACTGGCCTCGACTACCCTCTGCGGCAGAGAGTTCCAGAGATTCACCACTCTCTGTGTGAAAAAGGTTCTTCTCATCTCGGTTTTAAAGGATTTCCCCCTTATCCTTAAACTGTGACCCCTTGTCCTGGACTTCCCCAACATCGGGAGCAATCTTCCTGCATCTAGTCTGTCCAAACCCTTAAGAATTTTGTAAGTTTCTATAAGATCCCCTCTCAATCTCCTAAATTCTAGAGAGTATAAACCAAGTGTATCCAGTCTTTCTTCATAAGACAGTCCTGACATCCCAGGAATCAGTCTGGTGAACCTTCTCTGCACTCCCTCTATGGCAATAATGTCCTTCCTCAGATTTGGAGACCAAAACTGTACGCAATACTCCAGGTGTGGTCTCACCAAGACCCTGTACAACTGCAGTAAAACCTCCCTGCTCCTATACTCAAATCCTTTCGCTATGAAAGCTAACATACCATTCGCTTTCTTCACTGCCTGCTGCACCTGCATGCCTACTTTCAATGACTGGTGTACCATGACACCCAGGTCTCGCTGCATCTCCCCTTTTCCTAGTCGGACGGCCGCCATTTAGATAATAGTCTGCTTTCCCTGTTTTTGCCACCAAAATGGATAACCTCACATTTATCCACATTATACTGCATCTGCCAAACATTTGCCCACTCACCCAGCCTATCCAAGTCACCTTGCAGTCTCCTAGCATCCTCCTCACAGCTAACACTGTCCCCCAGCTTAGTGTCATCCGCAAACTTGGAGATATTGCCTTCAATTCCCTCATCCAGATCATTAATATATATTGTAAATAGCTGGGGTCCCAGCACTGAGCCTTGCGGTACCCCACTAGTCACTGCCTGCCTAATGAAGAACTCAACCATATTATGGTCACTCTTGCCCAAGGGGGCAGTACAACAAGATTGCTAACTAACCCTTCCTCATTACTCAATACCCAGTCTAAAATAGCCTGCTCTCTCGTTGGTTCCTCTACATGTTAATCATATGTATAAATATATATGTATGTGTATATATATGCATGTATATGTATATGTGTGTATATATGTATGTATATATATGTTTATATGTGTGTATGTATGCATATAAATGTATCCATATGTATGTGTGTATTTGTATGTGTGGATATGTATGTGTATATGTATGTATGTATGTGTATATATGTGTGTGTATATATGTATGTGTATATATATGTGTGTGTAAATATATATATGCATATATATATTATTACTATATAATTATATATATAATTGCCTTTATGGTTTATGTATATCATCTTACAAGACAAATAAATTAATAGCGATTATTTAAATCAAAGTAGCTTCTGATACATGAGAATAAACTATTATCTCTAACTTGCCTCTCACACACAGACACACATTCATATAAATATATTAAATATATATACGTTAAATTTAATTTTTTGCAGTGTGTGTTAAAGCAATACAATGCAAGGGAAACTACACAAAGGAGGGGTCTGTTCCCGCTACAAGATACTTGAGGATCTTTGCTTTGGATCAAAGATTATAGCGGAGCTCTATAATCTTTGCTTTGAATCACAGCGGGTGGAATACCGGAAGTCGAGTGTCGCTGTAACAAATGGCGGCCGTGACGTTCCGTTGCGTACTACACGTCAGCCCATTGAATTTCGAAGGAGTGGTCTATCTTGTCCCTCTACGATCTTTGCTCAACAGAGTCATCACTTGGACAACAAACCCGCAGCAATTTTGCTAACAATGGCAGAATCCTGTAGAAGGCGCAGTTTATCGGGAGATTGGTTAACGACTCGGCCGCTGCCGCCATCGCACCGCCTGTGGTGCTGGACGGGGGAGTGTCTGTGGGGTGGACTTCCGGAGGCGGTAGTTCAGCAAGATGGCGTCGCGGGCCAAGCGCCGCGCTGTGGTCGAGGCGGTGGGGAACGGCAGCGGGTCTGGGTCTGGATCCGAATCGGGGGGAGAGACCGGGTCCGGTGGAGAGTCCGATGGAAGCGGCGACAGCTCCGAGCTGGACCTGCAGCAGGTGCGTTCAGCGGGAGCCCGGGCCCGGGCCCACGTGGCAGCAGGGGTGACGGGGATCCGGGTGATGCAGCGGGGCTGAACTGCGCGCCCGGGCGGGTAGTGAAATGGAGTGTTTCTGAGGAGGAGGGGGCTGGGGTGGCGGGGAGAGGTGCTGTGCCGATGGGGTGGGGATGATGCCTGTTGGGGGACGTGGGTGGGGGAAGATAGTGGGCCTACAACTGTGAGGGAGGAGTGAGCACGGTAGGGGTGGGAGGGTGCCAATGTCATTGCCGATCCATACTACTTTCACGGTCGTGCCGTACCACCACCACTTTCTGTATTGGTATAAGCACCTTGGAGCTTTGGATAGTTAAGGGTTTGTTTTCAGTTGAGAAAAGCCACCTCTGGCAGTGCAATTCTTGCTCAAACTAAATTTTATTGTTGGGTCTCTACACATGAAATGCTACATATTACACGTGGACAATCGGCAATAACAGACATTATCCCCCCCCCCCCCCATATGGTCTGTTACATGGGGGGGGGGGGGGGGGGGGTTACTGTATCCAATTTTCATTGTCCATGTTTTCTGCTTTGCAGGAAGTACAAGTAGATTTTGAAGCGCACGCTATATCTGACGGCGATTGCAATGGAATTAAGAGACTGTTACAGCAGGTAACGTGAAGTGTAAAGCTATCTTACAATATGAAAATTTACGTGGTTTGGTTCATATGCTAACAACTGTTGTCTTTATTGTTTACAGTTATTTCTCAAGGCCAGCATGAATATCTCGGAATTAGCTGATACCATCATACAGCAAAATTATGTTGGAAGTGTTATTCGGGTATGGCAACATCAACTATAAAATGGTTATCATACATTGGTTTAAAATGTATCTGAGCAGAATTTAGGGGAATAATAATGACTGGGTAATAAGAATATTGCTATTGGTTTGATTTCTTCGATTTCTGAAATTGGTTGATGACCCCACCAAATTTTCTGTGTACAGCTTGTTAAAATTAACTAATATTTTATAATTAAAAGTGAGATTTTCTTGATCTCTCGATGAATGTTTTGTTTTTATCTTTTGTATGCAAACTTTTCATATCTACTGAAAAGCAGAACCATAAAAATCAGTCTTAAAGCCGAATGCAGGAAACATTCAGAAATTTAGACAGTGCTTATTTCAGACTTTTATGTAATTGTTATTAAATAATTGCATGTGGTAGCTTAAACATTACTTAATTAGAAGTTATAATACATTGACCCCATGTACCTCATTTTATACACCTTTATAAGATCCCTCGGTCTACAATGATTCAAGGAATGATTCCCAGCCTGCATATCCTCTCCCCATAACACAGTTCTTTGAGTCCTGGCAATATACTCGTAAATCCTTTTTGCACGCTCTCCAGCTTGATGACATCTTTCCTATAGCACTGAACAAAACTTGAGTGCAGCATTGTCAATGTTTTTTTTACAACTTCTATACTCGATGTCCATACTAATGAAGGCCTGCATAACAAAAGCCTTATTCACCACCCTGTCTATCTGTGTCGCCACTTTAGAGGAATTATGCATGTACTCCCAGGTCCCTCTTCTCGACAGGGCTCTACCGTTCTCTATGAAAATCTACCCTCCATTGACTTCCCAAATACAATTAGCCTGTTTGCCATTCCTTGGTTCAACTGCCCAGCTGATCAAGGTCCTGCTGTATGTCTCAACAACCTCTTTCACTGGCTATGATACCACCTGTTTTAGTATCGTCTGTAAACGTACTAACCATGCCTTGTACATTCTCATCTAAATTGTTGATACAGATAACACACAACAAAGGGCCAAGCTCTGACCCCAGATGCATACTACTAGTTGTGGTTCTCCAGTTAAAAAGACATTTCACCGTGAACCTGTACTTCCTGCCATAAAGCAAATTATACATCCAACTTGCTATCTCTCCTGAGATTCCATGATATCTGACATCACAGAGCAGCTTACCATGCAGAACCTTATTAAAGGTCTTGGTGAAGTCCATGTTGACTACATCTACTGCCCGACCCTCATCAATTTCTTAATTACCTCAAAAAACACAAACACATTTGTGACAAGATCTCCCCACAGGCAAAGCTATGCTGACGATCCCTTCATTCCTGTCTTTCCAAATGCATGTTTATCTTATCCCATAGAATCCCTTGCTGTAACATACCTGCACAGATATTGGGCATGCTGATCATTTACATGGATGAGAATTCTGTGGCTATTTGAGAACCTGCTGCTGTCATGCAGCTAGTTAGAAGTCAGAAGAGTAAAATAGAATATTTTATGTGCAGAGCAGGTCTATCAGAATGGGTAAATGGTTCAGGTGAATATTTAATATTGCCTGATTTCTCCATCCCCAAATCTTGTATTTGAATTGTTCCACATACATTTCAGCTAGGAATAAGAATAGTACAATCTCAATTATTAAATATTGTTTTTTCTTTTAAAGTTACCTTTACAAGCTAACGATGCGTCTTAGAATAAGAACTTGACGTATAACAACTTTGATATTCCTGTCAAACTTAGTGTTTTACGTAGTGTACTATAATTGTATGTGTTCTGAAATTAAAACGAAGCCAGGTTTCAGAAACCTAATGTTATTTTCTATTTCAAAGCAAGCTGAAATTTTTGATGAAAATGACGAGGGTGACGAAGGTGACGAGGGTGGTATTTTTGGATTTATCACAGTTGTAAATCTGACTGAAGGAAAGGTATGTAGATTACATGCATTAAGTGGTCCAAACAGAACTTTGGGACTGAACTAGTCTTCACACTTGAATAATGTTTGGTCATCTATACATTGTTGAATCGTGGTAATTGTAACTCTGGCTGCTTAATTGTTCTGCATTAGGTCCTCTTAAAAACTTAATTGTTTTGCAATTGCAAGAATGGTAACTTCTAAGTTCATGAAATACCATTGAGTTTTACATTTTTATTGTTTAACCATGGTGACTGCAAGTAAAACACTTTTGTGAGGTGCTACTACATCCTTGTGCAAATTAATTGAATCACTTGCTGATTTTGCTATTTTTCGTTTCTATGTTCACCATTTGTTCTTGTATATAAAACTGATAACATACAACATAAATTAAAGGCAAAATAACAACCGTACACCGCCATTGTGTCAGTTGCATCATAGGTTCACCACTTTATGTTTTGAGAAGAACTCAAACAATTCACAAAATGGGTATCTACATGAAGGCAGACAAAGAACCTGGCATCAATATTGCTCGAACTTAGAGTGAGCAATTGCAAAGTTGTTCAATGGTTATGGGGAGAAGGCCGGAGAATGGGGTTCAGGGGGAAAAATGGATCGGCCATATATCTTTATCTTTTTGCAACTGTGTGGGAAATTGTATCTCAATCTTGAATTTTTGAAGATGTCACCAAAAGGATTGTTGAGGGTTGTGGGCATTAGTCTATATGGACTTTAGCAAGTCTTTTAATAAACTCCCATGCTAGCCCACATGGAACCCAGGGTGAGCTAGCCAATTGATTCAAAATAGGCTTGGTGCAAGGATTCAGAAGGTGGTAGTAGAGGCCCAGTTTCTGTTTGGAGGCCTGTGACCAGTTATGGGCAGCAAAGAACTTGTCCACACTTGTTTGTCATCTATATTGATGGTTTGGATGTCATGGTAGTCTATCATAATTAGTAAATTTGATGCTACCAAAATTGATATTACATTTGATAACAAGGTAGCAATGTTACAAAATTTTGAGATTTAAAAAATCAAGTCTGCAATTTATCCCATCAGATAAAGCATAACAATAAGTTTAATTTGACACCTAATTCACTTTCATATCTCAAGTATTAAAAAAGTTATGACCATTTTCATACTCGGAAATTAGCATCTTGTTCCCTATTGATTTTCAATGGGCATTACAAAAAAGCTGTGATCTTGGATAGTCAAAAGCACATTTCTTAAGGAAAGATTAACATTTTTAAATAGCCTAAGTGTCCAAAGATTATTCACAAATAATTCACAATATAACATGATTTTTATATCTAATTTACATTAATTTATAGGCCAAATGGAAGGAATTTAGTGTTCAATTGCTGTAAATAAATGCCCATTTAAATCGGTTTTCTAGTGGGTTTCTGTGAACGCGCAGGTTTGGAATGTTGACAGCGCGCTAGATTAGTGCCCTCAAATGCCGAGAAAAAAATACTGCGGGATATAAAAAGCCCAAAAATGACTATTCGTTATAGATAATTATAATTATAGGGTTATATACATGCCCCATTTAATGTAAAAATAAGGTACATACCTTTAATTGTTTGCTTTATAAAACTCTGGGGCTGCGAAAGCTTGCGAACTGAACGAGAGCTTTTAAATTTATTATATCTACTATTCGAGGCCTATAAAACTAATAATAGCTTTTGGGACCGGGTCTTGCAGCGATTCTCCGTTAATGATTTACTAGGCTGAACATCTGCGATTGGAACAGCCTAGTAAAAATCGGGTTTTAAACCCGCCCCCTCCAAACAGCTCCAAAATCACACACAAGGGGTGGGGCAGATGCTCAGCCACGATTCAGGTAGGTTTTGTAACATACCTAAACAAGGAGGGCTATCTAAGTTTACATAAGGTTGTCAACTCTGGCGGATGAAATTTAACCCAAACCAGGGAAGCACTTGAGCAGTAAATGGTAGGGCCCTTTAGAGTTATTGAGTAGAGAAACCAAAAGGTACAGATAGAATTCCATGTAAGTGGCAATGTGGGTCAATAGGGTGGTGAAAAAGACATTTAGCATGTGTGCCTTCATTGATAAAGACATGGAATACAGGAGTTGGAATGATGTGCTATAGTTGTACAAGAACTCAGAACACATTTGGAGTATTGCGTGCTGTTCCCGTCACCCTGCATGGACGGATGTCATTAAGCTGAAATAGGTGCAGAAAAGATTCACCAGGATGTTACTAAAGTTTGAGGGCAAAGTTGTATGGAACTGCTGAGACATTTTCCCTGGAGTGTAAGAGCTGAGCTCCAGTCAGGACCCCATACTGAGTAATTATGTAGTAGACAAAATCCTGAAGCAAATATAAGATAAATGGTCAGTCTTTTTCCCCAGAGTGGACGGGTCCAGAACTAGAGAGCATGGATTTAAGGCGTGAAGATTTAAGAACCCGAAGGGCAATTTCTTCATGCAGGCAAACCGGACTAGTTCAGCTATAAAACATGAATGGTGTGGGCCAAAAAAAAACTTTCCCATACTTGATGACTATTTATTTCCCTACAGCTTTCAAAATGAGCTGCAATTGACTCCATATAGCAAAATATGATAAACATTTGAAGCTACTATATCTTGTCTACTAGCTCTAGCTCTTGTAATGTTTTGAATTACAATGTGAATGATTTGTATGTTTCTTGTGAGAAATGGTGCGACATTTTGCTACACATCTATATCTTGATATTGTAATGATCAGTTTGACTATCTGATGTTGTTCTCATTTTAGGGAACTGAATCAGTAGAACAGATTAAAGATTTGGTTCTGAGCAAGTGCAAGACCAATCATCAGACGGCAGCTGAGCAGCTGGAAAAAATACTAAATGACAACAGCAAGCCTGTGAACATTCTCATCAGTGAGCGCTTCATTAATGTGCCACCTCAGATCGCTCTGCCCCTGCACAAACAACTCCAGTAAGGATCACATACTGAGCAATTATGTTGTAATAAAAGGCTTGTTTGTGAACAGGAGGAATACTTGCATTTCTAATCTAATCTCATACTTGTACAGTGAGACTGGTTAAAAGTTCTTGTTATGGATAGAAACAAAGTATTGATTAGTGTTTAAGGCAGTCTGCTGTTCAATGCATCTGTGGTAATTGTACTTGCTGGTTAGCGTGTTCTGTTTTATAAAAAGAGACGAGGTGACGGCAGGATGTTCATTACGCACTTTGTATTTGCTCTTTGTATTTAACGGCTGAGAATTCTGGCATGGCATTTGTTGATATAGAGTTAAGTTTTATTTCTGGAACTTAAAAGATCCATATCAGTATTTTTTAAATGTTGGTGCATCTTGCCTAATTTCATGCCTTCCAGTAACTTTCAAGAACAGTCTAATTCTCATTTTGCGGCACCACTGAAATGGATGCACATTTTACAGCCTACATAAGCTATTAGTGACAAAGCTTACATTTCAAAATCATCTCTAACATAACAGTTTGTATTATTGCGGGATAAATGAAACTACAATGAATGTTACAGATCTAGCAGCTTACAGCTGGGCACCCATAAGGTATCATGGGTCACCAACCAGTGACCTGGCATCAATAAATGCTCTACTTTTACTGTTTACTACACCTTCGCCATAAGGCACTTGAAAATAAGTGTAACCAGGCAGCAATTGTAAATAGCAGAATTGCATACTGCCATAGTGATTGAATTTTGTGCCTTACACTCCCAACAGCAATTCAGCAGTAAATCAGCCTGGTTCAATGGATAATCTAGGAAACCCACAATTTGCGGTTATCTACATCTTTCCACTTTCCACAAGACTAAGAGCAGTTAAATAGTCTTGTAACTAGAAAGTTGGAGCCAAGTTCTAACAAATGAAGGGATGAAACAATGGGGAGGATATTTATGATGCATGTCACAGATGCAGTGATAATCAAATAATATAGTAGATATTTTAAGAAACCGTAACTATGCTTCAGTTAATGGAAGATCATGCTGCACATTCTTCCATTGATACTGAGTGCTTCTGAAGATTTGTTTCTATTTCTGATTTCAAACGTTGCTGTGTTCTGCAATGTTCTTAAATTCATTGAAAATAGTGCACTTCAATTTACTATCCTATTTGTAAGCCATGTCATGGAAATGTTTACCTAGTTTTTTCTTACTTTTTGATTAGAGCAGAGTTGGTTGACGCCCAGAAGACTGGTAAATCTTGTGGCAAGTGTCATTATTACCTTATCATCAGCAAGGCCTGTGTTGAAGTTGCAAAGAAAAAGCCAAATCAAAAGGGCAAACCGAAAGAAGATTTAATGTTTGCAAATGCAGAAGACGAGTTCTTTTATGAGGTGGGTTATTCCTCTTGCCATTTGCTCAATGGTGTTAGGTTAGATCATTAATGCTTCGAGCTTATGTCAGAGTTAGCATGTCCCACATTTCAAAGTCAATTTTATTCGTCACATGCACACGAAGGTGCAGTGAAATGAATTCCTGTGTTAATGTTATACCTGTGAAACATATGCATCCATCATAATATAAAATCAAATATTTTGTTTTGTACCTTGATTTTGATTTCCCATTTCTAATTATTTGCCTTTGTTCTAGCAATCTACCCTGAAATTCAGCTACAGCGTGGAAAATGAGTGTGACAGCTGTCTCTCTGGACGATGGTCATTTGATGACGTTCCCATGAAACCTCTTCGTGTTGTGATGCTAATTCCTGCTGACCGTTTAAATGCAGTTATGGATAAACTCAAAGAATACTTATCTGTATAAACAATATTTCAAAATACTTTACATTGATATGGTTTTAATGAACAAATAAAATTTGTTTTTTAGACAAAAGAATATTAAACGTTTACAAAGTAAATCTGAAATCTAAGCTTTGAAACTCCATTGGGTTCTCCTTTCACAAGATTTTAGTCATTCAATTCATTGTGAGAGGTTGTGTATGGCTACAAACACATTGTGTGCGGTAAGCTTATGATCTTCTCCAATCCTGTAATTATGCAAGTTAGCCCATTATTGAATGGTACATTTGTCTTCATTTGGATGGCTGAGGTTTTTCTCTGTTGTATCATTTTCTTTGTTTATCCCATGGTGTTGTTCTCCATTTGTTGACAGTTTTAACCTATCAATAATTTCCTGTAGTAGTTCTTTACTCTCGCTGTGGGGCATGTTACTGAAGTAGTACGGAGGAGTAAGCTGTACAAACCTGGAGAGAGAGAGATACAATTAAATTAGAAAAGCCGATTTCACAAACATATCTTGATGTGGCTGTGTGGCAGGGTTACTTTCCAGCAATGCTTAATTTATGCAACTTAAATTGTCTGATGGCACACGGAATAATTAACTGGTGGGTGACTGTACTTTCTGCAGGGATCATGATTAAATCAACTGAGGCCACCAATTTATCCTTCTTGCATCTCAATCTTAGACCGAGGGTAATGTAGGCTTCATTGGTATAAACTTGAACTTGATCAATGGTACTGGCATTTTTTTCTGAAATAAAATATTTAATTTAGACTTCTATATTAGTGTTGCATTAGTCAATGGATGTTGGAAACATTTTACCTGGACTGGTGATGACACAAAATGCTGGAGTAACTCAACAGGACAGGCAGCATCTCTGGAGAGAAGCAATGGGTGATGTTTCGGGTCGAGACCCTTCTTCGGGTGAGGTTAGAGTGGGTTTGAGGAGTGGAAAAAGTTGAGGCAGTTGATGTCATGCTGGCAGTTAGAAATAAAGAGGTCTGGAGTGGGTAGAAGGCCGTTCTGGGGAGTCCCAAGTGGGGGACTGTTGGAGAAGGGGTCATCACTGGGTGGTGAGGACCTTCCCATAGATAAAGGCACGGAGACGATGGAAGCAAAGCTCTGCTTCGTGGCGGACCCAGAGCTCGTTGAGGTGGGGGGGGGGGAAACGGAGATGAGGCCTCGGTTGATGACAGACCGTTCCGTATCGGGAAGTCGGGAGTGATGATTAAGACACAACAAGGGTTGGGGTCAGGCCGAAGCGAGGTCTGGTGGGTCGATAGTGGGTGTTCAGAAGGGGGGTGGGGTGAGGACTATTGTATGGTTGGGGTAACCTGGTTAAAAGGGGTAAGGGGAAGATCCATCATTACTGAGGCTCCCTGTAGGAGGTGGGTGGGAGCAGTAGGACCCAGCAGTTCTCGTGCTGTGAGAATGCGAGCCTGGTGCTGAGCCTGGATCTCTGGTGAGGCTCCGGGCTGCAGGTGGGCGGTGGAGAGGCGAGGGTTGGTGGAGGCCCATAGGGGGCTGGAGTAGAGATACAGGTCGGTGGCGGCTGTGGTCCCGAGGAGACAAGGTCGGCGGCAGCAGTGGCCCCAGGGAGGGGGTGAGAGTTGGCAGTGGCGGCAGTTCCGGGCAGTGGATGTTGGTGCAGCTCCTCGTGGTGGCTCTGCCTCATGGTGTTTAGGCAGGCGGCGCTGTCCAGTGGTGGAGCCCTGGGCCTGCAGGCGGTTGAGCCGAGGAGTATCGGTGGAAGGATCGGTCTGGAGGCGGGCAAGCGTGCGAGGAAGCGGCATTGAATGAAGTACAGTTGGGGTCCATTGCAGGTCTGGGTGAGTGAGGCCTGGAGCTGTGGGAGAGTCAGAGTGAGGGCCTGCTGGTGCCGGCGCATCGCAGCCAGTGAAGAATGCAGGACATGGAAGGAGAACTGTTGTGGGAAGCGGCACATTGACAGTTGTAACCTGTATTACGGGTTGGGTACAAACAGATGTCTGGAACCGGAGCGCGAATCCATGAGATTGAAGATGGAAGCGCAGGCAAGCACCGAGAAAACGTGGCTGTGGGTCTGGGTTAAAACATGGTCATTGAGTTGGGGAGCAGCGAGAGAGGATGTTGCAAACTATCGTCGGAGAGAGGAGGAGAACGTCTTCAAATTAGACATACCTTGATTTTGCAGTGGAGCAGACGAAATGTGTAGGGAGCTACTGCAGATGTTGGTTTAAACCGAAGATACACAAAAAGCTGGAGTAACTCAGCAGAACAGGCAGCATCTCTGGAGAAAAGAAATGGGTGACATGTTGGGTCATGACCATTCTACCTGGACTGGTGCTCTTCTGCAGTGGTTGGCAGGAGCGTGGTGTCACTGCTTAGAGTGCAAGAGCTCTTCTATATAATTTGTTGCTGTTCACCATTTGTGATTGCGATTGCAAGGTCACCTTTCCATGTTCTCTAGCGATATTGCCTGACTCGCTGAGTTACTTCGGCACTTTGTATCTTTCTTTGGTAAACCAGCCTATGCAGCTCATTGTTACTAAAATAGAGAACAAGTTCATCTTAAAGTTAAGGGCACACGTGTTTCCAGAGCTTATTTACTCAAACAGTTGAACCTCTACAATTAAATGGCCAAGGAACTGAAGACACTGCAGATAAGAAGTAAACATTTAAACTGTACATATAAAATGGATTTTAATGGTGCAGCAGAATTTTACACTTACATTTCAGGTGACACCTCTGAGACAATCCTAATGCAGTTGTTCTCTGATATTGTAAATTCATGAAACAAAACCCATTCTGGTTTTAGCCTTGTGGAACAGTAGCTTGAAAAAGGGTGCAACTGTGTCACATGTTTGTGTGTTAGCATGATGTAGTTCCCTAATCCATCAACATCTCGAGCAGTCTAGGATAGAAGGATTGCATTGAATGGTCAGTTTCTATAATTCTGAATGGAATTGAATTATTTCACTTTATTGTCAAAAACTAGTTCACAATTTTGATTTCTGTTCAAAAGATTCAACATGCTTTGCATCTTAAACTGTGATGGGCTTGAACATTGCTCCATGTATCAGGAATTTATTTTTCTCCATTATGGCTATAAAGCAGCTATACCTCATACAAAATCAGACCTAAATGAGAAGTACAATGAATAGATAAGGATGCTAAAAGTAAGCGCAGAGTATTGTTTATGAGTTGACACTCTGTGGCGATGAACATGTATTTAAGATTACTAGTAATAAACCCATTTGAGACCAATGTGAACATGCTCTCAAAGTCCTTACCTGCATGAAATAGCCAGATAACAAAGCTTTTTTAATGTTCAATGAATTCTTCTGCGTGCCAAAAGCGGGTTCTGAAATGGGAAGCTCAATGCGCTGCATAATGGCCAACAGATCGGCCCGGATTGCCTCTGCTATTCTTAGAGCAGCACAACTTAAAAAATTGTCACTACACCACTTTTCATCTTCAGAGACTGATAAAGTGAAACAAAAATCATCAGTAAAGGCTGGATTATTATAAACAACAAATGCAAGGGAGTTAGTGACTTAACTGTTATCAAAATTATATTCAACTTTTAAGTGAGGCTCAGTAAACCATGTTTAAGAATTATTGTTGGGCATTATTTTTAATTCTCCACCTTCCCGTTTTTTTCGCCTACTTACATTCAGCCGATGAGATCATCTTGCACTGCGTAAATGCAGTGTAAACATTTATAAGAGTAAAGTGGTCGCCCTCTGGATGGAAGAATTTCCTTCGACACGTGTGTGCAACTTCGTCTGATCCTGGTGGTGCATCCAAGTAACAATAAGGAGCTTAATGAAAGAGAAAATGCAAAAGAGGCAATTACTTTCGGTGCAATTTCCTAATGTGTTTAAAATTCACAACTGCAGTTGGAGATGTTTGTACTACATAAATTGCTGGAACTTTGCATTCTTAGAGGTCAGATATGAGTGCCGTTCCTTCGGAGTTGATCACAAACTCTGAGCCAATAACATTAAACATTTTAATATGTCAGTGGAAAATTTTATTTCCAGTTTGAAATTTGATTTTCTGCACACATAATATTTTGTACACCCAGCTTTAGCACACCATTTGAAAATGCCACAAAAACATGAAAATAATATTGCTTAAATATAATATTAAAAAAGACTATATTAATATAGCATTTATATTAGATTTATAGATACAACTATTTTGCAAAAGATTTATACTTAATATGAAACCCAAGATATTTTCCTTGCTATGGGATACTGCTATTCCAACATAAAACAAAACTATTATGACCTCTTGGCCGCCTACATTTCTCAAATGATTCCCAATATGAATGAAGAACAGCATATTTTTTTCTCTCTGTCAAGCTCTAGTTCTAGAAACTCAATAGTTCAGGTATGCTACCTTTTCCCCCTCACTCGCCTTCATTCTGCTGCATTTTTCCTTGCAAATTTGTTTCTCTTTTGACTCCTTAACTGCATCGGAGATGTCTTCATTTTTGGGGGGAATGGGGGTTCCCCTCTTCTATAGATGAGGCTCTCATTGGGGTCTCTTCTACACCCCGTAACTCTGCTCTCACACCCCATCCCCCCCCACTCGTAACAAGGGCAGAGTCCCCCATGTCCTCACCTTCCACCCTACCAGCCATCACATACCACAAATAATCCTCCCACATTTTCGCCACCTCCAACGGGATCCCACCACTGGCCACATCTTCCCATCTCCTTCCCTTTCGGCTCCCTCCATAACTCCCTAGTCAATTTGTCCTTTCCCACCCAAACCACCCCCTCTCCTGGCAACCGCAGGAAATGCTACACTTGTCGCTTTGACTCCATCCAAGGACCCAAGCAGTCTTTCCAGGTGTGGCAGAGGTTCATCCTCCAACCTCATCTATTGCATCTGCCACTCTAGGTGTCAGCTGCTCTACATCGGTGAGACCAAGCATATGCTTGGTGATCACTTATCACAACACCTCCACTCGGTTCGTAATAACCAACCTGATCTCCCGGTGGCTCAGCACTTCAACTCCCCCTCCCATTCCAAATCCAACCTTTCTGTCCTGGGCCTCCTCCATGGCCAGAGTAAGGACCACCGTAAATTGGAGGAGCAGCACCTCATATTTCGCTTGGGTAGTTTACACCCCAATGGTATGAACATTAACCTCCAATTTTAGGTAAACCATGCTTTCCCCTCCCCTTCCCAGCTCTCCCACAGCCCACTGTCTCCGCCTCTTCCTTTCTTGCAACCGCAGGAAATGCTACACTTGTCGAGATTAACGCAATAGAAAGGAAGGACATTAACTTGGAGGATGTGGAATCGATATGGGTAGAGCTGCGAAACACTAAGGGGCAGAAAACGCTAGTGGGAGTTGTGTACAGGCCACCTATTTAAGGAGTTGGGGATGGCATCAAACAGGAAATTAGAAATGCATGCAACAAAGGTAAAACAATTATAATGGGTGACTTCAAAGAAAACAGGGGTGCTGATTTCTTGGAATGGGTGAACCAACGTCAATTCTAAATATATCTCAATTTTGGAAGCTGTTTCATGACTATATTTAGAGGAGTTATATGTTTTTTGAATCAAATTGGTAGGGAGGAAGGGATGTCTTGGCTTATGCAATCTTTCTAATGCTATAGCATGTAGAGGAACCAACGATTGGAGCAGGCTTTCTGAGACTGGGAGGAAGAGGATTTCTTGGAATGTATGCGGGATAGTTTTCTAAACCAGCATGTAGAGGAACCAACGAGAGAGCAGGCTATTCTAGACTGGGTATTGAGTAATGATGAAGGGTTAGTTAGCAGTCTTGTTGTGCGTGGCCCCTTGGGCAACGGTGACCATAATATGGTTGAGTTCTTCATTAGGATGGAGAGTGACATTGTTAATTCAGAGACAAGGGTCCTGAACTTAAAGAAAGGTAACTTTGAAGACGTGAATTGGCCAAGATAGACTGGCAATTGATTCTTAAAGGGTTGACGGTGGATATGCAATGGAAGGCATTTAAAGACTGCATGGATGAACTACAAAAATTGTTCATCCCAGTTTGGCAAAATAATAAATCAGGGAGGGTAGTGCATCCGTGGATAACAAGGGAAATCAGGGATAGTATCAAAACAAAAGATGAGACATACAAATTGGCCAGAAAAATGAGCCAACCAGAGGACTGGGAGAAATTCAGAATCCAGCAGACGAGGACAAAAGACTTAATTAGGAAAGGGAAAAATAGATTATGAAAGAAAACTGGCAGGGAACATAAAAACTGACTGCAAATGTTTTTATAGATATGTGAATAGAAAAAGATTAGTTAAAACAAATGTAGGTCCCTTGCAGTCAGAAACAGGTGAATTGATCATGGGGTACATGAACATGGCAGACCAATTGAATAACTACTTTGGTTCGGTCTTCACTAAGTAAGACATAAATAATCTGCCGGAAATAGCAGGGGACTGGGGGTCAAATGAGATGGAGGAACTGAGTGAAATCCAGGTTAGCCGGGACGTGGTGTTAGGTAAATTGAATGGATTAAAAGCCGATAAATCCCCAGGGCCAGATAGGCTGCATCCCAGAGTACTTAAGGAAGTAGCCCCAGAAATAGTGGATGCATTAGTGATAATTTTTCAAAACTCTTTAGATTCTGGAGTAGTTCCTGAGGATTGGAGGGTAGCTAATGTAACCCCACTTTTTAAAAAGGGAGGGAGAGAGAAAAGGGGGAAATTACAGATCAGTTAGTCTAACATCGGTAGTGGGGAAACTGCTAGAATCAGTTATTAAAGATGGGATAGCAGCACATTTGGAAAGTGGTGAAATCATTGGACAAAGTCAGCATGGATTTATGAAAGGTAAATCATGTCTGACGAATCTTATAGAATTTTTCGAGGATGTAACTAGTAGAGTGGATAAGGGAGAACCAGTGGATGTGTTATATCTGGACTTTCAGAAGGCTTTCGACAAGGTCCCACATAAGAGATTAGTATACAAACTTAAAGCACACGGTATTGGGGGTTCAGTATTGATGTGGATAGAGAACTGGCTGGCAAACAAGAAGCAAAGAGTAGGAGTAAACGGGTCCTTTTCAGAATGGCAGGCAATGACTAGTGGGGTACCACAAGGCTCAGTGCTGGGACCCCAGCTATTTACAATATATATTAATGATTTGAACGAGGGAATTGAATGCAACATCTCCAAGTTTGCAGATGACATAAAGCTGGGGGGCAGTGTTAGCTGTGAGGAGGTTGCTAGGAGGCTGCAAGGTGACTTGGATAGGCTGGGTGAGTGGGCAAATGCATGGCAGATGCAGTATAATGTGGATAAATGTGAGGTTATCCACTTTCGCGGCAAAAACAGGAAAGTAGACTATTATCTGAATGGTGGCCGATTAGGAAAAGGGGAGATGCAACGAGACCTGGGTGTCATGGTACACCAGTCATTAAAAGTAGGCATGCAGGTGCAGCAGGCAGTGAAGAAAGCGAATGGTATGCTAGCATTCATAGCAAAAGGATTTGATTATAAGAGCAGGGAGGTTCTACTGCAGTTTTACAGGGACTTGGTGAGACCACACCTGGAGTATTGCATACAGTTTTGGTCTCCTAATCTGTGGAAAGACATTCTTGCCATAGAGGGAGTACAGAGAAGGTTCACCAGACTGATTCCTGGGATGTCAGGACTTTCATATGAAGAAAGACTGGACAGACTCGGCTTGTACTCGCTAGAATTTAGAAGATTGAGGGGAGATCTTATAGAAACTTACAAAATTCTTAAGGGGTTGGGCAGGCTAGATGGAGGAAGATTGTTCCCGATGTTGGGGAAGTCCAGAACATGGGGTCACAGTTTAAGGATAATGGGGAAATCTTTTAGGACCGAGATGAGGAAAACATTTTTTACACAGAGAGTGGTGAATCTCTGGAATTCTCTGCCACAGAAGGTAGTTGAGGCCAGTTCATTGACTATATTTAAGAGGGAGTTAGATGTGGCCCTTGTGGCTAAAGGTATCAGGGGGTATGGAGAGAAGGCAGGTACAGGATACTGAGTTGGATGATCAGCCATGATCATAGTGAATGGCGGTGCAGGCTCGCAGGGCCGAATGGCCTACTCCTGCACCTAATTTCTATGTTCTATGTTTCCCACCCCCACACAAGTCTGAAGAAGGGTCTCGACCCGAAATGTCGCCTATTTCCTTTGCTCCATAGATGCTGCCTCACCCGCTGAGTTTCTCCAGCATTTTTGTCTACCTTCGATTTTCCATCATCTGCAGTTCCTTCTTAAACAAATGATTTTTAAAATAGTTCCTTTTAATATCTTTAATCTGTATCTTGTCAGAGACATTCTTTGTTCTCCCCACCCTTTTCCCTTTCACCAACTTTAGACATGTTTATTTTCTTATTTGTTTAGTTCTGATACATAATTTCTCATTTGGAAGTACCTTGAAATAGAGGCCAAGCAGCCAACACAATCAACGATTTGTCCCACCCTGGTCATTCCTTGTCCCTGCTCCCATCGGACAAAAGGTACAGAAGCTTGTAAAAGTAGGCAAACAGATACTGGTACAGCTTCTTTCTCTCTCTTATCAGGCTTCAGAACAGTCCTTCCTTAACCTATGATTCTATCTGATCCACCTCTACCCTATTGTGGACATTGGACTTTGTCTATGGAACTATTGTGCTACAAAGTTGAGAATTATGTTCTGCACTCTATATCTTCCCCGTTGCTCTACCTATTGTACTTAAGATTGACATCATTTCTTTGCTCCAATAAATCTGCATGTATGTGACTAAAAGGACTGGATTGTTGGTAAAGTACCTATCACCATGGCAGCTATTGTTAACATTTCATGCACACAGTCAAATTCGCAGGAAGCAATGAGAGCTTTTGCCATTTGGGGGTCCAGTGGAAATTCTGACATAATGATTCCAATCTCCGACAGATTTCCATCATCATCCAGGGCTGCAAGGTAATCAAGATCTTCCAATGCCTGCATCAAGGCTTCAGGGGCTGTTAGAAAAGGCAATTTAGTGAACAAATATCCAGTTAATTTAAAATCCTAGCTATTTGTACTCGGTAGTATTCTACAATCAATGTACTCATCCATCTTTATCTGCGATTCGATAATAGATGATTAAAGAAAGACTTCAGTTAGAGATACTAATCTATTAGGTCAGATAGTTAATTACATGCTACAACAATCCAGCAAAGCAAATAATTAGTTACAGGAAATTAAATGAAGCTGTGAGATTTAAGACTGCAACTTACAGTAGCTATCACTGTGAGTGATGAGTGGGTACAAGGATTCATGAATTGACTAAAGACTGGCTATATCATCTAAATTGGCACAGGCATGTTTAGAACCAAAATGCAGCAGTGTTGAATCCAGTTTGTCAGGGTGGGAGCTGTTGGGGGAAGGGTGGGATGGGGAAGGTAGGGGAAGGTAAGGGTAGGTAAGTCTTTCAGAAAAAAAACAAAGATACAAAGCATCCCATGAAATAAACTTTGGTATGACATAATTCCTTTAATACATGATTAGGGTTGTTCCAGTGACCCATTTACACTCAAATAAAATAAGTAATTTTACACAGTTACTGGGCTATTACCAAATAATTTTTTGTAATGTTTCATATTTGGCAGTTGAAATCATAACGTGCAATTTGCTATCATTTCTAAATGCTTGTTGTTTCGACTGCATTTAACCTTTTGTAGTTTCTTGCTTTTTGTTTCATTTTCTAGGACACAAGGCCAGCATATAATGCCCATCCTTAATGCCCTGGAACTGCATGGGTCAGTAAGCATTTCTGAGGATATTTAAGAATCCAACAAATTGGTGTGAGACTGGAGTTACAAATAGGCCAGATCAAAAAAGGGTGGTTGATTTTTAAAGGAAATCAGTGAACCAAATGTTGTTCTCAACAATCTGGTAGCTTTGTGGTAATAATGGCTAAGATTTTTAACATTCAAGATTATTCACTGTCTAAATGCCAAAACTAACACATTGGAATTTGAGTTTGGATTGTTTATCCAGGCCTAGGTGTCACCATTTTGGCTATACACTACCCATTTTGCCTATGGTGAAAGTCAGAAGCTGTGAAATAAAAATAAACATTAGATATTTTGTCAGATTACTTGCATGCAATTTTGGATTGTTTGTGTACCACCTCCATTACACTTAAGGGATGAGGTTAATGGCCTTTTAAGAATTGCATAATTTCACTAATTTGTTGTACATTACCTGGTCTTTCAATGAAATCACATTGGCCCATGTCTGCTATATCCATTCTCTTTAGGAATAAAACCATGCGAGTAAGATTTGATTCCTGCACACGAGCTGGTGAGAGGTCAGGCATCTCTTTCATTAGGAACTCTTCAGTATATAGACGGAAACATTTGCCTGAATAAATCAATTAGTTCAGATTAATTATGTTATGCAACCATGAATGCCTAATTTAACAGGATATGTAAATTATATGAAAACAATATTGATAATAACAGTATTAACATCAGCCAGGAAGAAAAATGGCTAAACTCTCTGCTGCAAGAAATGAACACATTGTCAACACAGTTATTCAACACGTACAACAATCTAGGCAGGCTCAGGGGCAGATGGTATCCCTGCTGGAAATCTAAAGCTCCACAGTGAAGAGCTAAAGTCACAAGCCACAATCTAATTGTCCACATCTTAGTGAAGCTGAGGGTCCAATTAGGGGACACCATTTCACAAAACCTCTTTCCTAATCTTTCTGACTGCACCTCATCTCCAACAAATTTTCCACAGGAGTGGAGCTAAACTTCAAAACTGATGGAATTGTTCCACCCATGACAATCTGGCTCCAAAACCAAGGTCACCCCAACCTCAGTAGTTAAGACACAGTACGTAGCTCAGATTTGGAAATGTCATACTCGGAGGCCGAGCTTGAAACCATATTTGACTCATTCACAATAGCATATGAGAGAATGAGCCGTATGGTTAATTGACCACGATGCAAAATTGCACTACCAACTGGTCTTTGCTGCACCACTCTGCCCAGCAACAATCAACATTCATGGTGGACCACTTTCTGTATCTTGGTAGCCACTATTTAGCTGAAGGCAGATATTAAAGATAAAATTCACCATTGCCTTCAATGCATAAACATAGTCTCTAGTCAATTGAGGAAAAGGGTATTTAAAGATCAAGAGTCTACATGGTACGCTGGACAGCAATGGCGCCTATGTGCTCCTGAGATTTGGACTACCTACAGGAGGTATTCCAAGGCACCACAAAAGCCTACCCATAAAATCCACCATATCAGTGGAAGGGTAAATTGATGAACATCAGTCCTCCCCCAGCCAACGTCATAGCATTTGTTCCCCTCATTCATCCCCACTCTAAAGACTGCCTTTCTCGTGTGTCTGATATCAGACTCCAGAAATAGACACTATTCTGATGTCTGTCTTGGAATAGATCACCAGCTGGGCAGCAGGTAAGATTTCCGGATGTGCTCAAAGCCTCCTTGAAGAAACTGATTAATTCCAGTGACTTCCGGGAATCTCTAGTCCAATGGAGATGGAACATCTGGGGTGGTATTGAAAACTTCATTGCCATGCAGGAGGAGCACCCTGGCATAAGCAATGGAAGGACTGCACTGGCTCATAAAAAAAAACAAACCCATTAGGCACTTCATATCCCATCTGTGGAAGAGTCTGTAGTTCCTAAATTTGCCTCGCAAAACCAGAGTGGAAGTAAGTGATCCTCAATCCCAATGCGGAGAAGGGGAGAGGAAAAAAAAAGAAAAGTTTTAGGCCTTCAGTGATCAACATTAATCACTTTTGCATGTTGTGCATGAAGGTTGAATCTCTCTACCAGATCCAGCATAACATATTCAAAAGATAAATGTTAAATACAAAACATTTAGAATTCATATACACTGTATTTAAAGCAGATTTTATGTCAAGTAATATCAGTCTTTACCCAGTCTAGCTGTGTCTGTGATTTCTGTGCGCATCTTAGCCTGAATTTTGCTGATGGGTCGCATCACTAAAGACTCGGCCCGGATTCTGGGATTATAAACCTAGGATTAGATAGAAGATAGTGACAACTTGAAGGCAAAAATAAATCCTGCCTTAAAACAGATACATTGCAGCAATGTTCATTCTTTTTCTGGCCATTTGGATATCCAACTCTGCAATGACTGCCTCAAAACATATGGTCGCACTAGTAGAAGATTCTCCAGTGCTGCTTACAATTCCACAAGTTGAATAATCCTTATACCATCTAACAAATCAAGGTCAATTATTTGATTCTGGGAATGGGTGTTTGAATTAACCAGGCAAAGACATTCAGATTGAAAATTGCATGGCACTATTCACTTTCCACTACTTAATAATAATAATAATAATAATAATAATAATAATAATAATAATAATAATAATAATAATAATAATAAGCCTTTATTGTCATTGTACTTAGAAATACAACAAAATAGTAAGATTAAACGAGAACTTACCAGTTTGAAGTTTGGTCTTTATTTTATGAGGAGTTACGTCGAGGAAGTACATGAAGAAGGCCGTCCAGGCGCACGCATGTCAAACTTCAAAGCAGCGGTGTGAAATCACAGATGATATATACCGAAGCATTATAGTAAGCTACGTGATACAAAACTTAACTTACCTTTGATCTTTATTAGGGTGGGAGCGGAGGGCACGTAGTCCCTCGACGTAACTCCTCATAAAATAAAGATCAAACTTCAAACTGGTAAGTTCTCGTTTAATCTTACTATTTTACTTCGGAGTCACATGAGTGACTACGTGAAGATTTTAAAGCTTCTGTGATTTCAGGCCGTAGATTCAATTCCGGCGTATCACTGCATTTTGATTGACCCTATGAGTGAAAAACAGTCAATAACATGCAACCATAACATTTGTTAATCAGTTAATGGTTTGTTTTATGATAAACATTATGTGTCCCATTTTAATCACTGGGAACATTTAATACTGAATCCAAAACAGTACCACCAAATACACCAGGGTCTGCAATCTCTTTGTGGTAATACTTGTAAAACATCCTTTCATTTGCCCATCCTGCGGCCGCGAGGATATGGTCTATTGGAACGTCCAAATCCTTGGCCGCCGATGTTGCCACAATAAGATTAAGTGGAATAAGATTAAAATTTGTCAGTATCAATTCCTGAATCCAATGTCTTCAGCCATCTTGAAATTGTTTGTGTTGTCACTTTTTTGTGTGTTTTTTTATGGTTGATAAATAATGCGGATTCTACACCTCTAAGGTGCTTGGTGGTCTCAATGTAGTGTTTCAAATATGTAACTACACATAGTCTTTGATCTGTAGGATATGCTGAAAAAAACAATTTACACCCCGAGACTCCTGGTCTGCTCTGTTTTAGCAGGTCATAGACATAGACTGTAATTTCCTCTGCTGTCATTCCCATTCTGTCTACCCGTAACTTGTGTAAAGTTTGTACTCTTTAGGCTGAGACTAAAGCCATTAACATGACCACTTTTATAGTGATTTTGTCTAAAGACAAATTTGAGATGGGACTCCAATCCCTAAGTAGTGTGAGTACATCCCTCACATTCCAGATTTCCGTATATCTCGGTCTGGGAGGTTTAGCATTAAAGATGCCCTTCATGTATCTACAAATCAAGGGGTGTGATCCTAGAGCTTGTTGTTCAGATGCTCTCGATAAATATGCAGAGAGGGCACTCCTTGCAGCGTTGATCGCACTATAACTTAAATTAGCATCAAAATGTAATGTTGACAAGAATTCTACAACATCTAACATGTCTGCAGTGTGGTAAGAAATATTTTGTGTTGAACAAAACTGCTCCCATTTCTTAATGTAAGAAATGTACTGCTTCTGGGTACTATCCCTCCAGGATCCTGTAATTACATCCATACTGCGATCTGTTAGTCTTCTTCCAACATATGGCCTTTTTTGAATCTGCAAATCAATAAATAATTATGATCATGTAAAGGATGAAAATCACCAGTTACAGGGTGCACGAGTAGGTTTTCTTGTCTTGAGACATGCATTATAGGTTCTGTCATCATTTTTTTTAACACTAGTGGATACCATGGTTGTGTGGGCCAGTCTGGAACCACCAACAATCCTGAAGCATTATCTTGTTTGATCTTCTGTAGACTACTGATCAGACAAAAGGGAGGAAATGCATATAAAAACATTCCACCCCAATTTAATGTAAACTCATCTACCCCTGTTGCACCGAGGTCTGGTTCCCATGAAACATATTGAGGTAACTGGTGGTTCAATCTGGATGCTAACAAGTCAATTTCTGGTTTCCCAAATTTTTTCACAATCTTATGTACCACCTTCTGACTTGATTCCACCCATATGATTGACATATGCTACTGCCGTAGTGTTGTCAATCTGAACCTGTACATGCAAATTTTGTACCTTGCGGCAAAGGGCTAGAAGCCCATGAAATACACTTAATAATTCAAGATAATTAATGCCATGTGTCTTGAGCAAAGGTTCTTCCTCTGCAATCGATCTACCTCCACAGCTTGAGATGGTATCAGCATCTCCCCAACCTAGTGCACTTGCATAGGATGGTAGGCTGAAAGCTGGTGATTCAACCAGAATTTTTTCTGTAAGAACAATCAACATTTTTAATCCACCATTTTATATCATCAATTGCTGTGTTTGGTAGTTGCATGGGTCGATCAAAATACCCGGAATGTCTTTTAAATGCTAATACCTTTGCTCACTCAAATTGTTGGTATTGCAGTGGGCCAAGCTGAACAGCTGGAAAAGAAGTATTTAGTTTGCCAATTAGGCTTGCCACTTGCCTGATTGATGGTTGTTTGCCTGCAATTAGTTCCTAACAACCCTCAATTCACTGCAGCTTTTAGTCCTTGGGTAAGGTCACTGGCATGTCCCCTGAATTAATAGTGAACCCCAAGTAATCAATTATTTTGTTGTGTGTCAATCTAGATTTATCTGGATAGATAAAGAAGCCCAGATTTTGAATGTTAGTTTGACTTTTAAAACTGATGCTGTCGTTATGGCTTCAGTGTCTCCCACAATTAAAATGTCATCCAAATGAACCATTATCAAATGGCCTTGGGCTCTGACAATGCTAAGATTGGTTTTAGCAGTTTTGTAAACAATCTAGGGGCTGAGGTTAATCCATTAGGCAATGCTTTGAATTGCCACAATTGATTCATCCAGACGAATTTCAAATATCTACG
Source organism: Leucoraja erinaceus (assembly GCF_028641065.1). Taxonomy (NCBI): domain Eukaryota; kingdom Metazoa; phylum Chordata; class Chondrichthyes; order Rajiformes; family Rajidae; genus Leucoraja; species Leucoraja erinaceus. The sequence continues at coordinate 14,996,675 of NC_073391.1, read as the reverse complement.
ATCTTTACCATGCACGGCCACAGAGTAATACGTATCTTGGAGATCTATGCTTGCCATATAGCATTTTGTTGAAATTAACTGCAAAGCATTAGTAAATGTCTCCATTTTGAAATGTTTATACTGTACAAAAGGGTTAAGACATGTAAGGTCTAAATGATTCTACTGCCACCATCCTTTTTTAGGTATAGAGAAAATACTAGATACGAACTGGTGGTTTTGATAAGTTGTTTTCTCAATTACCCCTTTTTTACTCAATACGTCAAGTTCTACTTGAATAATTCTAATCTCTTCTTTAGAGAAAATGTATTTGTCTTGGAATATGTTGAGTGGGGGAATTTTCATTTTTGGTAAATTCAATTCTAAACCCCATTATACTGCACAGTATATAAGCATCAGATGTTATTTGTTGCCCTTCTTTTAGGAAGAATTGTAACCGTCCCCCAATTTGTGAATAGGACACATCTGATATGTTTGTCTCAGAACCAGAACCACCTACCTCAGGATTTGCTGGTGTCACTTTTTGTACCTTGGCCCTTGTGGGAATAACCATGTCCTCCACGTCCTGGGGCCGTACGCCAATATCGTGTACGCGGGTACGAGCGACTTGTTCCTTCACCAGTTCCAGCCACTCTTCGGTATGGATATTTCCTTCGTTATGGCAATTGTATATTAGATGGTTTACAGAGCCCTGCAAGCTTAGGATGTATGTTATGTCTTATCGCATTTTTACGAATACAGTTTATTTTAAAATGTGCATTACACATCATTCCTATAACATCCCGATGTGACGTTGTCACATTTCCTTCTTCCAGGTCTCTGGCAAATGCCGTGATGCTTGGCCACATTAATCTTAGTACCCGCTGTAACCTCATTTCTTGAACGCATACTGCAGTGCCCATAATTCCACACTTCACTGTTGACAGATGGGACTACTAGCAGAGCGCAATTCTGCGGGATTTCATATTTGTTCTCAATCTCATCCATCGTTGGTTCTTCCAAATGATGGGACAGCAGGTATTTATACTTCTGCTATATCCTCTATTAGAGGTTGTCCCTTTTTTCTGGGACTAGATAACTTATGTGCCAGCCCTGGCACATTTCTTTTTTGTGTGGGCTCTGGCCCTTATATGATTCATTGTCAGAATATTCTGGATATTCCTCCTTATAATGGGTTTCACCTGGTACTTTTCATCAGGTATTTCATGCGCTGGCTCCCTGATATGCCTACGCTTCTTTGACCCTCTTTGGGGTATCTCAAGCTCTTCATAGAGCCGTATACTGACAGCCCACTTTTGGGTGCTGCTCCATTCTGGTCTCCTGTAGACCAATGTCTGTATTGTCTTTCAGACATTTCTGTTGCTGGCTCAGTGCTAGGCCAACATACATATTCATCTCCAACGTTTCCCAGGACCTCTCCTGGGTGTTCCATGCGCTGGCTCTTTAGGCCCGCGTTTTTTAATACTCCTTCTGGAGTTTGCTTTATCAATAATTTTACCAATGAGGAATTCCAGTTGATAAACTCTATCTGACATGATTTATAGTTCAGACTCATCCGAGTCTACAGGCCTATTATTTTCTTTATGGCCTTGCTTCCTGTGGGAGTTTCAAGGGGACTTTTTTCCCGTGTAGAAATATTTTTTTCTTTACCGTCGACTTTTTAGTCGGGTGCCCGCTACTCTCAGACATTTTGTCTTCTTGAGTGCTTACTGCGGTGCGCTTACCATTATTCCTCCCACCTTTCTCCATATATTAAGACTTGCCTGTGTCTCTGCATGCAGTCTCCATGAAGAAAAGCAGCCTGAAAATGAAAGTAAAATACTTACTTTCAGGTTTTCTTTCGCTCACCGCTTGGAGGTTCCGCACCTCCTACCGCGGTCTGACGAGATGACGCGCATGCGCCTGGACGGCCTTCTTCACGTAATCACTCACGTGACTCCGAAGTAAAATTAGGGCTACTCCTGATCAGTGCAACCAAAACAAGTTAAAACAAGATATAAACACAACCAATACGTTAGTTAACTGCTTAAAATAGTAGATACATTATATTTGTCACACCTAGGTAGAACATTGCACTGGGAGAATATTACACTTTAAAATGTAACAAACACTTTAAAAGAATTAAAAAAAGAAGATATATTAGCTGAGTGGGCTGTTTTATAGTGGAATGGATGACAGCATCTCTCAAGTTGTGTGGATATTTTGAGGGATGGGGAAAGAAACTGTTCTTGAGTCTGTTTGTCCGGCTTTTGACGCACCTGTACCGCCTACCAGAGTGCAGGAGGTTGAACAAGAACTGTCCAGGATGGGAGGGGTCTTTGATTATTTTCCTGGCTGCAGAGGCACCGAGATCTAGAGATGTCTTCCAGGGAAGGCAGAGGGCAGCCGATGATTTTCTGTGCAGTTGTGATCACTCTCTGCAGTGTTCTCCTGTCTGCTGCTGAGCAGCCAGCATCCCACACCGTGATACAATATGCCAGCACACTCTCGATGGTGGAGCGGTAGAAGGTCACTAGCAGTTTCTCCTCTAGACTGTTCCTCCTTAGCACTCTCAGAAAATGCGATCGCTGTTGGGTCTTTTTTACCGCCGCTGAAGTGTTGGCAGACCAGGAGAGGTCCTTCGCGATGTGCGTTCCCAGGAATTTGAAGGTGGAAATCCTCTCGACACAGTCCGCGTTGATGTAGAGTGGGGCAGGGTCCGTTCTCTGTCTTCTGTAGTCGATAACCATTTCCTTTGTTTTCTTGATGTTGAGAGCCAGGTTATTCACAGAACACCACTCTGACAGCTTCAGGACCTCGTCTCTGTACGCTGCCTCGTCTCCTCCTGATATGAGTCCGACCACCATTGTGTCATTGGTTAATTTAATAATGGAGTTTGTGGAGTGGATGGGAATGCAGTCATAAGTGTACAGAGTGTTCAAATATGTCTGAAATGTTACATCTCGAAGATATGAGATTCGTCCTATCAGGCAAATCAGACCAATTCTTAAAGATTTGGTGTCCCTTTGTCGACTTATTACAAGCACATGGTGCAACACATATGGTGTAAATTAACTGTTTCAGAACCGGGTGAGGGATGTGTAAAGATACGAAGCAGGTATATCCCTTTCGATTTTTCTCTTTTTTTTTCTCTTCTCTCTTCTTTTTTCATCTCTCCCTTTTGTTTTCTCTCTCAGGCTTTATAGGCTCTTTCTATTTTTTCATGAACTATCAAAATCACTACTTTATTTAATATTCTCATTCTCTCTTTTTCGCGCTTTGTTACTTTTTTTAATTACTAAATTGAAAACAAGAAGTTGTACATGAAATGTATTATGCTATTCATGTTTTACATTATTGTACATTGCTTCTAATTATAAATAAATAAATAAATAAATAAATAGAGATAAGTGTACAGAGCATAGAGGAGTGGATTCAGCACACAACTCTGTGGATAACCAGTGCTGAATGTGAGGGTGGAGCAGTGGGGGCCCATTTTGACTGTGGGCGGTTAGTGAGAAAGTCCTTTATCCAGGCGCAGGTGAGAGGGGTTAGTCTAAGGGACAGCTTGTTGACTAGTATGTCAGAGATTAGAGATAAAGATAGGTTTTAAGTAAATTGATTGCTAATTTAAAAGTAAAGTAACTTGAAACTAATTAACTTTGGTAATTCAAGTATTATCTTCCACCATCAGCACTTTCCTCATGACTGGGAGTGTAGGTAAATAAATGCTTTAATCCATTACTTTAACACCATGAAAACATTCAAATTTTATTTTAATTGAAAAAAAATTCATAAATTGGTGCGAAGATAGACACGGAAAGCTGGAGTAATCTGAAGAAGGGTCTTGACCCAAAATGTCCTTTTCTCCCGAGATGCTGTCTGACCCGCTGAGTTACCTCAGCTTTTTGTGGCTAAAGCATACTGTATGTTTCAGATTAGAATACCCTAGAATTATTGCCCATGTGTACAATAATTAATCTTTCCTGTTTTTATCACTCACTGACAGTGAAATACAATTAGCAAAGTCTACAACAAATACTTGTGAATTAAGTCAAATGCAAAATTTGTACAATAGAAGCTAGATTTGTTTAAAAAGATGAAGCAATGCCATGAGGAAGAAAACATGCAGATATGATGTAGGAAATGGATACCAGGGGAACATCTGTGATTGGTTCCATCTTGAGGCCCTCTTAAATGCAAAAGAATATGATTTTTTTTGGTTCAAAAACTTTTGTAAATGCTGAGTAGCTTTATATCCTGTGAAATATATCGGCAACACATTTTTAAAACAAAACCTGCTACAGGCATGGTCAACTCACCTTCCTTCTCTCCATGCCCACATCAATGACAAACTTCACATTCCTTATGCAGAGTAAAGAGTCTCCCGCATTTGTGGTCAATATCACTCTCCTTTTGAATCGTTTACCATTCTCCAAATTGTTACTTGGTCTATTAAATGACCTAATCTGCTCTGGATAAAGAGGAATTGGCAGCAATTCTCTCAACATCGGATGCTGTTTAGAAACTTCTTGATCAATAATCTTGCAAGCCTCATCGATTTCCTGCAGGTGTATAAATATATCAATAACATAGCAAAAGTTAATTTTTATTCTTGAAGTGATCCAATTCATTCACTCAAAATGATACTGGGTTTAATTTATGGTCTATAGTGCAAAACTGAATAACGTTTAAGGTTCATATGTTTTATGATTAATGTCCAATTTAGTAATACAAATGAAAGACAAACAAAATGTCATTTACCCTTCAGTGACCCAGGGTGAAAGGACATATCTCTATAGAATAAACATAGTTATGATGCTCCTTTGCCAGGAGCTTTAGTAACATTTTTAAGAGTCACACAGGAAGAAAGATAACCTGAAAGATATTGGAGTTCCAGTGATACTTATGAAGCAGACAAAGGCAGAAAAAATTGAATGTGTAACAAGCGATATTAAATTACACGTGCATAATGTGAAAACATTTTCTGGAAATGTACCTTTTTCCAAAATAACTGAGTTACAAGCAAATGCCAATAACATAACTGGAGCAGGGCAAGTGGGGAGATGCTTAAACAATGCACTGGCAGGTTGTCTCACAGAATAACCAAATTAAGTAAACTAACATAAAAAAACATATATATGTCTTTCATAGTCAGTGGCTACATTTAAGCCAAAGTCATTACATTTGGAGAACCAGGCCAAATAATTCATCATTCGTCAAGCCTTAAATGAATCTGTCTGTAATGGGTATGAAGACATTAGCCAATAGTTGTACTAATTACTGATTTTTGTTTTTAATAATTGTTTCTTCACTGCCATGCCAGTTGTGTATTCATCACCATTTCTGCTTTTTGCTTTCAGAAGGAATGTAGAGAACAACAACGAGCTTACCTTTTTACAGGATAGAAACATTGCAACATCGCCCTTCTCCCTTGTATTGTGTATGTTGAACAACAGTCTAAGTGCTGGTAAGAAATAGTTTTCTTGAGGCATGGAACTGTAAACCACCTTGAGTGGACCCTCAGTGTCCTCTTTACTCTCCACTTGTATTAGAGGCGCTTCACCAAAATACGTGTGCAGTATATTGGACACGTGAGGGGAGGTTATTATTACAACCTTTAGTTCTGCTCTCTGTCTCACAATGTCTTTCAGAAGACCCAGTAACACATCTGTCCACACCGTCCTTTTATGAGTTTCATCTACAATGATAACTACATAGTGTTTCAGTAGCGGATCTGACATCATCTCCTGTAGAAGCATTTCATCTGTGCTATACCTAGGACATTAGAAGAATGTTATTTGGATGGCTTTATTTTAACTTGCTTGAATGAGAAAATAAATGGGTTAGAGCCACAGATCCCCCCCCTCCCCCCCCGCCTTTAAACTGAACCCCTTCCCTCACCCATATGTACATCTTTCAAGTCTGACAGAACTCCAGCAGAATAATAGAGACAATAACATTTCAGTGGATTGACTTTTGATCATATATGAAATTAAATTCAACAATACAGAATTAGTGGCGAACCTCAATTTGACAAGCTTACCTAGAGGTTTTTTATTAAAACTGCTGGTGTTCTTGAGAGGAAGTGCAGAGGAGGGACTGCTCTTATTTTGCAATTAGTCCAAAATATATTGGAGCCATATGGATTGGGAGAAAGTCAATTTCTCGGGAATAGAGAGGGGAAGGTATTCTATTCTTGCTCACGAAGCTTCTGCAGTTCATCTCAACCAGCAATTTAAAAGCAGAGACGTGATAGCATGTAAGCTGCCCTGTCAGACAAGAAATAATTCAGCCTATTCAAATGTAACAGAAAGGAAGAACAAAAAGTAGCGTGGAGTGATTGAAAAAAAAGCAACTATATTTTTATCTTGAATTTCTGTGCCATAAACTTTCTGTTTAATTATCATAAACATAAATGCCTACAGTTACATATAAATAAGAAAAAAAGGGTCAGATTAAATTGTGAAGGTATTAACTACATGTACAGCACTGTCCTAGAATTGCCATTTAAAAAATAATCCTTCCTGAAATGTTGCTTTGCATTCTAAAGTAATAAATGTAATTTATTGCTTTGATGTATGCAAAATGGAATGTCACTATTGTTTTCTGTGTTAGACCAGACTAGACAGAAGTAAAAGTTTCTTGGACAAGTATCACATAATATTATTCTTTTTCAAGCTTTAAAATAAAACTATCTTAAATCAGCTCAAGTTTTTATGAAAAACGTAATTTATTATTCGATGTTAAATTATATCCATTCCTTTGTGCAAATTTTGTTTCACTCAGATTTATCTTGTTCCCCTCCTGTTCATCTTCCTCATTCAAATCCTTTATCTTTGTCTGTCATTATCATTGCACTCTATTGGTAATCCATGTAAAGAGTAATATATATGCTAAGGAGCAACATATGGCATCAGCTACTTGAAAAGGGATGTGCAGCTGCATGGCCTCTATTGTTTCCCATTTGAGGAATGCTTCAACAAGGGTCACCAGAAGTGATTTAGAAGCACACAGACCTCAGGATAGTTTCATTGATGCAACAGTTTTCAAATGGAATTACGTAGCCCACTTCATGCCCAATGTTGACATCCATCTCATCTGCCACACGAAGAGCAAGGCAAACAGCCATCTGCTTGTCCGGCTGCGTGCACACCACAGACCCATGCTGATACTTGGAGGAGAGACAATATTCCGCACACCACTGGGCAATCTGCAAAAGATAACAAAGGAAACAATCATGATCGTCATGGCCTTTGAGCATACTTTGGCAGCTAAGATTCAACATTGATAGATAAATAGTTCAGAACAGTAACAAAAACTAATTCATAAACACATTGAATTTGTATACATGCCTTGTCAATATGTACTTATTGGTATTGTTTTATTGCTGCCATGTGTACAGAGATACAGTGAAAAGCTTTGTTTGTGTATTGTCCAATCAAGTCATACTAAACATGAATACATTGAATTGAATCCTTTCGGTCTTAACAAAATGTTGTTGCCTGCAGCCATACATGTAATAATAACAACACACAATAAACACAAATTAACATCCACCACAGTGAGTTCACCAAGCACCTCCTCACTGTGATGGAGACAAAAGTCTTAGAGTTACTGTCTCTTCCCTCCTCTTCTCCCTCTGCGCTGAGGCGATACCCCCCGGGCGATGGTAAGTCAGTCCCGCGGTTCAAGCTCCGCGGCCCGGGGTGGTCGAAGCTGCCGCACTGTTGTTGCCTGCTTCAACCTGCCATACGTGTCGTCCACTGGCCCGCGGCCGAATAACAACACACAATAAACACACCATTAACATCCACCACAGTGAGTTCACCAACCACCCGCCTCACTGTGATGGAGGCCGCCCAAAAGTCTTCCAGTTACTGCCGCTCTTCCCTCCTCCGCGCCGTCCGCCCCCCCGGAACTGCGCTGAGGCGTCGTCACAGCTACCCCAGCCGCGTTGGTAAGTCCTGGCTGGCTTTACCTCCGGAGCCTCGAGGTCGGTCGCAGGTTGGAGGCCACCAGCTCTGCCATTAGGCCTCAGCTCAGACGGGGGAAGGGAAGGGGGATACGACAAAAAAGTCGCATCCCCCCGAAGGGAGAGACAGAAAGACCTGTTTCCCCCCCCCCCACACACATAACACCACCTAATCAAAAATTTAACTGAACTAGACAAAAAAAACAACACAAAAAAAGTAAAAACAGACAGACTGCAGGCGAGCCGCAGCCGTTTCACAGCGCCGCCACTTCCGTTAACATAAATCATATAAATATATAAATAAACCGCTAATTTTATATATTCCCGTTAAATTCAAATACAAATGAATATCCTGTGGTTCCCTTCAGCTTATGATTATCATCATTTATTCTGTATTAGGTATATTAATGTTTGTTATTCGTAATATTATTCAACTTCATTTTTTGGGGGTTATTCTATTCTTAATTCTCCCTCCACAATATATTGTCACCCTCTAGTTATAGTGTCATAGAGTCATACAGCATGGAAACAGGCCCTCCAGCCCAACTTGCTCTCGCCAACCAAGATGCCCCAGTTACACTAGTCCCACCTGCCTGCATTTGGCCCATATATTTCTAAACATTACATATCCATGTATCTGTCCAACTATCTTTTAAATGTTGTGATAGCACCTGCCTCAACTACCTCCTCAGGCAGCTCGTTCCATATAGCCACCACCCTTTGTCTGAAAAATGTTGCCCCTCAGGTTCCAATTAAATCTTACCCCTCTCACCTTAAACCTATGTTCTCTGATTATTGATTTCTCTACCCTGGGCAAGAGACTGTGTGTCCACCCGATCTATTCCCCTCATGATCTATACACCTCTGTGAGATCACCCCTCATCCTCCTGTGCTCCAATGAATAAAGACCTAGCCTGCTCAACCTCCCCCTATAGCTCAGGCCCTCGAGCCCTGGTTAAATCCCTATCAACCTATGACTTAACTTTCAAAGAACTATGTACCTGAACTCCAAGATCCCTCTGCTTTACAAAACTCCCCAGAGCCCTGCCATTCACTGTGATATATCTCTCAAAAGTTTATAATAAAGTTTGAAAGCATACTGTAAACCCAAAAGAGTCAACAATGTTTTGCAAAGTAGATTCTGACAGTAGAAAACACTGATAAAGTTCACAGATCAATACTACATATAGGTTCACGGAAGATAGGCCTGAAATGCTAGTGTAGCTCAGCGGGACAGGGAGCATCTCTGGATATAAGGAATGGGTGATGTTTCGGGTTGAGACCATTCTTCAGACTGAAGTCTTGACCCAAAACATCACTCATTCCTTCTATTCCTTCTGCCTGATCCATTGAGTTACTCTGGCATTTTGTGTCTGTCTTCAGTGCAGTTCCTTCCTACTACATACAAGTTCAATTAGTTCATGACCAAACGTTAGATCACACGTTATAATAAGAGAAATTGCTTTTAATTTCCAGCAATTTTTGTAATGTCCATCAAATATCACTTTAAACAGGAAATTCCTGGAGTTTGAAACATCTGCAAAAGAGAACCTCTGGGCTCTAAAGAAGTTTCTAATATGGTCATTCCCATATCTAGTTCTTTCATATTACCTAAAAGTGGAGAAAAACTACAGATGTTGGAAATCTAAAAATGTCAGAATATATCAGCAGGTCAGGCAGCATCCGTGGAGAAAGAAACAGAACTAAGACTTCATGTCAGTGATTTTTCATCAGAACCTGACATGCTAACTCTGTCTGTCTGAAGAAACGTCTCGACCCAAAAAGTTACTTATCCATGTTCTCCAGATTTGCTCCCTGACCCACTGAGGTACTCCAGCACTTTGTGTCTTCGTTTGTAAACCAGCATCTGCAGTTCTTTGTATCCACATGCTAATTCTATTTCTCCCATCACAGACTTTACCTGACCAGTTGAATATTTCCAGCATTTTCAGTATTTATTTCCTAGGGTGACTTCCTGACTGCCGTTTTACACATATCATAAACACTGGGTTCAGCAGGAGTAATAGGCATTCCTGGAATGTTTTAAGCATTGCTAGTGGTTAATATTGTCAGAGGTCTGCCAGATATTTAAAAGCAGAAATAAATTGATTGAAGAGTTAGAAGTTTAAATGTCATTTAGTTTTAAAATCAACACTCCTTTGTAGAAAACACCAAAATATCTTGTTCCAATCAGCAAGATTGTTTCTATTAATATACAGTTCCCAAGATAAAAACTGATGTCAACAAGACTTTGTTTATGAATTTGTACAGGAAAGAAAACTGAACAACTGAGAGATAACTAATACTTTTAAAATGTAGATTACAAGCAAGGAATGTGTATTACATTTACTAGGAAAAAACCCACTAAATTTGAGCTTTAGTGATGGAAATGAAAGATACTGTAAATACTGTAAATGTAAAATTAATAGAGAAAATGCTGGAAATGCTCAGATGGTCAGGCAGCATCAATGGAGAAAAAAAAGAGAATGAATATTTCAAATCAAGGAAATTAGAAATGAAACTTTTTAAGTTTCAGAGAATGGATGTGGGGAGAGGAGTGAAGAGAGAACAATCAAAGTGAATGTCTGCATCTAAAAAAGCTGAATGACACGGGAGGTGTTGGTGCAGGTTGACAAGAGAGAAGTGAAAGCTTGTTAACTGCGAGTAATCTATTTTGAGGAAATATAAACATGAAGAAGAATGAAGAGGAAGAGAAAAATTAAAAAAAAGTGTTGCAGTGGTGAAGTACAAAGCACTGGCAATTCAGAATATAAATGAAAGTGGTAGAAATCCTCAGCAAGTCAGGTAGCATCTGTGGAAAACAGGTTGGTATGAGGATCCTTTGCTTCTTTCTTGAACACGACCAGTTCCCTTTCAACACCAGCCTCCTTTGCTGGCTGAACGTGTTCTCACACAAACAACTTCTCCCTTAACTTCACGCAAAGTATAGTTTACACTACAGCCTCCAACCATCCTTAATCCACTGCAATTCATCTACCACAGCAACGGGTGCACAGTAAATGGCATTGCCTGGTCCCTACACTCATCCCTGGAACATTTGGATAACAAGGACAACCTATGTCAGACTACTGTTTATTGGAGATACCTCTGAGCTTTCACTTCCTGACTTTTTGTTTCTCTATCAGTTTCTCATTCAGCCTATCCGTTCGCAAGCCATTCGCATGTATCCTAAACACAAGGTCAAGGAACAGCATTTGATCTTCCAACAGAGCAAGTTATGCAACCCACAAAAGTCATCATTGAATTCCTGAAATTCCTCTTATGTATGAAAATAGATCCAACAAACCCTGAGTTAGCAGCTATTAAATATTATACTGTAAACTGTCAGAACCTTTCTCCTGGAGTGGAAATGTCAAAGACTAGAGGCCATATCTTTAAGGTGAGAGGATCAAAGTTTAAAGGGGAAGATGTGCAGGGCAAATAGTTTTAGCACAAAGGATGATGGTGCCTAGAACGTGCTTCCAGAAATAGTTTTGGAGGCAGATGCAATAGAGGTGTTTAAGCAGGTTTTAGATAGGCACATAGAAATACAGAAAATAAAGTGACGTGGCTCATGTGTAGGAAGATGACATTGTTTTGTCGTGACGTGAAGTTCAACACAGATAGTGTGGGCCGAAGGACCTGTTCACGTGCTGTATGGTTCTATATTCTAAATAACGTGTAAGATCATGCGAAGTATTTCCAATGCTATAGCCATTTGTTTCAATACACGGGAGGGAACGTTAGATTTTGTTGAAAACGGAATAGGATTTTCATTTAAAAAAATGAACTTGTTCAAGCATGACCGATTAAGTTAACCAGTTGTCCACATTATCTGGATGATGGAACAGCATAAGCAAAACACACAGTTACATTGTGTTTCTTTCTGCCAGAGTTACTCCACAATGCCAGTCTTTCAAATAAGGTCAAAGCAGCAGAAACTGCGATTCTGTGTTGGAGTGTTCCTCCAGCTCGCTTGGACAAATTCCTCCACAGTGGAGGGCAGGTATTTATCCCTCAGTGGTCCTACAGCTCCTGAATAGATACATCTTTGATACCATTGGCGCTTTTTCAAATCTGTAGAGCGCCTTAAGACCAGCTTCTACCCCAGCACCAGCCTTGTCCCCGCTGACAGCACTATGCACACACAGACACACAGATACGCGTTATTTTCTCCGCATAGTACAGCTCATTTGGCTACAGACAGCAGCCTACCTGACTGCTTTTGCCGATGCCAGCATCTCCGGACAGGACGACAAAGGGAGAGGCTGCTAAACTCGCCATGAAGACGTCCTTAGCCCCCCACACTGGCAGCCGTTTCCTTTCTTGCAAGAGTTTGTAATAGCGCGAAGAGTAAGGCAGTCCGTCAAAGGGGTTCATCTCCAGCTCGGTGTGGCAGGGCAAAACATCATCGCCGCTGTCCGATCCAAACTCCGGCGGGCGGCGTTGGCCGGTGCTGGGCAGCGCACTGTGCCGGCTCGGGGAGCAGCAGGGCCGGTGAGCGGTCATAGTAACCCAGCCGGCCGGCACATGGAGAGAGGGAGAGAGCCCAGCACACGGCGAGAGCGGTGCACTTTAATCCCAGGTCAGTCCCTGGTCCCACTCCGGGCTACAGCAGCTCACAACAACTTCACACTTCCCGGTTAGTTCTCCAATGATCACCCGCAAACAAAATCAGAATGTCTTAAAGATCCACTTTGTGAACTGTTGTTGGGGAGGGGGAGTTAAAAGAAAGCCGTTCCTGTGTGTGTGTGTGACCATCTATTTCAGTTCAGAGCTGCTGTGTCTCCCCTGCTGTCCCGCCCCACGTGTCCGGCTAAACGGGCAAGTATTGTACAGAATAATACGGTCATGTGGCAACTTAATCTCTTGACAATAAAGGCCGGGAAGTGCTTGTTGGAATCTGCAGAGTATGGAAAGTGTGATTCGTCTCTTGGCAACCGGCTGCCCAAACCCGTCTGTCACTGCAGCGGCTGGTGTCGGCCCTGAAAGAAACTCGCATTGTAACTTTCTGGTTGATTTAAACGGGAGTGGAATCAAATCTAATTGTGTTTGCTCGCTGTCCCAACTGTCAACGTTTGCTTCATGCACACGAAGTAAACCTCTGCACAGGGACAGTTGCCAGCTAAAGATGGTAGTTTCATACCAAAAATAGACACAAAATGCATGAGCAGTTTTACACCTCCCCTCAAAGGAACCGCAATTTCAGAACAAATGTGTAAATCAAAGTAAAGCAACATGTGCTGGAGATCTAAAATATAATAGGGAATTGTGGAAATACTCAACAGGTCAGTCCGCATCTGTGGGGAAAGAAGTTAAAATGTTTCAGGTCGGAGACCATGCTTCAGATATTTATATAACAAACTTATTCACGGCCAGAGTCACGTTCTATTATCTCCTAAAGGGCCTGTTCCACTGTCCCAAGTTATTCACGAAATCTCCTGAATTTTTCCCTTGATTTAAACTCGCAGAATGTTTGTAACGAGTCCGTAGGAGGCTGTAGATATATCGTGAGGAACAGCACCTCATATTTCGCTTGGGCAGCTTACACCCCAGCGGTATGAATATTGACTTCTCTAACTTCAAATAGCCCTTGCTTTCCCTCTCTCCCCATCCCCTCCCCCTTCCCAGTTCTCCAACCACTCACTATCTCTGACTACATTTTATCACTGTTTGATTTGTTGTTCAGATTCAGATTCAGATTCAATTTTAATTGTCACTAGACCAAGTGCAGACCCGTTGGGTCTGTTTCCCCAACAGCGTTTGCGCGGGGGGGGGGGGGGGGGGGGGGGGGAAGGGGGCGTGAGGTGTGAAGAGGGAGGGGAGGAGGAGGAAACGGGATAGATTTGGGAGGGAAAGGAGAGCACGGTAGGGGGTGAGAGATGGGGAGAGAGATGTGGGGGAGGGGGGATGGGGAGGAGGGAGGGATGGGGAGAGGTGTGGGGGGAAAGAGGGAAAGAGTCGGGAGGGAGAGTGGAGGGGAAGGGGGGGAGAGAAGTGGAAGAGTGGGGAGGGAGGTGGAGAGGGGTAGCGGGAGTGATGGAAGAGGGACAGAGGGATAGGGGGAAGAGGGTGGGGGGGGAGAGAGGGAAGGGGGTGGGGTAGGCAGGGAAGGGGGTGGGAGAGAGAGGGATGGGAGAGGGGTGAGGAGAGGGGGAGGAGAGAGTGGGAGAGAAGTGAAAGAGTGGGAGAGAAGTGAAAGAATGGGGAGGGAGGGAGGGGTAGAGGGGTAGCGGGAGTGGTAGAAGAGGGACGGGGAGTGGTGGAAGAGGGACAGAGGGGTAGGGGATGGGGTGGGGGAGGAGGGGAAGGGAGGGGAAGAGAGAGGGGTGGGGGGGGGAGAGGCGTGGGGTAAGGGGATAGAAGTGGAAGAGTGGGGAGGGAGGAGTAGCGGGAGTTTAGTGTGAAAGAGGGACAGAGGAGTAGGGGGAAGGGGGTGGTGTGTGGTAGCGAGGGAAGGGGGTGGGGGAGAGAGAGATGGGTGGGAGAGGGAGAGGGGTGGGAGAGGGAAACATAGAAATTAAGTGCAGGAGTAGGCCATTCGGACCTTTGAGCCTGCACCACCATTCAATATGATCATGGCTGACCATCCAACTCAGTATCCTGTACCTGCCTTCTCTCCATACCCCCTGATCCCTTTAGCCACACGGGCCACATCTAACTCCCTCTTAAATACAGCCAATGAACTGGCCTCAACTACCTTCCATGGCACAGAATTCCAGGGATTCACCATTCTCTGTGTGAAAAATGTTTTCCTCATCTCGGTCCTAAAAGATTTCCCCCTTATTCTTAAACTGTGATCCCTTGTTCTGGACTTCCCCAACATCGGGAACAATCTTCCTGCATCTAGCCTGTCCAACCCCTTAAGAATTTTCTATAAGATTCCCCTCAATCTTCTAAATTCTAGCGTGTACGAGCCGAGTCTATCCAGTCTTTCTTCATATGAAAGTCCTGACATCCCAGGAATCAGTCTGGAGAACCTTCTCTGTACTCCCCACATTTTTCCGGTTTTCTCTAATTTAATAAAAATGTGCAAGTCTTCTTCATATCGAGTTTCAGGGGTGATTTATATAAATATTTTTACACAATATGTGACAATTTCATGTAGTTTGGTGACTTGGGTCACGAAACTGCTGAATAAAGCTCCTCGGCCCACAGCCTATTCTCTGTACTCCCAATATGGCAACAATGTATTTGAACATTGGGCATTGTGACATCACACGATGGAACGTTCACTGGGGCTGTGGCTCCTGCAAAGGCATATGTAAATGAATCCATTCCGATTGGCCATCTGTGAGCATCGGGCATTGTGACATCACACGATGGAACATTCACCAGGGGGCTGGGGCTGCTTTTATGGGTTAGAATCCAGTTTCTTTTTGAAATGTTGAGGTGGTGGGGGGGGGGGGGTGAAGGATTTGATTAAAAAAGTGTACCTAAACACGACGAAATGTAATGAGGAGAATCAAAGGAAGAAACGCGGCCGGAAAGCCGTACATGCAAATGGATCCATTCCGATTGGACGTCCGCGAGCATCGGGCATTGTGACATCGCACGGCGGGAACGAATCGAAAGGCAGGAAGGGATCCGTACTGCAGGCGGACGGACGGATTTGACTTTTATATAATAGATAGATAGATTGTCAGTGTACAGTACAGAGACAACAAAATGCATTGTTACTTTCTCCCAACTAACATTGATCTACCCTACATGTTCATAGCAAAAGGATTTGAGTATAGGAGCAGGGAAGTTCTACTGCAGTTGTACAGGGTCTTGGTGAGACCACACCTGGAGTATTGCGTACAGTTTTGGTCTCCAAATCTGAGGAAGGACATTATTGCCATAGAGGGAGTGCAGAGAAGGT
Source organism: Leucoraja erinaceus (assembly GCF_028641065.1). Lineage (NCBI taxonomy): Eukaryota > Metazoa > Chordata > Chondrichthyes > Rajiformes > Rajidae > Leucoraja > Leucoraja erinaceus. Next base: position 14,980,860 of record NC_073391.1, on the reverse strand, counting down.
TCACCAGACTGATTCCTGGGATGTCAGGACTGTCTTATGAAGAAAGACTGGATAGACTTGGTTTATACTCTAGAATTTAGGAGATTGATCTTATAGAAACTTACTTAAGGGGTTGGACAGGCTAGATGCAGGAAGATTGCTCCCGATGTTGGGGAAGTCCAGGACAAGGGGTCACAACTTAAGGATAAGGGGGAAATCCTTTAAAACCGAGATGAGAAGAACCTTTTTCACACAGAGAGTGGTGAATCTCTGGAACTCTCTGCCACAGAGGCTAGTCGAGGCCAGTTCATTGGCTATATTTAAGAGGGAGTTAGATGTGGCCCTTGTGGCTAAGGGGATCAGAGGGTATGGAGAGAAGGCAGGTACGGGATACTGAGTTAGATGATCAGCTGATCATATTAAATGGCGGTGCAGGCTCAAAGGGCCGAATGGCCTACTCCTGCACCTAATTTCTATGTTTCTATGTTTCTATGTTCCTTGATCTCAATTCCCTTTGTCCTGTTTTCACACCTTACACATCCTTATCTATACACTTCCTTATCCATGCACCACCCACTCCCCTGACATTAGTCTGAAGAAGGGTCTTGACCCGAAACGTCATCCATTCCTTCCCTCCAGAGATGCTGCCTGTCCCGCTGAGTTACTCCAGCATTTTGTATCGATCTTCGATTTAAACCAGCATCTGCAGTTCCTTCCTGCACATGTTTGAAATGATGTCATGGTGTTATGTTGAGGCTTCAGCATTTTACAAATTATATAGATGACTTGGGTGAAACTATTGAAGGTATGACTGCTAACTCTGCTGATGACAGAAAGATAGCTAAGTCATGAAGAAGGCAGTGGGGCAAAGATAGCTGAAGAAAATTAAGTAGCTAAAGAAAGATCTGGAAAAATAAGTTTAATAAAGGAAAGTATGACATTGTCCATTTTGGTAGGACTTAAAAAAAAAAGCATAAAATCCAAAGGGTTAGAGAATACAGTCCTCTGAGATGCAGAAACATTTGAATGACCTAGTGCAGGATCTAAATGTTTTTGAGGCATATAGGTCACATACTGGTAAAAGGTACTAGTTTAGATGCGGCATCCTTATAAGCATTGGGCGTTGGGCCCAGGGAGCCTGATTCCATACTCCATAACTGACAATGTCATTCACAGAAGGTCAGTAAGCAGGTGCAGCAAGTATTAGGAAAGCTAATAGAATGTGTAGGAAGGAACTACAGATGTTGGTTTAAACTATCTGAAGAAGGTCTCAACCCAAAACGTCACATATTCCTTTTCTCCAGAGATGCTGTCTGACTCCCCGCTGAGTTACTCCAGCTTTTTGTGTCTATCTATAACTAATAGGATGTTGTTTGTTGCTGGGGGAGCTGAATACAAAGGATGGAGGTTATGTTTCAGTTTAATATGTAGTCTCATTTCAAACTCTTAACTTTCTGCTACAGAAGGAAGAATGTTATACATCAGGCCATGGTTGGGAAATGATATCTGCTTGTGTAAATTTGGTCCTTATTCCTTTAATGTAAATTCTTTATTCAACCTAAGATAAAAGGTAATGCCCTGTAATTTGCCACAAAGCCTCAATCAGCGGGTGCCTATCCCCGAGCAATTTATTTTGACTGTTTTTCATACAATAAAATAACATATAATTTAAATGATCTGCCATAAAGGAGTTAGTTGCGCTTCAGGAAATGATGTTGCTTTGATTTAACTTCATGATTAGTAGCAGCTTCTTTTGCCAATCTTGACAAAGTCAATTACCCATCATTACGTTACTTCTCTGGGATGTTGCTTTTGTAGTAGGCACAGCATTTTCACTTGAACAACTAGCTAAACAAGGATCAAATGTATTGTGATTTGCACGCTGTGCACATTGAGTTATGTGGTTACAAAGGATTACTTGGACACCTGCAACTCTGTACCTGGTGGTGTTCAGTGTCTCTACAAGTAAATTCATTAAACTGAGGAGAGCTTCTTAAAGCTGAAGAGTCTTTAGAGGTATTTGGAAGAGTATCATATTTTTAAAGAGTACTAGATAACACTTCAAATACGTATGCAGGTTAATTGGCTTGGTGTATGTGTAAATTCTTCTTCTTATCGAGTCCACATACAAGATTAGTTGTTCAGCCAGAGCTGAACACACTTCTCAGCATCTGCACAATGGTGACTGTCTTGCACTTCTTGTGCGTGGTGGTGGAAAGATTGGTGAAAACAGGGCCGCGACGTGAACGCTCTTTCCTTGACCCCTATGTGTAAATTGTCCCTAGTGTGTGTAGGATAGTGTTAGTGTGCGGGGATCGCTGGTCGGGGTGGGCCAAAGGGCTGTTTCTCCAAACTAAACTAAATTTAGAAAATAAAAAAAGTTGCAAACCTGCAAGGGGGGAACAAAAGATGGGTAATAACTGGAATACTTTTTAGGAAGTCAGCAGAAACTGTTTATAAAAGCCTCTTCCTGGAAGATTCAATGATTCAACAATCTTCTCTAGAACTCTGCATTAAGACCACAAGTAGAGTTTTGTGTACACTTTTCATCCCCTTGCTTTAAAGAGGATGCACTTGCTCTAGAATTAATGCAACAAAAAGTAATCAGGCTATTTTCTGGGATCTCAGATTTTCTGAATGAGGCAAGTAGACTAGGCTGTATTCTCCAGAGTTCAGAAGAATGAGAGGTGATTCATTAATAAATAGAAATCCATTAAGAACTTATCAGGGTAGATTGAGGGTGGCTCCCCTGCCTAGAACCTGAAGCACAGTCTGAGAAATTACATCAAATGGAGGAATGTGAATGTTTGGAATGATCATTTCCGAGAACTGTGAGGCTAAAGGGCCTGTCCCACTTGGGCGACCTAATCCGCGAGTTCTGGTGAGTTTGCCCTCGACTCATACTCGCAGCATGGTCGGCACAAAGTCATAGGAGGTCTTTGTAACTCTCCTTCATGCTCGAGAGTTGTCCCCGTGTACTCGAGGCCTCAGCTAGGTCGCGGCGTAACATGTTGAAAAATGCCCGTGAGTAAAAAAAGGTCGCCATGGAAAAAATTGATACTTTTTTTACTCGTATGTTTAGTCGTAGTAGGTCGTAGTAGGTCGGCATGTTAGTCGTAGGTAATCGAGGGTAGTCAAAGGTAATCGTAGATAGTCTTCAACATAGTTGAAAGGAGGTCGAAGGAGATCGAAGGAGGTCGTCTTCACTCTCCAATATTCTGTGTCCAATTTGCCCGAAGTTTGTTGAAGCTAGTCTTCAACATAGTCGAAAGAGGTTGAAGGAGGTCTACATAGTCGAACGAGGTCTTCACCATGACATTTTTTCAAACTCTCCTAAGCTCTTCTAAACTCGCCAATTAGGTCGCCCGAGTGGGACAGCCCCTTTAGTCCTCATGTCCATTCGTGCAAAAAGCAAAGGGTTTCTAAATATTAAGAGAATCAAGGCATATAAAAATAATGTAGAAAAATGGCACTGGGATAGAATGTTAAATCAAGTTCAAAGTTCATAAATGTAGATTATGAATGGTTGTGGGTCCAGCACTGATCCATGTGACAACCTATAAGATACTGATTGCCAATCTGAAAATGATCCCTTTATGCAACTCTCTGTTTCCTGTCAGACACACATTTCCCTTTCCATAATCCTTTGTTAAGAAGAGAGTTATTAGCTGCGCTGCCTGAAAGGAATCCTTCATCTGCCCAGTTGTTCATTAACATCTGAATAAATGACAAATGTAACAATTACAATCATACAATGCAGCAGTACTCTGCATACTAACCTCATTGTCCAGTTAAAGTGGATTACTGGTGAGATAATAAAATTAACATTATAATAAGCATAATAATTTCAATGAAATTTACCATATTTGCACCAATCAGCAATATAATTTTCTACCAGATATGGCATAGAGGGGAAGTGATTCTACCTGGGTTCTTGTTATGGTTAGAAATGAATTCCACTATACTCTTTGTCACCTTTTATATTTGGTCAGAAGACAGAATGGATGCCAATCCAAACTAATACCATATACTTACACATGGTCTATATCCCTCCATTCCCTGTCTGTTCATGTGCCTGCCTCAATGCCTCTTAGACATTGCTATCATATCTACTTCCTGGTCGTGCATTCCAGCCGCATACTACTCTGTGTAAAAAAAACTTGCTTTGCAAATCTCTTTTAAAATTCCCCTCCCTCACCTTAAACCCTCTCGTATTTGACATTTCCATCCTGGGAGAAAGACTCTGACCATCCACCCTATCTTCTTAGGCCCCCTTCGGTCATGGGTGTCTCCAGGGTGCTATTCCCTATATGGAGGACGCCTGTGCGTGACTTTGTTTAACATGGGGAGACTGGTGCACAGACAGCCACTCCATGGTCCTTGACAGATCTGGGTCAGGATCCAGTGGCATGGAGTCCAAGATGACCGGAGACCCTTTTCTGCTGCAGCTTAATCCGCCTTCCCAGCCATTGTGACGCTCCACTAAAGTTAGCCATCATCCTCCGCCTGTTCCACCGTTGAGGTCTTGGTTGGATTGCTCTTTGTCAGAGACCTCCTCCTCGACCTTACCGCCATGGGTGGCCCTAGCAGGAGCATAGCTCGAGACGGCATCGCTCTCAGGATCTCAGGTCCACACAAGCATCTCCACCACGACAAGGTGACAATCCATGGAGATCTATCTATGCCTCTCATAATTTCATGTACATCTACCAGGTCGCCCCACAGTGTCCTATGGTCCGGTTAAAACAATCCAAGTTTTTCAAACCTTACAACTAATATACTCTCCAACTCAGGCACCAATTTCTATTGGCCATACATTTTCCAAATATAATGAGTAACAGTGAGCTTCAAACGTGAATGAGTTCACACAAAGAAATAAAACTCAATAGCAGTCTAAGCTACATTTCTTTTTCATGTAATTGCTGTTGACTTTTTGGAAAATCCACTCGATCACCAAAATGATGAATTTGCTTGCTTAGAAGTTTTGCATCTTATAATTTGTTTCAAAGATCCTGTAGCAAGCATGGGCAGATTTATGGGTAATTTTCGGCCCCATTTCTGTAATTGGCTCTTTCTCTGCACCAAAGATCCCATAGCGGAGCAAAGATACTAGTGTGGAGACGGAAGCCAGTTACGGAAACATCCTCGTAAAAATCAAAGTTCTTTAATAAAAACCTTCTCTTCTTTTTCAGAATTATAATTTATTAACACAAACTGTCCCCCAGCAATGTTGATTACACTGCGAGAGGGATACCCAAAGTCGGGTCGGGTTACTGAAATGGATGGAAAAAGGCCCACGTTCCGCTCCGTCGCATACTACACATTTAGCAGGAGTGGTCTATCTTGCTCCGCTATAGGATCTTCGGTTTGTTCCTAATTATGACACTATTCAAGGCATTGACCAAGCAGCAATAATATAGACCCTGATTCAATAGTGTGATCTACAGGATCTCTGCAGCTACAATCTCATTCATTTTATGGGGAGCAGTCCAAAGTAACTTGCAGAACTATATTGAGACTATGATCTGCTGCGGTTCACAGAAAGCATTGCCCCTTTCCAATACTATGAGCTTATGCTGTGTGTTTTTTCTATTAAATGGCCAGGTGGAGGTCTCCAAGACAACTCCTCCCTTTGTGGGCATCTGCAGTATTGAACTTGACCAGAATAAACATCAACTACCAGGAATTGGAGTATCTAGCCAAGAACTATATTTCTCAGTCAAAAATCCATACAAATGGCAACAGAAATGTGTAAGCTCTTAAAACTTTAAAAATAACCAATCTCATCCTCATATGGCATTACTGATTTATTGCAACAAAGATTTTTGCATGTAGGGAGCTCATTTTGTTTTGCATGATGGACTTAGTTATATGTTCAAAATATAATGCTGCAGAAATAAAACAAACTAGAAGATAACTTACCTGTAATGTATCAATTTGCACAGCCATTTTTTTGCTTATGTCCGTTGTTTTATGGAGAACTCTGCCAAGATGTTTCTGTCTCTTTAATCTGTCAGTCATTCCATCACTAATTTTGTCCAAGAATGCCTTTCGTATCATTCAGAGAACTGTAGAATACAGCCAATTAACTAAATTAGCAGATATTGAATTTCATAATATTGTGAAATTAGGAAAAGCCAAAATGAAGCCTTTAACATTGCCATCGCATATTTATTATGATTTCCTCGTATGACATTGAAGCAAAGTTGAAAGATGGAATGCTGAACACTGAGCAGCTGTGTCATCATTGGGTTATAATAAAGATTGAAAATGTGACCTAAATGAGACAGAATGAAACTGAATGCACTTCATATTGACATGATTCCGTCAAATTCAAGCACTTAATCCAGGATGATGCTTTAGTGCGTTACTCAGAAAGGGCCATATTGTCAGAGATTTGATATTTTACTGAAAACTTTAGCCAAAGCTCTTCCTTTTGAACAAGGAGAAAATACTGCAAAATTAATAGATAAAATAGATAACTGGCCATTTAGTTCATTGATATTAGTGTGATCTTGCTGTATGCAAGTTGGCTGTGGGTTGGCTGCAAGTATACAAATGGATTGATCCCAACGCCAATTCTCTGCGGTAACTTGTGTGTGAAAAAAACAATTACTGCAATACTTCGTTTCTACCAATAGATGCCACTAATTCACTAATAAATACTGGACTATACTATGAAATAATAGATGTTTTTAGTAATTTTGGGAGGATTAGGGGAATGGTTGTTTAACAAGCTTTAGTTACTTTGAAAAAGCTGTCATTAATAATGTTGCCAAAAGAAAATCCAAATAAGCAAATTATTCCATTAAAAAATATTAAATTGGGTGTATCTCACTATTCATTGCATTAAAATTCAGTCCAACAAGTAGGATACAATTAACTCTCTTAAATTACTTAAAAGCTTATTTGAATTTGAGATTTAGGAAAACCCATTTAAAAAGTGCACACATGCTGCATTCAGCATGCTTAATCTCTGCAGATGTTAATGTGATTTACATTTACTTTGCAATAAACCTTGCATGTAGTATTAGTTGTATGTCACTCCATTACAGTACAAAGGCATTCCAGTCCAGATGGCAGCTCAGTATCAGCTACGTATCATTATCACTGATTATCCAGAAAGATTAACTGGTTCCTGAAGAGCAGCAGTGTAAATTAAAATGTTATTCCTCTTCATGGTAGAATGCTAACAATTAAACCGCCCAGCAAAATCTGCTACAGGGCAAAGAGTCATATGAAAAGGCTGCTTCTTGTAGTCTTATTTTTGTTATCAGTTGCATCTGACTTTAACCAGAAGAAATGTGTCTCCCTAACGTTTGTGATCTGAGGGAGCCTCCAGTCCATTTACTTTCATGCTTTGCTTCCCACATAAGCCATTTAAGAATAATGCCTGGAGATTTCTCCTGTTCCTCATCATTTCCTTTTAAGCGGAAGAGAAATGACCTTGTTCCCTTGTCTGTTCACTCCATCGCTGAAGCACAATGTAAACCTCACTGTGTGACTACCAAAGTCATTATATCCAGTCTGTCTCAGTAAATCACAGGATGAAAGTTCAGCATCTCAGCTGATCTCTCCTCCCACTGTGATTGAGTTAGGCAACAGAGAGCAGAGCAACATTTACCTCGCTGAGGCCACATGTCGAGCATTGTCAAAGAAGACACGTTGAAAGCAATTAACCAAATGACATGAATCAACTATTAATATGGTATGGTTCATTTTTACTGTTAGCTAAAGGCCTTATGCATACACTGCATGGTCCTAATTCTTTCCAGAAACAGAAAGACATGGGAGAAAACAGGGAGGGAATAGGGAAGCAAATGAGAGAGGGGAAATAGAAGGACAGAAGCAGAGGGCAGCAATGGATGAGAAGGAATATGTCAATGAGATAGGCACAGGGAATGGAGATTTATGGATCACGTGCAGCAGAAGAGATACTTTAAATTATCATCCTGTTCAGCATGGACACTGGACTGAAGGACCTGTTGCCGTGCTGTACAGTTCTATGTACTGTAACTTTTGATCACAAAGTCCGATCAATAGCATCAGTACCACTGGGACTCTTATTTTAATATGGTAGGGTTAACTGCAGAGTTAACTATAGAGAAATTAATCGGCAATATGAGGAGCTATAGGCAACATCTTAGTTCCTCTGGACCTCCTCTGCCTACATGGGGTCCATATTCCTCCATTCCCTGCATATCCATATGTCTATTTAAAAATCTTGTATCAGCTTCCACCATAATTGGCAATGGGTTTCGGGCACCCACCAAGCCCTGCCTCACACAACTCTTTTAAATATTTCCCCCTATGAACTATGAAGCTATGTCCTGTAGTATTTGACATTGACACCCTAGGAGCAAGGTTTTCACTGACTATCCTATCTGTGCCTCTCATAATTTTATATTATTCTACCAGGTCTCCCCTCAAGCTCCGATGCTCCAGCCAGTTCTGAATCCAAACTACCAAGGATTTCATCTTCTGGATTAGCCTACCTTGAGGAACGTTATGAAATGCCATATTAAAATCCATGCATTGGTATGAATTTATGTTCAAATGAGCAAGAGAAGTTCAATCCAGCCTCCCAGGTAACTCTAAAGCTAAAGGAAGAGAAGGCCAGCTCGTCAGAGCCCAACTCACCTTTACCTTCCTTTTGCCTTTCCTTTCTTTTAATTCTTCCCTCCATCCTTATATACAGCGATCAACTGATTAATACGTTTTTTAAAATGTGAAGCATGACTCATTGAAAGGTCATTCCGACTTTCTGCTACAAAGATATCAGACTTCAAAATCAGTGATCAGACTTTCCAAAATTTCCAATAATCAGAGCATTGCCAAAACCCTTGGGGTTGTCCAATGATGCAGGCTTTGACCATTCCTTAATTTTTAGCATGTTTGGAAACAAATGAAAGGCTTGACTGGAACGACTTTGTTCTTCATTTTGTCAGTCACCTCTGAAATTTCCAATGAAAGGGGCTGAGGAAGATTTGTTTTAAATGTAGGCCATTTAGCCCATGGTGCTTGTTGTGTCCTAGAGTCACCACTAGAGGGCTCTGCCTCGAGATCAATGTTTCCTAAGAGGGTTCTCTGGGCGACGTCCAGGGGTTTGGCAGCGGCCATGTTAGGCTTGAAATAAACACACTTCGGGTTCTGTACACCGTGTAGATTGTGAATTATTTAGCCCTCGAACACAACGTCTGGCGACGAGGATGGCTGGTTTAACCCACCATTCTTGGCAACTCCTGGAGAGCCTCCGGTACAATGGATACGTTGGTATGAAAGTTTCAAGACTTACCTGATCGCAAGTGGCTTGGACAGGGCGGCCATTTCAGACATTCGCCGCCGAGCGATTCTGCTGCATTGCCTCGGAACGGAGGGACAGCGAATCTTCGCGCAGCTCGACAGTGCTGCAACAAGTGAGTACAGTACTGCTGTTAATGCACTGAGCAAATATTTTGGCCCGAAGACCAGTGTGCTGATAGAAAGATACCGGTATCGCCAGCGGTCACAGGAACAGGGTGAACCAGTGAAGCAATTTGCTTCTGCGTTGATAGCACTGGCTACAAATTGCCCAATCATTTTGCTCCCCTCCATTGAGTCTGTCCAAAGCAGCACTGGGCTAAGGAAGTGCAAACCATTGTTTACCCTCCTACCATCCGGGAGCGCACAGGTCTCTCCGTTGCCGAACCAGCAGGTCGAGGAACAGCTTCTTTCCGGCGGCTGTCACTCTACTGAACAACGTACCTCGGCGACTGCCAATCACCCCCCCCGGACACTTATTATTTATTTCTTATTCTAATCGTTTGCTATGTCGCTCTTCAAGGGAGATGCTAAATGCATTTCGTTGTCTCTGTACTGTACACTGACAATGACAATTAAAATTGAATCTGAATCTGAATCTGAATCTGAAAGTGCAATTTTGGAGCACTGACGGATGAGCTGGTGAGAGACCAGCTGATCGAAAAGACGTTGGTCCCGCGGATTAGAGAGCGCCTTCTCATGGAGGATGATGCTCTCACACTCGAAAAGGCACAAGCATTAGCTGTGCAAATCGAAAGTGCCATGCATAATGCCGAGGTGCTCAAACAACAGCAGATGGCAGGCTCCGAGGGAGCATTTAGTCCTGCACCCCATCAGATGAACACAGCACCAGTGCAGGGCATTCAGAGGCAATCAAAACACGGTCGCTCAAACAGGCAGTCCGAATTGTGACCGGAAACACGCTCCCGGGGAATGTCCAGCGTACGGTAAACGATGCAACGCGTGCTCAAAGTTAAATCATTTCGAGAAAGTATGCCGGTCATCAAAGGAGAAGGCGTCATCGGTCCGCCAAGTAGACGATGAATCTCCGGGTGGACACGATGTATATTCCATAAAGGACAGGGCTGACCAGGATGTTCGGTCAACAGGGACTTTCAAAGACTGCAAGGTCGAGATCGCTGGGACCTCGGTCTGGCTCCTCATAGATGTGGGGGCGAAGGTTTCAATTTTGAGCGTCGACCTCTACAAAAGGTACTTTTCGGATTACCCACTTACTTCACCGAGGGGCACTCTTCACGCTTATGATGGTTCAACCATACCCACGAGAGGGCTAGTGACCGTTCCTGTCTGCTATAAAGGAGTTAAGCTTGATAACTTCCCATTCTACGTCGCAGAAGGAAAGAGTCTGATGGGAGTCAATTTGTTTGATCGACTAGGGTTCAAGCTTCAGGACTCAACCGGCATGAACATCAATGTGATCAGTGACGCGGACTATGGACAGGAGTACCCCTCCCTTTTCTCGGGTTTTGGGATAGTTAAAGGGTACTGCCACGCACCTCGTGTAGACACATAAGTCCGGACGGTTTCACAACGCCTACGGCGTCTACCATTTTCCGTTCGCGCTGAAGTCCCAACGGAACTGAAACGACTCGAAAAGGATGGTATCATTGAGCGCATCGATTCATCTCCTTGGATATCGAATCTGGTAATCGCGCGACGCAAGAACGGTGAACTCAGGCTGTGCATCGATCTCAAAGCGGTCAACAAAGCCATCATTCCGGACAAATACCCTCTGCCAACAATACAAGAGCTAGCTGCGTCGTTCCACGGTTCAACGGTGTTCACAAAACTGGACATGCGCCGAAGCTACCTTCAGGTACCACTAGCAGAACACAGTCGGCAGTTGTCAGCATTCATTACACATGAAGGAGTATTTCAGTACCGTAGGATGCCGTATGGACTATGCTCAGCGCCCAGCGCATTTCAAAAAATCGTGGCGTCGGTTCTGACAGGCATTGAAGGAGCACTCAGTCTCCTCGATGATGTCATGGTCCATGGAAGGGATAAGGAGGAACACGATCGACGACTGCACGCAGTGTTATCTCGTCTCGCGCAACACAACTTGACGCTCAACGCAGCAAAGTGCACATTTACAGCATCCGAGATTGATTTTCTCGGGTACAGAGTGACAGCGTCTGGAGTTGAGCCTACTCAGGACAATGTCCAAGCCATCAACGCAATCCCTGCCCCAACTAACGTGAAAGTGCTAGCGTCATTTTTGGGCACCACCAACTTCTACCGCAAGCTTGTGCAGCAGTATGCGCAGATCGCAGAACCGCTACAGAAGCTGCTACGGAAAGACACCAAGTGGGAATGGACGGATGAGCAGGACTTCGCATTCAACACGCTGAAAGACAAAATAGCATCTCCGCCTGTTCTCGCACACTTCGACCCATGTACTGAAACGTACGTCACAACAGATGCTTCCGATATAGCGACCAGAGCAGTGTTCTCGCCAAGCATCGAGGGAAGCGAACGACCGATCGCATTTGCATCCCGTCCCTTGACTGCCACAGAACGCAAGTACTCCACGGGGGAACGCAAAGCATTAGCGTGCATCTACGCATGTGAACACTGGCACGTATACCTATACGGGAGACCATTCACTCTCCGTACAGATCACCAAGCGCTAACTATGTTGATAGACACGTCAGGCTCAGGACACCGTCCGCTCAGGATCTACAGATGGTCCGATCGCCTTCACCAGTACAACATCAATGTAGAATACCTCGCAGGTTCACGCAATCGCATCGCAGACATGCTCAGTCGTGTCCCAATGGTGGCACCTGCAAGCACATGTGGTAGCGACGCTTCAAGCGACATCGACGAATACGTTCTCACGGTAATTTCCCACGCGATGGTGAATCTCGTGACGCGGGGAGAGTTGAAAGCGGAGTCGACAGCTGATGGCACACTGCAAATCGTCTCCCAGTATCTCAGGACAGACTGGCCCAAGGAGATAGCAGACGACTTGGTTCCATACCACAGGGTACGCCACGAACTGGCTGTGGTGGACGATACATGTGTCACATGCAGAATTCGAGTGGTTATACCCAAATCACTGCAACACCGCGTCTTACAACTGGCACACGAAGGACACCCGGGCATTGTTAAGATGAAACAACGGTGTCGCGAGGCAGTGTGGTGGCCCGCAATAGATCGTTGCGTAGAAGATTTTGTTAAAAATTGTGAAGCATGCACAATTAGTGAGAAAGCAACTAGACCATGTCCTGCCCCTCTTCAGCCAATCCCATGGCCGGACAAACCATGGAGGCACTTGTAACTTGATATCTTCGGAGAGGTGCAAGTTGCGCCAAGAAGCCAGCGGTTTCTACTGGTAGTACATGATCTCCACAGCAAGTGGCCTGAGATCGCAACTACTTTCTCAGTCACGACAATGTCGATCATCGCGATTCTCGAAAAGCTGTTCACTAAGTGGGGACTGCCGGAGGTCATAACGACGGACAATGGCCCTCAGTTCATATCTGAACAGTTCTCCACTTTCCTCGCGAGCTACGATATTCAACATCAGCGGACGTCGAGATACAACCCCCAATCGAACGGCGGGGTTGAACGATTCAATCGCGTGATTAAGGAAAGCATAAAAGCAAGCATGTCGGAGGGGAAAACGTTCGAACAGTCAATCCATATTCTCCTCCGATCCTACAGATCCACACCACACACGTTGACTGGGAAAACACCAGCAGAGCTGATGATAGGGCGCAACCTGCGAACAAAATTAAATGTTCTTCAACCATCATCGCACCCAAATCCGGACACAAGAGCGAGGGCGGAAATGATAGCGCACAGACAAGCAAAAGGAAAAGCGCTACGGTGATGCCAAATGAAGAGTACAAGCGCCGCGGTTCAAGGTTGGCAACTGGGTACGGATCAGCCGCCCTAACAGGCAACATAAGCTTGCAAGCGCACTCTCCAAGCCGATACAGATTAAACGGAGGTTCGGCGAGAACGCGTATCTCCTCCAGGATAACACCAAATGGAATGCGAGGCGCCTAATTGCAAGTAGACAGGGACAGGAAGAAGACGGATTGGACACTTTTCCTTTTACATTATCCAATCAAGACAGTGATTGTGGTCAGCATACAGCAGAGTACACAGCGGAGCAGTCTATTCCCGCTCAACGCTCTCAGCGACAGAGGAGGAGACCTCTATATCTGCAGGATTATCAGCTGTGAAGCCTTAAACGTTATGTGCACCAAGCTGTTATGTTGGACTGATTGCATATGGACATATTTGGGTGAATAACGGGACTTATATGTTAACCTTTGTTTATAAGGAGGGAAATGTGTTGTGTCCTAGAGTCACCACTAGAGGGCTCTGCCTCGAGATCAATGTTTCCTAAGGGGGTTCCCTGGGCGACGTCCAGTGGTTTGGCAGCAGCCATGTTAGGCTTGAAATAAACACACTTCTGGTTCTGTACACCGTGTAGATTGTGAATTATCACCCGTCTCCAGGTGGTACAGAATGCAGCTGTACGTCTTTTAACTGGCACACGTAAACATGAGCACATTTCGCACATTTTAGCCTCACTCCACTGGTTGCCTATTCAGTTTAGGATCCATTTTAAAAAATTCTTTTATTTGCTTTTAAATCCCTGAATGGTCTTGCCCCGCCCTACCTATCTGAGCTTCTACATCCTTATACACCCGCCCGCTCTCTCAGGTCAGATAATCAGCTGCTCCTGAGTGGGCCTAAAACTAAGCTGAAGCTCAGAGGGGACCGTGCCTTTGCTGTGTCGGCACCCAAATTATGGAACGATCTGCCTCTCCACATTAAACAGGCCTCTTCTCTGTCTGTTTTTCAATCACTTCTTAAAACCCATCTCTTCTCCGTGGCCTTTGATACCCAGTAAGATGTCGACTTTATTTATTTACTTGATTTAATTTCTTATTTTTTGATTGCTTTTATTCCGTGGCTATTATTTTTACTCATGTTTTATGTCTTTTAATTTATTGTTGTATTTCATATGTAATTTTTGCGCCTCATGTGAGCTGTTATGGTGTCTGTTTATGATGTCTTGTTTATTCTTCTATACAGCACTTTGGTCAACATTGGCTGTTTTAAAGTGCTTAACAAATAAAGTTGGATTGGATTGGATATTTAGCCCTCGAACACAACAGTGCCCATGTTTCCATTGCAAATGATATGCCCAGCCAAATCCCACCATCTGGCAGGGTTCATATTGCTGCAGGTCGGAGCTCATCAAGGACATGCTGAAGTCCTGTTTACAGGTTGTGCGGATTTCTGCTTTTCTCCCCCTTTCATGCAGTGAGTTCCAGATTTCCACCACCATTTGGGTGTAAACGTTTTCCTCGTCACCTCTAATCCCTCCGCCAATGTCCTCCAAGTCCATGTCCTCTAGCTTCTAAAACTCAATTGACTTATTGTGCAAAAATATGAATCTAAGGCAAGCAAATATTAATTCACCATCATATAATTATATCAATTTTAGTTTATCTTTTGTGTTTTTCCTCTTAATAATCCAACAAAGATTACGAGCAAAACGCATTATCTCATATAGTGTATGGGAAGTATGAAAAATAAAAATATTTCAGATAGTTTTGATCCAGAATCAATAGAGGCACTTGAATTCAGATTTTGCTCATTAAAGATTATGGAATGTTCAATTTGTAAGTTAGTTCTTCCTTTATGGTTATGATAATATAAATCTGTGCTTCTATTTGGATCCAATGTCTGGAAAGCAATTAATATTACAGCTTGCAGTCAGCAAAATTTCAAGCACACTATATTTATCTGAGAAGAGTATTGGTCTCAGTTCTGAATATAATTTATGATTCTGTTTTATATGAATAGCAAATTTGCACCTGATTTTATACATGTTTGCTTGCCAATATCTGGCAGTTTTAATATTCCCAGGCTCTTTATCTTCTGACTTTGAAGGTTCATTATTGTATATTGGGAACTATTGGTTAGTAACATCTTTGTAGTGACTTTAACCTTCTGCTTCTTTAGAGACCAGATGAGATCTGAGGGGGATTTATTGCGCTAATCATAGAGAAGACCTATTTGACAGCTTTATAATGTGGCATAATTAAAACTAATTGAGCAAAACAGGGGTGGGATTGGCCATCTGTGCAACTCCCTGAAACTCAAGAGACACCAAGTTTTCCTTGTTTATATTACAACAGCGACTATTTTTTAAAGCATGGTTATAAATGCATACATCATTCCTTAATTTTCAGGTGGTTGAATTATGAAAAACAACAGGGCTGCAAAATTGGATGCACAGTGCTGTGCTTACTGTTCGAGTACAACAGATGTTAGATTGATTTCAGTTTGTCATTGAATGTACACATTCATAGTGTGAGCTGATCTGACCTTCATCTTGGAAAAGATGCCTTAAATATGCAGAAGAAGCACACTGCAATGCCAATCAGTTGCAAAACTGATTTAATAACAGTGCTGTGGAGTTAGAATTCAGTGACGTGGCTCATGTTGCATGTTAAGTAGGTACTGAGAAGGAAGTGTTTAGCGGCTGGAAGGCTATCTGAGCCACGTGTGCTTTAGAGTGATGACTACGTGCTTCCAGGCTTGTTGATAACTGGTTTTGGTTGGATTTTATTGCAATGCACATCGTGTTTAGTGGTTCTAGACTTCAGAGCTGAAAAGGTCTCTCAGGAGCCCATGTAGTTCATCTCGGCTGAAGCTTCTGTAATAATGTGATTACTTTGGTGCTCACTCCTCTTGGACTGTAAGATGACAGGGAGACATTACAGTAAATTATTAGTCACAAAACAAGAATAAAACTCAACATAAAGTAAACAATACACACAGTAAATTAATGAACCAAGGCGTGCCATCCTGCACTGAACTGTTAACTAATCACTACTGTGTTCCATAGTGTCAACCTTGACTTACAAAGGCTTGTGGGGATAGCTGCTAACTTTCACTGGAAGAGAATGCTTATAATCTTACAGGGAGACCTTGAATAGCTCTAGACTTGGAAAATGTTGGTTTGGATAATCATTTCTTGGTGCAGTGAGCAGCAGTCAATAGTGTTGAGTGACAGACAACAGCTGGGCCTTTCATAGAGTTTATAGTGGGGAGTTGACACATACTAACATCCTGAGCGAGGGCAGCAGATTTATATTCCACACTGCCATTAGCAATCTCCAGGTTATTTTATTTGTGTCAGTGTGTCTTTATCCTATTTGCATAGAAAATTGACATTGTGATCCAAGAGTTAGCATTGCTATTTCAGCATTCCAGGGACCTGAGTTCAATCCGGCCTTAGGTGCTATCTGTGTAGACATCGCACATTCTCCCCATGACCAAATTGTTTACTTCTGGGTGCTCCAGTATCTCTTCAGGTCTCAAAGACATGCTGGTAGGTTCTTGTGTTCTGTGTTGTAGTTAAGAAGTAACTAAACTGATCTACAGCTTGTAAGTGGGAACAAGTTTGGATTGCGTGAAAAGCAGGATATGGGGAGTAAAGTTAATTATGAGGTTATCAGCATTTCCGGTGGTTTTGGTTTCACTGCTAGCTATGGATTTTGGCTTGACTATTCTGGAAGGCACCCTCTGTTCCAGGCAGATGAAGTCAAGCATCTATCCCATTTGTGTAGGAAGGAACTGCAGATGCTGGAATAACTCAGAACTTAAACCGAAGAAAGACACAAAATGCTGGAATAACAGCGGGACTGGCAGCATCTCTGGAGAGAAGGAATGGGTGATGTTTTGGGTCGAGACCCTTCTTCAGATTCAGAATCTACCCCAGATGGTGCCTTCGCCATTTTCTCTAACATTAATTTTTGAAGCATTCCTCTCTTTAAATGACATTATGGCACCAATATCTAGACATTCATCAGACTCCACATAATACATGACCATCTCCATTCTTCTTCAACATATCTTTCGGGAATCATAACATATTTAATCTCAACCTATTGCCAGAGGAACTTTAATTATAAATGTATCTTTCCTGAAGAATAATCTACAGTTATAATTTTATTTTTTTGTGAAGGCTATAACTTGTAAATCAATCTATTTTTCTATTCTTTTCATGTTCAATTATCCTCAAACTCAAACCAATTGACTAAAAACATGTTTTTACTCTAAAATGTGTGTACCTGTGTTTTTCTCCAGCTCGAGCTCTTTTCATTCATTTGTGGAAGTAATTAGTTAGACAGACAATAAAACACATCTCCTTTACTTCAGGAGATATATATATGATGGAATGTGAAATATTACTTAACTAGCTGGTCTGCCATCTGAAGTCTTCCAAAGTTTCACTAAAAAACCTTTAAAATATTCACCCAAGAGTAAAGAGAACAAAGGCCAAGCAGACAGGATGTCTGGTAAAGCCAAATGTTCTCTACAGTCTCATAGAATAGATAGCGGTTTTGTTTTTTAGTTTAGTTTAGAAATACAGCGCGGAAATAGGCCCTTCGGCCCATCGAGTCCGGCTTGTCTCCAATTTAGCTTGCCTCGAATATTGCATCCCAATTTCTACAGACGCATGATGGAAAGAATCCCATCTGGATGCATCGCAGCTTGGTTTGGTAACTGCTGTACTCATGACCACAAGAAATTGCAAAGAATTGTGATTGTAGCCCAGTCCATCATCAGTCTTTCCCTCTCTATTGGTTTTTCATTGGATCTTTATACATATAACAATAATGAGTCAATACCAATGCCAATGTTAATCGTGGCTGGAAGTGCCAGGCGAATTTCTTAAATTGCAGTTTTTGCAAAATGAATGTATTTTTGCCATTTGTTGATAAAAATACAGACCAGGGGTTCCCAACCTTTTCCGTCCCGTTTACCCCTGGCAACTTGAATAGCACATAACAATGTTATTTCACTTATTTATGAACAAGAACCAAACACAGTCAGTCAATGATAAAAAATATGTACAAATCCAGAATCAACAAAGTTACTCCCTGGGTAGGCGAAATTTACCCCAGGTTGGGAACCCTTGATATAGAAGTATACTTTAGTTTAGTTTAGTTTATTAACATCACGTGCACCTAGATACAGTGCAAAGATTTTGTTTGTGTGCTATTCAGTCAAAGAAAAGACTGAATACAATCAAGCCTGTTTAAGAAAGAACTGCAGATGCTGGAAAAATTGAAAAAATCAAAAAAGAACTGCAGATGCTGGAAAAATCGAAAAAGAACTGCAGATGCGGGAAAAATTGAAAAAGTCTGAAGAAGGATCTCGACCTGAAACGTCACCTATTCCTTCGTTCCATAGATGCTGCCTCACCCACTAAGTTTCTCCAGCATTTTTGTCTACCTACAATCAAGCCTGGACCATGTTATATACTTTCATAGCATCTTGTTGCATTTTACTAATTCTAGAGCTGACCATCACTCTCTCACTGTTCCCTCTGTGATTCCTCCTGCTCTCCTGCTCTTTGACCATGTTCTGACCCAGACTCGTTACTACAACCATATGTGTTTCTTCCACACATTTTACTGTTGAACTCATTTAATTCAAATGGTATTTAACTTGGAAATCAGTAAGCTTATTTCTGATTTATGCTGCAGTAATGTTATTGTGGGTTTTTACTGGTGAATCTGAAGGCAGTTTCCAGGAAACTTCACTGCTTTGTCATGAAGCACATTTCTGTATTTTTGCTCTGTTAAAACACACAATCCAATCAGCTCCAAAAATAATTTATGTTGAAAGCTTACAGTGGCTTGGCAACTTTAAATCGTTAATTGTTGTTTGAATGATTACTAATTATTTGCTATAAATGATAGTTTTGTAACGCCACGTTAAGATGTTGCAACCGATGCAAAGTTTAAGAACATCTTCATCCCTCTTCACTGTCATTTTCATTAAAATCACTAGATGGCAGAAGTATATTGGTTTCAAACACGTTAGCGTCAAGAAGACACCAATTTATCAACGCGAGGTAACATATTTTCATTCTTTATGAAATTAAATCCTATCAGTTTAAAATTAAACAATTTTTCTCTCCAATGAACTTGATAATGTTACTTTTTAACCATTAACTTTTTTGTTGGTCCATTAGCGGTGGAACTGTCATTACTAAATTCATGAAATGTAGTTTGTACTATCTTATTTATGAGTAGATGAAAATACTGCATTATAATAACATAAACTATCATGTTCTGAATCTAATACCTCGTGCTGCAAGATTGTGTCATTTCCTGCCTTATGGACATGATATCTAATTGTGAGGATTACAAAAATGACCTAGGTTTAAACTTGCATGTTAATACTAATTCAGCTTTCTTAGCTCTCTGACATTGATATCATCTGCAGTGCAGACTAGTAGTGGAGTTCTCAATAGATGTAATCAGCAAATGTTTATACTGAAATCTCAGTAGACAAAAGGTATTAAAGTGTTTATAAATCTTAAAACTTGCAGATTTTTTGTAGGAATGATGTTTACTCTAATATCCATGTTACGTACGTACTGTGTAAATATTTATTTTAAGTAGATTTCATATTAAATTTATTTAACCAAGATTGGTACTATTTTTTGGTGTTCCCCAAAATTATTTTATGCCTTTAATTTTCAGAGGATGGGGCATAGCATGCTGTGAAGGGGATCAATCCAAATAGATTTTGATTAAAAATAATTAATGGTGCAGGATCCTATGCCCATAGTACAGTTTGTTATTGTCTCCACTGCCATTGAATATGCTGTTCATTGGCAATTAAACTTATGCCATCATGTTTCAGCTATATGTTGAGCTGGTTTATTCAGTGGTGCTAAGGATATTCAAAGTGTTATAATTTTTCCATGATATGTTGCAATCTCTTGCATTTATAATGATAATAAATTATTTGTATATGCAATTTCATTCAAAGGAAATATTAATTGAACTGTCAACTTGATTTCATGTCTCGGGTGTTAGAGAAACCAGAATGAAGTGCCATTAAAAGGCTGAAAGTTTTGTACTTCTGCTGGCTAGAATTAACAGCATTATATTAAGATTACATCCAATTTATAGTTTGAGGTGATCTCTTGATTTGCTTTTATTTCCAATTTGATGTTCATTAGTTCTAGCCATCATTTTATCTCCACACAATGTTTCCTCCCAGACAGTTTTGAATATCAGGTCTTCTATCTGTGTTTAGTAGCGGCACATTTAGTTCTTGCATACGTCAAAAATATGGTGAGACTTGCTATCAAACCAAACACGTCTCACATCTCAGATACACAAAGAGATAAAAATCCATGACTCACATAATGAAACATAAATGTAAGGAAATGCAATGCAAATACTTCTGTTTTCAATGCTTTGCCAAATTTTGATCTGTTTTCCTTTATTTAGCAAGGTCTTCATTGATTGAAGAGGTCACTTTTTTTGGCTGCTTTCATTGCCCCTTCAGTCGTCAGTGCCCTAATCAGAGACTGTTCATCACAAAATAAATCAAAATATTTACATAATCTTGACTTTGGCATAACTTCCTTCCTTCTCTGGGGATCCCAGAGTAATGTGATATCAATGACTTTCTATCCATCAGTGAGACATGCATCTTTGCGCTGTGAATATTGCAATTTATAAATTTTGTCTTCTGTGTGTTTTCTGTACAAGTAAGACAACAAATATTCCAATTTGTGTTATATTTTAATAAATGGCAGATACCATTATGTTATGGCAATACCCGGTGGTTAGGCCACTTATTGGGCGAACCCTCGACCCTAGGACAGGCAGGGTCACGTGACTAGGTTTGACAGGAATAAGTCCTCACGTGACTTAGGGGTGTGCCCTCTTATATATATATATATATATATATATATATATACAGCTTTGAGAGAACCCTCCCCAGTCGCGTGTGAGCTGTTCTTGGTTCAACTCAATAAAGATCACTTTGTATAACAACCCGTGTCTCGCTATATTGGTGCCCCGAACAATCCAAAATGGTTATTTTGCATTTACAAAATGGAAGCAGCCAACACTCAACCCGAAGTTGCCGCCGATCCGGCACAGCAAAACGCTGTCGCTCTTAAGCTGTTAAATAAAGGAAAACAGATCAAAATTTGGCAATGCATTGAAAACAGAAGTATTTGCATCTGGACATCGCAGCCCCAAGTGTGGTTTCAGCAGGCCGAGGCCCAGTTCCACATTCGCCGCTTCATGGCTGATGACACCCGGTACTATTATGTGGTCGGCGCGCTGGATCAGGAGATGGCCGGTCACCTTACCTACGAGCGCTGGCGCCTACGGACAAGTACGAGGGCCTCTAAGCGCTTCTTCTGCGTACCTTCAGGCTCAGCTGCCGGGATAGAGCAGTACGGCTCATGCACATGGGCGGGCTCGGCGATCGAAAGCCTTCGGTGCTCATGAGCGAAATGCTCACCCTGATGGACGGTCATCAGCCCTGTATCCTGTTTGAACACGCTTTTCTGGAGCAGATGCCAGATGATATCCGCCTGCTCTTTGCGGTTGAGAATTTTGAAGACTCCCTGCAGCTAGCGGAGTGTGCAGACGAACTGTGGCAGTCCAACCAGCAGGGCGGCGGTTCGCTCGATTGGGTGTCGGCAGTGCCTTGGAAGATCCAGTGACCAGGCCCTGTATCCACCGGGAGCTCGGCTACACCACCAGTCCCGGGAGAAGCCGGTAAAGGGAAGTGGTGTTACTACCATCAACGCTGGGGTTCCGCGGCACGTCAATGCCGCCTGTCCTGCTCGATTCTGCCAGTAATTGCTGCAGCGGTCGGCCAGATACACCGACTCTACACTTGGGACCGACATTCGGGACGACGGTTGCCCGTTGATCTGGTTAGAGTTTTGCCCACATCGGGGGTCGACAATCGTTTACGGAAGGCGGGGGCGCTCATTAAGTGCAGCAAATGGTAGCTCCATACGGATATAAGGGGTTCGCACGGTCCCGCTTATCTTTGGCTCCTGCCATTTTACCTGGCCGTTCACGGTTGCCGACGTCTCCCAGTTCGTTTTCGTGCCTCTGGTTCTGGGGGAGAGGGGGGGGGGGAATCCTGTGCCGCCACCCGGTGGTTAAGCCACTTATTGGGCGAACACTCGGCCCTAGGACTGGCAGGGTCAGTTTGGCGGGAAGAAGTCGTCACGTGGCTTAGCGGTGGGCCCTGTTTTATATATATAGAACTTTGTGAGAACCCTCCCCAGTCGCGTGTGAGCTGTTCTTTGTTCAACTGAATAAAGATCACTTTGTTTAACAACACGTGTTTCATACCTTAAGAAGAAAGTTCCTGCAGATTTGTACAGCACACTCATGTTCAATACAAACTGAATACATTGCAACTGGAAAATAATTTTCCTTTGTGTAGATGTTGATATATTTTATGGAGTGGGCTGAAGACTCAGAAAACACATGTATTTTCAACACTTGCCAAATGGTAGTTCTTGGTTAGTATATATTTGAATTTCATTATTGGAATGGGAACATAGATAGCAATGCTATGCCCTAAATAAACTTATGATGGTGATAGTGAGCCTCCTTTCTACAACTGCAGCCATCCTTCTGGTGAAGATCCAACAATGATGCTGTTGGATATGAAGTTCCAGGAATTAATAATGATGATCAAAGAATAATGACATATCTCCAAGTCAAAATGATGCATGACTTGGCAGGGAAGCTGCAGATGGAAGTGTCCACATGAGTTTGCTGCTCTTGTCATTGGGAGATGGGAGATGCTGTCAGAATAGCCTAGGTCAGTAATAAATATGTCTTCATTTGCATGCCCCAGTGGCGCAGCTGGTTGAGCCCTTGCCTCACTGCACCAGAGGCCTGTGTTTGATCCTGACCTTGGTGCTGCCTGTGGGGAGTTTGCACATTCTCACTGTGAAAGCGTAGGTTTCCTCCGGGGTCTCAAGTTTCCTCCCACATTCCCAAGGATGTGCGGGTTAATTGGTCTCTGTAAAATTGATCCTAGTGCGCAGTGAGCACTAGATTCTGTTGTGCTGCAGCAAGTAAGAATTTCATTGTTCTATCTGGAACATATGACAATAAAGCACTCTTGACTGTCTTGACTCTTGGCTCTCTGGTGAGTCGATGAGAAAGTGGGATAACATTGAACTAGTGTGAAGGGGTAATCAATTGTCAGCGTGAACTCGGTGGGCTAAATGGTTTGTTTCCAAGCTGCATCTCTCAACTAACTCTTAAATTAACTTAATTCAATTGATTAACATTTTGGGAATCTGGAAGAGTACCAATAAAATGGGCTGCTTTGTCTGAGATGGTGTCAAGCTTCTTGAGTGTTCACACTGATTTTTGGTCCATATTAAAGGAGCATTAACTCTTTTATACTCTAACTATTTCTTATCTGGTAGTTGAGTGCTGGCATTGAGCTTGATGATTTTAACTCGTATGAAACTTCCTCCTTCGTCCTACTACCAGCTATGAGAAAGAAGAAAATATTTTTGTATGGAATTGATCGCATGTTCAATCACATCTGACCCAGTGCCGAGTTTAAGCCAGAGCACAGATGTGCCCAGCTGAGTAACAGGATGGACTTTGCATCTTGTAATATATTTACATATCTGTTGTGCTGCAGCAAGTAAGAATTTCATTGTTCCGTTTCGGCCATATAACAATAAAACTCTCTTCACTTTTTATTTGACCTCCTTTGTGCCAGCCATGATAGTTCAATTCCATTGATCCAAATCAGAACACAGATCTTGTGCAAAAACAACTCAATGTTTTATTTAACATAATGTTAACATTTTAAATTAAATTCTGCATTCTTATTGAAAATACATATTTTTACTTATTTTGCTTTTAGAAATAAAACAGAATCAATCATTTAAAAATTCCCTGGTTACCTGAGACATCTAAAAACAGTTCAAGTCAAATCAAGTTGAGTTTATTGCCATATGCATAACTATGGTGAAGGAAGGGTACAATGGAAATCTTGCTTGCATACACATAGATACAGACAAATACACACAAGCCTTTGACAGCAGTGAGCTATTAAAACACCAATAGGTGGTGGTGGGAGGTCTCGGGATCAGTTGTCTGCCGCCTTGCTGCAGTTCACTGGAAGCTCCACTTTGTGGGAAAGCTCTGGCAGTGTGAACTGGAGAATTCTGGACCTGCAAAGCTGTGTAAAGAAAAAATGGAAGTGGAAACAGTTGCTGCAACTTCTGGGTCAGATCAGGCCCCACCTTTTTATATATTGACATAAAACCAGTTTAGGAGTATCATCTTCCACATTTTTACAAATCTACTAACATCAAATGCAAGTCATTTGTGATTTCAATTCAACCGACAATGCATGCAAGGCAAAGTGTGGCCTCGCAAAGTGTGATTGGGGTGGAAGATTACAACCTTCACATGGTCCGCCCTGTTTCGACGAATGCAATCAGCCCAGCGTGCACAATCAAATAAGATCAAATAGAACAAGTTGTTCTATAACTTTAGGCTGTGCACGTCATACGCAAGACGAAGAAGACAAAGTGTGATAAGGCAATTATCACTAGAAAACTCAAATAATAACGGATACCAAATTATACTTGATTACTTTATTGTCATGATTGTACACAGAATATCAGTGTCATGCATCCTTTTTTAACATAAAAATATTCTATATTTTGCATCTTTTCCGAGGCCAGCAATCAAGCCTAGTGTTCACACCTCACGTTTCACGTCGGGGCAGAAAGCACAAGTATGTTTTCAACAAGGATGAGTGGGTGGGCAGATCAACTTGCACTCATTCATGTCTTCATTTCATGACAATGTACAAATGTTTGTTACTGAACATCCATGAAAGAGAATAGAGATTTTTAAAATTAATGGTGCAAAAGATCTTGAAATCCCAGAGCACAGATAAGTTTGCTCATACAAAATGGAGATCAACTCACAGCCGGCTTCATAACATTGAGAGCCGCGACACTGGAGGGACCTTTACACAGGATTTATCCATTGATCCAAAATGTCACCTATTCTTTCACTCCATCGATGAGACCTCTACCGCTGAGTTTCTCCAGCATTTGTGTCTACCAATGATGATAGTGGACAGTCATAAAATTATTAGATGAATGGTTTATATATTTGTGTGGTTGACTTGCAATAGCTCATTCTGAGAAAATGATAGTAACATTATATATCATATATTATACATTATAACGGTTGGTTTCCACAATTTTCAATAATTGCATATATTTTCACTTCATAATTTCAAAGGATACTTTCAGTTATTAGTATGTGAATCAAAGATTTTGCATTGTGAACATATATTATTATTTTAATGACTTGAAAGTGGATGTAATTGATATGCTGCCATTCTCTCTGTATATGCTTCTACAAATCTTTTGTCAGAATGCTAATGAAAAAGACTTAACAACATAACAACAAAGATGGTAAATTTAAAAAAAAACCTTTGAAATAAATCCAAAAGCTAGTAGTGGATTTTGACAGTTCTGTTGTAGATTTTATGCCAAAACAATTTGTTTAAATTTTTACTTCTTGGAAACAAGCTGGTATATTTCTAGACTTTTATACTTTAATCAGCTTATTTTCCACTACATTGATTTATTTCACTCAATATTTCCACCTGCGGTTTTAGATGATGGATATCTCAATCTTAGGGTTGGTTTTTGATAGGTCATGGAATATTGAAATGGGTAATTTTCATACTTAACAATCTGTTTGTATTTTAAGCATCAGATGTATTGGTGTAGAATCGTAACAATGTTTTAAATCAGTTGCTGTGGCTCATAAAAATGTGCACTGTAGAAACAAATAATTAAAAACCCTGGTATAGGTCATGTTCATTTCTGTGTGGTCCCCATTTCAATCTATCACACAATGTCAGCCACATGACAGCTTTTTGATGGTTTTACAAAGACCTTAGATGGTGAGCCAACTCAAACAATACTGGAAGGTAAAATTCCTCTTGTGATTCAGGCTCTACAGATGAAAATTATATCGAATGCCCCCTAGGCTGTGTAGCAAAAGTAGAAAACCAGATGGTGCAAAGTTGATCTGTGGAGAAAGAAAATCTATAGAGCGTCAACAGATGTGAAGTAAGATGTAGGAGTTGACTAATTTTTTTAAAGAACAATTTCAGGGAATTAGTCCTTACCAAATGCTCCTCACATCAGTAACCATGTCTGAGAGAGACGAATGAGTATATAAAATTGCAAATAACTCACAATTCTTTGTAATAAAATTATTTTGTATTCATTTGCAACCACCTTCTTGGATTGCTGCAGTTACTGTGATGGAAGTACCTCCGCAGTGTTGTCAGAGGAGCTATTTCAGGATTTGGACTTTGCGTCATTGAAGTTAACAGGCAGCTAATTTCCTTTAGCAAGGTCTGTAATTTAGAGGTGGACTTGCAGGCAGTGGTGTTCCCCAGTTCTTGTTGCAGTTGTCCTTTTAGCTGAGTAAAGAGGTTCTTCTGCAGTTGTATAGGTGTCTGGTGAGACCACATCTGGAGTATTGTGTCAAGTTTTAGTCTCCAAATTTGTGGAAGGACATCCTTGTGATTGAGGCAGTGCAGCATAGGTTCACAAGATTGATCCCTGGGATGGCGGGACTGTCATATGAGGAAAGATTGAAAAGACTAGGCTTGTATTCACTGGAGTTTAGGATGAGGGGGTTCTTATAGACACATATAAAATTATAAAAGGACTGGACAAGCTAGATGCAGGAAACATGTTCCCAATGTTGGACGAGTCCAGAACCAGGGGCCACAGTCTTAGAATAAAAGGGAAGCCATTTAAGACTGAGGTGAGAAAAAAACTTTTTCACACAGAGAGTTGTGAAATTGTGGATTTCCCTGCCACAGAGGGCAGTGGAGGCCAAGTCATTGGATGGATTTAAGAGAGAGTTAGATAGAGCTCTAGAGGCTTGTGGAATCAAGGGATATGGGGAGAAGGCAGGCACGGGTTATTGATTGGGGACGATCAGCCATGATCACAATGAACGGCGGTGCTGGCTCGAAGGGCCGAATGGCCTCCTCCTGCACCTATTTTCTTTGTTTCTATGTTTCTATGAGCGAAGCCATGGGTTTGGAGGTGTGTTATTGAAGAAACCTCTGCGAATTGCTGTAGTGCATTTTTGTAGATTGCATGGGCTGCAGTATGCTTCAGTAGTAGAGGGAATATATGTTTAAACTGATATGTTTAAACGGAGGGTGAGATACCAATCAAGCTGCTGCTTTGTTCTTGGTTGAGCTGTACCTCGTGGGTGTTCTTTGGGCTGCACTCGTTAAGCCAAACATTACATCACACAGTCGACATGTCTTATTGATGGTGCAAGGATTACTAGTTCAGGAGGTGATTCAGTCTCTGCAGAATGTATGCCTCTTACCTACACTAGCAGCTGCAGAGTTTATATAGCTGATTTACTCGGGTTGCTGGTTAACCTTGACCCTGAAGATGTTGGTTGTGAGGTATTTGACTGTGTAATGTTGCTGTGTGCCAGTTGGCTGGATTGCCTTTTGTGCATTTAGTCATTGCCTGTCATTTGTGTGGAAATCGGCCATTGTTCAGGTAAGGTTGGATGTCGTACAGGTCTTGTTGCATGCAAGATGCACGAGTGCTTATTTGAAGAAATGCAAATGGAACTGAAACTACTCACTCATCAGCAAAAATCCTCACTTTCAACCTTACAGCATTAGGTCAGATCAACTGGAAGCAACTGAACCTCAGCCCTGAGGAAGCTGCAGAGATGTGCTATTCTGAGATTACTGGCCTTCAATATCCACAAACAGAACTATAATACCCTAACTGTATATTGTAAATATTAAAACATATTTAGAAAATCATTCCATTAAATATATTCAGATTCTAATTGTTCAATAACAACTTTATTTTGCAGTAGAAATTCAGTGAATTATCAAGGCAGCTATATATGATATTCCATGTAGCAATATCACCATAGCAACCTCAACTGCATATCAATCACTTATAATTTCTGAGATTTGGGAAAAATGTGTCTCTTTGACTGCCTCAGTATTTATAACGAATAAACACACATGAAGGGGCCATGTGAATTGGGGCAAGTTATTACTGCCTGTCACTACAATTGCAGATTTATGTTTTATCTTACGGTGATACTTTATTTTGCAGTTCAGATAAAACCTGACCTCAAAATGGAATAAGTTTGAGTTGATTTATTTGTTCCATATGCAGGCATGGCAGGTTACAGGTGCACAACCTTGAAGCAGTGTGTTAAACACTAGCTATCTACACATATAAAGTCAGTTTCATATATTGCTGATGTTGGACTGGCACCCTAGCCATTTACGTAAATGTTGAATAAATCTTACCTAAAGTGAATATGGATCTCTGAAATATTTACGATAGTTAACACATGTAATTAATAAAATACTTATACAACTATTGGCAGGAGCAACCACCAAGGTACATTTGTGTTTAATAATTTAATTTAATATTTGTTGCCTTTTTTTTCTAGCATAAATCAACTTGTCTCACAAGAAAAGGGGAAGTTTACAAACGTGTATCTTTCTGGAATTATAGAAACAACAAAATCTCATTGATTGTTTGATTAATCATATTTTCCCTGAACGTCAGAGCTACCTAGCACAATCACACTTCTTAACATTTTCTCCTTGGCCTTGCAGGCTAAACAAATACATTGCATCCAGAGTGAAGCAAAACATAAACTATCAATGTTCCCGGTTAAAGTAATTTCTTAATTACACTTGTTATTTGGAAGAACTTCAGAAGAACATCATGACTTTAAGTTAGATTAAGTAAGATTCAATGTTTACATAAATGCCTATGGTGCAACATTGAGTGCTCATCCAGGTAATTTGAAAGGAATCTGAAAGGGATGAAAATTTCTGACTCGACCATGCTTTCACATAGTGAGCTTCACGCTTTTGACAAAGGTATTTTTCATCAATTCTTCTGTAATCCTTCTTGCTGTTACCTCAAATTTAAACCCTGTATTATCCTTCTCTTTGGTAAAGAAAATAATTCCTTCCCCACTTGCTCCTTCTGGGCCCCTCATAAATTCACATAACTTAAATTAAATCTCCCCTTGATTTCCTCTGTTTTAAAGAAAACAACTCCAGCTAAGCCAAACTTTACTTGGAAAACAAATATCTTCACCCTTAGAAACATCCTCATAAATCTTCTCAGAACCCTCCATAGTTCTGTCATATCTTGGCAATGAATTGTCAAAAGAATTGTACAGAGTTACTCAATTTATGTTTTGAAAAGGACACACAGTGCTGGAGTAAATCAGTAGGTCAGGCAACATCTCTGGAGGACACGGATAGGTGATGTTTCACTCAGTTCAAGCATGGATTTTTGATTAAGAAGAAAAAGCATTTTGTTAAACCCTCTTAACTACCTTATCTAATTGTTGTACTACTTTAAATGATCTTGTCAAAGTCATACCATTATTTTGTAACCCATGCCCCATCTGCCCATCCTGAATGCCCAGCTCGTATTTTATGATATCAAACTCCATGTGCCAATTTTCTCCTCATTGACATTTTCGTGCTTGGTATCTTTTTCTCCCTTATCACAATTGACCACATAATTTTTTTTAAAATATTACCTATAGAGTTCTTAAACTTGTTTCCTACATTTACGTTTAATATTTATATTTATATCATAAAGTGAAAGGAACCGAGTCCTGTAAAAATCAAACACAATCCTCATTCATTAAAACAACTGTTGACCTAGACAATTGTTTTTGGCCACTGCCTCAATTTTCAATCTAACATTTCATTTTCTCTGGGGTATGGACCAACGGCCATTTTCAACCTCTCATTACTGAGGTTTCCACCTGTTTTAAATGGACACCAATAAAAAGAACCCAAGAAGAGTAGGGTGACATGCCTCAATGAATACCGACCAGTGGCACTAACATCCATGGTGATGAAGTGCTTTGAGAGGTTGGTTATGGTGCATATCAACTGCTACCTTAAAAGTACCTGCACCCACTACAATTTGCCTACCACTACCAATTTGTCTCACACTCAGAGATCATACCCGGCCTTCTTGTACAATGTAGAATCATCATATTTGAAAGTCTTGGATCTGGATTTTCACAGAGTGACTCTACCTGTTCAACCAAGATTTCTGTTTAGGCTAGACCCCAAATGTCCATGTAGAATGCACTCATCCAAATATATTTATTTTGAAACCAGAGAAGACTGATTCATGCTGGATGTTGTGGTGTTCAACGTGTGTGTGTGTGTGTGTGTGTTGAAATCCATCAATGCAAGGCAGTTCTGAAGTAGAATATTGGCCACCGCAGACTATAGACCATATAACAGTACAGCATGGGAACAGGCACGTCAGCCATAATGTAGGGGCTGAACATAATGCCAATTTAAATGAATTTCCTCCACCTGCACATGATCCATATCTCTCCATTCCCTGCATTTCCATGTATCTATGGAACGCCACAATTGTATCTGCTTCCACCACCACCCCTGGCAGTGCATTCCAGGCACCCACTACTCTCTGGGTAAAAACCTTGTCCAAAATTAAAAATATTTCCCCTTTTACTTAAAGCTATGTGTTCTAGTCTTTGACATTTCCACCCTGGGAAAATGTTCTGACTATTTACCTTATCTATGTCTCTCTTAATATTACATACTTCTATCAGGTCTCCCCTCAACCTCTGAGGGAGCATCCAACCTCACGAGGTACCACCACACACATTCGTTCATGCACCTTCTGCCCTGTCTGTGCAAGAATCTGCATGTACGTTGAAACAGAACAGCGATAGAAGCAAGTTATCTTCAATCCCGAGGGATTAGCTAATAAGAAGGAGATAAGTGCAAATGTTTTTCCTTTCCCTTTCCTATAACATTAGAGGGAGAGTATATGAGCTGAATTTCTTGTAACATCCAGAGAAGCTCTGCAGATGTATTGAATGTTTAGATAACTTGATTCAATCACATGGTGGTGCAGTGGTAGAGTTTCTGCCTTACAGCGCCAGAGACCTTGGTTTGATCCTGACTGTGGGTGCTGTCTGTCCAGAGCTTGTACGATCTCCCTGTGCCCGACTTGGTTTTCTCCGGGAACTCAGGTTTTCTCCTACATTGAACCGGTTTTCGTGGGTTAATTGGCTTTGGTAAAAATTGCAAATTGTCCCTCATGTGTAGGATAGTTGTTCTCACCAGACATTGAGATTCCAGCACCTGAATTCTCTTGTGGTCATGTAGTAGCTTGTTCTTCTTCTTGCGTATGGCGTGTACAGCCTAAAGTTGCAGGACAACATGTTCTATTTGATCTTATTTGATTGTGCACGCCAGGTTGATTGCATTCGTCGAAACAGGGCGGACCACGTGAAGGTTGCAATCTCCCACCCCATGTAAAGGCTGCCCAACAGTGATAAGATCCTAATTAAACTTCTTTACTATCCCAGGTTGGTTACAATACTGACCGACTTTGTTGCCAAGGTTATCCAAAAGTGTGATAGTGATAACGATCGGTAAAATGAAGTATTGAAGAAAAAAGAAGCGTATAAATATATTGGGCTGATGGTTTGACAACCGGATTTAAGATAATGATTAATTAAATTTTGGTTATATTGAAAATATTGCTTTATATTTTAAAGCTTTATTTGAAGCAATGCATTACCAAAACATAATATTTTAGAGAAGTGAAAAATACTTGAAAGAGAAGAAAATAACATGTGACATTTGGGGATAGTATCTACATCCTTCTCATGTTGCAGCTCCATCCATTTGCTGGGCACCTGGATGTTGTTACGTGCCTTTACAGTCTGACGACATGGAAAGCCTGTATTAATGGGGGCTCATCCTCTGTGCACAAGGCAATGGAAGGGGAACACTTCAAGGTGATTGAGTGGATGATAAACGATGCTTGTGAGGTATGGGATTCATTCAGGACTAGTTTTATAATTGTTATACAAATGGATTCAATAAAAATCCTAATTAGTTCCACATGTTTTAGAAATATGACTGTCTGAGTTACTTCAAAAAATGTGGCAGTTCTCATTTAAAATAGTAGAGGTGTCATCAAAAAGGTCAAGCAAAATGAGAATAAGGGATGGTGGGGGGAAGAGGGGGGGGGGGCTTTGCCTGAGCCAAAGATCAACATTGGGTTAGTAGACTCTCTCCGCCTAAGTTAGGATGTGTGGGTACAGGAAACTATACATTCCAAAGATCACTATGTAGACACAATTGCCTAGCAATTCTAATGTACCATAAGTGTGCAACAAATGGGTACAGCAGCAGGATGAAATGGTCAATTTGATCAAAGGCTCTTGACTGAAAACTTCATTTGTGCAAAAATGAAAAGGCACCACTCAGCACTCTTTTCTGAGAGAGACGGTGGCAGGGTGGGTTTGATGGCTACAGATCTGAGTGGAACTGTCTTGTAGCTGATGGATAAGAAGAGGGGGGATGAGAGGAGTTGGGGAAGGTGGTGGTCAAAAGCAATGGGCAATTTTTACTTTGGCTGGAATGATGAAAAGATATTGATGGGAATTGGCATCAGATTCAGATTCAGATTCAGATTCAATTTTAATTGTCATTGTCAGTGTACAGTACAGAGACAACAAAATGCATTTAGCATCTCCCTTGAAGAGCGGCATAGCAAATGATTTGAATTAAAAAAATAATAATAATAAGTGTCCGGGGGGGGGGGGGGGGGGGGGGTGGTGATTGGCAGTCACCGAGGTACGTTGTTGAGTAGAGTGACAGCCGCCGGGAAGAAGCTGTTCCTCGACCTGCTGGTTCGGCAACGGAGAGACCTGTAGCGCCTCCCGGATGGTAGGAGGGTAAACAGTCCATGGTTGGGGTGAGAGCAGTCCTTGGCGATGCTGAGCGCCCTCCGCAGACAGCGCTTGCTTTCGACAGACTCAATGGAGGGGAGCGAGGAGCCGGTGATGCGTTGGGCAATTTTCACCACCCTCTGCAATGCCTTCTGGTCGGAGACAGAGCAGTTGCCATACCAAACTGTGATGCAGTTGGTAAGGATGCTCTCGATGGTGCAGCGGTAGAAGTTCACCAGGATCTGAGGAGACAGATGGACCTTCTTCAGTCTCCTCAGGAAGAAGAGACGCTGATGAGCCTTCTTGATCAGAGTAGAGGTATTGTGGGTCCAAGAGAGGTCATCGGAGATGTTGACTCCCAGGAACCTGAAGCTAGAAACACGTTCCACCTCCATCCCGTTAATGTGGATGGGGGTGTGCGTGCCGCCTCTGGACTTCCTGAAGTCTACAATGAGCTCCTTGGTCTTCTTGGAGTTAAGGGCCAGGTTGTTGTCAGCGCACCATGCTGCTAAGTGCTGGACCTCCTCCCTGTAGGCCAGCTCATCGTTGTTGCTGATGAGGCCAATCACCGTTGTATCATCTGCATACTTGATGATGGTGTTAGTACCATGTACAGGTGTGCAGTGATAGGTGAAGAGGGAGTAGAGGAGGGGGCTCAGCACACAGCCCTGTGGAACGCCGGTGTTCAGGGTGAGGGTTGAAGAGGTGTGCTTGTCTAACCTCACAGACTGGGGTCTGTTGGTTAGAAAGTCCAGTATCCAGTTGCAGAGGGAGGGGTCGATGCCCAGGTTACCGAGTTTGGTGATCAGTTTTGATGGTATAATGGTG
The DNA here is from genome assembly GCF_028641065.1 of Leucoraja erinaceus. Taxonomy (NCBI): domain Eukaryota; kingdom Metazoa; phylum Chordata; class Chondrichthyes; order Rajiformes; family Rajidae; genus Leucoraja; species Leucoraja erinaceus. Next base: position 14,947,051 of record NC_073391.1, on the reverse strand, counting down.
TTGAATGCTGAGCTGTAATCGATGAACAGCATTCTTACGTAAGTGTCTCTGTTGTCGAGGTGGGAGAGGGCGGAGTGAAGTGCCGTTGAGATGGCATCCTCCGTACTCATGTTCTTGCGGTAGGCAAACTGATAGGGATCCAGTGTGGGGGGTAGGCAGCTTTTGAGGTGTGCCAGGACCAGCTTCTCGAAGCACTTGGTGATGATGGGGGTAAGTGCAACTGGGCGGAAGTCGTTGAGGCTTGCCGCAGTGGAGTGTTTTGGCACTGGCACGATGGAGGTGGTTTTAAGGCAAGTGGGGACAACTGCTTGGGCAAGTGACAGGTTGAAGATGTCAGTCCAGACGTCTGTCAGCTGCGCAGCACAGGCCCTGAGCACGCGCCCGGGGATGCCGTCAGGGCCAGCAGCTTTACGTGCATTAGTCCTACTCAGTGCCACGTACACGTCGTAGGGGGTGAGTGTGAGGGGTTGGTAATTGGCAGGTAGCACAGCCATGATGGCTGTCTCTAGATTGTCCCTGTCGAAGCGGCCATAGAAGTGATTAAGCTCCTCAAGGAAGGAGGCGTCGCTGGATGTGGGGGTGATGTTGGAGGGTCTGTAGTCCGTGATGGCCTGGATGCCTTGCCACATGCGTCGGGGGTCGGAGTTGTTGTTGAAGTGCTCCTCAATCCTGAGCTTATGGCAGTGCTTGGCCTTCCTGATGCCCCTCTTCAGGTTAGCCCTGGATGAACTGTAGGCTCGAGCATCGCCTGACCTGAAAGCGGTGTCCCGTGCTTTCAGCAGTAGCCTGACCTCGCTGTTCATCCATGGCTTCTGATTCGGGTATATGGTCACCTGTTTGAGGGAGGTGACACTATTGATGGTGGAGTTTATAAAGTCCAGAACAGAGGATGTATAGGAATCAATGTCCGTTTGGGAGTCAAGGGTGGCCTGGGCTGCAAACGCCTTCCAGTCAGTGTTTCCAAAACACTGCTGAAGTGTGAAGTCCGCTTCCTCTGACCAGACTTTAACTGTCCTCACAGTTGGTTTAACCCGTCTGATGAGTGGGGAGTACTTAGGGAGCAGGAACAATGAGACGTGATCAGACTGACCAAGGTGGGGGAGGGGGATGGCTTTGTAAGCTTCAGCCATGTTGGTGTAGACTTTGTCCAGTGTCTTGTCTACTCTAGTGGGAAAGGATACATGTTGGTGGAATTTGGGGAGTACAGTCTTCAGGTTGGAGTGATTGAAGTCACCCGCAACAATGAAGGCTGCCTCGGGGTTGTGCGTTTGTTGTTTGCTAATGGCAGTATGCAGCTCTTTCATTGCAAGCTTGGCATTAGCATCAGGAGGGATATAGGCTGCAGTCACAGTTCCTACTTGGACAAGGGGTCTCCCCTGAGCAGCAGTGCATTAGGACGCTGGCACATACTGTAAGTGAATTACCTAGCCTGGCATGGCATATAGTACAGGTCCGGAAGGATTATGTGCATTTATAAGCATTTGAGTTGCTGTGGAGGTGAGAAATGGGATTTTGCCTGACATTTGTAATGTTAGGACAGGAGGCCAGTGGAATGAAACCAAGATTTCTTATGTTACTTGATGGTCGTGGGGGTGGCGTGGATGAGAGGACGGGGATTGGGATTGGCATTTGGTTTGGAGTTAGAAGGTGCTCAGGGAGTGAAATGGGATTTGGTTTTGGGAGATTGAGGGTAGCGGAATCAATGGTCAGGGTTGGCAAGGGGATTGGAGATTGGGGCCTGGAACTCAGGTGCTCAAGGAGTTGGAGGTACTGTCTGGCAAAGAGTGGATGGAGGGAGGTGTGGGACTCATGAGAGTGTGAAGGCAAGTGGTATAGATGACAAGGCTAGGTAATTCACTTACAGTATGTGCCAGCGTCCTAATGCACTGCTGCTCAGGGGAGACCCTTTGTCCAAGTAGGATCTGATGTTTGTGATCCCTGGGCAACATGGTCTAAATTCTCCTGAAATGGAACAGGGGCATTGGACAGAGAATTAAATAATCCCACACATCATGTTGATGTGATGTGATGTGATGTGAAATGAGTAGGCAGCGGCAGTGATCATGTTTCACTCCATTCTTAATTCCATAAAAAGATATTGTTATGCAATTGGATTTCTAGATAAATATGTTTTCAATTAGCTTACCTCAATAATATAAAAGGTTCACATTTTCCTTTTACACACTTCAGAGTGCAAGTATACATCTGGTAGTAATGTATTTGATTATATTTTGATTTCTAACAAGTATAGTTTCAGCGTCTCAGCTTCCATTTCAGCTCAGTGTTGGTGTAACAGCTGATTTAAGTTCTGATTTTTTTTTGTTGTGATTTTTGATGAAAAAGTCTAAATGACTCTCATCATGGCATAAATGATACAACATATGTAGGAAGGAACTGCAGATGTTGGTTTAAACCGAAGATAGACACTAAAAGTAACTCAGCGGGACAGGCAACATCTCTGGAGAAAAGGAATGGGTGACGTTTCGGGTCGTCTGAAGAAGGGTCTTCTCCCGAAACGTCACCCATACCTTCTCTCCAGCCATGCTGCCTGTCCCAATGATACAACATATGATACCATCCTGTAGTGTCTGTGATGATGTTAAAAGACTAAAGGAGAATTTAGCACATGTGAAAGGTACATTGCAGGACTACAAGGAGATAAGGAGCTGCCAATGGGATTGATAGGATCGATCTGTCGGGAATCGGAATGAACTCAATAGACCAAATATCATCTTCTGCATCATTGTGACTTGCTATACACTGTCATCCCAGAGTGTCCTGACAAATGCACTGGTTGTAAGGTCACAAGTGATAGGAGCAGATTGGCCCATCATGTCTACTCCACCATTCAATCATGGTTGATATATCTCTTCCTCCTAATCCCATTTTCCTGCCTTCTCTCCATAACTTCTGACACTAATCTATCTATATTACTAAAACTCTTCTCTTGTTGTGTGTGTGTGTGTGTGTGTGTGTGTGTGTGTGTGTGTGTGTGTTTGTGTGTGTGTGTGTGTGTGTGCGTGCGTGCGTGCGTGCGTGCGTGTGTGTGTGTGTGAGTGATCTGGGCACAATCTGGTTAATTCCTATTTTCTTCCGAATGCTAGGCCATAGCCTTCCCATTTTCACACATTCTACTCACTTTTTTCCCGTGGAGGCGATAAACATCTTCCCGTTGCACTTCCACCTATAGTCCCGAACTTATTAATCCTTGAAATTTAAAAAACAGCCCGAACTCACCGGCTTTTGGCAAAAAACCCCAGAGTGATGTCACAATGCACATGCAAGGCAGGACGGGACATTCCAGCTCTTCGCAAGGAGGGGGGGGGCGCCATGCTGGAATGTTCTGGAAACCACCTCCCCCCCCCCCTTTGCCAGGACCAGTAACAGTCCTTGAGTCCTCGGCTCCTCGAGTCCATGCCCGCTCGGGCCCGCCCACGGTCTCGCTCGGGTCTGGGCCTGGGCCTGGGCCTGGGCCTGGGCCTGGGCTGGAGCCGAGCCTGGTGCTGCAGCTGGAATGCAGGCCGAGCCCAGGGCTTGGGATGGGGCCGTGACCGGAGCCAAGAAAGAAGCTGCCGCTGGAACCAAGGACCAGCCTGGGTCCGGGGTCTGGGACGAGCCCGGAGATGAAGTCGGGGCCTGGGCTGCAGCCCAAGCGGCGGCCGAGCTGAGTACGAGAACCAGGCCGAGTTCCAGGCCCTGGGTAGGTCCTGGGGCAGCGAATGAGAGGGAGGGGAGGAGGATGAGAGTGAGGGGAAGGGGAGGGAGATGGGGTGGGGATTGAGAGTGAGGGGAGGAGAAGGGAGATGGGGTGGGGTATGGGTTGGTAGAGGGAGATGGGGTGGTGTGGAGGAGAGAAATGCCCCCTCCCTATCTACCTTCAATCCCACCCTCTCTACCCCCCTCTCTCGCCCTCTCCCTCTCTACCCCCTCCCTCTCCCTCTCTACCAGCCTCCCTCTCCTCTCTACCCCCTTGATCTCCTCTACGCCCATCTCCCTCCATCTGCCCCCTCCCTTACCCCCTCCCTCCCTACCTCCCTCCCTCTCAACCCCCCCTCCCTCTCTACCTCCCTCCATCTCTTGGGATTGAAGAGGGAGGGTGAAGAGGAGGAGGAGAGAGTGCTGGGGGATGAGGAGAAATGAGCCGCACCTGCGCATTTGGGGGCTATGCGTGAGTGGTGCGATATTGTTTTGGGGGAATGGGTTGCATTGGGGGAACGGGTGAGTGGTGGAATCTTGCATTGGGGGAGCAGAACCAACGGCTGCACTTGGTCTAGTAGTAACTAATAGTAGAGGCACAAGATCAGAAACATTCAGCGATTATGTGAACAGTTTGATGTGATTGTCATTCAGAATCATCACTGCTATTTCTTGCAGTCGTGAGAGGCAATACTGTAGGGGTTTTGCGTTTCCCTTTATTTCACTTCGGGCCCAACTGCCCGAGTTATTCTCTCCCTTGTCGGAGGGTCAAACGGCCACCACTCCACTCGAGCGGTTTCCAAGAGAGAGAATACAACAAAAGGGATTCCCCTAGGTTCTAGACCTCGGAATTATGGTGGGATATGATAAAAGGTTGAATTGACCAGAGTGTGCTGATGAGGGAAAACAGAAACCAAGATGGACTCAAAGCAAGTCTAAAATTTACAGGCTTTATTAAACAATGAGAAATCGAATCTCACGAACACTACATAATACGTGGCTAAACTTATGCTTTAAACTAAGACAATGGACGGGAAACTATCGGGCACGTCGTAAAACTTACTTTACACAATTTTACTTGCAAGTACCCCCTTTCCCCTTCTTCTCAACCTCTATCCTATTTCGGGAATTTCACCAGGTCACTGGGGTACTTACTTACAGTTGGTCTCACGAGCCGTCCAGCAGAGCAGAAAAAGAGTTCTGGCTTGACTCCTGTTTTTATACCTGAGCTTCCTTTGAAACCCCCAGGTGGTCCTCGGGATGAAAAGGATTCTTTTGATGATTCCCAGTTCCGATCTGGCATGAACAATAGGCTTCCGATGATAAGGGGTTTGCTGATGTCATGATCCCTCAGCCTGATCGTTATCCCATCGCCTGGATGGGCTCCTATTGTCTCGATGGATGGGTCATCCAAGATGGTGATTGAGCTTGGGCTGGCCTGTTTACTTACAAGAAACTTACAAAATTTTTAAGGGGTTGGACAGGCTAGATGCAGGAAGATTGCTCCCGATGTTGGGGAAGCCCAGGACAAGGGGTCACAGCTTAAGGATAAGGGGGAAATCCTTTAAAACCGAGATGAGAAAAACTTTTTTTCACACAGAGAGTGGTGAATCTCTGGAACTCTCTGCCACAGAGGGTAGTCGAGGCCAGTTCATTGGCTATATTTAAGAGGGAGTTAGATGTGGCCCTTGTGGCTAAGGGGATCAGCGGGTATGGAGAGAAGGCAGGTACGGGATACTGAGTTGGATGATCAGCCATGATCATATTGAATGGCGGTGCAGGCTCGAAGGGCCGAATGGCCTACTCCTGCACCTAATTTCTATGTTTCTATGTTTACCAGCTGAGGCTTGGTTCCTTCCTTTGTGTATCCAAGATAATCTCGTTATCTCCGTCTCAGCCTTTCCTGTCCACATCATTCGCATATTTGTGTGATGCGCAAGTCCACAGGCCAGACAGGTTTGTGGATTGGGTTTTTTTTTCGTTGCAGCCAGCAAATCTGTCTTTTTAAAATATCCATGTCCTTATCCAAGTTCGTCCTACCAAATACCAAAAAAATTGCTTCCATTCTAATTAAAGTCAGTACAAATGTGAATGCCCAAGATAAAAAATGGGACAGACAACATCGATGGTGGCTAATTAATTTCCTTCCTGAGGTGCAATACTTCATATAATCTGATGGACTCGACATTCTCTGCACTTGTAAAACTGACAATCTCGCAAAAAACAATCCGTTCAGTACAGTAACATTAAAATACATATAAAGCATAGAACTGAACAATGCAGCACGGGAACAGGCTCTTTGGCCCACCATGTCTGCACAAACCAGGATACCAATCTAAAGTAATTCCATGTAATTGTGTTAGTGGCGGTGCCTAACGGCAGCAGCTCGACTACAGTCGTCTGTCTTTTTTTATTTTTGTCTTGTTAAATGTATGTCTTGAGTTAGTTTTTATTATTTTTTTTAGCTGTGTATATGTGGGGGGTGGTGGGGGGGCTGTGGGGGAAACCGTTTAAATCTCTTCCCTGTGCGGGGACCCGACTATTCCCTGTTGGGTCTCAGATGTCATTGGGCCTAACATCGTGGAGCCGGCGGCGACCTCCGGTCGGGACTAACCTGGGGGCTCCAGTTGCAGAGCCTGCGGAACTGACATCGCGGAGCTGTCCAACTTCGGCGCGGGAAGAGCTGTGGTTGCGTGCGGCTGCGACCCGACTTTTGGAGTTCGGAGGCACCGGCCGCAGACCCGGTGGACGGGAACATCGGGAGCTCCAAGTCCCTGGTGGGAGACTGCTTTTCCGAGCTCCACAACGCCGACTTCTCCCGCTGGAATCGCGGGTTTAAGGACATGGAGCCGGAACCTAACATCGCCCGGCGTGGCTTAAACGGCCTCAGGAATTACCATCGCCCACCGGGGGCTTTAACATCAGAGCCACAGTTCGCCTCAACACTGCAGTTGGACTGCTGGACCACGGGAGAAGGAACAAAGGGAAGAGATAAAGACTTTGCCTTCCATCACAGTGAGGAGATGTTGGAGACTCACTGTGATGGATGTTTATGTAAACTGTGTTAAGTGTGGGTCTTGGATTGTTTTGTAATGTAAAAAAACTGTAGAAATAATATTTTGTTCCAACCTAGGTTTGAATGACAATAAATTGCATTCTATTCTATGTGCCTGACCAGTATGTATCTCTCCATTCCTTGCCTGGTCATGTTTCCTTGAAATGCTTCTTCCAAGACACTATTGCTTCCACCACCTATCCTGTAAGCGACTTCTAAGCATATTACAGCTCTCTGTAAAAAACCTGCCTGGCATGTCTTCTTCAAGCATTCCTCTCTCATTTTAAACACATGCTCTCTAGTATTTGACATTTCTATTCTGTGAAAAAGACTCTATAACTTTTCTCTGGCTCTCACAATTTTATTGGTAGGCGGCGCGACTCTGGTCAGCAGCGGCCTCTGCAGCCTGTCCGCGTTTTTATTATTTTTTGTCTATGTTTATATGTAGTTTTTGTTATTTTATGTTGGGGTGTGTGTGTGGGGGGGTGGGGGTGGGGTGGGAGGGAGGGGGAAACTTTTAAATCTCTCCCTGCACTGGAGACCCGACCTTTTTTCGTCGGGTCTCAAGGCTGCAACGAGGAGCGGCCTCCAACAGAAGAAGCCGGGGACTCAGGTGCCGCCTCACCGTCAACGTCATGGGGCTGGCCGAGACCGGAGCGGGTGGAGCGGTGGAGGAGCGCTGCCGCTGCTGCTGCTGCTGCTGCTGCTGCTGATGCGGAGGCTGCTACTGCGGGTCTGCGGACGGCGGCACCGGGAGCCCGCGGATCCCTGGAGGGAGACCGCTTTTCAGGGCTCCTGCAACGGCGACTTCTCCCGCCCGAGTTGCGGGGTCGAAGAGCTCGTGGAGCGTGGCCTACATCACTGCCCCGCGCGGCTCGGAATGGCCGCGGGACTCTGCGAGCGCACGCCGGGGTCTCTAACATCAAGAACCCGGTGTGCGACCTCGCACCACCCGGCGTGGCTTTAATGGCCGCGGGACAATCGCCATCGCCAGCCGGGGGCTTTGACTTTGACTCTGACATCGGGGTGGGGAGAGTGCAGTGGAGAGATAAGTTTTTTTTTGGCCTTCCATCACAACTATGTGATGGATGTTTATGTAAAATGTAAATTATGTTGTGTCTAGGGTCTATTTGTGTGTAATGTATGGCTGCAGAAACGGCATTTTATTTGGACCTCCAGGGGTCCAAATGACAATTAAATAGACTATTGACTATTGACTATTGATTGACAACTTCTAACATGCCAGAATAAATAATCTGGTTGCAACCATGGAAGGTTGCAACCTTACCTCACTGTTCATTTTTGGGTCATTTGCAAACTTATTAGCATCCAAATCATTAATGTTGATGACAAACAAAAGTGGACCCAACACCAATCCCTGTGAACATCACTAGTTACAGCCTCCATGAAGAAAAACCCTTTACCATGTCTTCTGTATCATCTTCAAGCCAATTGTGTATCCAACGGCTAGCTCACCCCGGATCCCATGTCATCCAACCGTATAGACCAGCCTATTATGTGTTACCTATGCTCATTCTTTAAATTGATGTACTTTCTTGGGAAGAGAAATTATATGATATAACTGAATATTGATCTCAATTTCAATAGGCCTCCTGGAACATGCCTATGAAGTAGAATAAACGGGCAGGGAACCATTATCACTTTCAGGTAAACCTTGTTACTTCAAGGGAAACGGTCTTGGACCAAAACTTTAATCCCTGGCATTAGACTTGTGTGACCATTATAACGCTGGGTCTTCCTGCACAGGGAGGGGGTCGGGGTAGGAGGGGGGAGGTTGGCGTAGGGGTGGTAAAATTATCTGTTTGTAAAATGATATTCTGAATGAATGAAATTATAGTTTTCTGGTCGACCAATGGATAATTCGTCTGCAAGTGGACCATGGGTATATTAAAGGTTGTATAGGGCTGATATAAGAGGGGCTACAAAAATAAAGGATCTATTTTATTTTTGGGTACTTTTGCTTGGATGTCTGAAGGGTATTTGATTCCTTTTATTAGCGGCTTGATAGGTCTGTGTTTCAGTTATCTCATGATGCACAAATAGCTTTGAAATTTGCCATCCTTGTCTTTTCAGGTGCTCTCCTTCCGTCTTAAACTATATTTAACTGAGAAAGTCTCTCAACACCACATTTACTGGACAGGTCAACAGTTAAGGTTCTTGATGGCCTGATCATTGGTCATGTAGACATTAGTCCCTAATTTGCTAATTTTCTCAAATGAATTTGTGCAAGACGATCTTGAACTTTTTAATAACAATACATAATTCAACATTTATTCCTTTTCTTTGCCTGTGATTGCATCCAGTATCATATCATGTTATTTGTTAAATCTACTTCAGTCATCCATGGGCCTTGGTCAATCCTTTATTCAAATATTCATTGCAAATGCATTATTTTTATGCATTTAGGAAACATACAAATGCAGCAACAAAATGCTTTTGTGAAAGTACTTTCGTGGAAACACCATCACTTCATAATGCTTTTAAATATCAAAAGGCTTGATTTAAAAAAAAAAAAATGGATTTGTGAATCAGCTTGTAATAATGTCACCCGTGAAACATTAACAGACCTAGAGTGTCTTTCTCTCTATCTCTGTTTCAAATTTGTATGCCATGAGTAACTTGGAAGTGGACATATCCGTCAGTACCTGAGATCCTTTATGTAACTCAGTGTGAATCATTTTATTGCTTCAGTAATGGGTTCAGATTTTATTTACTGACGTTGTTAATTTTTTTGTTCCTGTGTAATGATGCACCATTTATATTATTTCTCTTCTCCAGAATGTGAAGGACGTCTTGAGGAGTTTGGAAGACAATAGGAAATGGGATGATGGAAATTTAGAAAACACTGAGATTGCCTTTAGCATACACCAATCCACAGGCAGATTAAGTGTTCAAGAAGGAACTGCAGATGCTGGAAGATCAAAGGTACACAAAAATGCTGGAGAAACTCAGCGGATGCAGCAGCATCTATGGAGCAAAGGAAATAGGCGACGTTTCGGGCCGAAACCCTTCTTCAGACTGATGGGGGGTGGGGGGGAGAAGGAAGGAAAAAGGGAGGAGGAGGAGCCCGAGGGCGGGGGGATGGGAGAAGACATCTCGAGGGTTAAGGAAGGGGAGGAGACAGCAAGGGCTAGCAAAATTGGGAGAATTCAACGTTCATGCCATCCGGAAGCAAGCAACCCAGGCGGAATATGAGGTGCTGTTCCTCCAATTTCCGGTGTTGCTCACTCTGGCAATGGAGGAGACCCAGGACAGAGAGGTCGGATTGGGAATGGGAGGGGGAGTTGAACTGCTGAGCCACCGGGAGTTCAGGTAGGTTATTGCGGACTGAGCGGAGGTGTTCGGCGAAACGATCGCCCAACCTCCGCTTAGTCTCCCCGATGTAAATCAGCTGACATCTAGAGCAGCAGATGCAGTAGATGAGGTTGGAGGAGATACAGGTGAACCTTTGTCGCACCTGGAACGACAGCTTGGGTCCTTGAATGGAGTCGAGGGGGGAGGTGAAGGGACAGGTGTTGCATTTCTTGCAGTTGCAACGGAAAGTGCCCGGGGAGGGGGTGGTGCGGGAGGGAAGGGAAGAATTGACAAGGGAGTTGCGGAGGGAGCGGTCTTTGCGGAAGGCAGACATAGGGGGAGATGGGAAGATGTGGCGAGTGGTGGGGTCACGTTGGAGGTGGCGGAAATGGCGGAGGATTATGTGTTGTATTTGCCGGCTGGTGGGGTGAAAGGTGAGGACTAGGGGGACTCTGCCCTTGTTGCGAGTGCGGGGATGGGGTGAGAGAGCAGTGTTGCGGGGTATGGATGAGATCCTGGTGCGAGCCTCATCTATGGTGGCGGAGGGGAATCACCGTTCCCTGAAGAACGAGAACATTTCCGATGCCGTGGTGTGGAACGTCTCATCCTGGGAGCAGATTAGTCAGTTGGTTTGTAGTGTATGTCGGTCAGAAGTCTGTCCCCTGCGATGGAGATGGTGAGGTCAAGGAATGCTAGGGAAGTGTCGGAAATGGTCCAGGTGTATTGGAGTGCCGGATGGAAGTTGGTGGTGAAGTGGATGAAGTCAGTCAGTTGTGTGTGGGTGCAGGAGGTGGCTCCAAAGCAGTCGTCAATGTAACGGAGGTAGAGGTCGGGGATGGGGCCCTGGTACGTATTGAACAAGGATTGTTCAACGTACCCGACAAAGAGGCAGGCGTAGCTGGGGCCCATGCGTGTGCCCATAGCTACGCCTTGTGTTTGGAGGAAACTACAAACCAACTGACTCACATGGCTATCTGGACTACACGTCTTCCCACCCTGCCCCCTGTAAAGACTCCATCCCCTACTCCCAATTCCTCCGCCTACGCCGCATCTGTTCCCAGGATGAGACATTACACAACAGGGCATCGGAAATGTCCTCGTTCTTCAGGGAACGGGGATTCCCCTCCGCCACCATCTCTGTATATTTTTGTTTTGTGAGTGTAAAAAGGCTTTTATTTTTCAATCCGTTGCCCAACTTACATGGGTTGCTCACGAGGAGGGGATGGGAGGCCAATGTTGGATGTTGGTATTGTTTTATTATTCTCATGTTTACTGAGTCACAGTGAAAAGCTTTGTTTACGTGCTATCCAGTCAAATCATACCATACACAGGTACAATCAGGCTATATACAAATACAACAGATGTGCAGAGAAAAATACCAGTGCAGCATATAGTGCTACAGCGTTATAGTTACAGAGAAAGTGCAAATTAATAAAGCGCAAGTTCCGCGATGAGGTAGGTTGGGAGATGGTGACTCTATTTATGGGAGAACAATTCGACAGAACGACAAGAGTGGCATGGTGGGGCAGCAGTAGAATTCATGCCTTACAGTGCTTGCAGCACTCCGGGTTTGTTTGTGACTACGGGTGCTGTCTGTACGGAGTTTGTACAATCTCCCCGTGACCGTGTGGGTTTTTTCCAAGATCTTTGGTTTCCTCCCACATTCCAAAGATGCACAGGTTCGTAGGTTAATTGGCTTGGTACAAATGTAAATTGTCCCTTTGTGTGTGGTGGATAGTGCTAATGTGCGAGGATCGCAGGTCGGTGCAGACTCGGTGAGCCGAAGGGCCTGTTTCCTCACTGCATCTCAAAACTAAAACTAAACAAGAGAAAGCTGTTCCTGAAACTGATAGTATGGGCTTTTAAGCTTTTATCTGTTCTGTCTGATGGGAGAAGGTAGAAGAGGAAATGACCAAGGTGAAAATATTATTTGATTATTTTGGCTGCTTTCCCGAGGCAACATGAGTTGTAGATGGAGTTGATGGATGTGAGGCTGGTGTAGATGGAGTTGATGGATGTTATGCTGGTTTGTGTGATGAACAGGGCTACATCTACAACTCTTGCAATTTCTTGTGGTCTTGAGAGGAGCTGTTAGCAAACCAAGTTGTGATACATCCCGAAAAGATGCTTTCTACTGAAAAAAAGTTGGTATGAGCTGCTGGAGACATGCTGAACTTCATTAGTCTTTGAGGAAGTACAGGTGTGCTTTCTTAGCCATGGTGGTCCAGAATAAATTGTCAGTAATTTCTATGTGTTGTTTTGAACTGGACAGAAAAGTGCTCTTAATACAGAAGTATAATGCTTTTATCCATGAACTTGAGCTTCAACATTGTGGAGCATAGTTCTTTTAACAAGATGCTTCTCAAAGTTGTGATGGACTATGAAGACAATTGTGGCACTTGTATTCTTTTAATAATAAACGGTGCTATGAATTTTACAAGCAAGCACAAAGTATGGTTAAAGAAAATTGAACTATATTGAATGCATTTGAACACAAACCAGGTTCTCCTCTCAGTCTTAAAGTTTATTGCCTAGTGCAATTCCAACATTGTTTTCTTATGTTAAATTTATGACGTTGAGAAATCTAAAAAGAAAATGCTGGAAGCACTCTGCAGTCAAAAATACAATGGAAAGAGAAGCAGAGTTTCAGTTTGAAGCCTCTGTCAGAAGAATATTAATTTATGTTCAGTACAAAATATTTTATCTGGGTTAAAGCAAAAGCAAAAGAGTTTATTGTTTAATAGGCAATGGACAATAGGCGCAGGAGTAAGCCATTCGGCCCCTCGGGCCAGCACCACCATTCACTGTGATCATGGCAGATCATCTATAATCAGTACCCCGTTCAGCATGATCAGCAGAAATAGAATGAGTTCATTCTGAAGTTGTTGTTCATCAAGCAGAGACAGTATAGTGTTAACACCCACTCAAGATTTCCAGATAAATTTTGGAAAATTGGGTGAAAGCAGTAATGGACTATGTATTTAGCACATGGATAGATGCAGGTAAATCCAACCTATGTGATACCCATGTTTTACCATTGCTGTACTGTCTATTGGGAAATGCTGGACTTAAACTGGTCCATCAGAGTATAGCTCTCCCCATCATCGAAAACATCCACATCAGCCAATGCCTCAAGAAGGCAGCATCTGTCACCAAGAATACCCACTATCTGTCCCATGCCCTCTTTTCCATCAGACATGTTGCCTTAAGTTGCACACCATCAGGTTCAGGAACACCATCTTCCCCATAATCATCATGTTTTTGAAATTACCTGCACAGTCCTAATCCTACCTTGGCCATGAAACACCATGGACCACGTCTTGCACGACATGGGCTTGTATTTTTATTAATTGTGTTTTGTACTATATATTTTTTCATTTTACCATCTTGCAGAATTCAATTTATATATAATGTATGCATGTTATCTGAGTCTCTGTGCCTGTGATGCTTCTGCAAGCAAGATTTTCATTGCACCTGTATCTCATTGTACTTGTGCATAGAACGATAAACTTGATTTGACTTAAACTAGGTTGACATTTATGGAAGTTATACGGACACAGTGCTGAGGCAGGAAGCATCCTGGAAGTTTGGGAAAAGATGGGGATGAGAGACACTGTGCTCACCTTTGTACCTGTGCCCCTCACCCCAGGCCATAAAATCGTCTGATCAACTCCCCCTAGCCTCTGTGATATTTGAGGCTAATCAAGGAACAAGTGATCACAGCCCATGACTAACTTTTAAAAGAGCTGGCAATCTCTGATGGCAGCACCAATGATAATTGTCCATAAAGCTGACCATAGGATTGAGGCTGGGCGACATTGCACGCTGAGCAGTGTTGATATTTGTTTGCCATCTCATTCCCGGATCCTTCCTAATGTGCTCCTAGATTTTTGCGAGGGAATAATAAAGGTCATAGGTTTTCGCCAAAATGTCCAACTTCTGTCAACACTGGAGAAATGTTTGATGTACAGCCTGTAAAATTATTAGATGTAATACCAATGTCAGGTGAATAGCATTCAAAAGTGCCTGAGCTAATCCTGATCAATGCTTTGTTACTCAGAAGTGATCACTAGCATAATCTAAAAAAAAAAGCAGACAATTTTTATGCATGTTTCATGTGTAATTGTGATGAATTTCTCTCCATTTGCTTAGATGTGCAATTCTGACAGCATTCAAAAAGCCTGATACCATGCAGGAAAAATCATGGTTGCTTGCACGGAATCCACCACCTTAAACATTCATTCACTTGACGACCACTACAATAGGGCTATGGCATGTACCATCAGCAAATTGCACTGCAGTTACTCACCTTGCATATATTGATAGCACCTCCCCAATTACACAACCTCTAACACCAAAAAGCACAAGGGCAGCAGGCATGTCGGAACAGCACCACTCCAAGCCACACACCATCCTGACTTAAAATTACATTGCTCTTTCTCCATTGTCTTCAGGTCTAAACCATGAAATTCCCTGCTCAAACGATTTGTGGAACTGGTTTCAGCAGAAGAAGTACAATGGTTCAAGAAGATGGCTCCCTATCACTTTCTCAAGGCCATTGATACTTACAGTTCCAAAAGTAAATAAATATATACAACTAAAACTATGCCTTACTTTGACAGGCACATTTGTTCTGGAATGTTTATATTATATTGCCCTTTATTTTGGCAAGTATTCTATGGGGTGAATTGTACTCGATCTAGCCCACTGCTCAAACACACCCATCTGCATGAACTTAATGTGGATACAGAGGCTGGGTAAATGGATGCATCTCAGAGAGTCCTCCCAGGAAGTGTACTACAAGCACCCTCGGTAATCAAATACAGTATATTTAAAACTGTTCAATTTGATTAAAATGTGAAAAAAATAAATTAAAAGGAAAAAAAAAGCCTCCAATTTTGCTATTTTTTCAGAATAATTTAAAGTTAAAAAATTCAAAGCGCGAGCTTTAGTTACTGAGGAACAATGCTCAATGCCAACAATTTATTGGTCGGTTTATAAATTGTAAAATCCTTGATTTCCTTCTTTGTCCCCAAGCATCACTTAACAGAATGTGATAAGAGGGAAATTAACAATTAATACCTCAAGAATAAAACGATCACATATTGTAGGAGAGATGCATGCAATATCTAATACTATCTCTGGTATAATTTTACACAGGTATTAATTAAATAGTTCTGTTCTTTGCTTTATTAATCTTACTGATATTATCTTAAAGGATTAAAGCATGACAATGTACAAAATAAATAATGACACAAAGGGAATTGTTTGAACACAGAATTTAGTGAATAATGGACAGTTCACAAGCATAATCTTGAGTCAATGGCAAAGGAAAACAAGTTGCAGAAATGTTTCCCTGTAAAACCTAAAACATACAACTAACTTGAACAAGCTTAAATGGAATGTTACATACATTTCATTTAAAAATACGAGCTCAGAGTGGCTAGCTGACCTTCTAGTTATGTAAATGCTACAAAAATGTGTGTATAGTTTAATCAATAAACTACATCAGACACTAATATCAAGTTTGGAATTCTTAAAAATCATTTTACAAAATGGTTTACCTAAAAAAGGAAACAATGCAGTGATTTGATTTATATGAATTCTGTGAATCAGCCCAATGTGTGCTGAATTCCTCTTTTGATTCAGATATTTTTTCTAAGTTCCTGCTGTTGAAAAGTAATAGCACATTGTGTTCATTGGCGCCCTAGTAATTGTAGAGCAAATGCATTTATTCTGCTCAGCTGCAATTAGGCAGAATGTTTTCATTGAAGAATTATCACAATTATGACACTCGAGAGTTTTTTCTTTAAGAAATTTCAGCTACTGTAAAAGTGTCCACCACAGTGCACTGCATTGTAATAAATATTCAACATAAATTAATAATTTACACATACCTGAGCAAGTACACAGCACCATAAGGAGCCACAGCACCAAAAATAGGAGCTCAGAATCCCTTTATCTGTACACAAAATATGTTGAGCGCCAGCTAATTTGATCACAACCTTTGGTGGTGTGAACCTATCTCTTATTTACAGTACAAGGTTGCATTTCAAACAGTTGGTTCAGTCACGATTAGCACATGCAGCACTTCAGCTAAATTAAAATGCCTCATCATGTGGATTCATAAGTCACGTAGATTTAGCAGATATTATGACTGTTGTCATGTAACTCTAATGCTATGAATGGATCTGATCATAAAGCACTGAGGCACTATACCCACACAAACTCTTGTTTATACAGTGAAGGCACTGTTAAATTTCAGTGCTTTAACTGTCTAAACGATTTGTATTGATGTCATTAAAAAATTGAATAGAATGCATTTTTAAAGTGGAGTAAGAAAGTTCCACCAATAATAACCAGTGATGGATACAATGAAGCTGTTGCAAACATTGCTAAGATTCATTGATTCCATGAGATATTAATGATAGTAAGATGCAGGATCACTTTCCTTGTGCAAAATATATCAATATTCTATGATCAAGGCATCTCTCAATTAGATCCATGGACTAGTATTTTCTCTTCCAGTAATCAGTGAGCACAAGTTTGGCCTTCACCTATATCTTACTATCCTATGTCCATGCCAGTCAAGAAATACAGGCACACATATGGATATATGGTAATAACATTCCTACTCTCAATGCTGGTTAAGGGGTTTAACTCCTTTTTGAATTCTTATATAGTGCAAACATGTTTGGTCAGTTGCTGGCAGATAAAGTTCTTCTCATTGAATATCAACAACGTCGATTAATATTGTGTTGCTGTGGCTTCTTGGGAGCTGGCCTGAAAGAGAAAGATAAATGGTATGTAAGAATATTTAAAGAAAGTGTCAAAAAACAGATCCCTAATGGGTGAGCATCATGTTATTTTGCTGCTTCGCTAGCTATCCTTCTTCCTTGCAACATTTTTCCAGTCTGACCCTTCTTCACATCAATGCCCCGTTTAACTCCATAATCCATCTGAAATTAGAACTGTCAAATGCTGGCATGCTTGGCACCTTTCTGTTTCTGTCTTGTTTCTATCTACTGCAATCGCTCTGGTTTAGGTGATCAAACATTAACAGGTATAAATGATCATTACTAAATTCGATTTATTGCAAAGTTGAAAACAATCAAAATGTCAAGTATGATGAACCATCCCTGTAAGAAAGTTTGAGAAAATGGGCATGCAGGTAATGCTGTTTGGTCAGAGGGTGGTACTCAGGTAATGTTGTACAACTTGATGAGGACACAAATATGTTGGGCTCCAACACATGAATTTACCCATCTAACAAGTCCATTTGCACTCAAGAACACAAGAAACTAGGAGCATGCCCCTCAAGCCTGTTCTGCCATTAAATATGATCAAAGTTAATCTACAACTGCTCCTCTGTGTCAAATCCCCAAATACCCCAATTCCCCAACTGTCAAAGATGCTCCCACTTCCACTTTAAATACATCTGTTGATCTAGTCTCCACAATCTCTGGGGTATATAATTTCCAAGATTCACTACCCTCGGCAAGGCTTTTTGTATGCAGTATGGTTTAAAACGACTGGCCATTTATCTTGAGTCTTGGATTGTCAGCAACAATAGCATATTCTTTCTTTGGAAAGGGGAGCAAACGAGCAAACAGTACTCCAGGTATGGCCTGACCAACTCCCTGTACATTTGTAACAAAACTTGCCTATATCTAAACTCCAACCCCATTACAGTAAAAGACAATATACTATTTCCCTTCCTAACCACTTGCTGCACCTGTCTGGGAACTCATTGTGATTCGGTGTACAGGAACACTGCCTACCACACTTTCGCAGTTCCTCTCCCTTACATCCTCATCAATTTGTGCACCACCTTGTCAAATGTCGTCGGGGAGCCCATATACGCCACATTTACAGATTCCCCTCCATCCATTCTGTTTACAGAAGCTGGATGAGAGTAGGAACTGGAACTCAGCACAGTGGAAAAGTTGGCTTCTCCAAAATTAGTTGAAATTGGGGTCTTTTTAGAATTTAAGGATGCAGAAACCTGAAGAATGCAAGCATACAAAGTACAGCCAGTGAACTCAAGAACACCTGCATTTTCAGACTCACCTGCACATTATTTTTCTAACCTATAATGTTATTGCTATTCATATAGACCAACTAATAAAAAAATGAATGAAGCCGGAAGTCAAAACATGGGCGAGATATTGACGCCTTGAGCAGAGAGTAGCCCGAGTTTCCTGCGGGATTCTCAAAGCTCCTTCTTAACTGGATCACATTCCCATGTGTAGCTGTTCCCCAGGATGCCAGCTTCCTGCTGAGTGATGAGGGCCAGCACAGCCCCAGGCCAAGGTACAATGATTGTTACTATAGCTCAGAACCATTCAGGCCATTTATCATCAAATCTGATTCAACGTAACCTTTCCTTTTCACGGTTGATTTTGCCCATTGTCCAGTAAAAAAGGAATGCTTCCTTAAATAACGTACCTGACAGGTTTGATGTGGATCTCCGGATTCTGAATGGAGACATGCAGTTGAGATGGCCGGTTAACAGGATTCGCTGGCAGAGGTTTCTGTGGCGGACTACGTTTAGAAGGCCCCTGTAATGAACGCGAGAAACAAAATGCAGTTTCCAATGATTTGCATTGTGGTGGTTAATCAGTTAGAAAAGAAAACAAAAGCGTGTATTGCACACAGACAGACTGCCGTAGATATACAAGGATTTCAGATTGCTTAAGAAATGGAGAAGCTGGAGTGAAATAGGGTTGTAAAAGGTAACAGAGATGGGAAGTCATAAGGCCATGAGTGATACGAGGAGGTACACAAAAATGCTGGAGAAACTCAGCGGGTGCAGCAGCATCTATGGAGCGAAGGAAATAGGCAACGTTTCGGGCTGAAACCCTTCTTCAGTAGGAGGAGAATTGGGCCATTCGGCCCATCAAGCCTACTCTGCCATTCAATCATGGCTGATCTATCTCTCCCTCCTAATCCCATTCTCCTGCCTTCTCCTCATAACCCCTGACATCCGTACCAATCAAGAATCTACCTATCTCTTTCTTAAGAATATCTATTGCCAGCCTCCACAGCCTTCTGTGGCAAAGAATTCCACAAATTCACCATCTTCTGATTAAAGAAGTGGCATGACCAAGCAGTAATTCAATGCCAATTATCACAGTGGATTGGGCATCTATATATGCTAGCAAGCTAGGGGTGATGGCTCACTGGGACGATTCAAATTTGAATATGGCCAGCAGAGCTTTAGTTAAGTTCAAGTTCATGGAGGGTGGAAGATAGGAAGATTGACTGAAGAGTAACCGAGTAATTGAGTATAGGTAACAAATGGTCACCAGCAGGAGATCAATGGGGCCCGGACTGGAGAAATGGTGATGTTTTAGAGGCGAACATGGACTTCTTTAGAAAGGAGAGAAAGTGATTGGAAGCTCAGGGTGCTGACGTTGGGAACCATCAGGTTCACTCAGCAAGAGGGATGGCATTAGTAACTAATCGGGGTCTGTGCACAGTCCAAGTTGAACCTAGGCTTAATATCTTCTTAATTATTCTAATTCAATTCTACTGCTATGCTATTAAAGATGATTAAAAAAAAATTAAATCTGCCTTATATAATTTGTTTGCCAAATGATAACAGTTCCAGAAGCATTGCATTGCTGTACTCAAATATGGTTAGCTGTCACTACATAAATGGCTTCTGCTGACATAATTATAATTAGGGGTATAAGTTACTTAATAGTCTGTAAACAGTCCTGTTAGCTATTAATATGCAATGTGCCACATATTGAAGAAAAATTATTGCTTTATTCATAATAGCAAATAATAGCTTTTTTTAAATAACTGACTTAATAGTTAAGGATTTAATATATACAACTAGGCATGACAAAAAAATGTTCAAGTCCACAGGCCCTCTTCTTCCCTAATTATTGTAATGCCAATGTAAATAAAAATTATCAAATTCTTCAGCCAGTAATAAAGGGAAAGACTGAGTTTATCATTTTACCAACAGTTCAGAAAATGTCAACAATTTTCTGTTCCTCTGCTGACATTTATGTGACATCTATCATCTGCGCTTCCATTTTTAATTTCTAGTATTTGTAATAAAAACAATAAAATGCTGAAAACACTCAATAGATGAGACAAGGTTTTAGGACGGAAAAATAAAATCAGCTCTGAAGAAGAGTCTCGACCTGAAACGTCACCCATTCTTTCTCTCCAGAGATGCTGCCTGTCTCGCTGAGTTACTCCAGCATTTTGTGTCTACCTTCGATTTAAACCAGCATCTGCAGTTCTTTCCTACACCAAATAATATCAACTCTCTACTGAAAGTCTCTGAACAGAACTGCTAGCTCTATGTCTCTGGCCATAGATGCTGCCTGACCTGCTGTGTGATTCCGGCACTTTTCTGTTTTCATTTTAGATTTACAGAACTTGCAATTTGTTTGATTTATTTCCAATATTCTTATTTTTTGTGCCTTTTATCTTTTTGCATCACTTAAATCATCTTGGGCTCTTCAGGGATGTTAAAATATTTTATGAGGTAAATTTAGTTCTAAAGATTGGAATCGCAAAGCAGATTTTTTCATTGTAATGTGACATGTAAATACTATTAAATGATATTATTATTATTATTTAAAAGGCAGAGACAATACAAGTAGAACATATAATTCAGGTTGCCTTGTCTGCTACTAATGTTTCAAATCATATTTTATGCCAAAGCTGCAAGATAAAAGTTAACAGAGTCACGAAAACACCTTTATCTGCATTACTGTTTCCTACAAAGTTTTATTTCCTACATAAAGTTGCTTTTATATTGCATTTGTCGTGACTCTTAACAGTGTCTTGCAGTTCCAACTGAATGACTAAGTCTTGACAATTTAGTTTTTAGATTGGAGGCGGCAGTGTGAGACATTGAGGTCACAGAGTTGCACAGCACACAAACAGGCCCTTCAGTCCAACTCGCCCATGCTGGCTATGATGCCCATTTACACTAATTCCCTTTGCCTACATTAGCTCTCTATCTATTCCTTTGCTGTTTAAGTACCTGTTCAAAAGCCTTTTCAATATTGCAATTATATCTACCTCTCCCACTTCCCCTGGCAGCTAATTCCAGCTAAACATAATCCTCCGTGTTAATAAGTTACCTCTCAAATCTCTATTAAAATTCTCCCCTTTCACCTTAAAACATGTGTCCTCTAGTTTGAGACTCCTCTACCCTATTAAAAGACTGCAACTGTCTACCTATCAATCCTCACATGGTAGAAACTTTTATAAGATCACCCCTCACCCTCCTATGTTCCAGTGAAAATAAACCCAGCCCATCCTTATAAGTAAAGCCTTCCATTCCAGGCAAGCTCCTGGTAAACCTCTTCTGCACTCTTTCTATTGCCAACATTTACTGCATATATCCTTTTAGTATTAAACATCCCAAAATGCATTCCCTCGTACTTGGCTGGGTTACATTTTGCCACCACTACCCATTTGTCCAACTGATCAATATCCTGTATTCCATCACAACTATTCCACATCTTCTGCCTTGCCTTCATCATTTTTCATTGTTCCCTACTCAAAAAAACTGCATCGGATTTGTGAGACACGATCTCTCCTGCACAAAGCATTGCTGATTCCGCATAATCATTCCCTGCCTTTCCCCATGAATATAAATCCTGTCCCTTAGAACTTTTTAAAATATTTCTCAGAGGCTGGTGGATGTATGGAACGAGTTGCCAGAGGAGATAGTTAAGGCAGATACTATAAGAATATTTAAAAGACATTTGGACAGGTACATCGATAGGAAATATGTAGAAGGATGTGGGACAAATGTGCGCAGGTGGGACTAGTGTAGATGGGGCATCTTGGTTGATAAGGCCTGAAGGGCCTGTTTCCATGCTGTATGACTATGACTCTAATATTCCTACCATTGATATAATGCTCACCAGCCTGCAGTTTCCTTGGTTTATTCCTAATGCCTTCCTTACGTTTTATAAAGAGGCGGCACAATGGGGCAGCGGCAGAGTTGCTGCCCTGCAGCACCAGAAACCCGGGTTTGATCCTGAATACGGGTGCTGTCTATATGGAGTTTGTACGTTCTCCCCGTGACCTGTATGGTTTTTCTCCTGAAGCTCCAGTTTTCTCCCACACTCCAAAGCCATACAGGTTTGCAGGTTAATTGGCTTGGTAAAATTGTAAATTGTCCCTAGTGTGTTTAGGATAGTGTTAGTGTGCGGGCATTGCTGGCCAGCACGGACTTGGTGGGCTAAAGTGCCTGTTTCCGCACTGTATCTCTAAACTAAATTAAACTTAACTAAAACCGGCCCTCAATTAGGCAACTAATGCTGGTCTTTAAGGCAAAAGAGCTCAATTTAAATCTAATTACATTTGAATTCCTGATTTTCTCCAGAATAAGAAAGCCAAGCTGCTCACAGTAGGAGATCCAGCAACCCTCTTAACCTGCCCTCATGGACTTTTCTTTGGCTGAATGATAACTATTTCAACATAACTCAACATTTTCTCAGCAACATGATATTTCATATTTTCTGTAATATCTTCAGACTATTTCCAGTCCTCTCAAACCTTACCGTGTCTTCAAACATTGCAAAATAATCACCATTGTAAGAAAACATTTGTGCTGAGACATTAAAACAACAAAAATACACTGGCTCTACATTCCATCAGCTCTCTAAGCCAAATTGGTGTAAGCTGGTGATCATGGACTTGGTATGGTGGATGTTGTGTTGAACATTTTTTAAGCTTTCTGCTTCATAATCCTGGCAGATGGTTTGTAGAAAATGCAGGATCAAGAGTCACTATCTTATCTCAAGGGAAATTAGCCCAGTGAATCAACTTAATTGAAAAACTGAAGCACTTGGATTTTGTACATATATTTGGCACTGTCGTTGAACCCTCTATTGAAAAGAGAATCTTATGTTAACAGTACAAAATGTTATCATATTTCTCATGGATTTTATGAAAGCCATTCAGTCCATCAAGTGCTATACAGACCATTCCCATCCATTACATTGTCCCACCTACGACCCACTAACCAATTCTCCCCGAATGCCCGCCAATTTCCATCAATTCCTCTACCACCACCAATACAAGGGATAATTTGCAGTGACCAATTAACCAATCAACCAGTAGGTCCTTGGGATATGGGAGAAAACTACTGCACCTGGAGAAAAGAAACACAGTCACAGGGGTCACAACCTGAAGATGGGTCCCGACCTGAAATGTTGCCTGTCCATTCCCTCCACAGATGCTGCCTGACTCGCTGAGTTCCTTCGTCACTTTCAACAGTCCACAGGGGCAATGTGGAATGATGATTTTGCAGTCGGTAATTATATATTTGATGAACTTTAAAAAATGTGTTGGTTTCCAGACAGTACCATGGTAATAGCCATGTTTAAATAATTAATTACTGAATAATTAATATAACAAACTTATCATGCCTCCTCAGACTTTATGTATGTTAGTTGATAAATACGTACAGAATCGGTAAAACTCCTAAGTTAAGTTTTTTCATATTTATTTAAAAAATGTCTGAAATGCCTAGCTCACCAGAAAATGTTGCAGAAATATTTGAGAAACAGCTCTTTTTAAGTATTACATTTCCTTTGAACTTTCCAGCTTGTTAGCACTACACAGAACACAAGCATACCTGTGGATGTCTGAAGGAAGGGTTGGCTGGCAGTGGTCTGCTTGGTCCTCCAGAATTGGACCCCACGCTGTGGTTCAGTGGAGGCAGAACCCGCTGCGGCGTCAGGGAAAAGTGCAGGTTTGCTCCTCTGACGGAATTTGGCAGTGGATTGCTAATGTGAACAGGCTGATACCCGGAAGGCCGTCTCACAGCTTGGTCCAGAACATTAGGGGATGGGAATGAGCTGGCAGGCTGAAGATTCTCCGCCTGCTGAAATAAACAGACGATCAAACATTAAATATAATAAAACTGGTCAGTACTTGTTAATTGGCGATCATTCAATACTTTCCTGAACGCATGTTAATTTGGTATACAACGTTTTCTTTGGACTTAGTTGAGTAAATTGTTAGCAGAGTCTATATTTTTGGCAGTGAAGACACAGTGAACTCTATTTTAGTTTAAAGGCATATTTTTTTTCTGGTAATATACCTTGTATATCTTGGATTGTCTTTTGATAGGAGTTGCGTAGGCAGTGCTAGATTGGCTTGGCGTGGAAGATCTGGTAGAATCCATAAAAATACAGTAAGATTAAATCTTAGTACAGCTAATTTGAACAGGTTTTATACAGATATTTAAAGTCAAAGATAATACACATACATTTCCACATGATCAAATCTTTGCCAGACACAATTTATTTGTCGCTTAATTGTTCCGGGTTTCTGCTCATTTTCATTTCCGATTTGTGCACAATAGATACCAAAAGTAATCTGATGGCTTGCCCAAAGACTTATTATTCTCCCTTATGCATTTGGGAAATGTGTCTACAGCACAAAGAAGCTTAGTTCAATTCTTATCTGATGCCAATATACATGAATCTTTAGATGAATAAATTTATTCTCATTTCTCTTCCAAATAGTATTTATAAATTATGACCCCTGGTTCAAGGCATTTCCGTCAAGGGAAACAAGGCCTTTATATTTACTCTCTCTAATGTGAGGAGAATTTTCAATATCTTAGTTGAAGTTGCTTCCCCCTATAAACCTATGACAGGTGGACTCAACCAGGGTCGTTCTGGATTGTATGTTTTTTCATAGTTGATACAATGCATTGGCCTGAAGCCATTGGGGAATTAACTGATTTGACAATGTTAACTAATTCAAAGTTTGGGAATATATCACGCTTATTTATATTCCTTCCACTGCTGGACTATATGGGATATGGGAAGGAAATGCTTTGAAATGCTGGTTCATTAAATGAAACTATTGCATATTTTGCCCTCTGTTTTATCATGTCCTATACATGGATACAAACCCTGCCCATATTAGTTATTTGTGAATAACCACTTTTGAATAGACTGTTGAAATATATTTAGGATGGTATTTATTTTACTTTTAATAACAATGCAGCAATAATCATAATTGTAAGATGAAACCAAATGCTGATAAATCATAGTGTAAACCCATCTACATAGAAGAAAAACTGCTTAAAGCAGCAAAATATACACAAAAGCGACTGGGAATGCTGGATTCTTGAACAGAAAGCAAACTGCTGGAGAAACTCAACAGGTCAGGCAACATCTATGGAGAAAATGGACAGGTTTTAGGTCTTGAAAAAAGAATCCCGACCTAAAATGCCATCTGTCCATTTCCCTAATCCACTGAGTTCCTCTAGTAGTTTTTTTTCCCTTCAAATATACAGCAGTGATTTTTTAATAGTTCCTTTCTTCAGCTTTAAGTTCCTGTGAAATAGAATATACTCCGACATGATGCCACACATCATTTCATTCCAAGTGTGTTCCACCATCCAGATCATTTGCATTAAAAAGCTACGTTGAAGACAAAATGATATCTCACCACATATTATGTGTATGGGTATTAATAATATCTGGTTCTTGGGCCATTTGATAAAGTTGAAGTCACAGATAGGGAAAGCTGAAGATATTTATAGAACATAAACACAGGAACAAAACCACAAGATGTTTT
Source organism: Leucoraja erinaceus (assembly GCF_028641065.1). Classification (NCBI taxonomy): domain Eukaryota; kingdom Metazoa; phylum Chordata; class Chondrichthyes; order Rajiformes; family Rajidae; genus Leucoraja; species Leucoraja erinaceus. The sequence continues at coordinate 14,921,397 of NC_073391.1, read as the reverse complement.
AACAGCTTTAAATTCATCTGTAAAGCACTTTGTGGTTATTTCTTACACTTGAAAAGCACGTATTCACCTTGTTTTATGTATTAGTTGCCGGTGTCAGCAGATTCTCTAATGGAGTATCACCTTAAAGCCAACAATTCATTCATACATTTGTAATAAAAACGTCACTGCATTTTAACCAGAAATAAATACTATCAAGCTTTTGCTTTTGAAACTGCCATTTTGATAAACTGGTTGTCCAATGTAATCAGCTGTACTTTCAAATTATGTGGACCGTAACACTAATGAGCAAGTAGTGTGAAATAATGGCAATTGTGAAGAGAACGCAGTGCATGTTTATAGCAGGACTGGTAAACTGAGAGTAGCACAGGGGAGCAGGGATTCTGACCCACTATTAGTTCACCAGTTCCTATCCTTGGGATTCCACATGAGTGAATAAGAAGTTTGAGTGCAATTTCATGCATTTTGAGATTAGACCTAACGCAATAGTCTGTGGAATTCTCTGCCTCAGCGGGTGGTGGAGGTAGGTTCTCTGGATGCTTTCAAGAGAGAGCTAGATAGGGCTCGTAAAATAGCTGAGTCAGGGGATATGGGGAGAAGGCAGGAATGGGGTAATGATTGGGGATGATCAGCCATGATCACATTGAATGGCGGTGCTGTCTCGACGGTCCGAATGGCCTACTCCTGCACCTATTGTCTATTGCCTAATGTATAAATACTAATAAAGAAAAAGCTGAATGTATGACATACAAGTCTTGGGCAGACAGGATTCTTTGGGACTGAAACCAGGATGTTCTGGGTCAATTTAATCTAACAGTACAGCATGTGTAATTTTTGATTGCCATTACTGCCATTAGACTCATATTGGGTCATTTTCTATTCTCTGGCACTGTGTATTATTTTGATCAATGCTAATGATTTCCTCTAGCTCATAAAACATATGTTAAATTAGACACACTTCTATATTTAAAGAAACAAAGCAGATTGTTTAAACATGTGAGTGAAGGTAAAGAAATAGGGAAGGATTGGAGAAACAGTAATGATTATATTCATTATTTAAGATTGGGAGACAGGGTTAGCTGAACCCTTCCCCTTTGATCAGGAATTCTCAGCAACAAAACATCTGCAAGAGTCTCCAGACCAAACCGTGAAAATATCTTCACCATGATTGCTTATAAAGGTTTTACCTTAATTTTTCCACAGTGGTCATTTTATGTGAGAAGAGAAGCTGGAGCAATGTCTTCCGTTTGAAACACATAATCACGCCGGCTGTGATGAGACTCAAAATGGTAACTAGAATGCCCACAAACAAGCTGTTGTTTCCTGAAATACAAGGGACACACACAATTTCAATTATGATGGCTGCATTATCTTTAAGATACCTGATAATTGTATAATTAAACTCAGTAATTCTCTCACTGATAATTTATTCACAAATTTCTAGTTTGACTGCCTGATTCATGAGGGCTTCAAGTTCCGAGGCGTAAATCTCACCAACAACTTGTCCTCGACTAATCACATCGAGCTGTGTCAAAAAAGCACAGCATCATCTTTACTTCCTCAGTAGACTAAGGAAGTTTGGTGTGTCTTTGACAACAATTGCAAAGTTCCTCAGATGCCCCATAGAAAGCATACTGTCACGTTGCATCACAGCTTGGTTTAAGATCAACTCTGTCCAAGCCCGCAATAAAATGCAGAGTCGTAGATGTAGTCCAGCCCATTACACAGACCAGAATCTCCCCCCCCCCCCAAATAAATATCCAACTACACCACACTGCCATGAGAAAGCAGACAACATAATCACAAACATTTTCCTTGACTATTCTCACTTCTCCCCTCTGTCAGGCAGAAGATACTAAAACTTGAAAGCACAAACCACCAGATTCAGGAACAACTTCTTTCCTGCTGTTATCTGCCTACTGAACAGTCCTCCTAGAAGCTAGGGTGTTCTCCCAATCTTCCAACCTACCTCACTACGCACATTGGATATTTTCTCTGTAACTGTAACACTACAATGCTGTAAAACTATATTCTGCACTTTAGAATATTTTTCTAGAAAATATATTGGACTACAGCATATTCTTTTGTAGTATTACAATTATAGAGAAAGGTCCTATGTTAACAACGAAGTAGGTTATGTTGTACTCATGTATAGGATGATCTGATTTAATCGGATAGCATGCAAACAAAAGCTTTTTACTATATCTCTTTACAAGTGACAATAATAAACAAAATACCAATATTTGAATAACATTGTCTTGCCATCACTATCCACCATCCCTGTGCTCCCTGAACAAAACCTTTTCCAATTAAGCTTTAGTTTTAGAATTATCATACATACTTTCAGATCCTTTCAAGGGCTTGGTGAATTAAGATAGCAGAAAACCAAAAACATATGGTCACTCATGCCGACAAAAGCAGATGCACCAAAAGCCTCCGCCAATTCTGTGTTGGGCTTCTCCAATGTAGAGAAGACGACATTATGAACATGGAATGCAGATTGGAAGAAATGCAGACAAAAGGATATCAGACTTCAAACATTAACTTTCTCTTTCCGCAGATGCAGCCTGATTTGCAGAGTTTCTGTCATGCTTTTCTTTTTATTTCAGATTTTTTCAGTATCAGCACCTTTTTTGATTTTCATTATGCAATAATGTTGCTTACATTTGGAGGATTATTATAAACCACTGGGCAGGCACACAAAATAGGTCTTTGGCTAATGTAATGATGGCAATAAGAACCACATTCAATAGAAAGCTCCAGAGGCCATACTTAAGGGGCTGTCCCACTTGGGCGACCTAATTGGTGAATTTTGAAGAGTTAGAAAAAATGACATGTAGAAGACCTCCTTCGACCTCCTTCGACTATGTTGAAGACGAGCTTCGACTAGCTATGACTAACTTCGGGAAAATTGGACACCGAATAGTGGAGCGTGAAGACGATCTCCTTCGACCTCCCTTCGACTATGATGAAGACTATCTACGACTACCTTCGACTACCCTTGATTACTTACAACTAACATGCCCACCTACTACAACCTACTATGACTAAACCTACGAGTTAAAAAAGTATAGATTTTTTTCCACGGCGACCTTTTTTTACACGCAGGCATTTTTCAACATTGAAAAAAACGGCGTGACCCAGCTGTGGCCTCGAGTACGCGCAGACCACTCTCGAGCATGAAGGAGAGTTACGAAGACCTCCTACGACCTCCTGTAGACCATGCTGCGAGTATGAGCCGAGGGCAAACTCGCCAGAACTCGCGGATTAGGTCGCCCAAATGGGACAGGCCCTTTAGACGATACTTTAAAGTTACATTGTAACATAAAGTTATTTTTATAGTTAAAGTTGTAGGACTTTAGTAACAAGACTTTCCTTCAATTCATGACATGCACCAACGGTAACATTATGCTGCACTGTGGCGTCGCAGTGTCCCAACACGAAGATCGCTTGTGAACCCTTGTATATCGTTGGCACGCACTAGACTTCAACAGAATTATATTTTTTTCATAGTTATTCATGTTACCTTGACTGTTTTCTATATTTAAATGATATCCTGTGTAAAGGCTGACAGAAAAATATCCAAGAATCTTAGAATAATGCAGTCAATCCTCACCTTCAAGTCTCATGGGTCCGCTGTCTATACTTCCTCCTAAACCAGGTTTGTCACAATATGGAGGAGCCCAGTCATGGTCACAGTGGCAATTTTTATTATTGTTGCAAACCTAATAACAAGTAAAATAATTTTTAATTGTTTATAAGTTGAAGACAAGAACAAACTTTTGCTGTAAGAACAAGATGCTGGTTTACACAAAGAGACGCAAGACACAAATATACAAGACATTGGTGACTTCACATTTGGAGTATTGTGTTCAGTTTTGATCAGCCTGTTAGAGGAAAAATGTTATTAAGTTGAAAAGAGCGCAGAGAAGGTTTTTGAGGATGTTGCCAGGAATCGAGGGCCTGAGCTATAGGGCGAGTTTGAGCAGGCGAAGCCGGGTCTCCGACACTGCATTCGCTGTTAGGCAGCAACGCTAACGCTGCACCACTGTGACCATCTATTGATTGTGATAGGGACATGGAGGTGCGAGTACCAAGGGTTTGAAACCAAACATGCTAATTTTGTGATTGAAGTGCTGCCTATCTGGTAGACAATGTAGGTCGACGAATGGTTTTATAAGTAACAGATAGGGCATATTTAGCATAACACCAACAGCAAAAACATGGCATGGTGCTGTAATAAACAGAAGCTGGGCAGGAGATCACAATTGCAATTTCTTGTAGGAGCAATGATCAATGGTGGTTGATACCAATAAGCTGCCAATAATGGCTTCCACTGAAATATCCATTTGTTTTGATGGGTTGTTCCATTAGAGAACGTATTGTACATAAACATTCATGTTCTTAATGTATTTGGAGACAAGTAACTGCAGATGCTGGTTTACAAATAAAAAATACAGAGTGCTTTTCATCTCTAGCCTTTGAACACCCATCTGCCAATCAAACGCTCCTCATCTGTATCCACCTATCACTTGGCAGGCTTTGTCCTGACACCACCTCTTCTCCAGCTTACTCCCCTCACTACAATCAGGCTTAAAGAAGGGTCCCAACCTGAAAAGTTGCCTATCCATCTGCTGCCTGACCCGTTGAGTTACTACAGTGCTTTATTTATTTATTTTTTTAATGCATTTAATGATTATTGGGAGAGGGGTATGAAATCAAGGCTCCATGTAGAAACAAGAAACTGCAGAAAGATAATCCCGCAACGTCACCCATCTTTTTCCTCCAGAGATGCTGCTTGACCCGCTAAGTTACTCCAGCACTGTAAATCAAGGCTCCAACTCTTATGTAGTCCCTTTGGTGATTGAATTGTACAAAATTGATCCAGTACACCTAGTTTCCATGACTTGATCCAGAATAAAAAGCAGGATGTTGATTACATCCTTGCTTTTTCAGTCAGAGTACAATAAGGCTCGAAAGAAAATGAAGTTTACATGACAGAGAAGGCAGTGTAAAAGTACAAGAACATTGGATATTTGGGAATGAGAAACGGTCTTTAAGTTTGGCCAACTGCATCCTTGGTTCTCTCACGGCCTTCCATCACTCCCACCCATTGCTTGTCTACTTCTGCTGCATAAAAAGGGGTAGTTTACTGGCTTTTCTTGCCTAGCAGGGAGCCATGACTCCCGGCAACACGCATCTAAACTTAAACTACACTCCGCACATCATTTTCCAATCTAATTTAATGCATTTGGAACATCACATCCATTTTCGATGGGCTCTGCTGGTGGACAGTTACCTACTGGGAACTTCATCCTTTGAGCATTGATTAACACTGGAAGCAGAAACAACTGTAATCTATGAAGGATTGCAATGTTTTCGTCAATTCTTTTTAGATGATATAGGGAAAATACATTAAAAACATGGAGTGTTTAAAAAAAAATGAGGTTCATACAGCCTTTACATTGATTTTAAAGTAGGGGTGGGAGATTGCCACCTTCACGTGGTCCACCCTGTTTCAATGAATGCAATCAACCTGGCGTGCACAAACAGAAGATCAAACGGAACAAGTTGGCTTACAACTTTAGGCTGTGCACGCCATACGCAAGAAGAAGAAGATTTTAAAGTGCAATATTCTCAATTTCAAAGTATTTTGAGAAAAACTACATTACAGTAAGCAAATGGAGTTTGAAAGAAGGTCACTTGTTACCTGAATCTGAATTTGTGGGATCTATAAAATTTTACCTTTGAAGAGGAATCAATATTTTGAAATGGAATGCAAATAAATAAAACAAAATAATAAATAAATAAATAACAAATAAAAAATAACAGCTAAAGCCTGTTAGTCCTATAATGAATAGATAAAAATTCAGCTAAACTGGGTTTTTGAATGAGTAAAAATCAAAGAGTCTAGTACTGAATCCGATTATTCGATAATGAGAATAGTTTTCAACATCAACTATGCCTTAATACCTAAAAAGGATTTTACACAGCTTGTAAATCGTTTTAGCTTGATTTATTATTATTAAAAAAAAAGGTTTTTAACTGTAATCGTAATTACACTTGGCAATCTTACATTGTAACAGTAACTAATGGGCCAAATTTTAATCCAGATGGTAATTTTGCTGGAAAAGCAAACTGGGTTAATTTTCAACTTGCTGGTGAAGCATAACACACACTGAATTTAGGAATGAATGGAGAAAGCTGCCCAATTATCTTTCCAAATGAATGAAAACAAAAAGACAGTAAATTACCCATTTCCCATGAAAGAAAATGTGCCTGAATCATATCCTACTTTAAGCTCTGGAACAAAGTTCAAAATTACCCTTAATATATAAACAGTGGTGCAATATGGGAATAAAGTGCTGCCCACTATTTGCTTATGTGTATTGCATTGTTTTCCATTGTAATTTATTTGCTTTTGCTTTCCCCAAAAATTAGTTCAAAAGCACAATGATAAAAAGGAATTTTGTACAGCTTGTTAAGAGCCCCGATAATGTACAGGACTGGGAAGTAGATTAAAGATGGATTTATTCAAAATCACACTTGGCTCAGACTATGTTTAATTAATGAGAACATTTTGCAACAGGTCTGCATAATGACCCAACCACATGCCCCATCTACATAAGTCCCGCCTGCATGCTTTTGGCACACATCCCTCCAAACCTACCCTATCCATGTACATGTCTAAATGTTTCTTAAACGTTGTGATAAAAACCTGCCTCAACTATCTCCTCCACCACCCTTTGTGTAAAAAGCTACCCATCAGGTTCCCATTAAATCTTTCTCCACTCATATTAAACTAATGTCTTTTGGTTCTCGATTCCTCTACTCTGGGCAAAAGACTTGTTCACCCAATCTATTCCGCACATTATTTTGTACACCTCTATAAGAATACCCCACATCCTGTTGCGCTCCAATAAATAAGTCACTAGCCTGCTCAAACCCCCCCCCCCCCCCCCCCCCCCCCCCTATTGCTCAGGCCCTTGTGTTCTGGCAACATCCTAGTAATCATCTCTGAATCCTTTCAAGCTAGACACGGACTTTCCTATAGCACGGTGCCCAAAACTGAGCACAATACTAAATGTGGTCTCACCAACATCTTATATAACTGTAACATGACCTCCCAACTTCAATACTCAAACCAATGAAGGCCAATGTGCCAAAAGCCTTCTTGACTACCCTCCACCTGTGACCCCATTTTCAAGGAGCCATGCACCTGTACTGCTAGATCCCTCTGCTCTACAACATCCCCAGAGCCCCACCATTCTCTGTGTAGGTCCTGCCCATATTAGTGCTCCCAAAATGCAACACCTCACATGTCTCTGTTTTAAATTCCATCAACTATTTCCATCCAACCGATCAAGATCTTGCTGTAATGATTGACAACTATCTTCACTATTTACAATATCACTGACTTTAGTGTCCCATATGTACGCGCAAAAGATAGTTAATTATAAAACAGGAAGGAATGGCTGGTGAGATGGTGGTCCCTGTGCTTGTTTGCTCTCCTCTGATTATTATTCATATTTGAATACTGGGGGTTGCCGCTGGATTTTCAACATTTTGAACATTTTCAGCAACCTGCTGCGACTATGACGCGTGCCGGCAAGTCGCCGAAGAAAACCGCGTAAGCGGGACAGGCCCTTAAGTCTCTCCATGTTCGACATGCTTTGTTTCTATGTACCTCAGGCATAATGAATAGTCCGCTACCTACTCCATCTTTTCATAATCTTAAAAGGGTTTAATCATATTGCATTCTGTGCTGTTCTAAGGAAGAAAATGTATCATGTCTTTCTTCCTTTTGTCTTTCCTTTTTAGCAGGGAGAATCTTTATGAAACTATATTGTACCGTGTTTAAAGCCTCACAGTTCTCCCAAATAATTTTAACGATTATATTGCAGAATACTCAGTACTCTTAACTAAGCACTTGTGAAGATTTCACATGTGCTTGTCACTATATCAAGGCTTTTATATATTTACATATTTTATTATGACCTAAAATTACATTACATTTTTAAAAAGAGATTTATTAATACCACATATGTGGAAATCCTACTAAAACTGTTTAAAATATTTTTCATATTGCTCTATTTGAGCAGTGTATATCATTCCATTTAAACAATATTTATGGAATTAATGTAGTAGCCAGCATTTTCAATCTCTAAATGGTTTAGACTTAATACTAAATTGAGTTTAAGCTTACTTTAAATGTAACGTTTCTTTTACTTAATTTTAAATATTTGTAATTGAAATTCTCACTTGTCAAAGCTACTAAGAGGCAATTGAATGAATTTGTATAATAAGATTAAAAATTAAAGCTTGTCAAATTGAAGTCAAGCCACTAAACTGATTAGGAAACTGGCTTGGTGCTTTAATATTTCCACTAACCAGTGCTATTTTATATGAATCTCTGCTGTTTCCCAACTAATGACTCAGATAACAAGGGTGAAATCCACACATTTAAGCAACACAAAGATTGGTGAATATAGTTAATGCTGGTGAAAGCATAAAATTACAAAAAGTCTTTGATAGATTAAGCGAGTGTGCAGAGCTGACAGATACATTTCAGGTGAGCATGAATTTTTCATTTTTCTGGGTCGAAAATTGATAAGTTTAAGATCCGTTTAAAAGAGGAACTGTTCACAACAGTGGAGATGCAAGATTTCGGGATCCAAGATAACTATGATGTTACAGTGATAACTATGATGTTACTAAATAAATTGAACAGGTCACAGATAAATGTGGAAGTGACGAGATTGCTCTGAGAACTAGCTTGATGGGTTGAATAGCTCCTATAAGGAAATCATTGAAGAGTTTGGGTCTTAATTGTACCATATCTGGAGCACTGTGCAACAATTCTGGGGATCACACTTTATTTAGTAAGGAAGCATTAGCCTTGTGAGAAGCTCTGCGAAAGCTCATAAGTGTTTAACTTATTGGGAGAAGTTACACTGGGAGACTTGAAATAGAAAAGGATAAGAGATGATTTGTCAGGGTGATATTAAGACTTTGCAATGAACTGACAGGGTAGATGGTAACTTTTCCTGTTGATGGGGAGGTGTTTGACACGAGGGCATAAGATTAAAAATCAGAGCCTGGTTATTCAGGTGAGTAATTGGGAAAGATATTTTGTCACACAAAAGACGTGGTGAGTGTGGAAATCCCTTCTTCAGAAAACAATAGGTGTTCCCTCAATTGGTCATTAAAGACGAACAGCTTTTCTGTAGACAAGGAAAAGAAAGATAGGGGGCAGAGTGTTCAGTCACTGTTTAGTCATTATCTCATTGTGTGGCAGAACAGGCTTCAGGAGCAGAAAGATCAACTCGTTCTCCTACACCTTAAAGGCTAAGCAGTCATGACAGAGAGAAAGGGAGATTGCTGGAAACATAACCTGAACCTTTTCATTAGAATGCTTATAACAAGCTTGTTAGGGTGAACACAGTGATTTTTCTTGTCTTAAAATTATCTTTTGATTTTATAAAGATCAGATCAAAATAGATATATTAACACCAAAAGATTGGCACAGTTAAATTATACATCAGTTCTCCATTTGCCACCTAAGGATTTTGTTCAACTTTACGAGTGATTTTTTCTGCCTTGTACCACAGTCCTTAAACCAGCCAACAGGACAAGCTATTGGGCTTGATTGATATTCTTTGCCAATTCAGTTCTGTAGAGATATCTGCAAGGATTGTGTGAGTTAGCTTTCTATATAATAGTTTGTTGCCCCATTATATATTGCATCAATGCAACAGTTTTTTTACACTTTAGGGATATGGCCTGGATACAGGCCCTTCGACCCCCCGTACACTGGCACTATCCTAAACACTAGCAACAATTTACAATTTCCAAAAGCCAATTAACCTACAAACCTGCAGATCTTTGGAATGTGGGAGGAACTGGAGCACCCGGAGAAAACTCACGTAGTCACAGGTAGAGAACGTACAAACTCCGTGGAGACAGCACCCAAAGTCAGGCTCGTTTCCGGGTCTCTGGCACTGTAAGGCAACAACTCTACTGTTGTGCCACCATGTTGCCCCAAGTTTTCTTTAACTACCATTTTGTGTTGCTTGCTGTTGATAGCTTGCTTGGTTGATTGGATAGACTGAGTTTCATGGATCTGAAGGTCTTCTCGCTTCTTTTGTGAATGCTTATCTTTCAATTATACTTCACCGTTTTAACTATTAGCATTTCATTCAGCTCACTGGATGAACTTGGAATTGATTGATTGATGAACTTGGATTTCGGTAGGGGGCGCTGCTCTGGCAGCAGCCATGTCAGCAGCGCGTCAGTTTTTTCAACTTTTTCTTATTTTTTAGTATGTTTTAAAGTATGTATTTTGTGTTTCTTTGTGAGTTTTGTTTGGGGTGTGGGGTGGGTGTGGTGTGTGGGCGGGTAAGGAGGAAACCGTTTTGGTCTCCTCCTCCATGGAGAGGCGACTTTTTCCAGGTCGCCTCCCCCGTGGCCTAACATCAAGGATTGGCGCAGCCTTTCCCGGAGACGCGCCCGGGGCTTCAGCGGCGGGCGCAGCGTGGACTCTCGGCGTGGAGCGGGCGGGCCCTCACTGGGGCTCGCTGGAGGGGAGCGCTCCGTTTCGCTGGCCCGGGGCAGCCGGCAGCCTGAAGTCGCAGCCTGAAGTCGCGGTCTGCAGAGCTTCAGCTGATGCGGCGTCTACAGCCCGGGATCCCTCGTGGGGGACCCGGGGGAAGAAGAAGCCATCACTGCCGGCCCGCGGCCAACTTCTACCACGGGGGCGGCATGGACTTACACCATAGTGATGAATGCTGTGGTGGATGTTTGTGTTACATTTTTATTGTGGTTGTGTGTTCTTTATTATTGTATCGCTGCTGACAACCCAAATTCCGCCAGCCTGGCTGTGTGGTCATTAAAATACAATACAAAAAAAAATTGGTAGATCTGGATATATGCAGGTGCACAAAATAGGATAATAAATTATCAAACAACCGGAGAAAATAGATGTTGTGATTTGATTTATATTTTTAGTTGTGTCCAATGGAGACTTTTGTTAACATTAATAATATGTATAAATAATGTTATAAAAATGGAATACCAATATTTACAGAATCTTGAAGTAACCTGATAGCTAGGTTGTGACTATGAGAACATAAATGGTATAAGTCAATCAGATATTAATATTTCATCACAGTTTCGTGCAGCAAGTAAGATCCACAAGTGAGAATTTGTAATAACCTACCACTGTGGAAAACAAATATTTAGAACTGTGTTAAGATGAAATATTCAGCAATATAAATCACAGATTAGTAAGAATTCAGATGAGGGTGATTCCAGATGGAAAATTCTAAATGTGCAGGAAGGAACTGCAGATGCTGGTTTAAACCAAAGCTAATCACAGAGGGAGATCAGCGAGAGAGGATGATCACAGAGCAGGGTGTTTGAAGAAGGGTCTTGACGAGAAACATCACCTATTCCTTTTCTCCTATGATGTTGTCTGACCCACTGAGTTACTGCAACTTTTTGCGTCTATCTTTGGAAAATTCTAAAGTTGGGCCAGAAACTGGCAGACACTTGCGCATGTCTTATTGTTGCTTGTACAATGGGCCTGACTAATTTGAATGAGTTTTCCCAAACTGGATTGTCTTTCTGAGGATTCCAAATCTTCTTGGTGTGGGGAGGTACTTGAAAGAAAAACAGGATAAGTAATCTGACAGTCCGGAGTAAAAACTACAGAAATACTAAGATGAATTCAGCTAAGATTTTTCACATTTTGCCGTTATCAACAACCTGTTCCTCTGGTGTAAATATAGCCTTTAATGAAGTGTTCAAGAAGGAACTGCAGATGCTGGTAGATCGAAGGTACACAAAATTGTTGGAGAAACTCAGCGGGTGCAGCAGCATCTATGGAGCGAAGGACATCAGTCTGAAGAAGGGTTTCGGCCCGAAACGTCGCCTATTTCCTTCGCTCCATAGATGCTGCTGCACCCGCTGAGTTTCTCCAGCAATTTTGTGTGCCTTTAATTAAGTGTTTGGAGGGAAATCTGGCTGATTTTTTGCAACTCAAATTGCACTGTACCTTAATTGGTACATGTGACAATTAAATTAAATCTTGAATCTTCTAATCACAAAGAAGTACGGGAATTTGACATTTTGGCATAAAATCAGTGTGAAACTTGGATCATGGGGTGGTCCTGGGTGTTTTACGTTTCTAGTATTCTAGTCATGTTTTACCTGACGTGTTGAAACCACACACACACACACTGACACAGACTCACACATAGAGACATCCACACGCACAGACACACATGCACGCATACATACAACATATACGTGTGTGTGTTTACTATATATAACTTCAAATGATCTTTGCCTACTTGCAAAATAGTCTCAGAAAATATCCAGCAGAGAAATGTTGCTTATTCATATCTTTCCTCAGAAGTACATCAAAGAAACCTGCAGCCCAAGGTGGCATTACTGATGAAAATGTGTTTTTGATTGTTGTTGCTAATCTCTTTCTTATTATTTCTTAAATTCTACATATATTACAAGCCTCGATTTTCTTTTTCAATTTTGCTTTGCTAATATTGGCTGCAGGCTTGGACTTAATTTTCCATTTAGAATATATTCAACTATTCAGCATCTCATTTATATTTTTAATTGAGAACAAGATCAGTTTTAGATGCTAATTTAAAAATAAGCAGAACAACTTTTCCTTCAGAACTGATCATTGGATTTAAACTGATTTTGTTGATGAGGCTGCCTTTATATCTGCATTACACTTAAGTAAGCTCCACAGACCAAGAAATTGGGGTATCTTCACAAACAGCCTTTTTATAATTAGTATTAAGACAAAAACATAACATTAAAAAAAGTAACAATACATAGTCTCACCCCTTGCCCATGACACTTGGAAACACATGCTAACACTCCAAAGACACTGATGTTCTGGCATTGTCTGTTCAGACAGATCTGGGAAAACAGAAACATTTGTGTTATTCTAAGCGTACATGAATAACTATGATTATGTATATGTTAAGCAGGAAGTAGTGCCTCTCTCAGGCCTTTCAATTTCTTTGTATGAAGCAGCTACTTTTTTCTTATGGTATAATGTACAATAATAGTCTGCAGATATCCCTGCTTTAAGTAGCTCGAACAACAATCCCAACTCCTTTTGATGTAGAAAAACATGGTAAAGTGCTTCATTGAATTGTAATTAGAAAAAAGCCCCTGTGGCAATAAAAATGATACATTAGGAGAGGTGATCAAAAGCTATCAGCGAGGAATTAGAGTTCAAGAGGAAGCTGCTGAGATCAGGAGGTGGCGAGTACATGCTGAAATCTAACACATGGGGATTACGCTTTAGATCTGGCATGCTGAGGGATATGGAGGCAGCAAGGGAAGAGATGGCGTGCAGCACTTTCTGGTGGAGAGAACACAGTCCCAGAAAACCCATGTTGAACGTTAGATTAATACTTAATGCAGTCTTTGTTTTTGCTCGTTTGTATTTTTGTTTTCTAAATTTGCAATTGTCATAATATTGTATTTGTCTTTCATTTTCTAATTTAAAATGATCAAATTTTAAGGAAGAACAGGAAAACTGAGGACAGGTATCCAGTTGAATATCTCATTTTGTGCCTTGGCATCAAATTAGGTTTGATATTACTCTTAAGATGCAGCATTTTACTATTAAAGAATACTTCATATAAATGCAAGATGTTATTTTCTGCTCCACTCAAAAATACAACCAGATCCCCCCCCCCCCCCAATCCCCAACAACCTCTTCCTTCGCTAAGCTCGGAGATGATAATGGAATCATATAGGCACAAAGAACTACAGATGCTAGTTCACCCAAAACAAGACAGATAGAGCAAAGACACAATGAGTCTCAGCACATTCTTGCATCTCATAATACAAGATTTGCAAGGAAGGTTTGGAATGAACAAGTCCCGATTTCAGCACAGTTCATGTAATTAAATGCCCCATGCTATTTATCCATATCACTGAGAAACCTATCGACTGCAAGGCAAAAATTAATTTAAACATTAATAAACAATATTACAGTACTACTTAATGGTGAGGCGACAAGTATCAGATTTTTGACAAGGCACAGATTTGAAGATATTCCATTGTACTCTAGGTGTCGGCCTTAGCCCAGTGGCAGAAGTCCGTGGTTCAATCCCCACTATAGGCTCTCTCTTGGGTGATACAGTAATGCAGTAGTATTTAAAGTACCATCTTTAATTCATTGGCTCTGATTTGTATTGAAGTGTCCTGAGGTCTTGGAAGTTGTCCTGTAAATACAAATTATTTTTCTCCTTTGACTTTTTAGTAGCAATGGCAGACTTGTCAGGTCAGCAGTAAATTGTGTAGAAATTAGTGCAAAGGATAGCAGTAAAAATGCCAGCACCAATCAGCAAAGTGGTCAATTCTAATACTAAATTCATAAATATTTATGTGCCTTAAAAAGTTAAAAAATAATCTCTCGGCTCCCTGGATATGACAAATTTGCAGCCATTAAGTTGCATTCCAATATTGAACCCCTAATGATCATCAATAAGAGAAAAGTTTAAAAATGACATTGAAAAAAAAATCCTCTGGAGACAGGAGAAGCAGTAGGGATGTTTCTAGCCTGCAGCCTCCTCAGTCCTATTCTTGAGGCTTTGTGAAACCAATAATTTACCAAGCTGGAAATAACCTGCAACCACAGCAAACAGCAAAAGTGTTCATTGCTCGAGTGTATTCCAGCTCCACAAAACTGAATCTACTCAATGTAGCAATGTTACAAAATTTTGAGATTTAAAAAAATCAAGATAAGGTTAACAATAAGTTTAATTTGACACCTAATTCACTTTCATATCTCAAGTAATAAAAAAGTTATGGCCATTTTCATACTCGGAAATTAGCATCTTGTTCCCTATTGATTTTCTATGGACATAACAAAAAAGCTGTGATCGTGGACAGTCAAAAGCCCATAACCTTCTTAAAAATTAAGAGAACTGAATGAAATTTTCAGTTATCATAGATTGAAGCATTCTGAAACAAATATAAAATAATCTTACTTGGATGACCTGAAATTAAAGCATATAATTAGTTAGTTACCCAATTGTAGCTAATTTCAAACTTCAATTACTAGATGTAAACATCTGTCCATTTCTTAATAAATGATTAACATTTTTAAATAGCCCAAGTGTCCAAATAATATTCACAAATAATTCACAATAAAACATGATTTTTAAATCTCATTTACATCAATTTATAGGCCAAATGGAAGGAATTTAGTGTTCATTTGCTGTAAATTAAAGTCAATTTAAATCGGCTTTCTAGTGGGTTCGTGTTAAACCGCTGGTTTAGAACGTTCACATTGCGCTGGATTTGTGCCCTCAAGTGCACAGAAAAATACTGCGGGATATAAAGAGCCCAAAATGAACTACTCGTTATAGAAAACGTTATATACAGGGTTATATACAAGCCCCATTCAATGTAAAAATAAGGTACATACCTTTAATTGTTTGCTTTATAAAACCCTGGGGCTGCGAGAGGTTGCGGAGTGAGAGAGTGATTTTTAAACTACTATAAATATTATACAAGGCCATAAAAACTAATAATACCTTTTGCGACGGGGTCTTTCAGCGATTTTCCGTTAATGATTTACTAGGCTGAACATTTTCGATTGCACCAGCCTAGTAAAAATCGCGCTTTTAAACCCGCCCCCTTTAAACAGCGCCAAAATCAGTGGGGTAGGGCAGATGCTCAGCCACGATTCAGGTAGGTTTTGTAACATACCTACTCAATGTGCTTTATTGGTTCAGCGTACATAAGATATTAAGGAATGAACTACTTCATTAATGTTTGTTTTTTCTTTCAAACATTCCAACATAAATATATGTTTCAACCTTCTAATATAGACATTCGCAGTGAAAGGTAATTTCACTTCAATTTTAGAGACTATAATACAGCAAACCCTCACAGTACTGGACCTCTACATTGTGAATTTACATTATAGGTGCATGAGGCCCATTGCCACCGCCCCCCCCCCCCCCCCCCCCCCCCCCCCCCCCCCCCCCCCCCCCCCCCCCCCCCCCCCCCCCCCCCCCCCCCATTTCTGTCAGTTTCCCGTTGAGATGGCACCTCGTGACGTGCTTCCGGTCGCAGCAGGAGCGGAGAGAACGAGCTGCATGAAGCTGGCGTGAGTACCGGACCCATCCCTAGTGCACCGTGTGTGCAAGCCAGGGGTCTGCCAGACACCAGCCTGTGAATTTGTGCTTGTTTAAACCTCCCCCCCCCCCCCCCAAAGCAGCATTTCTTGGGTTAAACTTTACCCCCCCCCCTCACTCGGTTACAGAGACAATCGGCAATAATGGATACCATCCTCCCCACCCCAGTGGTCTGCTATTGTGAGGATTTACTGTAAATAATCTAAATAGAATGGCTGGATATTTACTTAAATGGATGGTCAACATGTTATTAGTGATTGATCATCCCTACCTTTCCCTCTCCACATTTAGTGCCTGTTAGCACAAGTCCTGGGTCAGGCATATCGTCACCCAGATAGACATGAGTACCACGGCATAGGATCTTGCCACCTTCTTGCAAAGGGATATTAGTTTCTATAGAGACTGCATTTGTTCCAATAACAGGCCGACTTGCTCCTCCTTGACACTGGATCTTTCCACACTGAGCATCCCTGTTAACAAAATTAGACAATTGGTGTAAATAGAGGAAATTCAGTGAAGAGACAATGGGTACATTTCTCCACAGGTTAAGTCAATTCATTAAGTTATGGTACAGTTTCAAAGTAGTCATCTGAACATACAATGCAAATAACTATCAATTATTCTTTTAGCAAAGTTCAAAATATCCATAGTGAATGGGATCACAGAGACAAATAATGTTCCGTTGTTTTTGGCACTCACATATTATAAAACAGCTTGAATGAACAATCAACATGTTCAGAACTACAAACTTAGTTTGTAATAAACTCAATAAAAGAAAAGTTTTTTTTCAGTTGACCATCATTCACAGAGTTCAAAATGAAATATCACCTGGCTCTATCTTCTTCACAGTATGGCTAATTTGCTTGACTAAGTTACAAATTTTCCATATTTAGGTTAGTTCATATCTTAGGAAATGATTTGGTTCGCAGTTCATTCAAACATTATTTCAGTCTGCGCTGCCAAATGTACAGGGCAGTAAATAAATTATAGGCCTCCTGCGCATTGAATAAATGATGAAGCCTGCAGCAAGTTGTTTCAATTTGCATGGAAAACATTACTGCTGAGTAAACTCACTGCGTAGGTACATTGTGGTGGAAGTACTAACGACATTGTTAAAAAGGGAGTTTTACATTAAATGATAATTACATTTCCATAATAATTTTAAAGTCAAAAGCAAATAAAGATGTGGTTCTCCGATTTACCATAAGGTGAGATGTATTTCTGCCTTCAACTTGCTGGATGGTTTAACTGGCGGGGAAGCTTTGGTGCCCACGGCTGCATTAGTTGAATGGATTCCAGATTCCTTATGAACGATCTTGGAATTCACCAATTAACTAGCTATTTAGGTGAGGTTTGTAAAATCCTTGGATTTGTAAAATAATACTTGTAATCCTTCCTTCTTCCACAGGATAGCACTGCAACTTCTAAAACGTAGTTGCTCTCAGTGGCGCATATGGGTATTCAAATTGTGCAGCATTTGGAGGGTTGTACAGGCACATCACCATGTTTCAGACCAATAGTTCAGAGACTCCTGTCACACTCCGATACCCCCTCCCTTTTCCATGCTCCTGCCTGTTCCAGAAGTGTTGCTACTTTCCTCAGCCTGCCACAATGATTCACAAAGGGATGGGGATGGTGTTCACTCAATACAGGCTCTTCAAAGATGTGGTTTGAAGCTGAAATGTCAGTTTAGTACATACACATACATATGAATTAGCAGCAGGATTCACTTGGCTCCTTGAGCCTACTCTGCTATTCAGTAAGATCAGGGCTGCTTTGAATGTAACCTCTGCTTGGCAATGCTGTCTATCTCTGGTAATCTTTCATCTATCTGCCTCTGCCCTTTGAAGAAGAGAATTCCAAAGACTCATGACCTGCTGATTGAAAATATTTGATCTCATCTCTGACTTAATTCTTTGTTTTCCAACAGCAACCTTTAGTTCACAATTCTCCTACAAGAGTGATTATCCTCACCAGAACTGTCAAGACCGTTTAGAATCTGATATGTTTCATTTAAGTCACTTTTCTCTTTGCTAAACACCAGATACAAACCTATCTCATCTATCTTTCTTCATAGGACAGGCTGCACTTTCCAGGTATCAGTCCAGTAAGCTCTCTCCGCTTTGCTGCCAATGCATTTACATTCTTTCATAGAGGAGAGCAGTACTGTACACAGTACACCAGATGTGGTCTCGTGACTGAAGCGTACCTCCGCCCTTTTGCATCCAATACCCTTTTCATTAAAACCATTCGCATTCCATTGACATGCAGATTATTTGCTGTACTGACGTGTATCTGAGAAGCTTGGATGATAGAGGGTTATCCTGGAACTGTCCTCTTTGCTTGCCAATTTTCAGCTATCAGGACAGCACATGTACTATTGAATATCAGGGCCTTGTCAAAGGCTCTTTCCATTATAAAGGAAAGACTATTCCACTTGTAAAGGTCATGCCATCCATTGGTTGAGTACTTAACACCATCTGCAAGATGGACACAGACTTAAGGGCCTGTCCCACTTGGCCGTCATTTGCGCCTCATTTACGCGTCATATGTAAAATAGGTTGACGTGTTGTGAAGCACGGGTAGCGTGTGGGTAGCGCGGGACGGGCACATCGAGAGGCGTGGAGGAGTATGGAGTTGCACGCGGTATCGCGCGCCGCTCCAGGATTTCGTCCTGTACGAAATCCTCGCGCGCCACCTGCGTGAAGTATCGCGTGCGCACGCTGACGCGTTGGGTACGCACGCTGATGCATTGGCGTAAGCACACTGATGCATGGGCGTACGCACATCTCACGTGTATCGCGTGGTGACGCATGGTTACCTCACCTTGCGTAACCATGTGTCGCCGCGCGGCAGGGTAGTCTATTGATGTCACGCGCACCAGACGGCATGATGACCCGTGATGATGCATAACGATGCGTCGACCTATTTTACATATGACGCGTAAATGAGGCGCAAATGACAGCCAAGTGGGACAGGCCCTTTACACACCATCCTCACTTCAAAGAAGGTATTGTTACCCAAATGCCATCTCCACTGCTACATTAGTATAGTTTAGTTCAGTTTAGAGATACAGTGCAGAAACAGGCCCTTCGGCCCACTGCCGACCAGCGATCCCCGCATATTAACAATTTGGTGACAATTTTACAATTATACCACGGCAATTAATCTACAATCCTGTACGTCTTTGGAGTGTGGGAGGAAATTGGAGTACCTGGAGAAAACCCACGCAGGACATGGGGAGAACGTACAAACTCCAAATAGACAGCAACCGTAGTCAGGATCGAATCTAGATATCTGCCGCTGTAAGGCAGCCACTCTACCATGGCACAACGCTACCTTTGCACAACTCTACCGCCTTTTTTGGCTGAAGCTCCAGTGAAACATGACCTTAACATTCCTTCAGAATGATAACTGCAGTGTGAAACTTATCTACATTACGAAAGGTGTTGGTTGCCTTGAATAAGGCGGCTATACCTTTGGCCTGACCAGATATATCCCAGGATATTGGGGAGAGCAAGAGGAAAATTTGATGGGCACCATCACAGATTTTTGTCTCTTTGTTTACCATGGGTGAGGTACTGGAAGACTGGAATTGAATTGAATTAAATTTCCTTTATTGTCATTCAGACCTTTCAGTCTGAATGAAATTTCGTGCCTGCAGTCATACATACAATAATACAATAATAGACAACAGAACAGACAGTAAACACAAATTAACATCCACCACAGTGAGTCCACCAAGCACCTCCAAACTGTGATGGAGGCCAAAATCTTAGGGCTGCAGTCTCTTCCCTCCTCTTCTCCCTCTGCGCTGAGGCGATACCCCACCGGGTGATGGTATATCAGTCCCGAGGCTCACCGAGCTCCGCTAACGGGCCGGTTCAAACACCGCGGCCTGGGGGTGGTCGAAGCTGCCGCCCTCCAGTCCAGCGGACGCAGCTATTGACGACGTCATCCACTGGCCCGCAGCTGAACCCCGGACTCAGGCCGCCGCCGCCAGAACGCCGTCTCAGCCACCGGAGCACCGTTCCAGCCCCGAGAGTGGCTAATGTTCTGCCTTCCTTTATGAAGGGTGCAAAGCCAAGCCAAACAACTATAGGGTGGTGGGATTAACATAAACGGTGGGAAAATTACTTGAAGGGATTCTGAAAGACCCAAATGTATTTGCATTTGGAAAGGCAAGGACCGATTAAGATAGATAGCATGGCTTTGTGCATGGGAAATTGTGTCTCACAAATTAGTTGAGGTTTTTTTTGAAGAGGTGACCAAATCAATTGACAAGGGCAGGCTGATAGATGTTACCTACATGGACT
Source organism: Leucoraja erinaceus (assembly GCF_028641065.1). Lineage (NCBI taxonomy): Eukaryota > Metazoa > Chordata > Chondrichthyes > Rajiformes > Rajidae > Leucoraja > Leucoraja erinaceus. The sequence continues at coordinate 14,900,891 of NC_073391.1, read as the reverse complement.
TTAGCAAAGCCTTTGACAAGCTCACAAAGGGTAAGCAGGTCTGGAAAGTTAAACACATGTGCTTGAAGGTGAGTTAGCCAAATTATAGACGGGGACAAAGGAGTGTGGTGGAGGGTTGTTTATCAGATTGAAGGCCTGTGACCAATAGCGTGCCGCAGGGATCTGTGCTGGTCCCATGATGCGCATCTTATATATATTAACAATTTGGTGAGAATACAGGTGGCAATGATGAGTAAGTTTTCAGATGACTCCAAAATGAGTGGTATACTGGACAGTGAAAAATGTTGTCTCAAATTACAAGAATATTCAGATCAATTGGGAAACTGTAAAAGGTGGAATTTAACATACAAATTATGTATTTTGACAAACCAAACCAGGCCAGGACTTACCCAATGAATGGCAGGGCCCTGGGTGTTGATGAACAGGGACATGGGTGTAGATGAATCATTATTGCTGATTTGTTCCATGTCTGCTTTTGCTGTTGCTAACCCGATCCGTAATACACACCGGGTTTCCACCATGCCATCTTGTGGAATGCGAGTAGCCATGCTATGACTTCGAGTCTACATTACATTACCTATGTATATGGTTCCTGTATGTATTCTTATTAAAGTACTTATTATGAAGTTTTATGACAGTGTCAATAGTACTTTATACGTGCGATTGCGTGGAATATTGCGGAGATTGAGAAGATCAAAAAATACATGAGACCCGGATCTGCTGGTCTTCTCCATGACCTCCTTAGCACTGCAGACAGCCCGCTCAGCCGGTCCACATGACTGGGGATACTCCGGACTGTTGGTGATGTGCTTAAAGTCTCATTCTCTCGCAAAGTCCATAAAGCGCTGGCTCGTGAATTGTCCACCATTATCGGACAAGAGGGAGCGAGGCGCCCCATGGACTGAGAAGTGTCTTGCAAGTTTCTTGATGACGGCCGCTGAAGAGGTTGTGTGGAACAAGTCGATCTCGAACCACCCGGAGTAGGAGTCTACCAGGACCAAGTATTGTTTGATGTGCCAGTCAAAGATGTCGAAAGCCACGGTGGACCACGGCAGGTCAGGAACAGGGTGCTGCAAAATAAGTTATTTCTGTTGATGCGGCATCATGCTGTTGCACACAGCACAAGACTGCACCCTCTGGCGTATGTGACCCGACATAACAGGCCAGAAAAACATGCTCTTTGCTCATCATGAAGGGCCACAAGACATCCCGGCTGTACCATTGCCTCGGAACCAGGGATATCCTCTGTCTATGGCGCCAAAGTACTCGTGTTGGAGCGAAGCCGCGATCACTGCCTTGTGGCCCTTCATGATAACTCCATTTTCAATGGCAAGTTCATCTTGGACAGGAAAGTAGGGCTGAACAGTAGGTGGAAGCAAATGCTGCTTGCTAGGCCATCCGTGATTGATGACTGAGGTGAGTATCTGCAGATGGCATGCTCTGCCGTGCGAGCCACCAAAGTATCCTGACGGGAAGGACGAATAAAGTCGACTGTCATAACATCAAAAGTGTTCATTTCAGCTGCGTGATTGGCATTTGTCCTCCTGGGAGCACGAGATAATGTGTCAGCCAGATACATGTGCTTACCCTGTTTGTAACTGAGAGTGATGTCGTACTTCTGGAGCTGCAGCATCATTCATTGCAGCCTCGCTGGAGCAGCATGTATTAGGCTTGTTTAAAATGGTGACTAAAGGCTGCTGGTCAGTCTCTATGGTTACAGCCTTACCAAAGATGTAATCGTTGAATTTGACACATGCAAAGACCATCGCCAGCAATTCCTTCTCAATCTGAGCATCTCGTCTCCGTGTCCGTCATCATTCTAGAAGTGTAGGCAACAAGTTTGCCATCCTGCAGGCACGCAGCGCTGAGGCCGTACTGGGATGCGTCGCAGGTCAAAGTGACAGGCTGATTGACATCAAAATAAACCAGGGAGGGCGACATCTGTTGTTTGAGTGTGTCGAAAGCACATTGCTGTTGTTCGTGCCATGTCCAGGCAGTGTCTTTGTGAGTAAGCTGCCCTGGGGGAGCCGAGAGCTCGCTGAAGTTGGGAGTGAACATCCCGAGGTAAGTAACCTTGCCCAGAAATCTCTGCAGGCTGGCAACATCTGTTGGCGCTGACATCTCGCTGATAGTTGCAGTCTTGGAAGGATCTAAATGGCGTCAAGTTGGGAAAAGGGGAAGTACAACGGGATCTGGGGGTCCTTGTACATCAGTCTATGAAAGTAAGCATTCAGGTACAGCAGGCAGTGAAGAAAACGAATGGCATGTTGGCCTTTATAACAAGAGGAATCGAATATATGAGCAAAGAGGTCCTTCTGCAGTTGTACAGAGCCCTAGTGAGACCACACCTGGAGTATTGTGTGCAGTTTTTGTCCCCTAATTTGAGGAAGGACATTCTTGCTATTGAGAGGAGTGCAGCGTAGGTTTACAAGGTTAATTCCTGGGATGGCGGGACTGTCATACGCTGAGAGAATGGAGCAGCTGGGCTTGTATACTCTGGAGTTTAGAAGGATGAGAGGATATCTCATTGAAACACATAAGATTGTTAAGGGCTTGGGCATGTTAGGGGCTGGAAGCACGTTCCCAATGTTGGGAGAGTCCAGAAATTAGTGCACTTTGTAATAAATCCTCTCACTGGCTTATCAAACTGTGGTTGCATTGTTCGCCGGCTCAGCGACTAATGTCCAGACAGACCCAAACCATTCTTCCTGTCTCTAGACACCTGCTTCAGCCACAAGTCTACGAGCCTCAGGTAGTTCAGGCACAGTTGCAACATAAAAGACTGACACAAAAGACTGTTGCAGTTCCAGTTGTCCTCTCCAACCGCTGACGGAGGGGCAGACTGTCCGACTACAGACCTAGAAAGGATATGACCACATGGGCACAGTCAAAGTGGTGTGCGCGGAACCAATGTCCTATTTGAATTAATCGGATGGAGGTCTCTACAGACGTAACCAAAGACATATTCTACCAGTGAATGAGCCGGCGCCATCGAAGCAAGTTCGATACGATTGTGCGGATGACCCAGATGATGGGTTTTGGACCGAGGATGGATACGATTGTTTAAACGATGGACATGTGACAGCAGACCATGAGCGGTTCTGGGATCAGGACTTTGTCTCTACACCTGTGAAAGAACCGCCAGTGGGGCTGGTGTTGATGGTAAAATCTCCTGTAAGGCCTGTGGAGAAGTCCCCTGTGAAACCTGTGCTGGTTGAGTCATCGCCTGCTGAGAAACTCCCGGTGAAGGTTGTATCTATGGCGGTATCACCTGTAAAGAGTGCAGCTGAGGGGCTGTACCGAACGCGTGCAGGACCGGTCTGCAGGCCTGTGATAAGATACAGAGACTTTGTCTAGAGGTAGATCCTGGACTCTAACTAACTATAACTGACATTACTCATATTGCATCCTCTGCCGCTTCGCTGAAGCTGATAGTTAACTTTATATTCTTATATATTATGTATTTGCATGCTTGTATTTAGCATGGGCAAAAGCCTAAGGAGGAGGATGTAGATCAATTACTATTGCTGATTTGATCCATGTCTGGTTTTGCTATTGCTGACCCGATCCGTAATCCATGTTGGGTTTCCACCATGCCATCTTGTGGAATGCGAGCAGCCTTAAGTTTAAGCTACGACTCCGAGCCCACATTACCTATGTAAATGGTTCCTGTATGTATTCTTATTAAAGTACTTATTATGATGTTTTATGACAGTGTCAATAGTACTTTATATGCTGGGGGTACTTATACTGTTCTCAAGTTTGAAGAGTCATCTATTTAATTCTCGCAAATTCCCTCCATCCCAGATGGCCTTTCCTTGCACAGTTTCGTACAATACATAAGGAATCCATTTGGCCTATCTAGTCTTTGTCGGCGATCAGGGCAAAGATATAAATCGCATTCCCCCATTTATTTCCCTGCTCTCTCACATGCCCATTAAAGTGCTTCCGATTCTCCCACCTCAACCCCTACACTTTGGGAAAGAACATGGGTGGAAACTGGGGCGGCCAGACGAAACTGATATGGTCACATAGGCAATGTGCAAACACCACACAGACAGCATGAAAGGTCAGCATGACTGGGGCAGAAAGACAACTGCAATGCCTCTGGAACCACTACAAGTAACTATGGAACCATTGTGGAGCAGGTTCTGGAACTTTTTCCCTGTAGCCCAGCAGGTGTATTTCCCTCAAGTGCCTATCCAATTTCTCTTTGAAAGTCCTGATTGATTCTGATTGCATTATGTGCAGTGAATTCCAGAATCTGTATCAGAATAGCCCTGACTATGCAACTGCTGGGACATTCATCTCAATGGAGAGGAAAGTCTAAGAGGGAGACAGGCAATTTACAGATAATTGACAATCTCTGAATTGACCGAGTTAATTTAAACATGTTGATTTCAAATTGTTTTCTAGTCTTCTTACATGTCTCAATTTAAGAAAACTTAAATATGTTTTATTCTCCACAGTTTTTAATAATATGTTTGGATGTTCACTGGCTATCACAGCACTTCTGTGGGATTTATGTTCACTCACCGATAAGATTGCATTTATTGAGGAAGTTTTCAGCAGGGAATCCATTCTGTCAGGTAGGTAAATGGCGAGCTTAGTTGGTCATTTACTTTGCGGAAATTCCAGCTCATTATTTCAGGTGATTTTGCTAATTCACCTCAATATAATGCTGATCAACATTGTTGAATTATTCACAGGAATCGCCAGGATAGGCCTGCTCTGCCCGCTGGTACCTTGCTAGAAGCTCTGCATTTGCTCGATAAGGCGGCACGGTGGCGTAATGGTAGAGTTGCTGCCTTACAGCTCCAGAGACCCCGGTTCAATCTTGACCATGAGTGCTGTTTGTATGGAGTTTGTACATTCTCCCCGTAACCCACGTGGCTTTTCTCCGAGATCTTCGTTTTCCTCCCACACTCCAAAGACGTACAGGTTCATAGGTTAATTGGCTTGGTATAAATGTAAATTGGCCCTCGTGTGTGTAGGATAGTGTTAATGTGTGGGTATCACAGGTCGGTGTGGACGCGGTGGGCCGAAGGACCTATTTCTGCTCTGTATCTCTCAACTAAACTAAACTACGAGAGAAATGGGAGGAATGCATCGGGCCAGATAGTGATGTACTTATTGCAGTAGGAGGCCAAGATAGACCCTTCCCACTAAAGGTACATGACATCTTCCCTTCTCTGGCCTCTTTCCACCGAGTCTACCATGCTTTCCTGGTTGGTGCATGAATCATCCTGAAGCCTGCTACGGTCTCTACGTAGCCTACTCCTCGTCTTCCATGGAAGTGGGTGAGCAGAAACTACTAATAGCCCTCGACCAAAACTGTGATAAATCTGCAGACACAAGAAAGAGCAAATGCTGGAATCTTGAGCTATAAACAAAGTGTTGGGGAGAACTCAGTGGGTTAAGTACCATCTCAAGTCAAGTCAAGTCAAGTTTATTTGTCACATACACATACGAGATGTGCAGTGAAATGAAAGTGGCAATGCTCGCGGACTTTTGTGCAAAAGACAAACAACCAAACAAACTATAAACACAATCATAACACACATATTATTTTACATAATAAATAATGGAAGGAAAAACGTTCAGTAGAGTTAGTCCCTGGTGAGATAGGCCTCTGGGAAGAAACTCCTTCTCAACCTCTCCATTCTCACCGCATGGCAACGGAGGCGTTTGCCTGACCGTAGCAGCTGGAACAGTCCGTTGCAGGGGTGGAAGGGGTCTCTCATGATATTGTTGGCTCTGGAGTTACACCTCCTGATGTATAGTTCCTGCAGGGGGGCAAGTGAAGTTCCCATAGTACGTTCGGCCGAAAGCACTACTCTCTGCAGAGTCTTCTTGTCCTTGACAGAGCAATTCCCAAACCAGATGGTAATGTTCCCGGACAAGATGCTTTCCACCGCCGCTGCGTAGAAGCACTGGAGGATCGTCGGAGATACTCTGAATTTCCTCAATTGCCTGAGGTGGTAAAGGCGCTGCCTTGCCTTACTCACGAGTGCTGAGGTGTGTGATGCCCATGTCATACCCTCGGAGATGTGGACACCCATATATTTAAAATAGTTCACCCTATCCACAGGATCCCCATTTATCCTCAATGGAGTGTAGGTCCTCGGAAGATGTGCCCTCCTAAAGTCCATGATCAGCTCCTTCGTTTTTTTGATGTTCAAGAGGAGGCTGTTATCCTGGCACCAGAGTGCTAGATCAGCCACCTCCTCCCGGTAGGCCTTCTCATCGTTGTCTGAGATCAGGCCCACCACCACAGTGTCATCAGCAAACTTAATTATTGAATTGGAGCTGAACCTAGCCACACAGTCATGTGTGTACAGGGAGTACAATAGGGGGCTGAGGATGCAACCCTGGGGCGATCCTGTGCTCAGGGTGAGGGACTTTGATGTATTCCCTCCCATCTTGACTACCTGGGGCCTGGCGGTGAGAAAGTCCAGGACCCAGACACACAGGGGAGGTGTTGAGCCCCAATTCCATTAGCTTCCCGGCCAGTCTGGTGGGGACTATCGTGTTGAAGGCTGAACTGTAGTCTATGAACAGCATCCTCACGTAGCCCCCCTTCTGGCTGTCCAGATGGGAGAGAGCGGTGTGCAAGACCTGGGAGACCGCATCGTCCGTGGACCTGTTCGGACAGTATGCGAACTGCAACGGGTCGATGTTCTGAGGGAGGAAGGCGCAGATGTGTTTCTTCAGCAGCCTCTCAAAGCATTTCATGACTATCGAGGTAAGGGCCACCGGACGGTAGTCATTCAGACAGGCTGGGGAGGCATTTTTTGGTACCGGTACAATGATGGATTTTTTTAAGCAGGCAGGGCCCACGGACTTGTCCAGGGAGAGGTTGAATAATGTAGTGAGCACCGGAGCTAGCTGCGTGGCACAGGACTTGAGTACTCGCCCCGAGATGCCATCGGGGCCTGCAGCTTTTCTCGTGTTCACCCGTGTCAGAGCCCTCCTCACGTCGTGCTCGGACAACGAGAATGTGTGCACATTCCTCCCTTCAGCTTCGGTAGCCAGCCCGCTGGCGGTATTGTCGATAGTCGGCAGACCTGGGGTGGTGTTGCCCTTCTCGAACCGAGCGTAAATGCTGGAGGGAATGAACAGATGACGTTTCAGGTCGGGGCCCTTCTTCAGATTCAGTCCATCCATTAGTTTGAAAAAGATCCCGGCTCGAAACATCGTCTGTCCATTCCCTACACAGTTGCTGCCTGACCCGCTGAGTGCCTCTAGCACTTTGTGTTTAGTGCTGTATTTAACTTTAAATACAAAACTTACAGTTATCAGGCACACCTTATTATCACCTATTTAATGTCTATATATTACACAAGTATGTCAAATAATACACAAGGAACTACATGTCACAATAAACAAAACTTCGAAGGACCATGAATAAAATTAAATTGGGGTTAGTATTCCCTTTGTAGTGGATACGTAAGAATTTTCCAAAAATAAGACTTTGGCTTTCAAATATGTTCTTTCATTTTAAACTCTACTGACCAGGGCCTGAAAGGTTAGAGGTGTGTATGGTACCATTTCCTAAGGAATTTATAGTTGCTTAAACAAGTCTGGATTAAGTTGTGGACAACCTAAAGGTTGACTTAACCCTAAAGTCCAAAGCAATTTCAGATCACTGCATTCAACTTAAAATATACTGTCTGGGCCAAGACAAGACACCTCATAATGCTATCATATTGTTTGAAATATCATTTCCACATATCCATGGAAACTGAAGGCACTGGTACATCCCTGCTGCTCTTTTCATAAATTCATGCACAGCTATCCAGAATTGACTTGGGATATTTTTACAAAAGCCATTCTGATGGTTAATTTTCTGACATGGAATGAAATCAGTTGCTACAGCTCCAATGCTTCAAAAAGCAATTTTCCTGGTTGAAAGGTTTTTTGTATTCATTGCAGAATTCAGCCACCTGGGTCCATTTTTGGTAGAACACATTCCTTTTATGAAACTCTCTCAAATTTAAATGAGCTCTGAACAATATATGGACTATATCTCTCTCAGAGAATGACATTAGCCTTGCTTCTGTTCAACCTGCTTTAGAAGTACAGTGCGAGCCATATTGGAAAGGGCACACAATCATATTTCAGGCCATCCACCTGAAATTGGCATTTGTCACCTGAATTGTATGCGCAAATGTTCAACAGAGGTTTCAAGCCCTGTTACTGATATAGTTTGCAATTAATCACAGGCTTTGCTTTATCCAGTTTGTACAGTATTTAAATTGATGCAGAGCAGGCTCTCTCCCAAAAGCAAGCTTAAGTATTTTTACAACTCATCTGAATGCATAATCCTTCATAGGTAATATTGGTTGTTAATAATAATGGCTATATTAAGTCAGTACCTCTTTAAAAGTTAAACCATGTGTCCCAAAGCTCTCTGCAATGCAGCAAGAAGGTTTTGTGTTGGAAATTCCAAAACCTTTTCTCCCTTTGCTGAAAGTGAGTGCAGGGAAGGCTGGCCTGACACTTGCTTTCACTTTCTTTAAAAAACTATGGCATACCAAGGTAACTTTTTTGCAGCAATGATCCTGGATAGATACCTTCATTTAAAAAAATGTTTTGACTTTTATAATTAGTTTAAAAAAAGGCCTAACTATTGAATATTTTCTAATACTTTAGAGAGAGTGGAGAGGAGAGGAGAGAGAGATGGAGAAGGGGAGAGAGTGGGGGAGTGGGAGTGGGGAAGGGAGAGAGACTAAAATTTGTTGTCAGAATCAAATAGTAGTTAAAGAAACTGAAATTTAGATTAAAAATGTCACAAAGCATTGGAGTAATTCAACCAGTCAGGCAGTATCTCTGTAGAATATGTATAGGTGATGGAATTTAGATAGCCTGTCTATAACAGAATGTGAATGTGACGTGATCCCTCCCAGTTGAGATAATCTGTAGAAGTCCACTGAGAATCGACAAGCTGTGGGATTCAATTCAAATAGTACAGGATTGCCTGAGCTACTGGTTTTCCGACCAAGTAATTTAACAAAATAAGTGAGAATGAGTTCATACTGAGCCAGCAATAGCAGATAATGAACCGTAGATGGAAATAGTTGCTTTCTCTCATTGGTCACTAGGGAAAGAATTGTAGCCAAACTATAAAGCCTTCAAATGGAGAACGCATTAAATGCATTACCAGCACATTTCAACCCATTTAAAGGAGTAGGGAAATTCCATGAGCACTTTCTTAATGATATCATGATTCTAAGGTAATTGAAGTTTCACAGACTTGCTCAGCAGTGACTGGACACATGTAAAATCCAAGAGACCAGCCAGAAGTAACTACAAGGGTAGAATTAACTCATGAAAATGCTTACACCCCGCTAGCAATGTTGGGTGGTCGATAACAACACAAAGTATAAGGGGTGGCATGGTGGCAAAGTGGTAGAGTTGCTGCCTTATAGCACTTGCAGCGCCGCAGACCCAGGTTCGAACCCCACTACGGGTGCTGTCCGTACGGAGTTGGTATGTTCCCCCCGTGACCTGTGAGGGTTTTCTCTGAGATATTCGGTATTCTCCCACACTCCAAAGACATACAGGTATGTAGGTACATTGGTTTGGTAAATGTAAAAATTGTCCCTAGTGTGTGTAAGATAATGTTAATGTGCAGGGATCGCTGGTCAGCATGGATCCGGTGGGCCGAAGGGCATGTTTCCGCACTGTATCTCTAAACTAAACTACAAGGAGTGAAGCATAAGGCAAAAGAGAGAAAGGATAAAGTATGGCCAAGGTTTTTGTGTTTTTGTGGATGACTTTAGGTAGACAAAAAAGAAGCTTCGCAAATGGGAAAATGGGAAAAAGTTTGTCCAATGTGCATTACATAATGAAGAGACATCAAAAGTTAATAGAGCAAAAAAGATGAATTATGCAAGGATACGGATATAATCTGAATTCCGAATATTGCATTAATCACTTTCACAGTGGCACAGTCCTTGACCACAGTTTGAAGAAGGGTCTGACCCGAAACGTCACCCATTCCTTCTCGCCACAGATGCTGCCTGTCCCACTGAGTTACTCCAGCATTTTGTGTCTGCCTTTGACCACATCTCATCTTTATCTCAAACCTCTGCTCTCAACTTCTCTTCCTGCACTAAACAAGAAGAGATTTCTGTTGATTCTCATCTTCAACCTTAACCGTTTTTGCATTCAATGGATTATCCTTCACAATATCCACCATCTCCAACAAGGTCCCATCACCAGACACAGATTTCTCTTCTCTCCCCATCACCATTCACAATTCCTGCATGAATTCTTGCAATTCCTATTGTCCTGCAAGAACTCCATTCCATTCTCCACTTTTCCATCCCCACCAATCATTCCCCATTTTATGGGACTTGCTAGCAACCACAGCAAATGCACCACCCTTGAATTCAATCAGTCTTCCCACATGAAGCAATGATTCACTTGCCTTTCTTCCAATCCAGCACATTGCCTTTGGTGTTGCAATGTGGTTTCCTCAATAATGGAGAAACCAAATGCAAGTTGGATGATTGTTTTACTGGGCACCTGCATTCAATCCACAGGAGTGACCATGTTCTTCTTGTCACCTATTACTTTAATTCACCACTCCATTGGAACTTCCCTATCTGCACTCTCCAGCACTGTTATGAGGTCCAATGCAAGCTTGAAGAACAGCAGTTTTTCCTCCATCTGGGCAAAGAGACTCCACATTAAGATCTCCTAACATTGACGATTCACCCTTTCTCTCTGACTGTATCAGAACCAGTCTGCCACCACTTTTGCACAGTTTTGCTCTCTCCTTATAGTCTGGCCTGCCGGAAATGTCCCACAGGCTTGTTAACAACAGGTTACCCAGACAAGTCTAACTACCACTTTAAATCATTTGATTTCACCCCAACAGAGATACTCCCTTTGTTTTACAAACCCCTCTCTTATTATTCCTATGACTGAATTTTCGTTTCCTCTGTGTATGCAAGTACTCAGTGAAAATGATATTAAATAAATACTGAATACTGAATACTGAATACGAACTTTCTTTCTTCCATTCCAGTTTGGAAGAAACTGTAGGATGTGCCACCAACCATGTGGATCAAGAATACCACAGTTCAAGCCTTGAGGGGAAATTAGGCAGAAGGATAGTCTGTCAATTTAAGTATGAAGGAAATCTCTCTGTGCCAGAGTAAAGTATATAGTGATTAAATTGTTTTTACCTTCTTGTTGTATTTTCACTCTTAAAATGAGAAATAATAGATTGCTTTATTTTTCACGTTCTGCTACTTTTAGGGCTGCATTATGTAACTCAATTATTTATCAGGCTCGTATCACTGTCAACCTCTCTTGCATTAAAAAAACTACCCTTGTAGTTCATATGAATTACTGACCACCTGCAGTGTCTAAGTGAGAGATAATGAGATAGTGTGGAAGCTGGAGGAGCCTGATGCCCGAACCAGCTGCTCCTGCTCCTTGGCCCGTGGCTAGCAGGCAGTCTCAAGAGCTGCATCAGCCAGTGGCAGGTCATAGGTTACAAGCAAGTGTTGTCAGCTGTCCTCTACAGTTGCATGCAGCATGATAAGTATCTGCAGTTTCTTGCACTTTGGCCACAATCCAATATTTCGGCCTTCAAACTGAAATTTCAGCTGACTGAAATTAAAATCCAACGTTTCTAAAGCAATCGTGAAATAAACTGGTGCAGAGCCCCGCAAGATATGGTGGAAATTTGTCCAATGCACTCATGACGTCAATCAGACATTGCAAACTGTCATTACATGGGTTGTATAAGCAAAACATCAACAGGATGTATAGAGGGGACAGGGTACAGGATCGAAACAGCATAATGAATATTCAATGTAGGTTAATAAAGGAACTCGACAATGCAATTGGATATACAATATTATCTTGCTAAAATAAACTAGGTAGCGATGATAACATATTTAAAGGTTTATATAAATTATTGCTATCTGTCTGTCTGTCTGTCTGTCTGTCTGTCTGTCCAAAAACAAGATTTACCCAATATATATAAACCTATAAATGTGTTAATATCATAGCTGTCTGTTATTTTTTTAATTTAGCAAGATTACCACACACACACACACACACACACACACACACACACACACACACACACACACACACACACACACACACACACACACACACACACACACACACACACACACACACACACACACACAAGAATGTTGTATCAAGTTAGTATTTTGGAAAATGGATGGAGAGTATATATTTTGATTGTACATTGAATTGATTATTATGGAAAAGTGATTTTAATTGCATGGAACCTCTTTTACCGATTAGCCACTGTAATAACCTATCAAGTTCAAAATTGATCACAGAGTTCGTAAAACAAAATGCCTTATTTACTGCAGTCCAATAAATTGGCAGATTTTCAAATAAGAGAGCTGTGTTTTTCCCTGGATATTAGAGCTCCTGTCTTGCAAAAAAATAAAGCGGAACAGACATATAAAATCAAACAATTAGTCAGTAGGGTACTCTCTGAATTCTGTACACATTCACATTTCTCATTACACTTCAAAGGTGGTTTACTCCATTATGGAACAGGTCAAATGTCAACAAATCCAAAAGATTGTGCTGTTGCATGAAAATAATAATCATCAGAGGGGAAAACAGTAAAATGATAATTAACAATAAAAGCTAAGTGGAGGCTTGTAAAATCACATAAAATGTTCTGCAAGCTGATTATAGAGCACAAGTCGGAATCAATTGCATGTAGCTTGAGAAGGTAATGGATGTATTGTGTGTACCTGATCTCACATTTTGCAAACGAACCAGTTGAATCCTTTCCACAATTACCATACGGATCACCCGCTGAGTTTACTCTTTCAAAACAGATTCCAGGGGCAGGTTTGGCACCTAAAGAGTTGAACAATTAGACTTCAGATTTTAGACTTTAGAGATACAGCATGGAAACAGGCCCTTCAGCCCACTGAGTCTGCGCTGACCAGTGATCACCCTGTACACTAACACTGTCCAATGCACAAGGGATAATTTACTATTTTACCAAAGCCTATTTAGCCCACAAACCTGAACGGCTTTAGAGTGTGGGAGGAAACTGGAACACCCGGGGATAACCCAAGTGGTCACAGGGAAAACGTACAAACTCTGTCTAGAGAGCATCTGTAATCAAGATCAAACCTGGGTCCCTGGTGCTCCAAGGCAGTAACTCTAATGCTGCGCCACCATACCACCCTACCACCCCCCATACCCAGGCCCCCCCCCCCCCCCCCCCACCTCCCACCTCCCCCCAACAAAATATGGACACAGGCTTGAAAGGCAAATAATGAAAATACTAATATTATGTTTCTTTTTTTTTTAACATAATGTACCCAGTAACAATATTTCATAAAGCATAACAGGTGACCGAATAATACCTGGGGTAGCTTCTTATATGTATAGAGTAATATACAGTCATAAATAACCAGCTGAAGTAAATTGGTTATTGACATAAATCAAACAATTCTAACCTCAATTTCATTCCAAAGCAGTGCGCACTGCAGGCTTTCCTACAGGTGAACTCAATATTCCTTCCTGCACACAAGTGCCTTTTTGCAGACACTCTCCATCAGCCGTGAGCTATGCCAAAAGCCAATGGCTGGACAGCTTTATGAAGAACAAGGAAAACTCATCGCTGACAGGGGTAAGTCAGGGCTGGGCATCTGGAGGTCCTTGAGGCTGTGATTTACATGGGCAGAGATACTGTCCTCCAACACCCAAGAACAGCTTGTTTGTTTGTGTGAGGCATAATGACAATCATTGAACTGTTTTACTCCATGATGCAAATTGACTTCAGTTTTATCAGGGGCCCCAGTTGCCACATTCGTTTAAATGAAACTTGATGTCAAGGTTACTGGAGGGATATGGGTCAAATGTAGGCAAATGGGACTAGGCCAGAAATCAACTTGGTTGACATGACATGGCGGGGCGAGTGGCCTGATTCCTTGCTGAATAGCCCTATGTCTCTATGACACTCTTGTCTCATATCTGGACTATGCCTTTTGATCCATGTTTGTGTTAATGTGTGGAGCTGTGGTCCTGCAGATTATTGGGATTAAGTGCTGCATTACAGCAATGTTAATGTCACCTTCTATAACTTTGCTTCAATTCAAGTGTAGGCTGATTGAGTGGTATTGGACTGGATTGGATTTACCGTGTTTTTTGTAAATGAACCTGTTCAATGTGTCCACAATGTTGGGTTGATTCCAGTGTTGTAATGGCACTGGAAAAGCTTGGCTGGAGAATGGATCGTTACTCCTACATTTCCTATCTTGTCTGGTGCCAGATTCATTGTTGTGTTCAGTATATCAAACAATTTCACAAGATAAAACTGAGTTTGGGACATCTTCTGACTGAAGATGGTTGTGAATGCTTCAGCCTTGTGTATGAAGGAGATGTTTGACTACCTCGATTCATTACCAACAGTTGTAAGACTCCAAAGCTTTGGTCCGATTCTTTTGTTATAAAATCACTTAGCTCTGCCTGTGGTCTTCATTGAGTCAGGGTTGATTCTGTGGTTTGTTGGTGATGGTAGGGTGAAGTATACATGAGACCATGAGGATATTCATTGTGATGGCTGCCAGATGTGTTTTGAGTCTTGTCGAGATCTTTTTGTATGCAACTGTGGACTGAATTATTTTCTGGGGAGTTGTAAATAGAATTGAAGGTTGCACAATCATTAACACTATTTAGAACAATTTGATCATGTATTGGACTGAATAGAAAATAGGTGCAGGAGTAGGTCATCCGGCCCTTCGAGCTAGTACTGCCATTCACTGTGATCATGACTGTAGTTGAGAATTGAACATGTAAACAGAATGTTGCCTTGCCATATACACAACATCATTAAGTGTCAGATTATTAATAGCATTCCAGCTTTGAATTTGAATACATTCCAAAGAGAACTCAATAATAGGATTTTCTTGCAGTATTATAGATAGATTTTAGTAATCATCATCTACCTGGTCCCCACAGAGTAATACACTGTTGTTCGTGAGTCTGACAAATTCCATTGTAACAGTAGCCATCTTTCTTATGACAGGGTTGCCCATCGTGTAGATATACATTGGCTGGACACTGTGCATTTGTTCCAGTACAAAACTCAGGCAGATCACAAGAATTGCTGGAATCTCTGCAGGGGGTTCCTGGAGGCTTCAACTGCAAAGCACATAAAAAAAAATAAAATGTTAAATGATTCAAAGGGTTTGAAGTTACAATGATCCTTATGAAGCTAATGACAACAGCATGATACCCTGTTCTGCAATAGAAGTGAAAAATGCAATAGATTGCAATATTTTCACTTAAAATGAATTTAAGCAATATTTTACATGAAGTAAAAACCTGCCGAATTCAGGAATTTTCATCAGGAAAACAAGCCAGTTGATCATACCTTGTCAAATCTATATGTGGCTTTTGTCTCATGCTAATATGCGTGATCTTAACTGTCACTTGAAATGATGTAGTAAGTTATTCTGTTGTATTAAAACATGTTTATGTGGCATTTCTATATCACATGGGCGTGATATAAGAATCTCATCACCTTCACAAATTAGTCAGTGATATACCAATGAATGCTGGCCTTACCAATAACTCAGGCGCCCAAAGTATATTAAAATATATAAGCGTACTGATTATTACGGGGCTAATGTATAATGGAGGGGAAAAGGTAAATAACCATAATGGAAACTGTCAGAGAAAACTCTCGTATAGATGCCGTTCTTTTTGGAAAAGCCGAAATAACCCACAGGATGTGAACTTACTGTGGGATACAGCGTGGAAACAGGCCCTTCAGCCCTCTGAGACCCCACCAACCAGCGATCACTGTACACTAGCACTATTCAACACACTAGGGACAATTTACAATTTACAGAAGCCAATGAACATACAACCCTGTATGTCTTTGGTGTGTGGGAGGAAACAGGAACAGCTGGAAAAAACGCACACTATCACAGGGAGAATGTACAATCTCCATACAGACAGCACCCGTAGTCAGGATGAATCCTAGGTTTCTGGCGCTGTAAGGCAGCAACCCTATCATTGTGCCACTGTGCTGCCCAATGTGCCGAAGTGAGTTTAGGCTCAGAGTTTTTAAGCTACTTTTGGCAGCATTCATTCTTACCCTTGAAAATCCCAAGTAAGATGCTCCTGATTGTAACACTGCTGGGGATTCACAGAAACTGATCAGAAAATCTCCCGTCAGACCAGAAGACATGTGGAACCCCTTCCCTTTCCACCTGCTGTGGTATCAGTGCGGACAGACTGGTGAAATAGTTCCTCTCTCATTTTGCATTCCCAGTTAAATCTGGCCCAGGTCATTATCATTTCAGAAATGACTGAGTCAGACTAATCAATAGGTTTACAGAAAATGCTGAAATACTTTCACATTCCGCGACCAGCAGAGGGCCTCATGTGGTAGTAATGCATGTTAAAATCTTGAAAATATTTTCCTAGCTCTTTTCAATTACAGATAAATCTTGCACACATCTTGCAAGATTTCTATATGTGATACCTGTAATTAAAAACCCTTTCTGGTGTCAACATAAAGGTGAAACAACACCATTAGCAATCACTAGCCCAATTAAAACATACTCATGCCAATTAGCTATTTATAATGTTAAAATGAGCAACGAATAAGTTAATTAAAACTATTTATCCTTGCCTACTGCCTTATGAGCATTATCTACACATTCTCATCAGCAGTGAGAGGGAAAATGGCTATGTTTTCACGTGGCTCCAACCCAGGCTTGTATCTGGTCTCCCACTGGCATTTGGCCAAACTGGTACATGATCAGATACATCATGCAGCTTTAAGTGTTAGTCTCATCTTGAACTAGAATCCAGAAATGTAAGTGCCATCAGAATAGTGGAGGCAGCTGCCGTGTAAAAGTGTGACTAACAATTTTATGAATAAACAATTTGTTAAGATTAACATTAAATCATGAAATGGCATTTAATGAAACCAAATGAGAAAGCTGTGATGAAAATTCATTGCAGATGCTAGAAATATGAAAAAGGAAAGAAGACGAAAGATAGGTCAGGGTAGAATCTGAGGAGTGGAAGAAGCTGTTTAGTCGATGTTATAGTGTTAACTCCATCATCATGATGGGAAGATTTCAGACTTGGATACCATTTAAAAAGGAACATCACAGTAGAAAAGAAGACTGGAGAATTTCTGATGATCAGTTTCTGTGAATTCCCAGCAGTGTTGAAATCAGGAGCTTGCTACTTGAGATTTTCAAAGGCAAGTGCTTGAGCCAAAGACAGAGACTCGTTGAATACTATTGCTGGGTGATGACTTTGTTCATTCCATTACGCTTTGTCTTTGGTTAATGTCACTTCAATCATTGAAACATTTTCTGTTTCCTGGCAAGTTTGAAACACCGTTCTATTTCTTTTCTTCTGATTTTTTGTTCCTCCTTTCTATTGATTTTTCTTTTCTAAAAAATGCTTTTTCATGACAAGGTCTTTCAGTGCTAAATGAGGTCCTTAGGCTTGAAATGCCAACTTATTTTTCTCATGGATACTGCCTTTGCTCTTGCATATTCCCAAGATGGAGATGACATTTGTTCACAATGATAAGCACACAATAAATAGTTTGTTATTCATCAGGGCCCATTTTTTGTTTACTTTTTATTTCACATCTTTTTGCATTGAAAAGCTCATTTCCTTTCAGTTTCCTTTGATTTTCAAAAGAAACAAACAGACACTCCTGAAGGTAGCAGGCCAGTTTAGTTTAGTTTAGTTTAGTTTAGTTTAGTTTAGTTTAGAGGGATGGCAGGAAAACAGGCTCTTTGGTCCACTGAGTCCAAGCCAACCATCAACTACCAGTTCTATGCAGGCCCTCTCATAGATGAACTGAGGCCCAGGCCAATTTCAATTTTAGAGCCCCCCAAACCAAGATCAAGCAGAGGTTCCTCAATTTTAGAGGCCCCCAAATCAAGATCCCTTTGAAGCAAACAGGCATGAGGCCCATGCCAAACGGCACTCGTCCCCCCCCCCCCCCCCCCCCCCCCCCCCCCCTCCTCTGATAAGGCCTGGTTCTATGTCCTGTACAGGAGGAGCAATTTACAGACCAATTAATCTATAAACATGCATGTCTCTAGGATGTGGGAGGAAACCAGAGCACCCGGAGAAAGCCCACAATTTCACAGGGAGATCATACAAACTCAGCATGGTTAGGATGGAACCCGGGTCTTTGGCGCTGTAAGGCAGCAACTCTACCACTGTGTCACTGTGCTGCTGGTAGCTAAGGCAGTTAAAAGAATATACGGAAAAGTTTCCTTTGTTAGCCATGGAGTAGAGAACTAGAACAGGAAAGTTATGCTAGATCTGTACAAAATATTAGTTTAGGCATAGCTTGAATACAATAAAACTCCAATTATCAGCAATGCTTGAGACTTGGTGCTGCCATATTGGCAGATTTTCCCGATTATTAAATGTTATTTTTTTGTAATCCCCCAACACACTTTAACTTCACGTTCTTTAGACGTTACATCATATATATAATAAACATTTCAGTGAACTGAGCATATTTAAAGGGTGCACGGAAATGAGAACCTCAGTGAGTTTCAGGGGGAGCGTGGGAACCAGGGGCAGTGGTGAGTTGCAGGATAGTGTGGGAAAAGGCAATGGTGGAGAATTACAGGAAAACGTAGGAACTGGGGCCCTGGTGAGTCTCACAGTGCAAGGGAAACCTCACCTGTGAACCAGATGGCAAACCATTGTGATTTCCAAATAGTCAGATCATGGATGAATGGAGTATTCTTGCAACGTGTAATGTGGTCACAGCATTTAAACATAGGGAACAAATATTCTCCTTTGCAGAGAGATTGATACCTAGGGGGCATGAAAAATTTGGCAGGAATGAATCGAGAATTTTGAACTAAGATTTATCTCTAAGGGTTTGAAACCCCCTCCAGGGGAATGCAGGGCAGAAATTATCGTTGCATTAAAACATACTTGGAGAGCCATAAATTACAAGTTATGGATCAAAAGTTGGATAATGGCATTAGGCTGGAAAGCAATTTTTCACTTGCCATTGCTGCACTGGGCGAATTGGCCTTCTTCTGTGTTATAGTTTTTTTGGCTTTCCCACATTCTAAAATTACGTTCTATTTTTTAAAGAGGAGGTGATTAGGCATGTTCAGAACCCTTTGTCAATACATTCTGCTACATTTATTAATTAAGATCCATGCAAAAAGTATGGATCATTATCCCTAATAACTTTCTCTACTGGGACACAGACTTGGCAGAAAATGGGAAGAAGGGCTGGAAGAATGCTCATCAACCGGGCAACAATGAACTATGAACTCTTGCACTCTATTTGCAGGGAGGGAACCAGTTCAAATTTCGATTTTAAAGAAGCTAATGTTATGCAACAGCAATTATTATTTAGAAGTCCTGTAAAATTATTTCTGCTTCTTTTCGTGATGGTTCAAGATTATAAATATAATTTAGCAATTTCATATTTCGCTTGGGCAGCTTACAACCCAGGGGTATAAATATTGTTCTCTAACGTCCAAGTAACTCTTGCATCCCCTCTCTCTCCGCCCCCGTTATTGTACTAGTTTCACCGTCATTTTGTTGAGTTTCACTGTCTGTATAATTCATTATCACCTACCCCACAGCCAACAATGGACCATTGTGGGCTCCACCTTACCTTGATCACCGTTGCTTTTTGCATATCTTTCATTCATTTTTCCTAAGTACCTCTATACCTCTTGTTTTCCTCTCCCCTGATTCTCACTCAGAAGAAGGGTCTTGAGCAGAAATGTCACCTATTCCTTTTATCCGGAAATGCTGCCTGACCTGCAGAGATACTCCAGCTTTTTGTGTCTATCTTCTACATTTGGTTGCTGTTCTACACTTTAACATATTTCTATTAATTATCTCATAAATGCAGCATACGCTGTTATTCTATCTGTTATTCGACAACATATCACTTTACAACACGTGTGCTAACAAAGGTATTGTTGGGGTCTTTGGATGGAAAATGTCTGTTTGTTATGTCGGGAAGCTCCAAGTCGCAGAAGGTTCGACCAGCCCCGACGCGGGGTCCGATCGCTCAGCGCGGGGGAGCTGAGATTCCCCCGAAGCGGGAGCTTGATCGCCTGACGCGGAGGGCATGACCGCCGGCTACGGGAGCCAAGATCATCCCGTCAACGGAAGGCTTGAGTCCCCCGACCACGGGAGAACAAAGAAGGGAAGAGATTTAACTTTTTTTTTTTCGCCTTCCATCACAGTGAGGAATGTGGAGGAGTCACTGTGGTGGATGTTTATGTTAAAATGTATTTTGAATGTTTTGTTGCCTTTTAATGGTATGACTGTATGGCAAATCAAATTTCTCGTATGTTGCAAAACATACTTGGCTAATAAAGTATGATTATGATTTTGATTATGGATTATAAGAGAAGGAACCTCAGTTCTTGAAGGATTCAGTTACCTTGCAATCTTTGCAGCAAAGTCCATGAGCACAAACTGCCTCGGGCTTCAGTGTGCAAGTACTTGCATTACAGCAAGGGTTGGTACATTCCTCAAAAGAGAAAAAAAGAAACTCGTATGGTTACTTGTGTCTATACATTTATTGAAGGACAAGACAGTTAGTTACTAGAATACAAATATACTTTTGAATTGTGACCTTTATAAGGTGACAAAGCACCAAAGTCTGGTTCCATACATCAGAGTAAAATCTAAAACCTGTGTGTTATTTGCCATAATATAGCATCTTCCTGACATATATTATACCATTTATTATGTTA